>NC_136063.1:1974439011-1975039011 GCF_964261635.1 Lissotriton helveticus
TGTGGAGTGTTTTCAAATTATGACTTGTAAATCGTTTTTGAGAAAAAGCAATGGTTTTAATATTGATGAGAAGGACATAATGGTGTCTGCTTCTTTATAAGGTAATTGAGAGTCTTTCCCATTTCAATGTAAGAAGTTTGTCTGTGGAGCAAATTGCTTGTAAATATGCTCCCACCTGTGCATGGCAAATTTAGATTTTGAATGTTTCCGTTACATAGGCATGTTAAAGGTGACTGAAACATGCTGCAAAGGCAATCAAAAAATGCTTTTATGTGTCTTAAGGACATTTTAAGTCATTTCCCCATGTGCAGTGTTTTCAAATTATGAGTTGAAAATCGTTTTTGAGGTAAAGGAATGTTTTCAAAATTTATGTGCGCCATATGACCCCAAATTTTTTTTTCAGGGGTGCAGCAGGGTGTTCTTGAGATACCCCTGCACCGTCGGAAAAATTCGTAATTTGCGATGAGGTAATTGCTAATCGCAAATTGCACCTTCATTCCTATGGGCCTCCTGCTGCATGGAAATGAATGGGTAATCTTGCTGAAATGCAAAGTCGAATCTGTATTTAAAAGGGTCTGCACCTCTGTACGGGTGTTCGCTATGTGAAGCACGAAAGTTTCACGGGCCGAACTCAAGGCCACCTCTCTCTGAGACAAAAGAGCTCTTATTCTTGCCATGCTGTTGAAATGTGCTCCCAAGGTTGGTATTTGTGGCCAGATTGAAAACTCCCTATGTTCATGTGTGGGAGGAAATAGAACATTTCTGCAGCAAATAACCCGTTCATTTACTGTTACGATAAAATGAATACTTTTAATTAACCCAGAACAATCTTCATTATTGAGCATCAAATAACTACCATTTTCCAAGAACTTGAACGTGGGGATGATAGCAGGAACTGGCGTGCCTTGCAACACGCAAGCCATATTTGGTCGGTGTTTGTTGCATGAACCGTGTAACTGTCTGTGCCTACACATTAGTGAATGATCTGGCGTCTCAGTGCATTCCTCTCCATTCAGATAAAGTTCTTGATCATCTTTGAAAATCTGTATGTGTATGGAAGCGACCAGACTTGATGAAGAAAACCACTACCTAAAGGTTAATAACGACCTATTGGTATATATTTCATACAATTTGAAAACTTATATAAAGCAAAAGGCAGCGTTATTAAACCGTGGATAAGGCACGTTGCCAAAGCAGTCAACCTTTTGGATTTATACTGGAAATGTTAAAGGAAGAATTACGGAGTAGGGCCTGTAAATATTTAATAGACAACGAGTAAAATTACTCCAACCATCGTATTCCTCTAACTCCGGGATAGTAGGGGTGTTTAATTTTTTAGAAGTAGCCAATCCAAAGCATTTGGTCTGGGAAATTGTTTCATTCACAAACAACATATGTTTTGGGATGAGACATGCACGGTGGAAAGCCTCAGTGCCTTGTACCTGCCAGGTTCGTGAACCCCAAACTGATGTAGATCCTGGATATTTTTACTCTGTATTACGTTAGCATGGTCTCATTACTGGTTTAAACGCCATTTTTCCTTTTTTGTAACTTCTGCACACGACACTTAGTTGTTGCTTTAGCTTTCAGCCTACCTGCGTCAAGATCTATGCCTGCTTCAAGCAGGCGCAGGGTTTTGATGTAGCTTTGTCCTATCTGATTGTAAATGCGGCACACCGTGGGTGGCAGAGCAGCGGTGCACATTAACTGGTGCATCCCTGGGGATGTGCTAGTTAATATAAATCTGCCCCTTTACATTTAATTATGTGCAGGGGACACAGAGTAGGTGAGGTTTATCCAAGGTTAAGAAGAGATGAGTCCTGTTCAGTGAAAAATTGGAGATAGGCTTCAGTATATTATATACTTAAGTAGTGTGTTAAGTTTTTGATGACTGTTATTAATTTACTGTTGGGTAATAGTGGTTAATAACATTTTTTATTATATTTTACCACAGATTCAACTGCAGATTATTTCAAGATTTTAGTATGCCTAGCAAAGAAAGAGTAAGAAAGGCTGGAAAACGTCAAAGACAGCAGGAGCATGGAATATTGCAGCAGTCCTCTAACAAAAAGATTTGTCAAGTCACCAAGAAAGCACCGGGTAAGAGTCGAAAAACAGTCATAAGAAATATGTGTAGTAAAAAAAATATTACTACAGAAAATGTTTCACTCCAGAAAAGGAGACAGAATTCAAATGGTAAGGAAAGGCCAATGAGAAATGTTACTGCTAGAGTAAGAGAGAACTCTATGCATGAAAGTAGAAGGAAACAACAGTTTAGGGATATTCGTAAACGAATGTTCCGCAACAGGATAATTGGGAATTTGTTAAAAAATATTAAGAAAGGTCAGCAGAAAGTGGTTTTTTATAAGAGAAAAAAAATAGTTGAGAAAGTTATTGATCAGGCATTTGAAATTAAACGTAAGTTATTTATTTTGACAATCAATAGAATTAGGAAGCTAAACAAGGTAATTTATGATTTCAAAAGAAATAGTAGATGGAAGAGAATAGTTAATCGTAGTAATTTTTGTGAAGTTTTTTCTGGAGAATGGATGCATAGTTCAAGCTATGAGGCATTTTTTAATGAGGAGAGTTATTTCCAGGATAATGATTTGGTGCATGCAGTTGACACCAGTGGTCGAGCTTATGAAGTGAAAGATGGTTGTCCAGTTGAAAAAGAAAAACTTGTGAGAACAGAGATAGAAGAGGTGTTAGGTAATGAGGTTTTAGGGAGACGTCCTAAGGGTCCTGTGTACACCTGGAAGTGTAGTAGTATTTGCAGTGTACGACAGGATTCCATCAATTTGCTTTGTGATTTTATACGGTCATTTAGTAAGAAAAGTTTGAAGCAGAAAATGAAGTTGTTGCAAGAATTAGATCCTTGCAGAGTGAGAGAAGTGATAGGTTTGCATGGTCATTCACTGGCTTGTCTTTCCAGGAGAGTATGCCAGAGTGTTTTTCATCATTTCAGGATGCTAGCAGTGCATCATAATAAAGTGAGGAAATTAGTTAGAATGTTGTATTATGCTAAGAGTCCAGCAATTATGCTAAAACAATTATGCGCTGCTCTTTTGCATGGTTCTGAAATAGATGTGAAGAATATATGTGAAGAAATTGAGTTTTGTTACTTTGGAAGTAAAGAGGAGAATGTTGAAATTGACCAAGAAGAAGAGAGTAATGTGGAAGATAGTGTACAGGTTTCCAGTACAGATAATTTCCAGAGGGAAATTGCGACGTTTGAGGTGAAATCAAGTGAGAGGCCAAATTTCACTTGTGTGTGTTGTCGACGCACTTATTATAAGAATCAGACTAAGTTAGTGGATTTATATGGAAAAAGTGAAAGGGAAAATAATAGTGAATGGAAGGATTTTACAACATACTTGATGGTAGAAAATTGTTTTGATTTGGGATTGGATCAACGTGTGTGTACTTATTGTTGTAACAAATTAAATGAAAACCAGATGCCTGCTAGAGCAGTTCATAATAATCTGGAATTGGTTGAAATTCCTTCTGAATTGAAGGATTTAAATACTTATGAATCTATTTTGATTCAAAGTATCCATCCCTTTCAGGCTATTGTAAGAATGGAGCCAAAGACAGGGAAATTGCCTCCATCAGATTTACAGAGAGGATTAAAGGGAAGAGTTGTTTATTTGCCTCTAGATTTGAAGAAAAACATTAACACAATTGGAGTAGAAAAAGTGGAAGAGGAACCTCTGGTTATCTTAGTTAATGGGGTTCCGACAAAGAATAAGAAAATATGGCAAGATTTAGTAGATGTTAGGAAAGTCAAAAGGGCAACATTGTATTTGAAAAAATATAATAAATACTATAAAAATGTATATGTTGCAGAAGAGGAAGTAAGTGAGGAAGAGGATAGCGATTTGTGTGCTGGTCAAATTAAGAAAGTAGAACCCTGTACTAGTGAAGAAATATATGAACATTATAGTGTTCATCCTTTGCATTCCAAGGAAGTCATGGGGAATGCTATTGAGTTGTTTCAAATGAAACAAGCGAAAGGGAGTCCCATTAGTGTTTGGGAGGAAAGTTTGGAAGCTCGGTGTTTCCCACAGCTTTTTCCAACAGGTCAGGGAGGAAGATATGATGAGCGACCTCATCAAATTCCTGCTTCTGAATACCGGACTTTGCGATTGTATGCAGGAGATCCTAGGTTTCGACAATGCATTCCTTATTTGTTTCATCTCCTGTTTGAAAGCGATCTGTCTGGACTGTCATATGCAGTGAACCACATCTTGAAAAGTGGTATACACATGCAAAACATCTCGGCAAGTGACTTTATGGATAAAGTCAATGTCCAAGACAGTATTTTGGATTCTCACCTGATTAATCTCATGGCGTGTCAGCGTGGTACTAATGAGTACTGGTACCGTCGTCATGGTGATTTAAAATGTATGCTGAGGAACTTAGGAACTCCCACATGGTTCCTCACTTTGAGCTGTGCTGAGTATGGCTGGGAAGACTTACTTGAATTTCTACGAGAGGCAAATGCTAAGGTAGAAAACATCGAATTCAAGACACCCGGAGAACTGTGCTCTTTGGATCCAGTCAATGTATGTAGGTACTTCAATCATAGATTTGAAGGTATGATGTCTTTCATCATGAATAAGAAGAATCCACCTCTTGGAGAGGTGTTGGATTTCTTCTGGAGGAAGGAGTACCAAGCAAGAGGTGCTCCTCATATACATATGTTGCTGTGGATCAAGGATGCACCTAAATTTGGAACGGATGCAGACGACTCAGTGATGAGTTTCATAGAACAGTATTCTACGTGTGCTGTTCCAAACGCAAAGGAGAAAAAAAGCCTAAGAGAAAAAGTTCTACGTTTCCAAAGCCATCGATGTGGAAAGTACTGTCGTCGTAAATTCCGGAACAAAGACAAGTTCTACACCAAATGTCGTTTCGGCTTTCCACGATCGGTGATTTCTAAAGGAAGAGTGAACAGTTTGATGTCTTCGCTGCGACATAATGTGATGAAGAAATCACCTAAAAACACATACAATTTGAAGAGGAACGAAGAGTCTAAGTACATCAACGACTACAACCCGGTGATTTTGTCCATGTGGAATGCTAACATGGATATACAGTTTGTGGCTGATAACTGTATGGCTGTGGCTAGGTATGTGACATCTTACATCACCAAAAAAGAGAAGACAGAATTGAAGGATATGTGGGAGGACATTTCCCATGAAAAGAGCCTCAGCAAGAAGTTGTACAGTTTCAGTCTGAAGATGTTGTCGCATCGAGAAATCGGAGCTTACGAATGTTCTGACCGGTTGTCTTCAGCAAGTCTCTATGCCAAGTCCAGGAGTATCGTTTGGGCGAGTGTTGGTCTTGCTGCAACGCGTAATCGAGTTCTGAAACCTGTGCGGGAAATTGAGTATTTGGCGGAAAAGGAGCCAAACAGTACCGACATTTTGAAGAGCAACATGTTGGATACATATTATCCAAATCGAAGCAGTCACCTCGAGAATGTTTGTCTGTATGAGGTTCTGCAAAATTACATATTCAAGAGGAACATCAAAGAAGATACTGAGAAAGGAGTGTATGCTGTAATAGGAAGTGAGGGATGTCTGGTCAAGCAAAGAAAATGCCACTTGATAAACCATCGAAAATTGAGTGGCGAATCTCCTGAAAAAAAGGAGTTTTTCTATTTAGCACTTTTGCAACTTTTTAAGCCTTGGCGTGCAGAAGAGGAACTGCTTGGAGATTTCCTCTGTTACGAAGACTCTTTCAATGCTGCCAAGGAGACCATAGAATGTCCTGCTTTTCCCAAATATGTAGAAATGTTGAATGTGGAAATTGAGCAGGAAGCAACGATTGCAGCCGAGATTGCCAGAGACAGTTCTCAGGACAGTCAGAGTTCTGCTTCATTGAGTCAGGATCCACTAGGAGGACCTCTTATCGAAAATGAAGCTGCCACTGCTATGAATGAAGTGGAAAGAGCCATGGCACATGCTCAGGAGGATGCGGTTAACTTAGAAGAGTTGGAAAGACAACTCAACGTTGAGCAGAGGAAAATATATGACGAACTTACCATGCAAATTGATCATGGATTAAGTCATGATAAGAAAGAGTGCTCATGTACGTCGTTGAAGCCTGTCCGACTGTACGTGAGTGGAGAAGCGGGAACTGGAAAAAGTTTCCTTATTAAAGCAATTTCATGTTATTTGCAGGAAAGGACAGAGTCATCGCTGTCTTGTGTTGTCACCGCTCCAACTGGACTGGCAGCACATAACATTAAAGGGATTACTTTACATCGTTTACTGATGCTGCCAGTGGAGCATGACAACAAATTAGAATATCACAAGCTATCTGGAGATGCTTGTTTTGAAGTTTCAAGAGTCTTGAGGAAAATGAAACTTCTTATCATTGACGAAGTAAGCATGGTTTCCAATGTTATGCTTGCCTTTGTGCATTTGAGAATGCAAGAAGTTCTCAAAACAGAGTATGATGTGTTATTTGGTGGCAAACACATCATTGTTTTTGGAGATCTTCTGCAGCTGACACCAGTGAAAGGGCAACCTGTGTTCAAAATGCTCACGCATGAAGATACCAGGAAGTGCTTAGGGAGTATTGGCAACGTCAATATATGGTTAAACTTCAATTATGCTGAACTGCATGAAAATATGCGTCAGGCAAAGGATGAAGTTTACAAGACTATTCTACAAGATGTTAGAATTGGAAAAGTGACCGAGCATGGGAAAGAAGCTTTACATGCACGATTACTGACAAATTTATATCCAGACGAAGATGTTGTGCCTGAGAATATTTTTCAGAAAGTTACTGAGAAAAAATCTGGAATATGTTTGATGCCAACTCTTGCAGAATGTGCCAAATTCAACAACAAAATGTTGCATTTAGAAAAGCAAGAGATTGTGAAATTGGAAGTTATTGACAGAGTAGAGCATATGGGATCAACAATTATTTTGTCTGAGAATCTGAAAACAAAATTGGATTCATTAGAGAAGAGTATATCTAAAACTGCGGGTTTTGAAAAGACTCTGAATGTGTGCTTGAACTGCCGTATAATTTTAAGAAGGAATTTACATGTTGAAAGAGGTCTGGTAAATGGATCAATGGGTAATGTTGTTGATTTTGTGAAATACAGAAATAGAGATGGAATTGAATTTTTAAAAATTAAATTTGATGGCATTGAGGAAGTACAGCTAATTGCTCGTTGTTCTGCTAGATTTTTGCTTGTAAAAGACTTATATGTTCGTCGTAAGCAGTTTCCTGTTTGCTTGGCATATGCGGTGACAATCCATAAATCGCAAGGTTTAAGTGTAGACTGTGCATTGGTGAATATTGGCAGTTCTGTGTTCAAGGAGGGTATGGCATATGTGGCATTGTCACGAGTTAGGACTTTATCGGGATTGTACTTGATTGAGTGTGATGTCACAAACATTTGTGCGGATCTAGATTGTGTTATGGAATACAATAGGTTGAGAAGAGAGTATGCGCCACATTTGCCTCAGTATCCTTTGTTTGAGAAACGTGTGGTAGGCCGGAAACGAAGAAATGTGACCAATACTGGGGAGGTTGTAGCAAAAAGACGAAAAGTTGATGAACCTGAAATTATAAGCAGAAACAAAAAGGATTCTGTTGAAGATGTTGTTGGTTTTCAATTTGAAAACAGTTCTGGTGTCAACTGCTATGCTAATGTAGTGGTTAATGTTGTCTTTTCTCTAGAAACTTTAAAAGAACAGATTGTGGTCAATTCGGATCAAAGATTTTGCAGTTTGTTAAATTCTGTGTTAGAGAAATGTAGCACTGATAGAACAAACATAGAAAGTGTGTCTGAAATTCGAAATCTGTTAGACAGATGTTCAGGCCAAACACAATTCTCTCAAAATAGTCAGCAAGATTGTCAGGAGTTTTTAATGTATATGCTTGATGTATTGCATGATGAAGGTGTAGATGTAGATCACCTGTTTGGGCTTTCTTATCAATGGCAGCATGACTGCGAGAACTGTAGGGTATCAGCTACTACTAGTGTAGACTCAGAAAGATTTATATATTTAACTTTGCCAGACAGTAAATCAGTCTCCTTTAATAAGCTAGTAAAAGCAGCTGATCACAACATGGAGTGTAGCCAATGTAAATCTGAAATGATGTCCACATTATTTATACGAACATATGGCCAGTATGTCATTTTAATGTTCCAACGATGTAGGCCTGATGGAACAAAATTGACAACTTTAATTAAAAATTTTGTGGCTTCACAGTTGTCAATATCAGGAAGGACTTTTGTAACTGTAGCAATTATATATCATGATGGTCCTTCAATAACATCAGGACATTATACAGCTTATTTAAAGTGTAGAAATGGCTGGTCATTCTGCAATGATTCTGTTTTAATTTTCAAAAAAAAATTGCCATATGACCTTAAAAACTCTTAGCTGGTGTTTTTAAAACCAAAATTTTAGGGAAAGAATCTCGGGATGTGCTCTGAGGAATTTCAAGAAGTTCTCATGGCTCCTACACTATTTGGCCTTGAGGATAAGTGTAGTACAGAGACATAACTTTTTACCATAACACTGGACGTTATTGAGAAATACGTGCACTTTGAATGAGTTCAGAAAAACTATTTCTTTTTATAAGCTAATTGAAGCAGCGAATCAAAACATGGAGTAGAGGGAATGTAAGTCTGCAATGCTGTCTACTGTTTTACATTGCTTTGTGATTAAAAGTGATGTAGAGAATTAAATAATTGTACTAGTCATAAAGGTAGTGTAAGTCTGCTTCATAGTAAGCAGTATCAGTGTGATAGGAAATGTAGAACATGATTGAGCAAGAAGGGGAAGATATTACTAGTCCAGGATTGTGTAAATGATCTTCAACATTTTAATTCTGAAAGTTGCGGAAATGCGAAAAGACGGGATTGGCTTACAAGAAATCCAAGAGTTATACATGGCTCTGACACGATTTGGCCTTGTGGAATCGTGTGGTAGAGAGCGAGAAGTCATTTATTGTATGTAACATGTTTTTGAAAACGATGGAGGTTTTCTTTCAGAAAGTGGCGGGTTGAAAGTAATAACAGCACAACAGAGTGTAAGCTGTTCATAGGACATCCTTGGCCGTCATGGAAAGTAAGTTAACTTTAAGGAGTTCTGAATTCTGATTTGTAATGTATGGGTTTTTTAAACACAATCATTTTGATTGTGTTTTTTTTTCCCCGCTGTTATATGATGAATACCTTCAAGTCACTGTTTTAGTGAAATTTGATACATTCTGAGAACAGCAAAAATAAACCATTTAACATGTATAATTAATTCTGTTCTGTTTGCATTTATGATGTACATGTAGAACTGTGTAGGAGGCATGGAGAAGGTGAGGCTTCTGTCAGTGTCAAAGTTGTTGCATACAGTGCTCATATTCTACGTAGTCTTTTATATTTCATTACTTTCACTGTTTCTGACAGATCTAAAAAAATTTTTTTTAAAAGAACAGTAAGTATAAGGGAAGGAAACAGACAGTTATGTTAAAAGAAACACAGCTATAGGGAATAAACTAGGGATACTGTTACCCGCAATCCTCTGCTGATGATGTCACTGAGCATGTCATGAATGATGTAATATGTGACATCATCAGCAGTGGATTACGGGTAATAGTATCTCTAGTTTACTCCCCTATAGCTGTCTTTCTTTTAACATAACTGTCTGTTTCCTTCCCTTATACTTACTGTTCTTTTTTATAAAAAAATTTTTTTGGTTCGCTTCCGGTTCGCGTACCGGGGAGCGAACTGGGAAGCGAACTAAGAGAAATAGAGGTTGGCACAGTTGCAAATATTGTACCAATTTTTTTATAACGGGGAGGTAGTTCTGAAAAGAACTTTTTTTTAAATTGTTTTTGTTGTTTTATATTTTTTTTATTATTTTTCTGAACATTTTTTTACTTTTTTTGAATTTTTCTGAACAGTTTTATATTTTTTTTGTTTTTTTTTCGGAGGGGGCAACGAAAACGATTCATTGTAAAGGGCTCAACAGGAGGAAGAAAACAAAAAAAAGAATTTATTGTTTGGGGAGTTTCGGACAAACATGAGCATGATTGTTAATAGCTCTGTTGATCAGAGTGATGCTACTTTCTGCGTAGCAAATGATTCCACTGCAATGTACGCAGACTTGTTTTACTTCACGAAATCTCGTTTGTATATTTGGCACCATCTCCCTGCCCTCTGGTCCCGTTACTTCCGGTACAACAGATCTTCTGGCCATAATAGGGAGATTATCTAGGTCGTCCTGTTCCTCTTCTTCCTCTTCTTGCTGAATTATAACTTTAGCAGGTGGTCCACTCTTCCTTGGATGTGGTGGAGGTGGTGGGGAAGCACCAGCTGAAGCTAGTAAAGAAGCCATTGCTCACTGGTAACAAAGGGTCTTTCTCTCACAATGATGAAAGTCAGAGTGAGGAAAGAAGGAGGGATTTTCACCATTTGGGAAAAAAAATAGTTCTCAACCAATGAAAAGTGTTCATTTTAGATCATATGACCTAGTCTTACATCATTAGGAAACCGAAAGTGAAATGAACCAATGAAAAGTGTTATTACCAAGTCACATGACCTGCTGTGTTTACGTTACGCGCTTTGCAGGGCCTCCCGGTTTGCTTCCAGAAACCTGTGCTTTGCGACTCGGTAAGCGTACGAGTTCGCTAACGTAGCACGTCATATGACGTATCACGCGACAACGCGAAACGTCATGCGGACGGGAGGCGTCACGATGTTGTTTTCTAACGCGGCAGTTGCGGTAAAGAAACGTTTACCGGCTCGCGGTCTATTTCGCGGCATCAAGGTCAGCTAACGGGAAGCTTCCCGATTGGCGAAGCGGGAACGAAGAAAAAAAAATATAAAAAAAAAAAAATTATTCATAAACATATAAAATATATTTTTGGATTTAAAGAAGAATACATTTTACAGCTACAGATATTAGCTGTTAAAAAACCAATGAAATTCACAGAAAAAACCATAGGTTATAGACCATATATAGTTAGGAATTAGCATTTACAAAACCTTGAAAATTCACTGAAAAAACCATAGGTTATAGACCATATATAGTTAGGAATTAGCATTTAAAAAACCTTATTTTACTCACACAAAACCATTGAAATTCCATATATAGTTAGTTGCACTAACTATATATCGCGCACCCGTAATCCACTGCTGATGATGTCACATATTACATCATTCATGACATGGTCAGTGACATCACTGATGACATCACTGATGACATCTCAAATGACATCACTGATGATATCTCATTTGACATCAATGGTCACATCAATGATGATATCATTAATGTGACAATACAATGCATCTCCTCACACTTTAATATAACCTCTGTTACACCCAGTGTTAAATACAGAGTATAATTTTTGAAACCATTGACACACCAATACTAGTTACTACATACCCACTCACTGATTCCTACGTCTACACACACATTCACTCATTCACCCATACAATCATTCATACATACAATCACTCATCTTTACAACACTATCATATGCACTCATACACCTATACAGACACTCACACTCTGCCACTCATCCATGGAGTTACTCACACACCTAGTCAGTCCTGTAAAGAATCAATCACAGTTCCATTTTCTAATCTACACAGTTAAACATAGAGTACCTTACATTTTAAAACATATACTAACACATACTTACTCTCTTATAGAATCACTGATACAAGTACACATTGATCTGCACAGAGTCACACACCTCCCAGCCAGTCATACACACACTCAGTCTCCCATACAAATACTTGTGCAACCAATCAATAACCCATATAGCTACTTATATAGCTACTGATCAACACATGCAGCAGCTTGCACAACAACAGACATGCTGATGCACACTTTCAGACAGTTTAGTCACTAACCCGTGCATTTAGTAAGACGCATTTAATCACTCACTCATACAGTCAATCACGCACCTACTAAAACCTTCATTCAGACACTTATACATCCACTCATTCTTCAATATGTAAAACATATTTAAACTTTACAGAAACACATAATCACTGGATGTTGTCATCAGTGATGTCATTTGAGATGTCATCAGTGATGTCATCAGTGATGTCATTGACCATGTCATGAATGATGTAATATGTGACATCATCAGCAGTGGATTACGGGTGCGCGATATATAGTTAGTGCAACTAACTATATATGGAATTTCAATGGTTTTGTGTGAGTAAAATAAGGTTTTTTAAATGCTAATTCCTAACTATATATGGTCTATAACCTATGGTTTTTTCAGTGAATTTTCAAGGTTTTGTAAATGCTAATTCCTAACTATATATGGTCTATAACCTATGGTTTTTTCTGTGAATATAGTTAGGATTTTTTCTCTATGGGATTTTTGAAAATTCTATGTCTAATAACTTTGGCATTTGTGGACGGAATTGGCTGAAATTTTCAGGAAAATGGAACATTTTGTGTCTGAGCAGCCCCTGAAAAATTGGGGGGGTTCGTCAAGGGGGGGCCGAGAATAAAGGGGGGTCCCAAAACGCGTTTTTCCCATGTTAATTTCCATAGGGCGGTTGGCCTCACTTTTAGCCCGAACGGCTGAATGGATTTGCACGAAACTTGGCAAAATTGTAGGGACTGGTAGCCCGATGTGCCTTTGCTAGGTCTCAATATATGTGCTCCAGTGGATTTTGAGAAATTAACGTTCAAAAAAAGATATATGTCTGTGACAGCGTCCCGGGTAGCGCTCCGTTTCGCGTACTTTTCGCGTTACGGAGCTTTGCGAAGCGAAGCTGATTGGCTCTCCGGTGTCTGTAAACATTCCAAACAGTACGTAGCGGCCGCCATCTTGTCTCTCGGTAGGATCGAGAGACAAGAGGAGGCCAAAGCGAAGGGGCAAATGACCATAAGGGGGCATAGTAGATCCTCCCTGACCCCCTAGGTTTGATGTGGAGGCTTTAAAAGGGCCCCGCGGGGCAAAAAAAAAAAATATCGTTTTTTTTCGTGGGGTGCGCCCGGTTCGCGAACCGGGAAGCGGTCTGGGGAGCGTACTACAAGGAAACAAGAATGATTGACTTTTAACTTATTGTATGTTTATAGACTTTTTTTTTTTTTTTGTTTTTCTGCCGAGTGACGTCTCGGCCTATCTCCACGGGATGCAGTCCCTACCATCTCGGCGTTTAAGCCCAGGGGGACCGGTAGTGTGGGAGAGATAACGTCTGTTAATGTTCGATTCGAAGGAAATCAGGAAGTGTTGATAAACATTGTCTGCGCCATCTTGCCTTTTTTCAAATGCCACACTTTTGTCGTGCACGGCAGCCATTTTAGATGCCTTGACCAGACCCACTCTCTGCACGCTGTCGATCCTTAGCATGGCTCCCCACCCTCGCAAGCATCTCCCCCAGGCACTGGTCACCCCCGCTCTCTGTCTTATGCATGGGCAATAAACCTCCCCCCATCTGCGCTGTTCTTCCCTGAGAATCACACCCTGTGCCCGCTCGACACCTCCCTTTCGCCCTATTCACTACCGCACCCTCTGACACTCCTCTTCCTATGTGTCCGATTGTCCAGGCCGGTCCCAGGCTATCACCTAGCCCTGCAGATGTAGTTTATGGCTCCAGCTGTAAAGAATCACCCCTCTTAAAAGGAGTTACAGTAGATCAAGGCCCCCACCCGATGAGATCCGTCACACCACACGCGTTCCTACTATCTGAAAACCATCGTGTATTGTGATTGGGGAGGCGACCCAGCCTGAAGCGGAAGATTCCAGGGATGCCTCTTTGTACATCAAAGTTTTTACAATTATGTGTCACATTAAAAATATATAGCACTCCAACAAAGTAGTAGGATTATAAAACTTTAATAACTTATAAATATATACAACGCAACAAAAACAGTAAATACATTTAAACATTTTATGGAAAAAAGAAGCAACAATGGTCAGTAGCTGTGTTTTGTGCGAATAGTCCCAAGGCATCACAACGTGCTGAGTTCTGGACGGCACCCAGGTGATGTTACCTGGGTGCCGCACTGGTTTTGGGTATCCTACAATGCAGCTCTGAAAAACGGCGTGGGGCGTCCCGGGGGGTGCGGGGGGAGGCCTCGTCAGTAGCGGTCTGTTGTGCGAATAGTCCCAAGGCAGCAGAACGCGCTGAGATGTGGATGGCACCCAGGTGATGTCCAGTAAGTTGCCGCACTGGTTTTGGTATCGTACAATGCAGCTCCGAAAAACGGCGTGGGGCGTCCCGGGGGAGGCATTGTCAGTAGCGGTCTGTTGTGCGAATAGTCCCAAGGCAGCAGAACGCGCTGAGATGTGAATGGCACCCAGGTGATGTCCAGTAAGTTGCCGCACTGTAAATGTAAATGTAAATGTATTTCGATTTATATAGCGCACGAATCACCCAGGGGTCTCAAGGCGCTTGCTTAGGGAACCCGTCCTGGTATTCCCCTGTGAGATACCCCGGCAGGGTATCCACAAGGTGAAAGCCAGGCATCCCGCCGCGAGGGGCCGTAGTGGAGATTAAGCAAGCTATTGCCCAGAGTCGCAGAGTGTGACCCCGTGAGTCAAGTAGGCACCGGAGCGAGAATTGTCGAGTCCGTGGAATTTTGAGCCTGAGACCCGCCGAGGCGGGGAATCGAACCCTGGTCCACGGCCGATCTCAGCTTCTGGGTCTGCCGCCTCTAACCACTGAGCCACGCTTCTCCACACTGGTTTTGGTATCCTACAATGCTGCTCCGAATAACGGCGTGGGGCGCCCCGGGGGGGGGGGGTGAGGTGGCGTGAACGGGCCTCCCCAGGTGGAGGCTCGTCTGCTGTAGTGGGGTGCCCCTTTACCGTTTCAGTTGCCATTCCGCCCGCTTTTGGTACACTGTGCCAAAATCCGCCATTCAGCTGAGTTGCGCCCACTCTTGCGGTGCAGCGATAGGCGGCTGCCACAGGACTCTCAAAATGGCGGCAGGCTCTTTCCTTTTTGGGCCTGGTCCCCTGAAATGGCCCTGGGACACCTTGGAACTCGGACGCTTGTCTGCTAGGTCTTGGACCCCATTCTCGAAAGCGTCCCCTCAGCCTTGAAGATTCTACAAAAGTCTTGGGGGCCCCCGACTCCTGCACGTTTCCGGTGGGGAGCGGCTGCCATGATTGCTCGCGGAATGACCACGACAGAGCCACGAGATGGTGGTGCTTTCATGCTGACGCCAGCTTCAGTCTGAAACATCCAGAAACAAGGTGAGGCTTTCATCGTTTGGGAAAAAAAAATGTTTTAATCCAATGAAAAGTGTTATTTTAGGTCATATGATCAAGCCTTCCTCATTAGGAAACCAAAAGTAAAATGAACCAATGAAAAGTTTTATAAACAAGTCACATGACCTGTTATGCGGCATAGGGTTATAAAAAGCGTAGAAAATCCGTTGGCACGTGAGGCGGCGTCAGTGGCGGACCGATGTGCGAATAGGCCGAAGGCAGCACAACGCGCCAAGATCCGGATGGCACCGAGGTGGTGTCCAGCAAGTTGCCGCACTGGTGTGGCCATCCTACAATGCTGCGCCGAAAGTCGGCGTGGGGCGCCCCGTTGGCCTGTGAGTTCGCGTCAGTCAGTGGGGGCTGTTTGAGGATCTGATTGCATTGGAAAGCAATGTGATGCTGTGCGTCGCCCCCAAGATGGAGGTTCCTCGGCTGCAGTGGGGCGCCCCTTGGTGTTTCACTCGCTATGCAGTTGAGTTGCGGGCGCACTTGCGGCGAATAGGCCGAAGGCAGCACAACGCGCCAAGATCCGGATGGCACCGAGGTGGTGTCCAGCAAGTTGCCGCACTGGTGTGGCCATCCTACAATGCTGCGCCGAAAGTCGGCGTGGGGTGCCCCGTTGGCCTGTGAGGTGGCGTCAGTAGCGGACCGATGTGCGAATAGGCCGAAGGCAGCACAACGCGCCAAGATCCGGATGGCACCGAGGTGGTGTCCAGCAAGTTGCCGCACTGGTGTGGCCATCCTACAATGCTGCGCCGAAAGTCGGCGTCGGGTACCACGTTGGCCTCTGAGGTGGCGTCAGTAGCGGACCGATGTGCGAATAGGCCGAAGGCAGCACAACGCGCCAAGATCCGGATGGCACCGAGGTGGTGTCCAGCAAGTTGCCGCACTGGTGTGGCCATCCTACAATGCTGCGCCAAAAGTCGGCGTGGGGTACCACGTTGGCCTGTGAGGTGGAGTCAGTAGCGGAACGATGTGCGAATAGGCCGAAGCCAGCACAACGCGCCAAGATCCGGATGGCACCGAGGTGGTGTCCAGCAAGTTGCCGCACTGGTGTGGCCATCCTACAATGCTGCGCCGAAAGTCGGCGTGGGGCGCCCCGTTGGCCTGTGAGGTGGCGTCAGTAGCGGACCGATGTGCGAATAGGGCCAAAGGCAGCGCAACGCGCCAAGATCCGGATGGCACCGAGGTGGTGTCCAGCAAGTTGCCGCACTGGTGTGGCCATCCTACAATGCTGCGCCGAAAGTCGGCGTGGGGCGCCCCGTTGGCCTGTGAGGTGGCGTCAGTAGCGGACCGATGTGTGAATAGGCAGGAACCAGCACAAGGCGCCCAGATCTGGATGGCACCGAGGTGGTGTCATAGTTGAGAGTTCTGAGAAGCGGGGGGGAGGCGGCGCAAACGAGTCTCTCCCTCCATGTGGAGGCACTTCATCTGCAGTGGGGCGCCGAGATCCGGATGGCACCGAGGTGGTGTCTAGCAAGTTGCCGCACTGGTGTGGCCATCCTACAATGCAGCGCCGAAAGTCGGCGTGTGGTGCCCGAAGGGGGGGGGGGAGGCGGCGCAAACAAGCCTCTCTCGCCTCTCCAGGTTGAGGCACTTCATCTGCAGTGGAGCGCCGTCTAGCTGAGTTTCGCCCGCTCTTGCTGCTACAGCGACAGGCGGCTGCAACAGGACTCTCAAAATGGCGGCCTGTTCTTTGGATTTGGGCCTGGTCCACTAAAATGGCCCTGGGACACCTTAGAACTCGGACGCTCGAATTTTTTTTCCTTTCCTCTACATGCAAAAAGGTAAATGCCCGGTACGTTACCTGCCTCATCTGCCACGATGTACTCTCCAGAGGAACCGAAAAAAAATATAGTTATGGTAATTATACCATGCATCGTCATATGGAGAGGTGGCACCGATTAATTATAGTGGTGCACAAAAGAGAGATTTGGAGGACAACCCCGACCTGCCAGTACATTCACCAAAGAAGTGGCACTGACAGCATCAGAGGCAAGGGAAACGGTCCCAAATATTCATAAGATCTTTGGAAAGATTAAAATGACATGTTTAGATTGTGGCAAATTATTTTCATGTGGACAGATGAGTGTTACTCTAATAAATACAGCATATGAACATCATCATAGTCGATGGTTGGTGGAGACATTTTGACTATATCCTGGACCTGCCCGTCCTTGCCCAAAATGGCGCCGGAATAAATGGGACTCGTAACTCCTTGTTGTGTACTGGTTGCACAACCTTGATATCACTAGATACGTATGCAGTTTTGAAGCACATGGCGGGCGGGGATGAGAATTGATTGAATATTTCGACATCCCTATTGATATTAAGTTCTGATGTGTTATTGATTACTGTACTATTGAAAGTTCGAATTAACGTCACCCATGGTACTTGCCCGCAAATGTATATCTAGATAATTTTATTGTAACTGGCCCTGTCGTATTTTAATTATAAAATGTACGTCCACCGATTCCGCAACTGTTAGACACCTTAGTTCTTGCAACCTAATGGCCCGCCCGTTACGTTCCTCTACAGTGTAAATGTCTCCTCATCATATACGATTACAGTTTGCTCCGTGGCCGGCCCACGTGGTTATAGGCCCGTATTTGTATACTGACATTTTCACAATAAAGGTTTTTAAAAGAAAACATGGTAGTAGTATTTACATTGGTAAAGTTTTTAATAATAGTCACTGTTTTCGAATCAGTAAAAGGCAAGTGAAATAAAGCAGTCCAATTACATGAAGGGTAAAAGGTATAATACGCAGGAACGCAGTAAAGATAAATGGTCAAGGGCTGTTGTGTTTTCTACTTCTGCAACATAAAGTGATCGATAAGAATCTGATATTCAGGCGTATCGGCGACTAAGACAGCAGGCGGAGCCTCTTTTGCTCAACGGCTCCGTCATGGGACGAAGAAACGCCCTTTTTCTCGAAAAAGGAATATATTTGACTTGCAGGACAGTTGTAAATTTTCCGGGAAAGTACGTTAGCCTGGAACATTATAACATATATGTTTAAGAAAAAATAATGTTCGAAAGCAATAAAAAGCGTAATTTTAGGTCATATGACCAAGCCTTTCATCATTAGAATAAGAAAAGTAAAATGAAAACCAATGAAAAGTTTTATTAACAAGTCACATGACCTGTTATGCTTACGTTACGCGCTGCGCGCCGCGCCCCGGATCGCTTCCGGATGCGCTAACGCGGCGCGTCATATGACGCATTACGTGACAACGCAGGCCCAGAATATAGTCAAAATGTCTCCACCAACCAGCGGTCGGAACACAACCCCTTTCAGCAGGCTAAATAGTTCTGTTAAATGACAACAGAAGGGACAGGCAACAAGAACCATCAGTCATAGAGGGGAGGGCAAGTTCTTCTCTACCGGGTCACGTTGGGGCGCTACCGGAACTGATCGAATTGGTAGTCTACAGTGTTTCTGGATGGCGTCAGCATGAGAGCACCATCATCTCGTAGCTCCGTCGTGGCCATTCCACGAGCAATCATGGCAGCCGCTCCCCACCAGAAGCCTGCGGGAGTCGGGGGCCCCCAAGACTTTTGTAGAATCTTCAAGGCTGAGGGGACGCTTTCGAGAATGAAGCCCAAGCCCTAGCAGACAAGCGTCCGAGTTCCAAGGTGTCGCAGGGCCATTTTAGTGGACCACGCCCAAATCTGAAGAGCCGGCCGCCATTTTGAGAGTCCTGTGGCAGCCGCCTATCGCTGCACCGCAAGAGCGGGAGCAACTCAACTACATGGTGAGCGAAACGCTGTAGTCGCAAGAGCGGGCGGTAAACAGCTGAATAGCGGAAGAGGCACAGTGTAGCAAAAGCGGGCGGAATGGCAACTGAAACGGTAAAGGGGCGCCCCACTACAGCATGTCTTCAGGTCAAACGGATTGTGGGACAAGGTCAAGAATGGAAGAGTCACCAAAAGGCAAAAAGTTCCGCTTGACCCCGGGAGCCGGCCGCCTATGTCGGGGGCGATCTCAGGCCACACCAGGGCAACAAGACTTGGGGAGGGGGCAGGAGCCAAGCGCCCCCTCCCAGTCCGCGCCATCACACCGTTCCTCGGGGGCCTCCGTCAAGCGGTTCAGGGAGGCACCGCATCACATTGTTTTCAAATGCAGTCACGTCCTCAAACAGCCCCCACTTACATTGAGAATAGTGAAGCTGTAGCAGGTGCAAATAACCTTCAGACAGTGTAACAAGCACTCCTCAAAACTTTGAACTATCAGAGTGCATGAGTTTCATGCTTGATCGATTGAGCTAGCCGGATCGGGCAACAAAAAGTATAAAATAGTTATGTAAATAGTTATTTAATAAAACGTTTTACCCTGTTACTTTGCTGGTGTGTTGTATATATTTGTAATATTTGCATGGAGTTTATCGTTATTTTGGGCGGGATGGGTGGCGGAGCCGAGCTGTCTTGCAGCCATCATGGCGTGGAGCTCAGTTCATCTCACTAGTTTCGTATTTCTCATGAGGGGTTGTTCCTAATGTTTCTATTTTAGCGAGGTCAAAAAGAGGTCCCATTAGTGGCCTGCTGATTTTGCTCGATTCCTTTTGTTTTTTTACACGATTTTTCACTATCTGCAAAGACTAAACAGAGTATTGCGACTCTGTGCTTGTTTGTAAATAGAGAATGAACCAAAGAGAACCAATTCTAAAACAGTAAATGCTTGGATAACAATGAATCAAATGGAGAGAGAAGCAGGCACGACGGATTACAACGGGGGCAAAGGCCTGCGTTAACTACCCTTCACTATCTGCAAAGAGAGAGTACTCGTAATAGAAATGAGGTGGGGGGGTCAGCATTCAAAGCAGATCAGTGTGCATAAACACGAAAATGTTTTTACTTACCACGTACTTGACATTCGACAGCTTATGATATTTGCTATTAAAGAACCATTGAAATTGACTGAAAAAACCATAGGTTAGAGACCATATATAGTTAGGAATTAGCATTTAAAAAACCTTGAAAATTCACTGAAAAAACCATAGGTTATAGACCATATATAGTTAGGAATTAGCATTTAAAAAACCTTATTTTACTCACACAAAACCATTGAAATTCCATATAGTTGCACTAACTATATATCGCGCACCCGCAATCCACTGCTGATGATGTCACATATTACATCATTCATGACATGGTCAGTGACATCACTGATGACATCACTGATGACATCTCAAATGACATCACTGATGACATCACTGATGACATCTCATTTGACATCATTCTTGTGCTAATACGATAAACCTCTTCAGACTCTAATATAACCTTACAGACACTCACACACTGTCACTCATCCATGGAGTTACTCACACACCTAGTCAGTCATGCAAAGAAACAATCTCACCTCCATTTCCTCAACTATACAGTTATACACACCTTACTTATTCAAACATATACTAACACATATTTACTCTCTTATACAATCCCTGATACAAGTTCACAATGATCCATACAGCCACTCACACATTCAGTGGCTCTCATGCACAGTTATTTATATATGCCAACTCTCACATGTACTGTATTTTACATATGTACTTACTATGACATGTAGCATTGAGATATCCATTCACTCATCAATACACTCATGCACACAGTCAACCGCCCATGTAGCTTTTTCCACATGCACTCTTGAACTCATACACCTAGTGAATCAACTGCTCACACATCTATGCACAGAGTCACACACCTCCCAGCCACCCCCACACAAACTCAATCTCCCATACAAATACTTGGGCAACCAATCAATAACACAAATAGCCTCTCGTATAGCTAATGATCAACACATGCAGCAGTTTACATCACAACAGACATACTGATGCACACATTCAGACAGTTTAGTCACTAACCCATGCATTTAGTACGACACATTTATTCACTCACTCATACAGTCAGTCACGCACTTACTAAATCCTTCATCCAGACACTTATACATCCACTCATTCTTCAATATATCAAACATATTTAAACTTTACAGAAACACACAGTCACTGGATGATGTCATCAGTGATGTCATCAGTGATGTCATTTGAGATGTCATCAGTGATGTCATCAGTGATGTCATTTGAGATGTCATCAGTGATGTCATCAGTGATGTCACTGACCATGTCATGAATGATGTAATATGTGACATCATCAGCAGTGGATTGCGGGTGCGCGATATATAGTTAGTGCAACTAACTATATATGGAATTTCAATGGTTTTGTGTGAGTAAAATAAGGTTTTTTAAATGCTAATTCCTAACTATATATGGTCTATAACCTATGGTTTTTTCAGTGAATTTTCGAGGTTTTTTAAATGCTAATTCCTAACTATATATGGTCTCTAACCTATGGTTTTTTCAGTGAATATATATATATATATGATTGTGTGTATATTTTCTTCCAAGGCTCTGCAGCGGAAAAGCACTTAACAGCAGGTAAGTCTAAAACTTTAATTTATTGCATGATGAAGGTGATTCAGCTTCCGTCATTCTTCTTGTTAGCCGACGCATTTCAGTGCTTTCTGCACTTTCTTCTAGGGCTGAATGGCAATGTGGTATTGTGAGACTGCTACAATTCCATGTATCCGCTGTCTTTAGTAGTGCAGCTTCGTATGCGCTAGGTAGAGCATGATTACTCGCAATGAGTTCTGGGAATTCTAGTACAAGCTGCCACTGACTTATACCCACAGTGGGTTCCGCAATGACACTGCAAATGAACAAGTCCACAGTGGTAATATGACAGTCCATATGACAATGCGGTATTGTGAGGGCACTCACAATACCGCATTGCTTTATGGGTGAGAAGATGAGTAAAAATATTTCTCTGTGATACATGTCCAACAAAGTAGAAAAATAAAAGGCAGTGTATGTGACAGTTCTTGTATTGTATATAAATAAGTATACATAAGACTCAGTGATTGTATAAGTGACTGTATGGAAAACCGAATACTTGTAATAGTGATTTTATAACACACTAAGTATGACTTTACATTGATATGAATAAATAAAGTAGTATTTGTACAAGTGTGTAGCTGAGTAAATGTAAGTTTGATCAATTGTTTGCATAAGTGAGAAGGATGGCTGCATAAATGAATAGGATGTGTGCTGGAGTGTAATGTCGATATAGGTGTATAAGTATATTTAATAGTGTATTATTGATCTTTCTCAACATGTATGAGTGAATC
Organism: Lissotriton helveticus; assembly: GCF_964261635.1. NCBI lineage: Eukaryota > Metazoa > Chordata > Amphibia > Caudata > Salamandridae > Lissotriton > Lissotriton helveticus. The sequence continues at coordinate 1,974,461,417 of NC_136063.1, forward strand.
TATAGGTAAGTGTTTAGATCTGTGAGTAGTTCTACAAATCAGTGAGTGGGTTTTTAGAAAGTTGTATTGGTGTGTCATTGTGTTAAACATGTACTCTATATTTTATAGTGAGTGATGAAAGGTTAAACTAGTGTATGATGAGGTGTATCAGATTGCCACATGGATGATGTTATCAGTGATGTCATCAGTGATGTAATTTGAGGTGTCATCAGTGATGTCATCAGTAATGTCACTGACCATGTCATGAATGCTGTAAAATGTGACATCATCAGCAGTGGATTGCGGGCGCGCGAGTTATAGTTAGTACAACTAACTATAACAGAGGAATTTCAATGGTTTTGTACGAGTGAAATGTCCAGCTAACTATACACCCATAAAACCTATGGTTTTTTCAGTGAATTTCTAAGGTTTTTTAAATTAACCCTGGGCGTAGTATGCGTAGTGGGGCTACGCGAAGCTACGCAAAGTGGGCGAGAAACTACGCCCACCTATGCACTTCACGTAGCCCCACTACGCGCCGCATGCCCACCTCCCCTACATACCTAATTTTAGTAAATGGGCAAATAAAAATAAATGAAAGGCACTTACCTTGTCCGCTGCATCCCGGGGCTCCCTCTGCTCGTTCACGCCGCCGTCTTTATAACCAATGCGCATGCGCGGCCGCCTGCGCATGCGCATTTCTCTGCATAATTGACTGAAATAATGCATTTGTGGTGTTTGGTGAATGTATAAGTGCAGAACTATAAGGAAATGCTGCATCATGACACTGTAAGTTCTTTAGCTGCAGTGTGCTGTGGTACTTCCGAAGCACAGGGGTGCAACATTTCTTCAGCCTTGCTTCTACCGAGGCACAAAATGGCTTGGAGTGTTGACAGACAGTTGACAGCTAATTAGCATGCAGCTCGTGATCTTAAGGGTGCGCTCAGGGTGCGCTCAGGATGCGCCGATCCACTGCGGCCATAGATATATATATGATTTTACTTTTGATGGTCCCAGCAACTACTGAACAGATTTACACCATTTAACCAAAAGGCTTGACTCTGAACCAAGGGCTACCTCTTTGCCAAATTTGTTGTAATTCCGTTCAGCAGTTCTGGCTGTAGCTGCGATTAAAAGGTTCCTACGGGAAATTGCATGGGGAAAATATGTTTTGGGACCCCCTTTTTTCTCTGCCCCCCTTGACGAATCTGCTCGGACAGAATGTCAATCCAAGGCTTAAGACTTTTTTTTTATGTCCGTGAGGGATTTATCCATCAGATTGACCACAGTTAGATTTGTCATATCTACTGTCTCTTGGTTGATCTCTTGCGGTTTTACCCATCCTCATGCCTTTGCTCTTCCTGCTCTCCCGGCTCGTCCTGTTTTTCTATGCCTCCTTCAGGTGGCTTGTTCTTGCCCCCCCGTAACCAGGATTGGAGGATTATTTGGAAGACGTAGTGAAAAGGAGTCAGAGTCCTCCTCCCTTTCACTGATCTTCCTGCTTGCTCATCACCTGATTCGTTCCCTGTAACATCTGATTCTGAGGTCTCCACTCTTTGCGGCATTTGCTCAGATCTTAGACTCAGTTCTTCCCTTGGACCATCAAATTTACCGGCAAAGGTCAACATCCTGCCCTGTAAATAATCATTCTCCTCCCGTATACATTTCTCCTGTTTCCGATTTTTAATTTTCTGTTCATACTTAAGCAATCTTGCCTTCATTTGCCCCATAAGCTATTCAATCTTTTTGTTATTTTTTTTTTCATGTCCTCATTTCCCACTTTGGTACATTCTGCCAGAGTACACAGAGAGCGACACACTGCCTGAGCAAGCTGAATGGCATGGTAAATCATAATTATAATGATAACGCCGCCAATCAGTGATGTCGGATGTTCCATGACCATTATGCAGAGAATGTAGTTGGGTAATATTGCTGCAATCCCACACCAGCTTCCTGGACCACCCTGGTGTGAATATATGCACATTTAGTGGAACCGCGCAAGAACGAAAGCAGCATAATCATTGGACCATGGGGAAAAAACAAACAAAAAAAACATGTTTATATTAATTTAATCCCACTTCAGGAGGTGCCAGAAATCCCTTTTAGCTTGATTGCCTGCTCTTGCAAAATCCAGCTTTGATACATGCAAAACTGCTTTTCGCCAGTCCAGAAAGGAGGGTGATATCGAGTCTTTCCATTTTTTACAAATTCCCCTCCTGGCCAACAAGATGGAATGAAACAGAAGGTGTTTAGCAGCGCCCGTGATGTCGCCAGTAACACCAAGTATTGCAATAGCAGTGTTTATCGTAATTTGGTAACCGAGAAGCGGTGAGTGAGGAACCTATTGAGTCCCAAAAAAAAACAGAAAACGGGCAGTCAAAAAACATATGTAAGTCCGAAGCTGCCTTGGTCTCATATCTAGCACACGCTACCGATGCATTCTTACAGAATTTCGAAAGCCTCTGTGGGGAATAATAAGCCCCATGTAGGGTGAAAAGATGGTTTCTACGGAGCCAGGCTGCCTTGACGATGCTCCAGAGTGTGTTGCAGGAGGAGAGCCAAAGATTTTCAAAGTCAAGTACCACAAAAGGAGTGCCCCAGAGTTGCATGGGCAGGTGGAATTCGCCATTGCTTTCTTTTAGAATTGAGTGATACAAAAGTGAGACATCCTTTCTGGTAGGAGTTTTATCAAGGAGTAAAGACTCCAGGTAACAGCTCCCCCCTACTAGATATATACTCCTCACCATATCCCTGGAGTTAGCCCAACTAGAAATCTGTAAGAATTTAAACCTAGATAAACTTGATCTAGTTTTCACATTCAAAGATTCCCATGAAACCAATACTCCCTCTACAAACAGGTCACCCCATACTTCCAACCCCGGCTCTCTCAAAGGGTGGGCAAGACTATCTCCGAGACAACTTGGACTCCCAGGTGAATCCCACAGAGGCGCCTTGCTAGAAAAATATCCCAAGTTTATAGTGCTTCTGAGCTTAACCCATGTTCTCGCAAAACCCAGTAATACCTTCAGTTTTATCTTTTTGAAAAATGTAGAGTCTCCAAATTTAAGTAAAAAACCCACCTGTGCTAAGTTAACCCCACTAAGCATGGCCTTACACATACATCCAATCCCAACATCAGTCGGCATCTTCAACAGCATACGAAAGTGGGTACGTTGGAAAGCCCATGCATACAGTTGAAGCTCTGGTGCTGCTAGGCCACCCTTCTCTCTTCGTCGCCTGATCTTTTTCCATGCAATTCTGGGAATATGCTGGGCCCAAATGAAAGAACTAATATCACTTTGTAGCTTAGATAAAAGTAACAGTTCAAAGAAAAGGGGAATTGTATTGAATAAAAAAGTAATTTTGGGTAGGATGGTCATCTTAATAGGATTTACTCTTCCTAAAATAGATAAGGGAAGTGAGGACCAGATACGCATCAATCTACGACAGTCCTTAGCTACGACAGAAAAATTATTGTCCACAATTTTATCGATATCGTGAACAATATTTAGACCAAGGTACCGCATTTTTAAGTTAGGCAACACCCCTACCCCCAGATCGGTGTCGTTCCACACCATAATCTCCGTTTTTGCGGCATTAACCTCGTAACCAGAGATTTCCCCAAATTCTTGGGCCAATTTAATAACGGAGGGTAAGGCTGATCGTAATTCCGATGAAAAGATCAAAATGTCATCAGCGTATAGGGCAACCTTCCTCTCCCATCCCCTGTATGTAAAAGGTTTGATGTTACAATCATCTCTCAGCCGCTGGGCGAAAGGTTTGATGTATAAATCGAACAGAAGAGGGGAGAGGGGGCAGCCCTGACGTGTACCCCTTGTGATGTTAAATGGGTCTGATAACGTACCATTCACCAGAAGGCAGGCCGATGGATTCTGGATTCAATCTTTTTCTTGTCTTCCTCTTTGCCCAATGCCTCCTCTAATTTCTTGATTTCATTCAATGTCTTGTCGCGATTGCTCCAGGCATATTTAGCAGTATGCCCAGTGTCCCTTGGCAATACTGTGCTGTGTGTTCCGCCCAATCTGTGAGTAACTGCAGATCTGGATTCTCATATGAGGGAACCGTGTATACTCTCAGGCCCCTGGGAACTGTGTTTTCATCGATGTAAGTTTGCAGGCTGGTGGCTTCTCACCATTTCCTTGTTTCTTGTTCATATAATCTTTCCAGTTTAGACGTGATCTCATTAAATGTATTCTTCGGTTGTCTCGAATCTGAGAGGGTAGGATGGCCCCTCCTGCGTCATGTTTTTGGAACATATCTTTTGCTGCTTCGCGACGTGTTGATTCGCAGAACATGGCCTCTCCGTTTGGTTCCTGTTTATAGCCAGTCAAATTAATTATTGTTCATTTCAGTCTGAAACGCCCCCTCTCCTTGCTGCTTACACAATACTGCCCATTTGTATCAAACAAATAAAACAGGGCTCACCCGCGGTAGCAGTCTAGAGTCCTAGTCCTTTAATGCTTTTTTGCAGTCGCGGCGGAGCCTCCGTGATTAATGCACGCTCCAGCTTCACAGACAACCGATATGCGGTTGATGATGTATGTCATGAGTCACATTCACAAGTAAATATGCGGAATCGATCTGGGAATTGCATGTCATCAGTGATGTCATTTGAGATGTCATCAGTGATGTCATGAGTGATGTCACTGACCGTGTCATGAGTGATTTAATATGTGACGTCATCAGCAGTGCATTGCAGGTAAGCGAGTTATAGTTAGCTGAACTAACTATAACGGGGGAAATTCAATGGTTTTGTATGAGTGAAATGTCCAGCTAACTATAACATGTGTGAAACCTATGGTATTTTCAGTGAATTTCTAAGGTTTTTTAAATGCTAATTCCTAACTATAACATGGCTGAAACCTATGTTTTTTTTAGTGAGTTTCAAAGGTTTTGTAAATGATAATGTGTGCAAACACGCCCTGTGGCACGTTTTAGATTGGGGAATTAATTCCTCTTCCATCCTGAGGTCCCCTGTGAGCCAACTAGCCCACCAGGTACCTCCTGTATGCGCCAGGGAGCTGTGTTGCAGAGAGGTGTTCAGAGGGCACGCCCCCTTTTTACAACACTCTGCAATGCAGCTCCGTGGCGCTTACTGGAGGTACCTGTTGGACTAGTGGGCCCCTAGGGGACCTCTGGATTGAAGAGGGATTAATTCCCCAGCTTAAAACACGCCACAGGGTATGTTTGCACACATATCACCTCAAGCCCCTCCCCCTACCTTCACCACTGTGCAAACGCGCCCTATAGCGCGTTCTAAGTTGGGGGATTAAGTCCCCTTGCATACTGGGGGTCCCTGGGGGCTAACTAGCCCACCAGGAACCTCCAGTATGCGACAGGGGGCTGCGTTGCAGAGAGGTGTAAAAAGGGGCATGGCCTCTTTACAGTCTCTGCAAGGCAGCCCCCTGGTGCGTTTGCAGAGGGGCAACTAATTCCCCTTGAATACTGGGGGTCCCTGGGAGCCAAGTAGCCCACCAGCAACCTCCAGTATGCGCCAGGGGGCTGCTTTGTAGAGGGGTGTAAAAAGGAGTGTTGCCTCTTTCCACGTCTCTGCAAGGCAGCTCCCTAGCGCATACTCGAGGTTCCTGGTGGGCTACCTGGCCCCCAGGGACCCCCAGTATTCAAGGGGAATTATTTCCCCCTCTGTAAACGCATCCCCGGCGTTTGCAGAGAGGTGCCTTAATTTTTTGGGGGAGATCGGCAGTGTACGCGTACCATATGCGTATCCCGTGATTTAAAAAAATTGGGGGGTTTGGGGGCTCTTGTGGGACCCCCTGAGCAGGCCTAGGGGGTCAGGGTGTTTCTACCCTGCCCCTTTTTCTTCGTTTTCACCTTCGTTTCCCTGTTTTCTTGTGACTCGGTTCTACCGAGGCACAAGACGAGTACCAACACTTCCTGGTTTGTAGTGTTGACAGACAGTTGACAGCTAATCAGCATGCAGCTCGTGCTCATAATTGTATGGTTTTCGGTACACTAACTGTACGAGTAACGTACTTCGTCTCTAGATATCACTATGATTTTACTTTTGATCTTCTCAGGAACTACTGAACGGATTTACACCATTTAACAAAGAGCACAATCTGCGAACCGAACTCTACCTTTTTGCCAAATTTGGTGTAATTCCGTTCAGCAGTTCGGGCTGTAGCCCTGGCTAAAGGTCCTATGGAAAATTGCATGGGGAAAACATGTTTTGGGACCCCCAGTTTTTTCTCAGCCCACACTTCATGAATCACCCCCAAACTTTCAGGGAAGGAGCGGAGCGGAGCAGGCCATTTTATTGAAGAATTTCGTGTGTATTCGTCGACCGGCACCAAAGTTATTCCAAATAGAATGTTGTGGATTTCCTAAAGAAACTAGGTCCTAACTATAACTACCCACTGGCGACCGCCGGTAGGTAATATATATATATATATCGAACACAGTCCTGGCTCCCCACAGATTGATACTTCAGCCAATATGGTGCAGACCACTCCACGTTATTTGAGTTAAAAAATGCTTTTAATCAGGTAAAGTTTCACCAATAAACAGATATTACAGGCAAATGACATCCATGATGCGTTTTGACCCCTACATTGCGGTCTTGATCACATGCAGCTCTGCATTATTTGCAATCTTTTTATACCACCTGCTAATCACACTTGCACAATTAAATTAACAGACAAAGGAAACAGACTACATCTATCTCCTTTTATTTACAAATTGCTGATAGCAACATAAAGATTACATACCAGCACAAACAACAAATTGTTCTAGACATGCCACATTTTTCACTTCAACCTTATCTCTATCCGTTCTTTTGTATTATGTTATAAAACTACTATCTACACATCATCAGCTCTTTTTGGTTGACATACAGCAACGTCTATATCAGTCCTCATGGTACTGGCATTACTGCAATATTGTCTTCTTGTTGCTACCAAATTGAACAGATGACTATATTAATTTAAAAAACAGTGGACATTTCATTAATTATTTGTGGCTGTTGCAATCATACACTTGATGTTGGTTAAGTCTGTTTACTTATTAATTTAACCTAATGTTCCTGTAAACACCTATAAAAGTGCTTTGTGCATAATAGTGCATAAACTAAATAAAGTGCTAAGTGCTTAAACAAGTGCTGTTGTGCAATAAAGTGCTTACGCAAGGATCAGAATAACAGAATGCCACCATGAAGCCTCATGTATATTAATAACATGGCAGTTCACATTGTAAAAGTACTATGCAAAAAGTGCTGATGCAAGGTATGATAAGACACAATAAGATATCAGAGTTCAATTTATATAAACATAATCATATAAAAAACTGGAGACAAAAGGTGCAACCTGAATATTCAGGAATTGTCCATATACCTGCCCTGTCTGAATATTGGGGAGATTGATAAATAAAATACATATAAAGGGTACTCGGATGGTACTGTTGATTGGTTAGTTCTAAAGATTGGACTAAATCTAAGTTGAAATGTCTTCAGACTAAGGTCAATTTTGATTTCATTAGTGGTTTCAAGAACTTGCCACAGATGACTTGTTGGCTACATTGTTTGTTCTGGATGTAATGGATGAAGAAAAATAAGAAATAAAGTGGAAGAATACATCAATATCATAATTTGTGGGGATTTTTGGAGTAGATCTCAGGATTCTTCATGTGGCATTTGTGTAGGTGTTGTGTGGGTATCCCCACGCAAAACCCATTGATTTTGATGCATTTCCAGATTTACCAGAACTGGTTAACATGATAATGTGCCAAAAACTGCACACTGCCCCATGGGAGACATAATGAGCAGAACCATCTTTATTTCCTTGTGTTTTCCCCTTCCTGCACTACAAAATACTGCCTACAACACAGGCACCCTTGTTGGCACTACACTGCCAAAACAGTGCTAGTACAAGTGAGAAGTAGGTGACTGTGCCATATTGGATAAATACCTTGCATTCCTGCTCTTTCTCTGTTATGCAGGGCAGCACAGGAAGATGACTCGCTGAGCTACTCTGCACAACAAAACTCATAAATATGCCCCCGCCTTTTTAAATAGCTTCACTCTTGCACCACATTGCGGGGGTGCATAAATGTTGCAAAGGAGCTCATAAATATGATCTTAGTTTCTTCAATAACGAAAACACCAGCATTTTATATTCATGGAACATATGTTAATGGTTATTTTCTGCGCTTTGAGAAATGGAAAACAAACTGCATTTCTACGCCTTATGTCAGAGTGCTGCAATAATTATTCAAGCTTTTATAGAGCCCACAGTATGAATTTAAAAGGACCTTACAGACATCGTACTCAGAAACGTATGCTGCTTCATTCTCTAGTAATTATTTCATCTACTTTGGAATGATATAAAACATAATGAAAGCTAGTTGAAGAGATGGTCACACAATCTCTCTGAAAATAGGAATAGAGTTCTTTGCCGTTAGCTGATATTACTACCTACTGCTATTATGGATCAAAATTTTCAGCTTACCAAGAAATATGATATTAATCATGCTGCAAATCTCACTTTCCCCTCATAAAGATGTCCCCAAGAAGCGGATTATATTATGATTCATTAGCTAACCCTCAAGGTAACTGCTGAGAAACATCAGGAGGAAAGCAGAAACAACACCAGCCTCCATTTTATCGAAGTAATGAAAAAATAAATAATTCTGACCTTTTTGTGTCTCACTTCTATATATTTGCTTTAGCTGTCTGTTGTTGAAGTCCTATTGTGAACAATACATAGAGAGGGCTTTGGATCAGCCAGTACTCACTTTTAGATGGCTGCTTGTCTACCTCATTTGTTGCTCCTGATTCTATGGCTTTCCTCCTCATTCTTGTGCATGTCCCACTGATGAACATTTAGGGCCTGATTTAGATCTTGGCGGTACTACAGCCATCACTCTGTGGCGGTGGTTTCAAGTACTCTGTCAATATGACAGTGTCCCGTCCACCGTATTTATATGTGTGCTGGCTCTACTTGCTCTGTCACTGTCAGGTGGGTGGTATTCCGTGAGCCTACTTAGATGTCTCCTTTGTGCTGGCATAGTCCCAGCGGTGGGATGCTGATGGAGTAAGTCCTTGGTGGAGAGGAGACTGGTAAGTATAACTTATTTTCATGCCAATACACCTATGTGTTGTTTTGCCCCAAAAACACATGTAGGTAATGTTTTGTGCTCTTTTTGTGTTACATATAGCATGTCACACACACAATATACACAGACTATTGAATGCACACCCAGAGGCACCACAAGAACAACACCCGCAAGAAGCAAAACAACAATATTTATTTTTAAGTGTCAATACAGGTGCGTTTATCTTACCTTTATAGATTGCAAAATGACCACCACTGCATTACACATAAAAAAATTGTATGTAAGAGCAAAGCAAAAAGAGACAAGACTACAGCAATTGTGAACACATGATTCATAGTAAGACAGCTGTAAACGTTGCCTAGCATAGATCTCTGTGACAACGGACTCGTTCGGCGTTGTGATGGAGTTGGAGCAGCAAAGAAGGGACCTGGACAATGACGTTCAAGACAGAAACAGAAGTGGAAAACAGTAAAAAAGGAATGTTCTAAACCGCATTTCCTTTGATTCCGCCACCTCAAAGTAAGAGGTATTCTGCCACAGTAATCTAAATGAAAAGCCGAATCATGATTGGCTCGGCACTCATCTTGGCTGGACTCCTGCTGACAGTCGCTTTTGCATATGGCACTGTCAAAACGGGTGAGAATTTCTGGCATAGTCAGTGGGACTCAGGCAGCTTTTATCCATGGACTCTCCAGCATCAAAATCAAGTGGGCGGACCACCAAGTAGGCGGGCGGTGAGTCTGCCAAAAGAGTGACGTGGGAGCAAGATCTAAATTAGGCCTTTAGTCCTCACGGTGTGGTGATTGAATGACATGTATATGTACTCTTAAGGCGTATTTTATCTACTGTTGTATCTATTTCTGCTCCCTCTCACCCCTCGCTTTACTAACAAGCATTTGCATTGCAATCGGTCTCACCTTTGGGACCTTATATGTATTTAGCTATGCAGAACATTAGCCTGGGTGCTGAAACATCTACTGTTCTTTAACATGGAGGAAAAGTAAGCACCAAACTGCGTGACACGCCAGGTATGGGCAAACATGTAGAGAAATGTTGCTTTTCAGCAGGAAATGGTATAGTTCAAAGCTCTGTTTTTAATATAAAAACAGGGCCTTTGGTGGTCATATCACTGAAAATACAAGATTAAAAAAATATATTACTGTCTATAGGTGCTCATGGAAGACAATTTCTATGCACTGGAATCTAGAGAATGCTAAAGTGATTCTGTTATTTTACTGATCTATGCTGGTCATTTTCTAGATAAAGTTTCCAAATCAAATATGATTCCTGGGGAAATTTAAAAGGTGATGATCAGGTAGAAGTATTTATCAGGATAAAAATTATCAGTTCACTTCTTTTTTGAGAGCAGAAAGTTAAATAGAGGCAGTTGCCAGAAACATTGAAAAAGGAAAGTCCCTCAGCAGAAAGCAATTCTGGTATTTTACTGACCTCTGCTGGTTGTCTTGTATAAAGACAGTTAAATAGAGGAAGTTGAACAGAAAAAAACAGTCCCTAGGCGGAAGCAGACTACTCCTAGGTCTGATCTCCAGAGCTCGCAAAGTACTTGCACATATAAGTATATACTAAAGTATATATACTAAAGTATATACTAAAGTATATACAAGAGGTCTTGAATGCTTGACCTCAAAACTATGCGGTGTGGCTGGGCACCCCAGCCTCCTCGTACTTTCAGTGCTGCATGCCAGCTATTAAAAATAAGCAGTTCACAGCCACAGAAAGGCAATTATGTTTTTACTATCCAGATAGCAGTCAATCAGCAAGAGTAATCCTGACCCAGATTGACATTGAACTTCTAATCCAGGTCTTCCCTGAACTGACAACAAGCATCCTGGGACCGGTTTCGGGGAAGACCTGGCTTGGCACTTTGGGCTGGATTGTTCCCATGAGGCCCAGGTGCAAGACTGATTTGCATATAGGTGGGTGTGAACTGAGGTGGCGAAGTGAGCTAAAGAACGATGATTGCTTCAACCCAGATCTGTGACTTGGAGTGAGTGTTTGAAAACTTTCAGCGATCCATCCATCATCTCCTTGTGTTTGCTTTGTTTGCCCTAAGTTGGCTGGGTATGTCCAGATGTGTGTCCCTTTCTCACTTTTTTACTGGATTAAAGCTAGCCTGGCTGATGAGGGGTGTTACCCCAAAACCAATCTCAGGAGGCCTGTTTCTGGTACAGTGAGGACCTGGCTTAGGACTTCGGGCTGGACTGTTCCCATGAGGCATAGGTGCAAGACTGATTTGCTTCTAGCTGGGTCTGAACAGAGGTGGCAAAGTGAGCTAATGAACGATGATGGATTTAACCCAGATCTGTGACTGGGGTGAGCGTATGAAAAGTTTCAGAGCTCCGTCCATCATCTCCTTGTGTTTGCTTTGTTCGCCCTAAGTTGGCAGAGTATGCCCAGATGTGGGTCCCTTGCTCACTTTGCCACTGGATTCTAGCTCGCCTGGCTGATGAGGGGTGTTACCCCAAAACCGGTCCCAGGATGCTTGTTTCTGGTGCAGGGAAGACCTGGCTTGGCACTTCGGGCTGGGCTATTCTCTTGATGCACAGGTGCAAGATTGATTTGCATATAGCTGGGTCTGAACTGAGGTGAGGAAGTGAGCTAAAGGAGGATGATGGATTCAACCCAGATCTGTCCATTTATTTATTTATTTTATTTTAATTGCTTATATCGCGCAAGAATCGACCCATGAGGTATCTCCGCGCTTTGCTTGCAAAAGTTCTAATATATATTGTCTTTGCGGAGCCACATGGAGAATTATGCCATCTGAAACAGGAAAGTTTTTAAGGCCTTCCTAAAACACAAGTGGTTGTCATTGTGTCTTAGGTCAGATGGAAGTTTATTCCACATGGTTGGGCCTATAAATGATAGGGCACGTCCACCTTGTCTGACTTTTTTTACATTGGGGGTTTCCAGTAGGCATTGGTTGCTGGAGCGTAATAAACGTTCAGGTTTATATATCTGAAATTTTTGTGCCAGATATCTGGGGCCTTGCCCATAGAGACATTTGTGCACTAAGCAACAGATTTTAAATGTGACACGTTGTCGTATGGGCAACCAATGAAGATGACTTAACAGAGGTTTGGACGGGGTCCTTGCGGGAGCATTTAGAATTAATCTGGCTGCCGTATTTTGGACCACCTGCAAACGATTTAACGCCTCCTCATTTGCTGATATGAGGAGGCCGTTGCAGTAGTCTAGGCGACTTATCACCAGTGCCTGTACAAGGGACCTCTTGTGATTGTCAGGCAGCATAGGGAAGATTCGCCTTAACTGGCCAATTGTTCTAAAACAAGCTCCTGTAACATAGTTAGCATGTTCCTTTAAACTCAAGGTCTGATCTAGTTTTACCCCCAAGTTCTTAACAATTGGCTTTGGGCATGGGACGGGGCCAAGATCTAGAGGCCACCAGTCGGGAGACCAGAGCATGCTAGCTTTCCCAAATAGCATTACCTCGGTCTTCCCGACGTTACACTGGAGGCAGTTGGTGGCCATCCAGTGGGACACTGCTCTCATGCCCTCGGCAAATTTGTTCTTCACATCGGGCGTAAGAGAGTTGAAAGGGAAAAGCAGCTGTGTGTCATCAGCATATGACACTGGTGTGAACCCAAACCTTCTCACAATCGCTGCAAGGGGGGCCACATACACATTAAATAATGTGGGGCTTAGAAATGAGCCCTGTGGCACCCCCTTAGTGAGTACCCTCGAGGTGGAACGATAGGGTCCCACGCTAACAGATTGTGAGCGGCCGGAGAGAAAGCTCTCCAACCAGGACAGTGCCAATCCTCCAATACCCACTCTCTGCAATCGGCCGAGAAGAATCTCATGAGACACAGTATCAAAGGCTGCCGACAGGTCTAGCAGCACCAGAATCATCGATCCTCCTCTATCCTGTGACATCTTGATGTTATCAGTCACGGAGAGGAGCGCTGATTCTGTGCTGTAGTTGGGCCTGAACCCGGATTGTGATGGGTCCAGGCCCCCTGTCGCCTCTATGAACCTGGAAACATGGATGTTTACGTGCTTCTCGGCCAATTTACCTAAAAAAGGTAGGAGAGAGATGGGACGGAGGTTGGAGAGTTCTGTCCATGGTAAGGCCGTGTTCTTCCGTATTGGGTTCACAACTGCCTCCTTCCACTGCCGAGGGAGCTGGCCTTCTTTAAAAGAAAGGTTTAGAATCTTTTGAATTGTCGGGCAAACAATTTTATTCAAGGTGGCAATAAGTTTAGCTGGTATCAAATCAAGAGGGGATCCTGTTTTCATATTATTAATTAGTGTTTGGGTATCACTATAGCTAATCTCAGGGAAGGTGAGTAGAACACCTCTAGATGTATCAGGAAAATGATTTATACTGGAATACTCCGAATCACTGGGGTATTGGGCAGTGATAATTTTTTTATAAATTATCTCAATTTTGTCCTCAAAAAATTGGGAGATGTTATTGCACAAAAGTTGTGAGAATTCGTCTGGACTTTCACATACAGTTGGTTTAGTGAAAGTGTCTAAGATTTTATACAACTCTCTGGAGGAATTACCAGCCCCCTCTAACTGTGCATTAATGCTATTCTTTCTTGCCTGCTTAATGTTTTTATAGTAAGCAGACATTGCTTTTTGATAATTGATCTTATTTTCACTGGTATGAGTTTTCCTCCAGAGTTTTTCCAGCCTCCTACATCTTTGCTTTTCCAATTTTAAGGATTCAGTATACCATATATCCCTCTTGGCCACAGACGGTTGTTTAACTGTTCTTAAAGGGGCCAGATGGTTCACCATGTCAGATAAGGTGGAATCAAATTTAGACACAGCTGATCCAATCTTATCGGAGTCCAGTATTACGGGCTCAATCCAGACTTCCTTCACTGTTTCTACTGTGATTTTATACCAAGGCCTTCGTTTAACGGTCGGTATGCTAGAGGGCTTGTTTAGTTTATTTAAACCTTTAAGAGTAAATTCCAGCATACTATGATCTGACCACGTAACTGCCATCATATCCTTGTGTTTGCTTTGTTCTTTTTAGAAGCACAATATTCACCTAAAATTTGAAGAATTCATATATGCGGTTCTACTGATTAGATTTTTGTTTGTTTTTTTGTTTTTCCAATTATTAACATTTCATCCATTTTATTCTACTTTTCTTAATTGGTTTCAAATTTTTCTTGTGTTGTTTTTTCTACGTTATAACGGTTTGAAACTGCACGTTTACTTTGGACATTGCCTCTATGTTAAGCCTGATTAATGATTACTTGTGTGCCAAACTATGGCGAGGTAACGCAGATTTATTTAATGACTTTGTGGATAACACTGACAAGGATTGTTTTTTTGTTTAATGGGGCTTACACGCAGCTTCTTATCACGCATGTGCACAACATCCGATGGAGTGCCGGCAACCAGCTCCGAGTCTGCTCCAGGCCAGGCAGGCCGAGGTATTCCTCCAGAGGCTGGATGCAGGAGGCAGTGAGAGAGCATCGGTGACTCATGGACCTCAAGGATCTGCAGCCAGGGAGAAGGTACGGGGTGTGTTATGCACTGGCTGGTAACTGATCTCTGGCCTCCAGTGCCTCCTGCTCTCACACTGCCTGGCTCTGGGCGCTTCCAGGCCCCCAATTCCTCAGCCGATACACGGAACACTACAGGTGACGTGTGTATGAGTGCACTTGGTCTTCTGTGGGGATGTATGTGTTTTGTATAATGGGGCATTTGTCATGTGTTTGTTATTTGGTGGACCTCCACCACAGTCGTTTGGTTTGGCGGAGTAGAATTTCACAGAGTATTTATTCAACTCCACGGAATTCAAGGAAGTGAAGTTCTGTGAGCAATGCCCACCCTTGGCACTAAATGATTTTCCGATTTAAATTATTAATGCTGCACACATTTCTGATATGGTACCTGTGATGAATATGCGAATGTCTATAACCTCTTCCTATGGACATGGTAAGAATTGGACACTAAGTAGACATAAAATACATAAAAATGCTGTAGTATTTGAAGTGCCTCTTTCTTCTCTGATGTACTGAAGTATTGGGACTGCTGTATAGTTCATCAACCAAAGTGTTCTATTTTATTCATGTTGTTAAATACCAGAATGATCCTATCTTTTTCTTTTTTGTGGTATGTATAACCAGCTATGGCTTAAACAATCATTCCTTTAAAATGTGTTTATGACTAGCTATCGGGTTTCGACGAAAGATACCACATAAGAGGGTCAGGAAATGGATCACATGCATGAAATGGAGATTGTGGCAGTGGAGACTAGAGTTATGTAGGACATTAGCTTCTAAGGCTTTGGTCTGAGACACACTGGGCCAGCCACCAGAGGACTGGTAGCTCAGAGAGGGCTGACAATAAAGAGTTAATGGATGCTGAAGACGGTGTCCAGCAATTTTTGTTGTTCAACTCTTTTATTTGACGTTATAGTTCACACCCGTGATTCTATTCCTTCACTCTCTGTTGTTCTTCCCCTTTGCCAGTGCCCTCGGTTTTCCTTATCTTTATTCCTTGCATGGACCCTTGTATTTGTCTTGGACTGACTTTGATATTCGATTGGGCTATAGTATTTGTATCTGTTCCAGGTATCACCTGTGGATTACCATTGGCAACTGAGAACCTGTTTTTCGCTTATCTTCAGATTTCCTTTTTTTCGTTTGGCAACTGTGATTCTACCATCTAGAAGAGAGGTGTGCTGCTCATGCAGTTCCAGGTTTGCCCTGGGGATTGTTACATCGACTGCTGCTTCTCTCACACTTTGTAAACTACAGTTAGGTTTTTCTATTATACTACAGACTGTTGCCTAATCTTATAAAACGTATCTTAATGTTTTACTTTTTAATTTCGAAATGGGTTTCATTTTCCTGTATGGAAAATGAGTTGGGTATCCAAGAAGAAAAGAGTGCTTTATTTAATGCAATCAGGGATATGGTGTTCTATTGACCCCATTAGGCCCCCATCCATGTGGTGGTATCATTTGAAATTGGTCACAAACAGCCACCAACCTTATTAATATTTAATGAGGTAGATTGAGTGGAGACCTACTATGAATCGCGATGTAACATTTTTAACTTTGGTACATTAAGAACAGTAAATGCTAAATAACGATTCGGGAAAATCACAATTTGGAAACTGCTGTTCTTTTTAATATTTGTACATCTGTCCGTAAGTGTATTGAGATGATGATGCTGAATAGTCAAGGTCCAATTTTAATACCTAAATTAAACAAATCAAAAACAAGAGTTTTGCAATTTGAAAAAATATTCCCAGAAGAAGAGAGTGGGGGGGGGGACCTGAATCACTCAAAACTGCATGGAATGTTATACTCGATCCAAAAATGAAGTAATGGATGTTAAAGCGAGATTAGGCTATTTGCATTCTTGATAGACTCAAAAGATGGGAAGTTGGTGTATACATTGGAAGCAGTTTTTTTCAATGCGCCTGCAAAGGAAACTCCACAGGCCTCAGATAACATAAGAAGGATGAGCATGTATTTTCTTCCATTGAGAAAAAAACAGATGGGTCCTGGAATAAGTTTGGTGAGAACTAAAATGACAATAACAACAATCATAGGGATTATGGGAATATATAATTGTTCAAAAAATAAACAGCACTAAAACTGGCAGAGAGAGACTAATACAAATGAAAAATCCAGACAGAAAGAAATGAGAATAAAGATTGGAATTTAGTCACTGCTACAATCAGTCCTAAGTTTCCACCACATAACCAATATAAACCCTAACAGCAGTTCATGGGCTGTAAGCTCATGAAATCATGCTGGTACTAACAAAAAAGAGTCACAAGATATTACTTGACTGTAATAAATAAGTGAAAGAGGTTTTACAAGAGGCATGGGCATTAGAGCATTTGGTATTTAATATCCATGTCCAGTTAAATAATAACCCTAGAAAAAGAAAAAAACAGACACCCTGTGGGAGGACTAATGATATTTGTACCAACAAAGCTAACCAGTGAGGCTAAAAGAATATGTAATCATTTTGAAAAGTTCCTTACAATAATGATTTCTGGTCTCAACAGTAAGATGATCAGCTGGAACAGGCTCATACAAATGAACCTAATAAAATAATAATTAAAAACTATTTCCCCAACTGGGTCAGCAAGTATTTGAAGTACTTACACACCCTACTAGACAACATTGAATCAACATACCCATTGACCTTTTTCTAACTAATTGAGTGACTTTGATTGCAAACATTTCCCTATTTTAAAACGGGCATCACTTCATGAGGAGCCAAGGAGAAGTAATGGAGATACCAAATTCAAATATTTGAGAAAAGAATTAGGAATAATAGAAGGAAGAGATAGACTCTGTATAAAGGATGTGTCGTTTAATAGAACGTAATGTAAGGTCCAAAAACAACTAAACAAAGTAAACATATTCAACAACGTGGCTCTCGCGTTTCGTTTGTAGTAGCGCCTTCATTTGCAGCGTCCTCATTACAGCGCCCTCATTTGCTAGCGCCTGTATTTTTAATACCCCGGTTTGTCTTTTAATTTGTAAAATTCCTTTGGGCACTTACCCCTGTATTTTAACTCTGGCCAAGCATACTTACACTACTGCCATCCTACCTGCATTATAATTGGTGAAACCACCGCATTTTGCGGGTCCTCGGCCACAGTCTCGTTCAGCGGCCACATTGGAAGGGGCAGAACCTGCGCGCTCCAGTCTTCTTTCTATCTCTCAGGCGAGTACAAAGGCAGGCAAAATGTTTAGCTCGCTCTTTGTGGCTCTCGCGTTCCGTTTGTAGTAGCGCCTTCATTTGCAGCGTCCTCATTACAGCGCCCTCATTTGCTAGCGCCTGTATTTTTAATACCCCGGTTTGTCTTTTAATTTGTAAAATTCCTTTGGGCACTTACCCCTGTATTTTAACTCTGGCCAAGCATACTTACACTACTGCCATCCTACCTGCATTATAATTGGTGAAACCACCGCATTTTGCGGGTCCTCGGCCACAGTCTCGTTCAGCGGCCACATTGGAAGGGGCAGAACCTGCGCGCTCCAGTCTTCTTTCTATCTCTCAGGCGAGTACAAAGGCATCCATGCCTGCGCGCAGCAGTAACGCGCAGCGGGGACGCCGGACTGACGCCGGAGTTACGCCAGAGTTCAGCCCGTCTGCGCCCGTCCGCGCTGAGGGCGGGCTGCCGGTCGGGCTGGACTCGGCTCTGACTCCTCTTCCTTCAGACGAGAGAATCAGGCTGTACTCCAGGGCTGAAATCCTTGCTCTAAGACCACCGTCTTTGCCGTGTCTCCACCGCTTTTCTCCCGAAGGCATCTTGCATTCCAACAGATGTCGGGCATGTACAGCCTTCTTTGTATTCTCAGGTACCGGCTCGGCTATACCTCATCCTTTGTGTAAACTGCATGATACGTCCAGTAGATCTGGATTTTTAATTAACGCGCGATCTCTTATTAGGCATAATGTTGCCTTCCACGACTTCGTGGACAATCGTCAGCCGGACTGGGTGTTCATTACTGAGACCTGGGCCTCAGACACCTCAGGGCATGACCTGATTATGGCCATTCCTGATGGTTACTCTCTTCACAGACACGACAGATCTTTGCGCAGAGGAGGAGGTATTGCTATTCTTTTTAATACCTCCCTCTCCTGTTTGATCAAACCTTTAACCAATACCTCTGATCGTTTTGAAGCATTTTATTTCTGTATTACTTTTTCCCCTTCGGTCTCTCTCACTGGGATTCTGATATATAGGCCCCCGGGTCCTAGAGCCAGTTTCCCATCAGAATTATTGACAATATTGGAACCCTACTTCGGAAAAGTGGCCTTCACCATTTTGGGTGATATTAATTTTCATTTTGATGAGGCTAACTCTAAGGACACTACATCATTGGTTGAGTCACTTGAAGCATGTGATCTTGTCCAGCTTGTCAATAGACCCACTCATCAGGCTGGGCATATACTTGACGGGGTATTTTCTAATGATACCAGGCTTTCTACTGGTCCCCCGTTTCCGTTGGTCTGGACTGATCATTATGCCGTACCACTTGAATTCTCTTTTCCCGTCTCAGGCTCTTTAAATTCAATGCCATCGCCATTCTCCCTGAGGAGGAATTTTAGGAATGTTTCGGATGAGGCTCTTGCTCCCCTTGTTTCCACCCCTGAATCTCTATCCACAAAAGACGCAGCTGATGCAGCTCAAGATCTGATGGACTCCATCTTTAATGCTGTGGAAAAACTTGCCCCACCATCTCTGCGCTATGTAGCCCGTCGAAAGCCTACGGCACCCTGGTTTTCGGACGAGTTAAGACTCTTGAGGCAAGGATGTAGGAGCAGTGAGAGAATCTGGAGGAAATCGTGGAATCTTAATGACCGTGAGGCTCATAAGTCAGCACTTCGGGAATACAAACGAAGAGTGGTCAAAGAGAAGCAGGAGTATTTCTCCAACCTCACCAGCTCTCTTTCCTCTTCCAGGGATCTCTTTAAAATCGCTGATACCTTATGCTCCCTGCAACTTCCAGATCCCGTAGTCAGTTCTCAAGAACTCTGTAATAATATTTCTGACTTCTTTCATAGCAAAATTTTGGACATACATGTCTTTTCGGAAGCCCAATGTCATGCTTTGGATCCAACTATCCTACCTGTCATCTCCAGTTTGGATTCTTTAGGTAAAGATCCTTCCCACTTACTTATGGAATTTCCATCCCTATCCCTTGAAGGACTTAACCTGTTACTTGACAGGACTAAATCTGCTTCCCCCCTGGATCCTCTACCTCTGAAAAAACTGAAAGAGTGTAGAAATAGCCTTCTTCCACCTATGCTTGAGACTATGAATAAGGCTATTACCCAGGGCTCGTTTCCTTCTGTATGGAAGAAGGCGACTGTGAAACCTCTTCTTAAGAAACCTTCCCTCGATCCGGCCCTTTTGAACAACTTTAGGCCGATCTCCCTTCTCCCTGCCCCCGCTAAGATGCTTGAGGCGCATTTGAATCTTCATTTGTCTCTTTTCCTTGATTCCCCTGAATACCTCGATAACACGCAGCATGGCTTCAGAAAACACCACAGCACTGAGTCCGCCCTTACTTGTGCTGTCGATAATATCCGACGCAAAGTGGACTCAGGCCAAACCACTGTATTGGTTTTGTTGGACCTCACGGCCGCGTTTGACACCTTGTCCCCCGCCATTCTTACATCTCGGCTTAGGGAAGCTGGTGTCACGGGGACGGCCCTGAGTCTCCTCAATTCCTTTCTGTTGGAAAGGGAGCAGAGAGTGATGCTTGGGAACTACCTCTCCCCTGCTAAGTCATTGCAGTGTGGGGTGCCACAAGGGTCGGCCTTAGGTCCGACCCTGTTTAACATCTACGTGGCTCCCCTGGCAAGACTAGTAAGATCTTAGGGGATGGAGGTGGTGTCCTACGCCGATGACACCCAGATTATGGTATCACTGGCTCACTCCTCCGTCAAGACATCTGCCGTCAGCTTTAGGGTTTGCATGCAGTATGTGGCAGACTGGATGACTATAAATTCCCTAAAGCTGAACGGCGAAAAGACGGAGGTGTTGATTTTTGGGAAGGACCAAGATGTTTGGTCTAGTGAGTGGTGGCCACCTTCTCTTGGCATCTGCCCCACTCCCTCCCAATCTGCCAGAAACCTGGGTGTAATTTTTGACACCTCGCTCTCTCTATCCCTTCAAGTCAACAGGACCGTGGCCACCTGCTGGGGTGTGATTAGGGTACTGAATAGAATTCGAGGGTATCTCTCCCCCCCAGGCGCGTAAACAGGTCGCAGTCGCCCTGGTGGGCTCGAGATTAGACTACTGCAACTCTCTGTATATGGAAGTCAACAAGAGCCTGTTACACCGCCTGCAGATTGTTCAGAATGCTGCAGCGCGGTTTGTTCTGGCCCTTCCGAAAACTTCTTCTGCCACTGCAGCTAGGAAGGACCTTCACTGGCTTCCTGTCCAGCACAGAATCTCTTTTAAAATTCTGTGTTTGACTTACAGAGCGCTGACAGAGGGTTCCTCTAGTGCCATTGGCTCTCTTATTACGCGCTATGTTCCCACTAGAGATCTTCGCTCTGCGGGATTGTGTCAGCTTGTTGTCCCCCGTGTAAAACTTTCTAGATGGGGAGCCAAAGCTTTCTCTGTGGGTGCCCCTCAGCTTTGGAACTCTATCCCCATCGAAATAAAAACTCTCCCCTCATTAGAGCTATTCAAAAAGGCCCTCAAAACCTACTTCTTCAAGAGTGCCTACTAATGAGAGAATGCTGCTGCGAAGAGGCCTTAACCCCTATATTAACTTAGGCGCCTTGACGCCCATCTGGGCTAAGTTAGCGCATGATAAGAATCATTTCATTCATTCATTCATTCATTCATTCATTCATTCAACAATAGGAAAGAAACCTCTCTGATTATAGTGTAATTTCATTGGTTTTATTTCTATTTAGGAAATGATTTTTTAATATTGGGAGATCTTTGTAGTGACAATAGTCTACTGTTGTTATTATTATTCTACCATGTACCCCTCACAAGCCTAAATTGAATCCAGAAATCCTCAAGGAAAATAAAGTGCGCTGGTCAAACTCAAGGGGAAGTAAAAAATATAAGTGCTGTCATTGTAGAGATGACCCTTACAAAGGTATTGATGACCAATGACATATTTGCAAAGGGTCTTTAATTTCTGTTAATTAGAAAAAGCAAATATATAAGTAAATTACATTCCGAATCAAAAAAAGTGTTGTTACAAATCATGTTGATTAAAGAAATGAATAACAAAATTCAAGAGGAATATAAATTGAATGATAAGGAAAAAGCTTCATTTTGCAAGGACTATTATAAACATTCTTTTTAGGAAATGTGGAAAATAATATACCAAGAAAATGAAAAACACTGTAATGAAGTAACAATGTCCTTTCAGGAGAAAAAAACAAAACGTTTGGAATTTAATTTGAAGAAAAATATGGGTCGCAATTAAAAATAAATCAGATAACCAAATATTAGTGTTGGAAAGTGGGTTATTAATAGTGGTAAATGTGCATCTATCACTATCAATATGGGCACTAACACAGTCTAGATCTCAGTATTGGTCTTGATAAATTATTCCCATGCTCAACTCTTGGTAGCTTGGCTGTGAGCAGGCTGGCTTAACATAAGAGACAGGTATGTAAAACATTTAAAAACATCAACTAAGTAAATAATTAAGACACATCACACAATAAAAATACCAGACAGATTTATAAACATAGGAAATATTTGTATCTTTAAAATTGCCACTTTATAGTGCTTAAAAGCCCATAGCGCCACTCTGGGACACCTGGTTGCACTTGACTAGGACAAAGTCAAAGTTTTAGGCAGACCGCGAAGGAGCCATGGCCAGATACATTAAGTGGGAGGCCCCAGTCCAAATTGTACCTTCGCACTTAGAAGCTGTTTTGGCGTTTTTTTTTCCGACCCCCATCACTGCTCCTCACCAGGCCAAATACGGAGAGGGTTCACAACTTGAGTTTCCATGAGGCCCCAGTCAAATCCTGGAACTAGGAGCTCCAGATCTTTTCAGGGGGAGGAACCAGCAGTCCACGCCAGGTCGCAGTTGATGGAGTCCGGCTTGGCTCTCACAGTCAAGTCGGTTCCCTTCCGGATCTTTTCCCCAAAAGTACTCCAAACTTCTACAAACTTTGGAAGGTGTTTCCTAACAGTCACCTTGTGGGTTCAGAGTGTCTAAAACACAAATCTAAAGGTATGGCATCGCCTGGATGGTCCTTGGCAGGCTGGGATCACAATTCCCACAATACACATGGCCAAATCCTTATCCACTGGATGCACTCCAGGCAGTGGACTCTTGGAGGTGATGACGCAGGTGAACTCTATTAATATGTAGCTTGCTGGGAGTCCACTCATTGATCCTTTAGAAGCAAGGTACACCTACAGGGATGTAGTTCCAGATAGTAAAGCAGGTGCAGTCAGTCAGAATGCAGGGCCTGGTGGTGCAAATCAGGTTTCCAGCATGGCAATCCTTCATCTCTTAGTGTCAAGTAGCCCATTTGAGTTGCTATGCTCCTATCACATATTTATTCACTGTTTTTTGGGTCAAGCAGAAGAGCACTTCTCTCCAATGAGGTGCACGGCAACATCCTAGAACATGATAACTTCCTCCAAATTGTGGCATATTTTTCTTCCAGAAAGCGCTCAAACAAAATTCAGTATGGCCGAAATTTCAGCAGAGGAGCAAGAACTAGCTAAACCATCCTCCATTGTGGCTCATTTACACCGTAACATCTTTAAAATACCTTCCCTAAGCCTGCCATCTGGCTGGGTCAGAAGGGATGCGGATAGGCAGATCTGGCATTCCCTGCCTGTCCTGCGCCTCCCTTGTAGTATTATGCTTTACGACCCCCTACTCCCTGCTCTGGTATTCCTGTGTAGCAGAGCCCTCTCCAGCAGATAGCATTTTCCCTGGTGAGCCACTTATCACTTCATCAAAGCAGCCTGGCTAATCTTGTTACCTTTAACCAATCAGGGTTCAGAAAACTGCAGGAAGACAGGTTTTTAGTTTATAGACAAGAAAGTCTTATAGCTTCTTTTCTGTACAATCTAGGATAACCTCAACAATAATATAGTGTTGGATAGGTCAATACCATTCTCATAAGTCTTAGAGCTATATTGTATCCAATTTCTAGCAAAATGTATGTGTTCATACACTATTTCAATGTTATTCTATGGGGCTAGTCATCTACAATGGGGAAACTGAAAGGTGCAATTTCTCCATCACCAGGGCATATATAACATATCATATAAGGGCCATGCTTATAGTTATTTGGCCCCCAGCCCTGTAACACCTAGGGGAGACCATGAAGGGCTTGAATATGCAACAATTGATATAAATCCTCAACCTTAATGCTCATAGCACCAAATTCGATTTTTGGAGGGACTTTACTACAATGAAGGTAGTAAAATGTGCAATTTCTCTAGCTCTAGGGCATCTAAAACATATTTTATAAGGGCCCTGTTTATAATTGCATGATTCCCCACATCTGGGACACCTAGGTGAGACCCGGGGGGTATCTAATATGTAAAGATAATGTAGATTATCACTTTTTAAGTGCTCCTACCAGCAAAGTCAGTTTTGGGCACAATTTACATTTAAAAGCAGTGCTGCAACACAGCGTTGCTTTTAAAATTACCTCAGGCTCTTATCAAAGGCTGTTGGCCTTTAAACTGCCATGCCCTAATATATACTAGAGACTTAAAGGTCGTTTTAATCCCACTGGCCCTATTATCTACTAGGGCTTTATAGGGTATCTCATGCCAATTATAGGTGTAGCACATGCCTTTTAATCACAGCGCTGGTCCTGGGCCTGACTAGCAGAGCCCAGGACACAATCTGAACCAGTTACCACCAGAACCAGTCATCAAACAATGGGTCTGCACAGGGCACACAGGATAACTTTGCAACACGTAGAAGAAACCTGGATATGCTACAACATAAAATCAGAAGGGCATGAAAGAATTTCAGCTATAACACTACTTACAATGTAAACCTATATCCAAGGTACCAGAGTTAATGAAGCAGAGACAACAGCAATGAATTATTTAACAATATAATCTCCATAGTGGAAGGAAACAGGGGTATATAAAAAAGCTTCTGATGGCCTGATGGAATTGCTGCTTGCATCTTGAAATCTGAACAGCTGAACTGGGCTGCCTTGGTATACCCTCTCTTCCAGGCAATCCTAAAGATAAACATTAACCTGGACTCCAGCAATGGAAGTAAGGGAATTCCAATTTATAAAGAAGCGATAGATCTTGCCCTGACATTTATATGTGATAGCATTAATGAAGACATCAGGAGAAATTTTTACCAGACATTTATTGATACACCTAGCCTGGTTAGACTGCATAGACTCAGCAGGCATTCTTCCTTTAAATCAAAATGGATTCTGATCTAACAGCTCTATAATCAATGAATAATTTGTGTTAAGGCTACTGATAGAGATGCATATTAAGCCTAACATATATTGTCTTTATGAAGCTTTCATTGGTCAAACAACGCTTTGGTACAATTGATCAAAATGCACAATGGAAAAAAATGGCACATGGGAGTTACCTGTAGGATTATTAAAATGTATTACTTAATTACTTTTTCAGCCCACAATGTGTAAAAGGAATGTACTATATGGCTTTGATTTACTGGAACACTATATTGTTTTTTATACTGTGAGTTCATACTAAATAATACAAATGATAATAAAAAAACATGATTACTGAAGTATACCTTGGATTTTGGTCCAGAGTGCAGCTAAGTGAAAATGTGCTTGTAACTAGAAGATTAATACACTAAATTGTCCTAGATAAGGCTATATTATGGCCCTTCCGTTGTTCTCCATTGATATCTCTGATGCACCAAAAGCTTTACAAGGTGCTCTATCTCTTCCTCCTACAGTAGCTTCATCTATATTACAAATTATATTTTATGAAGATGAAACTACACTTTTGGATCTCTATCCTACGGATCACACAAATTACTTGATTCTGTCTCCAATTATTGTAAAGCAAATAATTTCCGAGTAAACATAGCTATAATCTGAAGATTATTTTGACTGGAAACGAAACTCCTATGAGTTAGAAAAAGTAGCTACTTATGCCTATTTGGGAGCTATCTGTTCTTGGAACATTTGCTTTAAGTAACATGTATAGTGCATAATAGGGCATGTATGATTTGATGTCAAGTGATCTGGGACAATTATATAGTAAGTTGGCTCATAAATTGATTAAAAGAAGCATATACAATGCAAATTGAAAGCTTGATATTGTATTTTGATGAAATTCAAAAGATGTTGAAACCTTCTGAGAGTTCTATAAGGAAGAAATGTGTAAGTCAACCACATGGATTCCCAAGATATGTTTTAAGATTGCATTTAGAACTTGTTAGCATCACTCATACGAGCTACAAAAGAATAGTATACTACTGGTTTTATCTTAGAACTGCATAACTTCAAGTACAAGGGGCTAAAAATATATTTAAAATTAAAGCTCATTTGGATGTTCTGGACATGGAGGTACATGATATACATAGCAGATACTACTGATTGGACACATTAAAGTCCATATTCATGCAAGCATTATTTAGTCCAGAACCTGGACTTTTGTGAGAAAAATAGCCAATTTGCTCCTCTAGTACTCCCAAGTTGGAAAAGGTCCCTGTATCTTTAATTCATGGAAGTTTAATATGTAAAGAATAGAAGGGGTTTACTAAAATTATGTATGGAATAAATCAAGAACAATATCAAATGGAGTGTATGTCTGAAAGATACTGACAACTTTTTATGTGCCCCTTTTGAAAAAAATTGATTCATTATCCTTGCTTTTTATAGCTATTTCTATGACCATAGAAAAGCGCTACTATTGTTTGTAAATTACACTTTAATGATATGGGAAGTACTGGTAATGCTGTATTATATTTAGAATTCTGAAAATATTCATTTGTATTATAAATTGGGTACATTCATTAGGATTCAGTACATTGAATAGAAATATGAATGAATAGATTTATCATTTAGGGGCATGGTCTAGAGCGTGTACCTGCAGTACTATTAAAACCTAAACAATCACCAAGACTAATTAGCATGTGTGGTCAATAAGATGCCATGGTGCTACTATGTGCCACAATTTGTTTAGGTATAAATGATCATGTTTGTATAGTGCCTGTGTTCAGTGACTAACAAAAGTTCTTGTGGACCTATATAAGGCATGAATGCTCAAATCTGATAGTTTTTTCATATAAGGTCAAGTATTTCATCATTTTGCCGTTGAGCTGAGTGTCGGTTGGATCAAGTCCTTTTATTATAGCTAACCTACATGATCAGATGACAGTAGAGTTAAAATGTTTTTCAATACTAATCCACATTCTTTCTTTAAAACAGGGCATACATAAACCGGGTGGATAATATCCTTCTTTGCAGAACCATATAATATACATTAGTATGGGCAGTTGTATTTCCGAGAATGTCAAACTTACGTAAGAGGCCAGTTTCAGTTTGTCATGAGATTGTAATACCATCCAAGGCTAGTTAGTCTGTTTTTATTGTCTAAAAGCAAATGCATTTTAGTGACTTTATATATTACTTTGCGAAAGGATGGAAAAGGCAACTTAGGAATTCATAGGTCAGTTGAGTTTGTTAGTTCCAACAATTACTTCAGATATTTGCTCTGGATGGAATGAGGATCTGTTTCCAATGCCAGCATAGGGAATTATTCTATAATCTTTCTTGGTTTGAACATTTTTATACCAGGTAATTATTGTGGCGTATCTACTCCCTAAGATCTGTTGCATAAGGCCGTATTCCAGGCATACTTGAGCAGGTGAATTATTGTGTGAGAGACCAACTACTCTCTTATATGCATTAATTCATAATTTTCCGAAGAGCACAGTGCATGAAAACACTTGAAAATGTCACTGTTGGTAGCAATTTAGCGGCTATGATCGCCTATAATGGCTTAAAGGAGGGACCATCCAGCTTCTTAGCAAGCACACAGAATGCATAAATGGGGGCATATCCTTTGTTGGTGACTTACTGTTTATGAGCTTGAAAGTTTAGTCTCTTGTCTATGTACAGTCCAATGTGCTTGTAACTGCTGACCTCCTCTAAGATTTCATCTCCGAGCTTGATTCTGAGCCGTGGCCCAGGCCAATTCCTAATAAACAATATTTTAGTTTGTTAACCATAACATATTCTGTTAGTTCATAAAGTAATCTTTGGAGCCGCACTTAGCTGAGTAAGACTATATCATCTGCATAGGAGAGATGTGTAAAGCTTAAACTGCCCAAACACTGAGGATTGGCTAAATCATGGCCTTATTCAAGTCTGAATTTCGTAGGGATTCTACTTGATAGTCTTGTGCCATCGGATAATTTAACTTGAATCCAAGTTTGTGTGTACAACTGTTCAGTGACGCATAGTATTCTGTCTTGGAATCTCCACCCCCTTAATTTTCCTCACAAAAGATCTCAGCCTACTCAGTCACACGCTGTCTTAAAGTCTATAAAGAATAGATGTAACTTTTTCAGTAGACTCTTACACTTAGCTGCTATTAGTTTAAGGTCTAGGATGTTTATGGTTATAATGATTCCTTTTCAGAACGCGTGTGATTGATGGGGACCAAGTTGTTCATGTTTAACCATTCAACCAGTTCCTCAGTAATCAGTGATGCATAATATGTTGCTTCAGAGTCTATAGGTGCTATTAGCCTATGGTTGGCAGGGTTAGACTGGTCTCCAACTTTAAAGACCAGTTTTAATATTATTGACTCTTTGTAGCTCCTGGGAATAGAGCCTGTTACTTCCACCTCCTAATATAATGCCGATAGTGTAATTGCCCAATATTCAGGGTCAAGTTTAAAAATAGACAGCAGAATGCCATTTGGCCCTGTCACAGTATCTCTTCACCCTACAGCTATTACTTCCAACACCTTGCCTGTTGGATAGTTTTGGTTTACCAGCCCAGTAATACACAATATGAGAGAACTCTCATGGACCTAACCAGATATTTTTCTCAGAGTACGTTGATCTATATTCATACCACTAACGTCAGAACACACACATACCTCACAATAGTCACAAACATGGACCCAAAGAACAATTATAGTAAGCACATGGATAGAGACTATAACTAGTGTTACAAAATATTTTTATTACAAATCTTCATAACAATTTTCTTCATTAAAATTAGATGACACAAATGCAATTTTATACAGCAAGTAATACACGAGAGGCAAACAAAATGTGAAACATTAAACACATAATAGCATTGTTATTCCAAAAGAATCAATCAACTTAATGCAGGTCCATCAATTAATTTTTAGATTGGACATAGAAGATTTGGTTATAATAAATGATTCACAAAATATATATATAGATAGTTTGTCCTGCACATAGTACATCACAAATGAACTAGGCAATGTGTACTTCAAGTATACAGACAAACATATTCATTCCACAATAATCAGCTCTTTAAGGGTCTGAATACAGCGCCAACACCCTATCAACAAGGTCACAATAATTTCTTCAAGTACAAGTTGTGACCCTTAACAGCGTGGAGACTACTCAAGATAACCCGTATTATTTATCAACAACCCTCTCTGAGTCATTTCCCTGGTCGATGGTTATGAGTCTGATGAAAAGGTGCATGTTCTAGTCAATGTGTCCATGTTTCCATCTCCCAGCATCAAAGACCTTCCTTAGGAAAAACAATTCAAACAGTATTCAAATTAGAGACCCCTTAATGAAGCCAATCCTTTTGGACATGATATAGAAATGAAAAGCAGAGTAAGCATTTGACTACAATGTATAATTACTATGATTATATTACATAAAATAATTACATTTGAAGTGTGTCACCACTAATATCATGATGTGAAACACCACTCACTAAAAGAGTAATGCTATGATCATGAAGATCAATTATGCTACCACAGATAATCCCTAGTGGGTGGGAAAGTCTCCATGCTGTCAACCTATAAACTTAACCCCTGTAAGAAGATCCATGCAAGCATCGTGCTGCCACTATTAGAAGATACATGCCTACTTACTTATAGCTGAGTTTGCCACGCACTGATTGGCCAGTTCCTTTCAATAACTGTGTCGCCTGGGAGGAGCCAGTCGTGCCCCCAGGCATTTAAATACCAGCTGTAGCGCAAAATCGCTGTTGACGCAGAGCAAGAGACTGTAAATGAATTTTTTACTCTGTTTGTTTTAACTTTTTACCCAGTTTTAACTTGAATTCGCTGCTATATGCACTTTGCACCTGTAACGCTGTGTAAACGATGTTTTTTTAATGTGGGCTTTCCTGCGATCGTCCATTTCCTGCTCGAGTTTGCCGCGCACTGATTGGCCAGTTCCTTTCAATCACTGCATCGCTTGGGAGGAGCCAGTTGTGCCCCCCCCCAAGCATTTAAATGCCGGCTGTAGCACGGATGCGCTGCTGGCGCGCCAAAGGCGCACCTAAGGCAAGTCCATCTGCGCTCGTCCGCACCAGGACGATGCCAGGAGCCAGGACCCCTGCTCCTTTCCAGGCTCACCGGCTAGTCTATACATGGGAGGCTTTGGTCTCTCTTCAAGGTGCGGCTGCCTTTGGGGATCACAGCCTTCCTCCAGAGGTTTGCCCCTCTCATTGCAATCATTGCAATCATTGCTTTTTTTTTATTAGCCCACATCCCTGCCAACCTAACCCTGATTCTAACACCAAAGGCATTATCATTCTCAGCACCAACTGCCGTTCTTTAGTTGGACACCATGTTGAGGTGCTCTAACTCATCCAAGAACAATCTTCTGAGGTGTTATTTCTAACAGAAACTTGACTGTTGGATGATTCAGTGGCTATTCCTGCCCTGGCTCTACCAGCTGGGCACGCTATGAGATGCCATAAAAGAACATCAGATAGAGCGGGAGGCATTGTTATTTTATGCATCTATACCTGTAGCCTTGTCACGCTACAACATTGAAAGTGCTCTATTTAATAGCTCCCTATCAGCCAACTTTATGCTCTATGGACTCCTGATCTAGCGCCCACCCGGCCAATCAGCCATTTTTAGAGAATCCCTTGCTAATGCCATCACCTCACTAGCTCTTCAGGCAGCCAATTTCAATACAATAGTGGTCCTGAATCTCTACTTAGAACGGCAGGAGTCGCAGGACATCCACGCTTTTCTGAGTGCCCTGGCAGCATGCCAGCTAGTCCAACTGGTCCTGGCCCCCACTGACATAGCCAGCCATTCTTTAGAGGTGCCACAACCCCTTCCCATGCTCTGGACTTACCGCTTCCTCATCAGGATGCGGCTGTTGCTAACAGGCCCTAAACTACAGCCCCACTGTATCCCTTCACTTAAGCGCCCCTGGCATAAACTGGATCAGGTGGCCTTCTTTGCCTCCTTAAGCGTCCAGCACCCAGACTGGCCAGCCGATATGGATGAGGCCCTACTGCACTTCCAGAGGTGTATTAAATCAGCCCTGTATTTACACATTCCGCTCAAGCTCTCATACCCGAAAAACACACAGGCCATAGGTTGGTTCAAGGAATCTCTTTTTCCTGCCAAGAAAATCTGCAAGGTCCTAGAACGCACCTGGAGGCGATCCTATGACCCTCTGGCCAAATCAGAATATAGTCAGGCAATCAAGGCCTACCATAAACTGGTTCATAATACCAGAGCAGCATATTATGCCAACCAGATAACCTCAAGCAATAACTCGGCTAAAACTATCTTCTCTCTTTTAAAAGAACTAGTAAAGCCCTCAGCTGCCAATGACAGCACCATGTCTTCGATTCTCCAATCTGCAGCACTGGCCAAGTTCCTCTTGGAGAAGGTAGAATGCATCTACAGAAGCTTCAACCCAGGGGGACACCCCTGTGGGTACTGTTCAGCGCAGTATGGTCAGCTCTGAGTTCCCCTAACTCACAGTGCTCCCCCAATTACATATCAAGCTATGGAAGCCCTATTCAGCAAAGTTAAATCAGGATCCTCTGCCGACCCTTTAAAACCTGATGCCTTCCGGAAATATCAGCAGTACCTCTTGCCTGAGTGCCTGAAGTTGATAAATCTGTCGCTCTCATCGGCGGTGCCTAGGATGCATGCCAAGGTCATCCCCCTACTATAAAAACTGGCTCTAGATAGTTCCCGGCCAGACAATTACTGCCCCATCTTGTTGCTTCCATTTAAGTAAAAAATCTTGAAATCTTTTGTCAACACTCTTCTAACATCCTACCTGGAAGCAAACTCCACACTTGATATCTCCCAAATGGATTTAGGCCCAAACACAGTACTGAGTCGGCCCTGCTGGCAGTTACGGAACTATTACTGTCTTCCTTGGATAATGATCAAACCTCAGCACTAATCCTACTAGA
Source organism: Lissotriton helveticus (assembly GCF_964261635.1). Lineage (NCBI taxonomy): Eukaryota > Metazoa > Chordata > Amphibia > Caudata > Salamandridae > Lissotriton > Lissotriton helveticus. The sequence continues at coordinate 1,974,493,357 of NC_136063.1, forward strand.
TTTGAGTGCAGCCTGCTCCTACGTCTGGAGGAGATCAGTGTCAAGGGCCTGGCCCTCTCCTGCTTTTCATCTTTCCTGGGAGAAGCCCTTGCCTGCGGAATACTCCAGGGCTCGGCACTAAGCCCAACCTTTTCCAATATCTATGTGAGGCCACTTGCTTTGCTGGCCAAAACTTCGGGCATTTCTCTGGTGTCATACACAGATGACACCCATCTTGTGTCAAATTTTTCCAAAAACCCCTGCAGGATTTGGCGAAATTCAAACAGGATTTTTCAGCAATCTCAGAGTGGATGGCCACCAACTATCTGCAGCTTAACTCGCCCAAATCCGTTATCCTTCTAGAAGGCAAAGATCACCATCTCTGGAGCAATGATTGGTGGGCGCCTGTGCTCGGAGCTCCTCCCACCTCTAAACTGGTGGTATAAAAACTCGGCATACTGCTGGACAGTGATCTGACTTTCGAGAACCATGCCAAATCTGTGGCAGGGAAATGCTTCGGACTACTGCGAGGCCTCAAACCTATACTGGGTCTGTTTGATGCTAAGACCCAGCAACTGATCGTTCAAGCCTCTGTCCTTGCCAGATTTGACTATTGTAATGCGCTTCTTCTGGGTGCCAACAAAGCCACTGTTAAAAGACTGCAGCATGCTCAGAATGCAACTGTGTGTGCAATTTGTGCACTCCCTAAATATTGTCACACTTCTAGCCTCCTCTGTCGGCTGCACTGGTAAGTACCAAGCACTAAAATGAAGGATATGTGTAAATTAAATTTATGAATGCCACTTTACATTAACAACCACTGTACAATAAGAATCATCAGCAGACACTGCATGTACCAAAGTATAGATCATGTTCTGTTTAAATATAGGAGGGAAATGTAACCTATTGCCCTATCTTCCCTCCTCAGGCAATGCTTGGTATGCACTCTCCCCTTAACTCCTCACATTTTACAGATATCCAACCACTGTACCTCTGCAAAAGTACAATAGAGCACACAAAGGAACTTGAGCTGTCATAGGGAGCACTTTTGGTCTGTTGAAGTCACAATTCAGATGTCTTGCCTATACAGGTGGGTGTGCTGATGTACTTGCCTGAAGTTGTGTGCAAGGTCATATTAGCCTGTTGTGTTTTGCACAACATAGCTTTAAGTCATGGCTTACACATACTTCTTGTACCTCGGCTAGCTCTAAATCCGGGCAACCGGGCCATTTGACATAACAGTATATGCAAGTCCGTGCTGGTTGCCACTTTTTTCACATGACAACCTGTTATGTTATGGACATAATGTGGTTTGCAGTCTGTTGTAAATGATGAAAATTGGATAATTAAGACTCTGTCCAGAAATTCCATCCGGAGACTACTTTGCAATCCACACTAACTGTATGTAAACCACAGCTGTTGACAGGAGTCAAAAGATTAACTTAGCATCAGGTCACGCACCGATGTCAGCAATCCGTGTAGTGGATATCACTTAGGAATCTATAGACTCAGAGGATAAGATGTATATGTTATGAGAGACCTTCCTGGACCATTTGAGAATCGGTGTCTGAATCACAAATTGTTAGAGTTTTTGCCTCCAACAGATTTGACTCCCCCACGAATGATGAGCACCAACATCAGTGATGATGTTCTGGGTGAATCTGGAACAATGTGTCTGGGATATACAGCACTGCTTCCCCCAAATTTAACATAACACAACAGACAACTCTGGTGTTGAGCACTAAATATGGACTACATGTATCATAAAGCAAAGGAGAAAACTATCCTGGGGTGTGAAGTTGTGCCAGCACCCCTGCCCCCTTGTCACAGCCCAACTCTCATTTAATGGTCTGTTCTACCTTTTGTATCATGTCTATGATTTTTTCTTACACTGTCATTCCAGGTTTCTCTGCAAAAGAACAACAGGATGGCAGATGATTTGATCTGTCGTGGTGGATGAATCATAATGAACACAAAATGGTTGTCAACAACTTCCTGTCATATACTTCCTGTCTACCACTTCCTGTATGTCATTTCCTGTATGAAAGAATGGGTTCTGGTCCATTTTCGCAACTTCCGGCACAAATGCATGCTCTTTGTCGGCGGAGCCTATGCCTCATATGTGGACCCTATGCTCCGCAACCGGAAAGTTTGTATTCGGGTCGGAAGCTCTGAAAATGAACTAACTCCATTCTTTCATACACTAAATGACATACAGGAAGTAGTAGACAGGAAATGCATCACAGGAAGTTGTTGACAGCCATTTTGTGTTCATTCGAAGTCACCCTCTCTCACAGATCAGGTCCTCTGCCATCCTGCTGCTCAGTTCGACCTAATTACCCCCAAAATTGCTAAGGGATCTGAGGAGAAAGCACCCCCTTTCACTGAAAGGGAATTAGACATTTTAGCTGAGAGGTGCTTAACAAATATCCTCAACTATATGGGGAGCCAGAGGACCAGCTGAGTATTGCAACGCGGGCCATACTATGGGCGAACGTTGGGGAGAGCTACAGTGCAGTGGGCAAATACACTGGGAGGACCTAAACGCTGACACCGGCACAAGGTCAAGGAGCTATATGGCCATTCTTCCCAGCACCCTGTGCATCGTCCCTGCCTCTCGCCACTGTACTGGAGGCTCCTGTGTGCAGATTGGCCAACCCTTCATGCTCAGCTGGAGGAGCATGAGCAGCAGAGACCTGGTAAGTGTTTTATAAACAATATGTGCCTGAACGTATCATGTGAGTGAAGACAGAGCTGTACCATCATGTGTCCCATGCCTACATTTACCTATTCTGTGTCTATGCAGCAGTCATCATGAAGCAAAAGGTTCACTGTAGTACATTGACTGTACAGGACAGAGTGCATTCTGGGAGTGGTAGTTTTATTATGACAACTGGGGAGTTGAGCCACAGACGTGCATTTGTTCAGAAGTTTGCACTGCCAGCACCACTAACAGTGAACCAAGGGTATCAAAACTGATGTGTGCATTGGATGAGGAATAGTGCAGACATTGCCCAGTGAGTGTATGAGAGGCCAATGGGTATTGGATGCTGTGACTTGCATTGCATTTAGTGTGTTTGGGTTTCTGATTAAGACATATCATCATGTCCCATGGAGTCAAGACAGACTTTGAAATCCTTACCTCACTCTTAAATGTTTCCAATTTTGCCAAATGTGTCCACAGACATACGTCTTACTCGCAGTGGCTTGTATACCATTTTTCAAGTCCAGGTATCTGTAACAACTAGCCACTACTGTTCACCAGTGTACAGCACTACCTGATCAGTCTTCAAAGCCAATATGCGACAGTGGATTGTCAGCTTTTGTGAGGGAATCTCAAAAGATCAGACTTACAACTTAGCAAACCTAATAACCCAGACCCTAAATGGATGTGTGACCCCCAATCGGTATTTGTGTAGTCTCATACAATGCTTTACAGCAGATAACATTTGTCCGGAAATAAAAGTGCGGAGACTCCATATTACAGGCCCATTCCAATACATTCTGGACTCTCTCTGATCTTGTTTAGTATACTGGGTATGGAAGCTACCTATGGTGCAGTGACAGGACATGCAGATCACAAGAGTGCCAAAGTTGAGGGTTGCTCAGCACAGATGTGTGAGCCACTAAAATTCAAATGAGATGTCTATGTCCGACTCAAATCAGGAGATGACCGTGTGCGTACAAGTAATTTAAGCTCCTAATCACTGACAACTGTATAGTGTGATCAGAGGACACAGTCTGCCCTTGGCTCATATAGGTGTGTGTCTTGTTCTGACATGTACAACCACTACATCATGATTTGTCTTATATAACAGTGGGTTCAGCTGGCCAAAAGGACCAACAACAGGACACTGTTTGGAGCAGGACATCTTTGATGCACCAGCGGCCATGACCTCTTTCCACAAGAGAGAGAGAAGAGGATGAGGCAGGAACTTTTACATCAGGAGGCAGGGGGATTGTGCCCTCCTGGACTGAGCAGGACAACACCTCTGGTGCTATGGGCAGGGTGGAGGCTGAAGACATTGAATGGGGAGAATTGGACAACTCTGGCCCAGGGGAAGGATATCCACTCTCCCCCAGGCCATTCACTACTTACTTTTGATGAGGCAGCCCACGACACAACCTGCTCCTGCCATCATCCCCTCCCTAACTCTAGAGGCGCATATTCCATCGGGGCCTCCAGCTGCATCCCCCGCAATTGTGGATGCTCCTCATTGTGGATGCCAGGGAGACACCAACATCGGCTCCAAACCTGAGGTACTACCCCCCTAATGTTCCACTGAAACCTCTCCCTGTATTGTTATTCCTGTGGCTGTACCACAGGACTTGATGTGGGCATGTGAGGGTCAGCTTGACTTGGCCTCTCGCCTCATGCTGCAGATGTGTAGAGAGCTGCGCATGATGCGAGAGGAAAATGCTCGAGCTATGGCCACCCTCACTGCCAGTGTCAATTCCCTTCCTGCAGCCATGTTTTCTGTCCATTCCCAACCTCCCTCTGAAACCACTATCACTACCTCCCCCTGTCCATTACACCAGACTGTTCCCCCCCGTATTCCTCCTTTTATGTCCCAACCCTGTTGATGCCTAGTCCTGAACCAGCCAGGAGTCCACCTCAGACTCAGAGGATCTTGGCATGGTCGAAATTGAGGCTGACCAGAAGGACAGACTTTTTTATTTGGACAATTAAATACTTTAGCCCTTATATATAGACTGGTTCCTCAGATACTCCCTGACGTGTTAGATTCATGTTGACCCACCCCACTCCAAGTTCCCTTCTATTTCTGTATTAAGAACATCATTTGTTTTCCTTTCTCCCTTCCAAACAGACTATTGTATTTCTAATCCAACATTTTTTTCCTTAAAATGTTATTTTGAATCATACTTTCTCTATTTTGTTTGACTTCATTGTGAATTTCTTTTTATTTGCACATATTCACACTGATCAAAATGTTTGGGATGTGATCAATGGGGATTGTGCTGCGACTTCACAATTTTGGTGGTGAGGATCGCTGTGAGGGGATTATGTCTGGGTTGTTGCCGTGGAGCAGGTTGGTGTGGTGCATGTGCCTGTACAGGGTGAAGTTCATATGCAGTTAGTGTATGTGCACGTATATGAGTGGATGTGCAGGTCGTGGTAGTGCCTGCTCAGGCTGTGGTGGTGGATGTGCAGTTGGGGAGTGCCTGTTCAGGGGATGGTGGTTGATGTGCAGGTGGGGGAGTGCCTGGATAGAAGTGGTGGTGGGTGTGTACCCTTGCTGTGGTCCTGTGCAGTTTGTGGTGCAGGGGTATGATGTGCTGTATGCAGATATGATGGCTCCCCTCCCAGCGTTGACCGTGAAGGGAGACTATGGATCACTTTTAGCATGCCCTCCATCATCTTAATGGCCAAGGTAGTGTGCCTTACACTCTCTTCCCTTTTGAGGGATATCATGTCTCTGATATTCTTGGACATGTCTTGTCAAGAGCTATCCATCCTGTCCAAAACATGGTTCAGTCTGTCCACCACCTGAGGGATTTAATGCATTTCCTGCAGGGCCTACGACATGTCTGACAGGGTAGCCCCTATGGCATGAATGTCTTGCTTCACATATGCCTGCTGTTTGAAGAGAAGAAGTCCAACTCCCACTGGCCAACATAGCCGGGTACAGGCCCTCTCTGCAGTGGTTGGCCATGGATGAGGCCACCAGGTACAATAGCAGGGAGGAGTGTGGCATGTGGAAGCCTGTGAACAGGAGAATGGTGCCCCGGGGACACCTGCACCACAACAGGGTTGGTACCTCCCTCAGATTGTGGAGAGAATTCCTGGGATGCACTGTATACGGAGGACTTTGTAGGGGAACCACCACATCTGTACTGGATTTGAGGGCTTTGAGGGAGTGAGGTATGTTATGGGGTGTGAGTGAGCTGTGACTGGTTAGCTCTATGCTGAGGACAGGTAATCTTTCTTTGTTGCGGCTGCTGAACTCTGCTGGGCAGAGGGTGTGAGACCTTGCCAAATTTGGCAGATTTGGGAAATGTTCCTGCCATGGAAACTGAATTGTCATCCTCTGAGAACATGGACAGATAGTCTTCATCATCCTCAAATTCTTCAGCCTCCTCAGGTACTTCATCCTCTTCCTCTTGTGCAGTACTTGCAGCCAACAATATTGCCTACAGGAGCAGTGGATTTGCCCCTTTGATTGCCTGTCGCCCAACACTGGTGGGAAGGTCCATCCTCCTCATCATCATCATCACCTGGAACACAGAGGTTGCAACAGGATTAGTAATTGACCTAGTATAAGGCATGGTGCAACACAAGGGTTGGTTCTACTGTACTTTGCATCAACATATGAAGCACATGTGACCTGGTTTGGGTACCCCTACATGTGACAGGTCACACCCTAGCACTGAGGTGCTGAAAGGAGATGTACAATGCACAAACAAACTCACCAGCTCCAGCCACAGCTTTGTGTACCTTTGCGATCCCCCTGATGTCCGCTGCTAAACCTGGCTCTGCATAGGTGTAGATGATGAAGTGGCCCCGATCCAGCAGCTGGAGAAGGAACTGACATCATACTTAATGATCTGCATTACTAATTTACAAACATGCACATGTGACACTTATAACAATGAAATGGTATTTATGTAACTTTGTAAACACTGATTGAAGATTTTATTCAGACGGGGATTTGGATATTTGTTATGGTTTTGGAATCTATGCTGTGAAAAAACTTCACACCACACTTAGCTGATGTACAGGTACAATATGGTTTCATTGCTGCAGCCAGAGTTTCTTACATTCCTCGGGCTGGTGTTATATGCTGCACTGGTGTCATCCTGTCAGCAGCTGTGATGAGACATACATATCCATATTTCAGTACACCAGATGCTAGCTATGAGCTAACATGTATGTGTCATTCTCAATGACCATTGATATGATATTCCTGCTGAATGTGCAGCATGTTTACCTAATGGACTTTACATGTTGGCCCCTGCTCACATGCAGCAGTTGTCAGCTGTTACCTCCACACAGCACTGACATCAATGAGATGACACATCAACAGACAAACGTGTATTAGAAGGTTACTGATATTTAAAGGAATGGGATAAATAAGCAGGATGCGTCCGCATTACATTGATTACACCTTCACCGTTAAGACCATGATGCCTCGTGAGTATGGTGTTACCTGTTGGCAATTCGAGAGTAGAATATATCACCAGGCTGACCAGTTTCACATTTGCACATCAGATCAAACATTGCATTGCAGAGTTCATATGTAAGATGTCATTCACATTTTGTGGCTCATTTGTGTTTCCCTACACATGAAGTCACAAAGCTCATTTTGGACTGAGAGATCACAAAATTGCTATGTCCATCCTTTGAGTGTCCTCTGTTCCCATAATCCATTTTCAACTTCATGGTAGTACTTAACTTACAACGGATGATGTTTCGTACAGGAGCCCATCCTAATCTCATATGTTATACGCTCACTTATATAGGTGAATAAAGTAGAAGAGGAGGCAAGCAGAATGGAACATTTGACTAGGATCTCACATTGTGGGTAAATTGAGAAGCTTTGATGGTTGCCACCTACACTGGATTTGCTTTGTACTATCCAGCCAAGAGATTTGAAAATGTCACTTCCTCAAGATTCACCTTAGCAACCCATATATCCATCACAAAAGTATACAACTGGCATCAGTGCGACCCTCATCCACACCAATGTCAATAGAATTTGTCCATTGATAGTTTTCATATCATTGAATTACAATCCAGTTGTGTCTAGTACACTTCATATGATACTATATAGTATTTTATGTTCATTCCGCTCTCACTTGGCAAACATTTTATATCATCTTTCACTAGCCACCATGGTGTGATCTGGTATGTGGTTAAATGCCATATGTAGGCATATTGTGATGTAGGACAACAGTGATGTAGAACACATACAACATACAGCGGAGATTAAAGGCACATTTCATGAGCATGAGCATTCAAGTACATTATTCTTGTGTTTTCTTACCGTGGCCCTGCACTTGCCCAGTGTGTGGTCCCATACCAGATGTCACAGCCAACCTTGTAGCAGAAGTCAATGGGGGTACTGGATTCTGGGATGACATAATTGGAACTACAATGATACGTGTGTTTGCAACTTTACATTTCAGCTGACACGTGTGATACACTCGATTTCAGGACCATAGGATAAGCACACTCAAATCAAATCAAATCAAATTTTCTTTATCCGATTAATAGGATATTAATCAGAAAAGTTACAGAAATACATCACAGATAAAAAATTCTAAGAATCCAAACAATCCATTTTAGCAATTGGCCAGTTTCCTAGTTCTCGAAGACGCACATAAAAATGAGGCGACGCTAAAGCAGATTAAAGGATCAGTTAACATTCATAAAAAATGTAACGCAGGGCGACATTGTCTAAAATCTAATTTACATAAGAGAGGAATTAAAAACCTTTCACGGTAATTACGATAAAATTCACAAAAAAAGAAGATGTGCAAATCAGTTTGTAAAGAGAGATCACTGCAAGGGCAGCATAGAAGATCATTAGTAGAATAGATACCACCCGGGTAGCCCAGCATACACGGGATATAATTTAGGCGGAATCGTAACAGAACAAATCTGTGTCGAGGGTTTGTGACAAACTCCAGATAGGATGGTAACCCTTTGACCTGCAATGGGCCCTCAAAATATTCCCTTATAGTGGGTTTGTTTTGAAGTACATTCATTCTTGCATCATTGGAGAAGGCTAAGAACCGAGTCTTAAAAAACTTTTTGAAACTGATACACAATTTCCTGGTGATTCAACAAACTCCCAGTGTTTAGGTTATATAGAATATTTTTTACATATTTTAACCATGGGATGTCCTCAACATGTTCCATGGCTAGGCAATCAGTTATTATTTGTTGGGTGAGGGGCACAGTATCTCTGGACCATACCGAGTGCCATAGAAGGATAGGGGCTACCTTGATCTGATCAGTTATAAAGGGGATATTTAGCTCTTGATGTAGTGTAAAATTGGGACAGCTACTGGGGAGACCCACCATAGATTTCCAGAAACTGTCCTCTGTTGCTTGTAGATCCTTTACTTTGACACGGCCCCATATTCCTACACCATAGGCTGCTACTGCACTAGATTTAGCCCCATAAACTTTCCTTATAATATTATAATATTCTTGACTGATCTGGTAGCGCCTGGATAAGTGGAAGGGTCACTTTGTCTATTGCTACTTAATGTCAGGGATACACTTTCAGACACATGACGCCAATCCCTGGGCTGCGTGATCTGTCTATATTAATCATGTGGCAATATTACCAGGATAGGTTGCAGTTGATCTGTTAAAAAAACATATATGTGATGCTCACTTTTTTTTCTATCCCCTTAAAAATGAGAAAAGCCTTATTTTATGCTTCTATTTATTTTTCTTATCTTAAACATACCTGTTAAACTTAAGGAATTGTGGTAATCACCCTTTCTTGGCTTACAACAAGCTGTGGGAATAATTATGTAAATATTTCTCACATGGCTATGGCACATGTTTGCATATACCCGTAGCACATTTTCTTAAAGGGCCACTCCTGGACCATATAAAGCCCACACCTCTGTTAGTCAACGATTGGCTTGGTATTCCCATGAGGAGTTTTCAGGGTCTTCTTTTTTCTGCGACGGACACACCTGTTGCCATCGGGTGAAGAGCAGATTCCTGTGAGTCGGCTCTAACGATCTTTTCTTCACAGCACGAGCTACACAACCTCAAACAGTGATGTCATTAATGAGAGAAAATGCCGCTCAGCTAAGTGACAATCTGCATATTTTTATGGCCTAATATTTAAGAAACTACACATGCATGCACAGAGTGAGGTATTTGCTAATAAATAATTACGTTGGACACGTAAGTTAATGACAATAAAACGCAAAGACTATTCTGGAATTTGGACTTCGGAAAATTAACCCTATCAGTACACAGTATTTATGTTAGGTAAGAAGATAACTGGATATGCAATACACAGGTGTTAAATGTAGGGTGAAACAGAATTGATCATATATTAATGTATATTTCCTTGTCTCTTGTGTTCCCTAAGTAAACCTAATCCTTGATAACTGTTCGTATCCAATGTATGAAGTGGTGAGAGACGTAATCTCCCCATTGTATAGAATTGTTCATAGTGAGTTATGCCTCGGTGTACCTGAAACAATCAACTTCAGTAGGGCGAACAGAAGTTAGCGCAAAGTGACTAAAACAAGTTGTGATTAGCTTAAAAACTCAACAAGATAGTTGTGCATGTACAAACTCCATGTCCCCTGTAGTAACACATACCGTATTTGCCATTTAGATTCAGACAACTGCTATCCAGAATAAGAAACCCGGCTGGTCCAGGTGATGGAACGCAGCTGTGTCTTTTTGTCTCTTCTCACCCACTTCCCTGCCAAGGTCTCCTGTTTCCCTCAGCAGCTTTGAGAGGTGTTCTGGGAGGTCAGGGAACGATTCATCTCTCCTGCAGATGGCCTGGTATTCATGTGAGTGGTCATGAGCTAACACTTAACAGTATTAGGTATATACGGCAGCAGTACTGGGCCTATGTTTTCAATAGTGGGAATGCGATTTGCCATTTATAATCCAAAGGAATATGGGACTTGTTGTGAAACATACAGAGGGAAACACATGAGCCTCTGACTGACTACATATTTGTAGAACGTCCTTAACCACAGTGGGGGTGCAATACTGACAGTCGTTTTATATACTTGTTTTTGTCATCACATTTACCTGGTACCACATTGCAGACATCACTCACAGGAAGGCCATGGAGCATGTGGAGGTAGATTGTACTGAGGACATCCTCCCCAAGTGTGGTGCAATGGAGGCAGGTTCCAGATTGTGGGCCAGGGAGAATTCTGGCCAAGTCAATCTGGCGTACTTCTCCTTCATCCAACTCTTTTCATCCTGCCACTTCTTCTTGATATCACGGACTGTGCACACATCCTCCCCCAATGCTGTGACAGCAGTGACTAAACACTGCCATAGAGCTAACTTCTGTGTGCCACTGGTGCAGTAAGGGGGAGACTATATAGCCATTTGTGGTGTCTCACAATGAGCTCAAGAATCATGGTGGCCTCTTCATCTGCAAAATTTTTCTTCCTCCTCAGCTGGTAGATTTTCCAGTGGTGATGCACAGAGAAGGAAAACAAGAACTCTCTGTGGCCAAACCTGTTCATTGAATGTATGCTGCTTTTATGTTGTTTGTTTTTGCTGGTCTTGCTGTTGATTTTAATTGATTTCCTCTGACACAGGTGGGAGGATGGCAAGCACTTAGACAGATGTTTAGCATTGAAGAAAATGATCATCCATCCCGAATGCGGGTATTCCGGCCCTAAAGTGGAGATCCTGCCCCGGGTGTGAAAATTCTGGAGCGAGCAAGGGATTTCTGGCTCGGTTGCAGAGATTCCACCCCGGGTGCAGAAATTCCGATAGGAGTCGGAAATTATTTCTGTGAATACGAAAAACTGTAAGTGCCTTTTGTGAGTCGTAAATTTAGTCTTTTGCCAAACATCTCTAATGGAATTAAGTAAATCAAAATATTAGTGACAACAAACTAATTATAATCATAACAATGCCATGTGAAAGGTAAGCTCGCACTAAGGAACCATTACATTATAAATGCTGGACTGTTATCCCGCTTAGTAAATGGAGCCTCCGTACGAAATTAATTTGACATGAGGCATGGGGCAAATAGCTCCATCCAAATTTGATTTAGGCGGCCAATGACAGTGTATACTGAGGTTGGAAACTGCAAGTCCACCATGGTAGTAATGGCACATTGTGCACATACAGCTAGAAGGTCTTGCACATCTATTATGTATAGGGGCTTCATTTACTATGTGGGATGACTATGACTCACCTTAACATACAAAAAGTGCAAGTGGCGCCTTTGGTAATGTTTTGTTTTCGTGATACGGTATGTTAGAAGATGGCCTTCTCTGAAGGGTTACCCCAAAACCTTTTCATTCCTCCTTCTCTGTTTCTGACCTTGGGTTTGTTGTCTTTAGGACTCTGAGTACCTTACCAATATTAACCAGTGTTAAGTGTAAAGTGGTATATCATGTACCGGGGGCCTGTAAATTGAAGCTACTAGTGGGCCTGCCGCACTGAATGTGCCACCGACATAAGTAGCCTTTTGAATATCTCTGAGGTCTGCCACTGCAGAGCCTGTGTGATCAGTTTTACTGCCACTGTGACTTGGTATTTAAAACCTTTTGCAAAGCCTTAAACGCCCCTTTTATCACACAAAGATACCCTTCAGCTAGGCCCTGGGTAACACATAGTGCAGGATGTTGTGTAAATAAACGGTAGGACATGCAAGTTCAAGTTTTGCATGTCCTGGTAGTGAAAAAACAGAATGACACCTATATTTCTTTTTTTACTACCTTGAGGCCTACTCCTCTCATTAGTTACCATTTGGAATTTCTTAATACACTTTTAAGCTGTAATTCCTTATTGGTTAGGAGTAGCTGTATCACGTTTTATATCTTTGGAATGGTAATGATAAATCCTCTTTACTGGGGAAGTTGGATTTAACATTACTGTTTTAGAACTACCACTTTTAGAAAGTGGACAGTTCTCTGTACACGTCTTGGGTGGGTGATAGATTCACTTTGTGCTCTCCCTCTAGACAACCACAAACACAGAAAGGTTACGTGTGTCTGAGTACTCATGTGCTTTATGATGGTTTTTCCTGGGCAGGTATTGAGGGTGGGGTTGATACTTACACCTGAATAGTCAGTGCCCTATTCCCACTCAAACGGCTCATTACTCCCTACTGATAATCTGAAGACAGGCTTGGGAAGAAAGGGCTTCTGTGCACTTCAATGACTCTTCTTTGAAGTCACCCCCACTTCAAAGGCACAGCTGGGTATAAGTACTGGGGCTCTGGCCCCAAAACATCCAACACTTCTGGACCTAAAGGTACTCTGTCAGAAGAACTGCTCTGCTGCATCAAGGACTCACACTCTGCTGGACTGCAAGCCTGAAGGCCTGCTTTTCTTGTGCTGCCCTAATACTTCCTGCTCTCTGATCCTGCTGAGGAGGACTCTGCCTTGAGCAATAATTATCTCCAAGGGATCGTTTGCATCCCTCCTGTTATTGAGAATCAGTGAAATCAAAGCCTCTACCCATACTCTTGTGCCTGGCTTACTGGAAGTGGTTGCAGATGCTTGCTTCAGAGGCACTGAAACATCCACTGACAGCATGAGCAGGGATTGACACATCATCCGTGGGGAAGGAGAAGAACCCGGCGCATTGCATCAGAAGAACTGCAGCTCGTGCAGAATTTAATCAACAGAGCCGAAGATCGCTGCTGCAGCAGTCTACTGAGATCAATGCATCTTGTGGCTACAGGGAGAAACTCTGCTTCTGAACCAGCCCCTCTATATTAAGGCACTTTGTCTACAGAACTGACACATCACCACCACTGCATTGAGAAAATTGACGCGTTACTCACTGACGGGTCAATCTTGACCCATCGCTCAACACACCGCCCACAGCTCGCTGTTGCAACCAAGATAAAGTGCTCTGTTCACAGGACCTGTAACTGGCCTGCACTCCATCAGGTAGGGCCTGAAACTTTGACTTTGCCCTGATCAAGCACGACAACGTAACTCCCAAAGGTGCTTATTGTTTGAACTCTTTTTATTCTTTAAAAATGCATAACTCAACTTACATTTTTGGGATTTTGTTGTTTTGGTCTTGATTTATTTATAAAATTAATCTTTATTTTTCTAAACCTGTGGTGCTTTTATTGTGTTGATGAGCGTGTTAATGTTGCACAAATACTTTACTAATTGCCTCTTTAGTTAAGCCTGACTGCTCTGTGCCAAACTACTAGAGCGTGGGCACAGGTTATCTTTTAGTGTGTATCTAGCTTACCCTGCCTAGATGGTGGTTCCTTCTTGGACAGGGTGCATACCTTTGCTAACTAGATGCCCATTTCTAACCCGGTGTCCTAAAACACTTATTTTACCAGAGGACTAAATGTGGAGGTTATTTCTAGAGCTCCCAGGGTTATATATGTGAGCGTCAACAAAAGAGAGCTTTCTGTTATGTGTTTATCGGTTGTAGAGTAATACCATTTTTTATTCTTTTGCAGATATCTGCTTTTAAAGGATGAAGGATTTGTTGTGGAGAAGCTTGATCTGGAACAGCAAAGTCCGAGCAGCACTGATATTTTCTATGGGCCTTAAGAAAGCAAGTTCAATGGCAATGTTTGCTGTATGGTTCTTTGAGGACTGTGGTCGATTAGAGGATATCATTCTTATTATTTAAAAAAGTTATGATTGCATTGTCTGATAAAGCCACAAGAACATTTTTCAAAAAGAAAGAGTTGTGATGTATTATATTCCTGCACACTTCTTTATATCAGGTTATATTTGGGCCCTGATTCTGCATGTACTCTTGTATTCCAATCCCTTTTCCAATCCCTCCAAATCCAAACTCATCTTTGCACAGTGATCATATGTATAACCAATGCTGTAAACACCACACTCTTGCAAGTTTTCCATTGAATTTCCGCAGGCTTCACATGTCGGAACTCACCAGATGAAATGTTGCACTAAATTCTGATTGATACAGAATGCACCAGTTTCCCCATGAAACTCCTCCCTTTCGCAAGTTAAACTCTGAATTGAAAATGATGTGCTTCACATAAAAACCTAATATCCCAACACAACATACCACCAGGGCCGGACCATAATGGTAAAGTCAATGAGCTTCTTTTTCTCTGAGTTTGAGCATAATTTTTAAACATCACAGCACATCAACAGTGTGCAAGGTGTGCCTCTTTCCGTTTCTGAGCTGTGCTGTCTCAAATAAGGCAACTTGAACAATATTGTGTTAAATTAACTCACTTTATACACTGAAGGCACATGAAAACAGGTGTTCTGCTCTGTGCTCACTGAGTGGAGCCATGATGTTACGAGCCATGGTACTCTAGATCACTACAAACGTACATCACCACATAACTCTACAGACTTCGCCTACATTGCACTTTCTACCTTAGTACAATGTATTTAAGATCACACCACACTACACCCAACCACCATATCTAACCAACTTCTTCAGTGAAGTATTATCTGGCAAACCTTCTTAAGTTAATGAGTGATTACAGCATTACTGAAATTATGGATAAGACATACACACACACTAACTCTTCCTCGCTTTTCCAGATGGCCAATATATGTCAGTATGGCTTTTGAAGAAAGCTGCAAATTCCATCACAAACTGCAAAATACCTCCAACAGAAGTGGGAACACTTATGCAATGCCCATGGATCACCTTCCCAGGCAGAGTAAGGCAAGTTAGGGATTTCTGCTGGATTTCTTTACTAATTAATGGAGCTATGCGAAGTGACCTTGCGGTGCTTCATAAATCTTACTTAAGGTTTGTGTTATGCATGTGCCACATTGCATGTTGCAAACACGATGCAAACAAGTCATAAATATGCCCCATGTATATATTTTACGCACATCAAAAAAAATTTGGTCAACTGCAACATGCAATTTCAGTTGAAAAAGAATTTCAGGATAATGTTTTGTTCAGTGGAAGTGTGTGTGTTCATTAGTCCGCGTTTGAGGAATGGTGTTTAGAAGTAGTGGGCAGTTGTGTGCACTGGTGGACAAGAGTAAGGAGCAGGATTAGCATTAGAGGCCAGACCGTTTGAGCAAGTAGGTGTATTTTGTGGAAGGGGCAGTGCATGAACGAAGGGGGTTTGCACTAATGAAACTACTGACACGTTATTGCCTTTGGCACCTGTTTTCAATTATTTGTTTCACTGCATGTATCTCTTCATACTTATGTGCTGCCTTTGACAATGAAATTCATATTACCTTCAACTGGCACATCAGTAGCAAACATCATTTTTTGAAATTACTCTTTTTTGGTATAGGTAAAAGGGAGTTTGTGGCTTTGTCCTAACTCATTTCAACTTCAGCTACTGACTTGGTATATTCCACAGACTTTCTCCCTTACAAATAACTGAGTCCTCCTGTAAAACTAGGGGCTTCTTTTTCAGAGCCCTGCATCAAATTTGCACCACATTAAGTTGTATATGTGTGATGCAGGGCTCTCAAAAAGGTTTACAAAGCCAGGCAAAGCCACCCTGCAAGGTTTTGAGTCGCCGCATAAATCATGAGTAAGGCGACGCAGTGCAAATAGCTGTGTTTCCTTTCTGTGCACCCGGGAGGCATTCCATAGGCATTGCGATGGGTTTTCCCATGGAACACCCACGGAATTTGACGCTGCCCCAGAGTTACAAAGTGATGTGAATCTGGTGAATCGTCAAATCCGTATGCCTCCCGAGGTGAGATGTAGCGAGGAGAAATATGTTTTTGCTCCTCATTTTTTCCCCTTTCTATGGTGCTGCATTCAGCAGCACGCAAGAAAGAGGAAAATTCCTTGTAGGATTGTTTTTTCTGCAGGAAGGTGCCCCTTCCTTCACAAAAACAATTGTGCCTACAAATGAAGCACCCTTACAACATGGTGAAAGGATGCCTACACTGGTGCTAGGCTGCTAAAACGGCACCAGTGCAGTCAGAAAGGCAGAAAGAACAGGATGCCCCATATTGATCAAACTTTGGCTTAGGGCAGCACAGTAGGGTGCCTTCCTGTGCTTGTTGTGCTGCCCTCTGCCAAAATGCCATAAATGAGGCCTTTAGTGTCTAATTTTGATTCAAATGTTTCACTCCTCTAAATTGTATCAGCCTAGGTGCACAGAACTACCACTGTAAATGTAAATGTATAGGCATTTATATAGCGCACTACTTACCCGTAGGGTCCCAAGGCGCTTCGACCGCTGCGAAACCCTTCCTGGCTTCCCTGAGAGATGGTCCCTTAATGGGTATCTCCAGGGTGAGATCAGGCATCCCCGGCGGTCTGGTGGGGCCGTTAGTGAAGATGAGGCAAGCTAATGCCCAGAGTTGCCGAGTGTGAACGCTGATCAGAGTGGGCACCGAGGCGAGAGAATTATCGAGTCCGCTGACCCTGGTCCAGAAACCTGCCGCGCCGGGAATCGAACCCTGGTCCCGGGCCGTCCTCTGCTCTCGGGTCTGCCGCCTCTAACCAGTGAGCCACACTACTTCACTACCACTGTGTCTTCTCATGCTTATCTGCGGTCAGTGTCTGGAATCAGACTAATTCCCTAATGCTGAAGGGGGGGCAAGATTGAGTTAAATCAAAAAGTCCAGCTGGACTCTTTGTAACACATCAAAATCATTACTGCATTGTACCTAATGGGTTAATCTCTGCGAATGATCATTCGCAGAGAGAATTTTGTTGGCTGTGCTTCGGCAGAGAATTTGACTCAAACCTCTGTGCTTTAGGTACTGGTCTAAAATATGTGGCAGATCTTTTCGGGCAGTACAGCTCTGCCTGTACATTTCGTGCTTCTGTAAATCCTTAGTCTTTCGGAATAAAAGTTGTGATCGGAAAATTAAGCTTTTACTAACTAATCTGTCTGAGTAATCTTGGAATCCTCCACAGAGTTATGCATGATCAAAAACGTGTAATTTATGAAACTGGTTGAGATGTATATATATATATATATATATATATATATATATATATATATATATATATATATATATATATATATATATATATATATATATATAACTATATATATTCCAAGCCTTTTCCACTCTTCATGAATCTTGCAATTTACATTAATCAAGACATTACCCTCAGTATTGGTACAAAAGAAGGCACATATGTTGATTATATGTTTTTAAGAAGATGTGCATGACGATTCCCTGTTTTTACAAACACATAACATGTAATACCATACCCAAACGTCATAATATACAATAAATCTTCATAAGCCTTTATCTTAACTATATCATAGCATAGTTGTTTTCCACTGAGCTATAACTAACCTCTTATCAACATACCATCACTACAAAACTACTTTTTAAACAACATAATTGCATTATTTTAGAACACCAGAATTTCTATTAGTTTTACAGATGCATATATTCAGTTTAATGCGCAGATGGCTTAATTCCCTACATTTACACATCTTTATGCATCATTTGTTAACTCAGTAAACTAAATCATCACTGATTTCCGGCAATTTGGCTTACTGTGTGTAGTGGCAAGGCTAACAGATATTTTGACAGCTTACAATGTAATTAAATGGCATATGGGAACCATTTTGTATTACATTACTAACATAAATCAGACAGGCAATAAGCAGTGAATAGGGAAGTCAAATAGAAATTTATGGGAGGCTAAACATATCCGATGTATTGCGGTTTTATGAAAGTGATTTATCCACACAATAATAATTTTCAGGAGAAACATGTATTAAAACGTATATCAAAGACACACTTCACTAGAGTCCGCACAGCAAACAGGCAGGCGATCTTGCTGTTTTGAAGTTATTCACCCATTTTGTGCTGATCAGACAAAGAGACAATTGACATGCAGATAAAGCACAACAAAAGGAGTTACATTTAAGAGAAAGACAGGGAGACGAAGGAGGGAGGAGGTAGTGACATAAATAATTTAGTAAACAACAGGCAGCAACAAAAGGGGAATGGTGGTGATGTTTTTCTTTTTTTTAGAATTTAGGTCAGATCTAGTGAAATTCGACTGTCATCTGGCCGGTAGCATTTGTAACATTTGATTATTCTTAAACATTGCTGGAAATTATTTTATGTCAAGAATGAGGATTCCTATAATGCTTTCTAATCTTGCTTTAAATGTTATAGCAGCAGTCAAGAAGGTTGGAAACCATAATTCCCAAGTGGCTCAGCAACAGGCTAGCCAATGTGAATAAATACGTAATCATCACCATGACCAATAGTAACATAGTACCAAGTATAATGTCACACTAGACTGTAACAACCCCCTTTTATTGCTGCACGCAGTCAAGATAAGTAAATTTTTCATTCTCAGTAATATATTGTAAGTTAGTTGTATAGGTTATTCTCTATAGTTGTTATTGGCACATATTGTTTGTGGGCGGTATTTCATACCTAGTTCTTACTCGTGCGCTCTACGCAACCGTTGCTATCTATGCGTGCTGTGCAGTACTCTGCCCCTCAGATGCTCTTCCGTCTGATATTTCCTTCTTTCCTCTACGCGATCAGTGCCCTCTCTGTCACAGCGTTTTCAGAAAGGACACAAGCTGGGGTAGTGTCTTGGTGTTTCACTCCACCCCTAGGTTTCTTGCACATAGGTAACCCCTTCTCTGCCTGATTTCAATGACATGTAATTATTAGGCATGGAGTTAGATTGCTCTCCAATAATGCATGATGAAAATTATGAAGGAGAAGCATTTAAAATGATTTAAGTGATTGTTTTTTATTCCTCAGTTCAGAGAGACAATTGTAGCCTCCGAGGACAAGATGGCAAAAAACTATTGAAAGCTCTGTTATGTCTTTGATGTCAAAGACTCTGGTGGCCCATTCTGCGGAGGAAAGTAGAAAACGTAAAAAGCTGCTTTTCCTGAAAAAAAGAATACTGCATTTATTCCCATTCCTGAAATTGCACTTTTAAGCATTGAGGTTTCCTCACACCTAGTGGCACATTATGATGGAGGATTTTCCGCATCCTCCGGGCCGGCGGAAGCCACCGCCGGCCAGGCGGATGCGGAAAATCCTCTTCGGACCCACCAAAGACCCACCGCCGCATTAGGATGGCTGGTGGGTCCTGGTCTAAGTCCGCTGCTTTTCCGCCACGGTTGGCTTACAACCGCAGCGGAAAAGGCCTAATATGGTGGCGGTGTCTCTCAGACACCACCAGCCATATTAGGATGTCTGAATTTCAATGCCTTTACAAGGCGGCATGTCCGCCGTGCAAAGGCATACGGATTCTTGTTTGGGGGCTCGTTGCGGCCCCCAGGGGTGAAGGGGGGGGTGGGGGTGCACATGGGTGCCTGCCGCTTTGTGCATGCAAATGCACATCTTTCATTTTTACCATTGCGGCGGATGCAGCTTGAAGCCGCACCCGCCACAATGGTAAAAATAGAGAATGTGACCGCCAGGGTGGCGGTCACATCCTAATTGCACAGGAGGGAACTCCGCAGGCAATGCGGAGGTTCCCTCCTACTCTATGGTGGCGAACGGACTCAGGTCCGTCCACCATCATAATCGGCCCCCTAGAGCGAGGACATTGTACCACCTCGGTCTCCTTTCAAGGAGGGGAATTTTCAAATCTTTTTCTAAGTGCAAAAGTAAAGTAAAGACTAGTCAAGATGCTTCCCAGAAAATTCTTGTTTTAAATATTTTGGATACTGATAATGACTTGGTGATCCAGAGGATCAATCAATCAATAAAACTTTATTTCGGTTATTTTGCAAACCATAAAATTACATATACAATATAAAAATCTTATCACACAGAAAGATGTAAACACATATCGTGTAAAGTGCCAAAAGTGAAAAAAATGTGCTTTCTTCTACAGAATAAGGTCAGAACAGAGAATGAAAAATATAAATAATACAAAATCACAGTGAGTCATTACAGGTCCAGACAATATCTCAGTTTAACAGTTAGTTTTAAAAATTCCTTGATTTGGAGGATACTGTCACTATGCAAAAGCTGTAAATACATTAGTGCCGGTCTGATTTGTTTAAAATTAAGTTTTTTTAAAAGTGTTACCAGGTAGCGCTTGCGTGGGAATTCATAAAACTTGCATAAAAATATAAAATGCAGCATGTCCTGCGGAGACTTTTCGTCGCAGCCGCAGGGTGTTGCCAATTTATTAAAAATGTCTGTTTTTGGTCTGATCAGCAGATGATGGAAGAGGTTTAACCTGAACCTCGTTAGGAGAAATTTTTCATGGGAGGTCAATGAGCCCGCCAGGTACAGTTCTATGGTGTCACAGGTTTTCAGCACGACAAATTTCCTCACGCTTTGTTTCTGAAGCTCCACATCCTCCCTCTGGATCCTCCTATCCAGCAGGAAGGCCCGTTTAATGAGCTCCAGATCCCCTTTTACAATTTGGCTTGGGTATTCAAACAATTCCGGACGACCAAGCCTAGCAAAGTTGGGTTTCAGATATTTTGACCAAGGGGTACACATGGCCTTATCCTGACTCAAAAGGTCCCTCACAATCAAATGCGTTAGTGGTATATCCTGGTTCAACCACAATTTTAGCCAACAAGTCAAGGGACGTAGGCAAAACAAGTCACTTAGATATTGCATCCCTAACTCTCCATGTACAGCAAGATTGGGGGTGCCTACTGGGACACACAGGAGACGCTTCAGAAAGAAGTTTTCAGCAATATACAGGTGCTCACCACCAACATACCCCCAAATTTCACTCCCATAAATAGCAGTTGCCACTGACTTTGCAATATACAATTTCAGCATAGCACAAATCGGTTTTTCCCCAATTTGGCAGCAAAATTAAAGATGGAAGCATTAACCCTCGCAAGTTCTCCTTTCTTTTTTGCAAGGCGAGGGGCCCAATTAAGTTTGGTATCAAAAAGAACCCCAAGGTAAGAGAACGTTTTAGTTAAAGGGATTACAGTTTCATCAATTTTAAAGGTGAAAGTCCTTCTTGTTTGCTGGCCAACTTGCATGACAAATGATTTTGAGTTGTTAACCAAAAGATCTCTATCTGTCATGAACAATTTAAAAGCATTAAGGAGAGATTGGAGTCCCTTCTCAGTTCTCGAAATTAAAACCGCTTCATCTGCGTACAGGAGCATGGGAATTCCCCTCCTACCGACTCTCGGGCAATCTGCCTGGACGTTCTGAAGCACGTTATCTAACTCATTAATGTAAAAATTAAAAAGGAAGGGGACCAAGATACATCCTTGGCGAACACCCTTTCCAATGTTAAAATTATTCGTTACACTCAGATCTTGGGAGTGTCTCACGTTAGCTCTGGTGTTATTATGCAGATCAGCCAAGAAACCAACCAGACCACTATCTACCCCCTCCACCCTCATGGACTGCCACAGCTTTCCCCTGTTAACACAGTCGAAGGCTGATGACAAATCCATGAAGGTGAGATGGATGGTGCCCCTTTGCACTACAGTGTACTTACTTAAAATTAAAAAGAGATTCAGGCACTGAGTTGTTGTAGAGCGACCACTACAGAAGCCATACTGGGAAATGGACATAATTTTCTTTTCCTCTGCCCATTCAGATAGTCTCTGCAGTACCATTCTTCCTACAATTTTAACCATACAGTCTATTAGTGAAATAGGTCTGTAACAATGTGGACTACCTTTGTCCCCCTACTTGAAAACTGGGACAATTGTAGAAACACCCCATGATTGCAGACAACCCTCTTTCACAGCAGCATTAAAAATAGACTCTAATATAGGTGCCCAGAAGTTGGGCTCGGCCTTAAATAAGTCCGGCGTGATCCCATCAGGGCCTGGGGCTTTCCCAGCTGTTAGTCCCAAAATGCCCTTGATAACCTCACCTCTATAGAAGCTAATCATTTCGCCACCACTGAGAAAAGGGGCAGTATTATAAGACTCATCCAACGAGCAACAAAACAATTTCTTAAAGTGTTCTTCCCAGGCCTCCTTAGGTATGTGGCATTCTAGTCCGTCACCCTGCTCCTGGGCCAAAAAAGGTTTCCTCATCACTGCCCAGAGTCTAGTGTTACACTGCAGAGTGGTGGGATCAATAATCTCACTCCATGCCTCTTCCCTAAGGGATTCCTTGTGCCTGGCAATAATAGTTTTATAATTCTTCCGGCATAGCTGAACTTTTGCCTTTATTCTTGGCTTGGTAGCCAGTGCTAATCTTACATTTCTGGCTGCTTTTGAGCATTCATGATTAAACCATTTAGGTCCCTTGGATCGCCAACTTCTTTACAGGGGTTGACAATAGCTTTGAAACCTTAACCGATAGATTTTGAAAAGCACTAAGGGCATTGTTTGGCTGGGCGCCTTCTTGCGTACAGAACATAATCTCATCTGCACATGCGACTTTAATCTCTTTGTACAGCAGGTCTAGGGTGATCTTAGACCATCTTAATCGCCGTCTCCCATCTGTCGTACTCATCCTACCTACAGAATGTTTCAATCCTTCATTGACTGACCATGGGCCCCTCATGTGTACAGTGAGTGGGTTGTGATCACTAAATTCACTGTCATCAATAATGAAGGAATCCGCAAAGGACTGCATTGATGATGTTCAAAATACATAATCAATGAAGGTTCCCCTACTGTGACCCTTAAAGGTCGGTGTCTCTAAAAGCATAGTAGGATCCATCAGTGCCATTGTCGCCGTTAAGTCCACATCATTAAGCATATCATTTAAATGTTCCCCCTCAGTTGTGTGTTCTAGGTGAAAACCCTCGGACCGTGCACAGTGCAGATCCCTGATACATTTAAAGAGGGGATCCCCGCAGGGATGAACATTAAAATCACCCATGATCAAAAGGTTATGCGAGCAGTCCTTCATTGCACTACTAATGGAAGCATTCAATGCTGCTATCTGGCTAAGGGCTGGACAGAAATTAATAGCATTATAAAAATTAACCACACCGGCCATACAGTTTTCCCCCAATAAAACTAGACCAATAATTCCAGTATTGCATGTTGAGACTCTACGTACTTTGCAGGATAATGCAACAGAAATGAACGTGACCATTCCCCCCTTGGGTCTGCCCCTAATAGTTGCTGTTGCAGGCACATAAAAAGCCTTGTACCCTTCGAGAAAGTGGTTGCATTCAATAGACCAGGTCTCCTGCAGGCAGATGATTTGATACTACTTAATGTACCTGATACAATTACAATCCTCCATCCTACTGCCCAGGCCCGCATTGTTCCATGAGATTACATTGTTCTGCCTCGTTTTTACACGAATTGTCTCTGTACATCCCACTTCCTCCAATCTGTAATTTCCCTGACCCACAGATTCCTCACGCCAATCACATGACTCAAGACCTGAAAGTGTGTCAAATCTATTCTGTGTTGCAATATTAAACCCATTCCCACACTGGTTACCAACATTGTACAAATATGCTCCATTGGGGGTCAGTGGCTGAATAGGAGTAAATGGTCTAAATGACCCAGGATTCAGTGGGGCTTTAATCAAGTGGGTATAGAAGTATCCAAGAGGGCGTACACATATACTATTCATAGTATAAACTAAAGAAGCCGCTCTTAATAGGACTGTGGCAACATGTCGTGGATGTTTGAAGTTGACAATTATGCAGTCCCCATTTGTTGTCTTTCTGGATGTTCCAATCCATTTCACCCTCCTTGTTGACAATACATGTTCAGCAAATGTAACTGGAAACCCACAGTTTTTGTCCAACCATGAAACTGTTCTATTTTTTAATGAATCATGGGATTCCTCATAGGACTGAAGAGGATAACACTCAGTGGGAGGAACATTTGTGAGAACAACCACATATGGTGCGCAATCAGGAGGAAGGTTAGCATGGCGGCTCTTCTTTGCATACATAGGAGCCGGCGTACCCTCCGGGTCTACTGTGGCCTTTTTATTCTGAGTGCTTGGAGGGGTAAACTCAAGTGGGGCTTGCTCAGTTACAGATATTAACTGGCTGGTTTGCTGTAAGTTCACTCTACCAGCTCCCTTCTCTTCAACATCTGGTCTGTTATCCACCGCTATTGATCTTACTGCAGCGGCTGAGGCCAGGTGTGTTGCTAGCAGCCCACCCAGTCTCTCGACTTTTAGGGCCACGGTATCTAATTTGGAAATCAGGGGTTTCATCAGCTCTACTATTTTTGCCTCTATCTTTATTTCTATCGTATGGATTAGAAGGGTAAATTGGTCCGAATTTATATTTATATGTGTACCATCCACACTTTTACCTTCCTGAGAATCAATTGTAACTGCAACACTATTTGGGGCTGAATAGACTTTTTCTACTCATTTTTTGCTGTTCTTTCCTCCACGTTTAGTTTGTACCTTTCTGCATAATCTTACTGGCCTAGGGGAGGGTGGTGGCTCTTCTGCTGTATCATTAATTATATCAGGTAGGTCTTAATTCCGTTCAACATGAACCTGTTCATTCGGCCATTATGATACCCCCATTGCCCTGATCCAAGAGATCAGTTACAGCCAGATCCACCAGTGGGAAAGACAGCTCTTCATGTAAATCAGGGTGATTCCCTCGACCTAATGAGGCCCTACGCTTGGTGTTAATTTGGGTCACCTTTTTTACCAGGTAATTGTCCATGGTTCCCAGGCCAGGTGCAGTTTTGTTTGTCTTGGCCATAGACATAGTCCAAACTTGCCTATATCCTACAAAGCTATTCAAGTAACAGAAATTAATAATCGCAAGCACTTTACCCTGATAACAGTTAAGTGGGACTCACTTAGGTCATAGGTCCTTAGATACAGCAACAAGGTCCATGGCCCAGCCCAGCCTCCTCTGACCTCTGAGGGCCACAGAGGGCCTGCCCTTTGCCCGAGCTTAGCCCGGCGCTACATGCGCGTGTCCCGCGGGGCGGGAGACGCTCTGGTGATTTGTAGCGCCTCCGGGCGCAGGTGGTGGCGTCGGAGGTGCGACGCGGGCCCTGGGGCACCTGGGTGTTGTGGTTTTCGTAGCCGTTGCCCTCACGGCGCGAAAATGGAGCCACTGGCTGCACCCGTCCCCCAGCAGCAAGGAGAGAGCACTGTCTGCAAAGCCGTTGCCCTCACGGCTGGATTCAAGTAGCTGGACCTCTGGTTGGTCCCCCCCACAGGTTCATGTTGAACGGAATGAAGACCTACCTGATATAATTAATGATACAGCAGAATAGCCACCACCCTCCCCTAGGCCAGTGAGATTATGCAGAAAGGCCCAAACTAAACGTGGAGGAAAGAACAGCAAAAAAAGAGTAGAAAAAGGCCATTCAGCCCCAAATAGTGTTGCAGTTACAATTGATTCTCAGGAAGGTAAAAGTGTGGATGGTACAAATATAAATATAAGTTCGGACCAATTTACCCTTCTAATCCATACGATAGAAGTAAAGATAGAGGTAAAAATAGTAGAGCTGATGAAACCCCTGATTTCCAAATTAGATACCGTGGCCCTAGAAGTCGAGAGACTGGGTGGGCTGCTAGCAACACACCTGGCCTCAGCCGCTGCAGTAAGATCAATAGCGGTGGATAAGAGACCAGATGTGGAGGGGCAGGGAGCTGGTAGAGTGAACTTACAGCAAACCAGCCAGTTAATATCTGTAACTGAGCCAGCCCCACTTGAGTTCACCCCTCCAAGCACTCAGAATAAAAAGGCCACAGTAGACCCGGAGGGTACGCCGGCTCCTATGTATGCAAAGAAGAGCCGCCATGCTAACCTTCCTCCTGATTGCGCACCATATGTGGTTGTTCTCACAAATGTTCCCCCCACTGAGTGTTATCCTCTTCAGTCATATGAGGAATCCCATGATTCATTAAAAAATAGAACAGTTTCATGGTTGAACAAAAACTGTGGGTTTCCAGTTACATTTGCTGACCAAGTATTGTCAACAAGGAGGATGAAATGGATTGGAACATCCAGAAAGACAACAAATGGGGACTGCATAATTGTCAACTTCAAACATCCACAACATGTTGCCACAGTCCTATTAAGAGCGGCTTCTTTAGTCTATACTATGAATAGTATATGTGTTCGCTCTCTTGGATACTTCTATACCCACTTGATTAAAGCCCCACTGAATCCTGGGTCATTTAGACCATTTACTCCTATTCAGCCACTGACCCCCAATGGAGCATATTTGTACAATGTTGGTAAGCAGTGGGGGAATGGGTTTAATATTGCAACACAGAATAGATTTGACACAATTTCAGGTCTTGAGTCATGTGATTGACGTGAGGAATCTGTGGGTCAGGGAAATGACAGATGGGAGGAAGTGGGATGTACAGAGACAATACGTGTAAAAACGAGGCAGAACAATGTAATCTCATGGAACATTGCGGGCCTGGGCACTAAGATGAAGGATTGTAATTGGATCAGGTACATTAAGCAGTATCAAATCATCTGCCTGCAGGAGACCTGGTTTATTGAATGCAACCACTTTCTCGAAGTGTACAAGGCTTTTTATGTGCCTGCAACAGCAACTATTAGGGGCAGACCCAAGGGGGGAATGGTCACGTTAATTTCTGTTGCATTATCCTGCAAAGTAGGTAGAGTCTCAACATGCAATACTGGAATTATTGGTCTAGTTTTATTGGGGGAAAACTGTATGGCCGGCGTGGTTAATTTTTATAATGTTATTCATTTCTGTCCAGCCCTTAGCCAGATAGCAGCATTGAATGCTTTCATTAGTAGTGCAATGAAGGACTGCTTGCATAACCTTTTGATCATGGGTGATTTTAATGTTCATCCCTGCGGGATCCCCTCTTTAAATGTATCAGGGATCTGCACTGTGCGCGGTCCGAGGGTTTTCACCTAGAACACACAACTGAGGGGGAACATTTAAATGATATGCTTAATGATGTGGACTTAACGGCGACAATGGCACTGATGGATCCTACTATGCTTTTAGAGACACCGACCTTTAAGGGTCACGGTAGGGGAACCTTCATTGATTATATATTTTCAACATCATCAATGCAGTCCTTTGCGGATTCCTTCATTTATGATGACAGTGAATTTAGTGATCACAACCCACTCACTGTACACATGAGGGGCCCATGGTCAGTCAAAGATGGATTGAAACATGCTGTAGGTAGGATGAGTCCGACAGATGGGAGACGGCGATTAAGATGGTCTAAGATCACCCCAGACCTGCTGTACAAAGAGAATAACGTCGCATGTGCAGATGAGATTATGGTCTGTACACAAGAATGCGCCCAGCCAAACAATGTCCTTAGTGCTTTTCAAAATCTATCGGTTAAGGTTTCAAAGCTGTTGTCAGCCCCTGTAAAGAAGTTGGAGATCAAGGGACCTAAATGGTTTAATCATGAATGCTCAGAAGCAGCCAGAAATTTAAGATTAGCACTGGCTACCAAACCAAGAATAAAGGCAAAAGTACAGCTATGCCGGAAGAGTTTTAAAACTATTATTGCCAGACCCAAGGAATCCCTTAGGGAAGAGGCATGGAGTGAGATTCTTGATCCCACCACTCTGCAGTGTAGCACTAGATTCTGGGCAGTGATGAGGAAAACGTTTTTGGCCCAGGAGCAGGATGACGGACTAGAATGCCACATACCTAAGGAGGCCTGGGAAGAACACTTTAAGAAATTGTATTGTTGCTCGTTGGATGAGTCTTATAATACTGCCAGAGGATGGTACAGATACCATTGGATTGGAATATCTTTCTTCTCCTCTCCCTCCAAAGAAATCTAACCTTTCTTCTTCTAATATAATATAATATAAAGATGTTACTGGATACTCCCATGTGAACCAACACTCATTCAACATCCTCATTCTATGTAATGGTTTCTGGCTGCCCACGTTGGGCACTATATATCGTCCAGACTTTTTGGGAGAAGCAGACTAGGGCTAAGTTAAAGTCAGAATGCCCTAGGCTCTAGTTTCCCTCCAATATACTGCCATGCTAGCTATTGATCAATCTTTACAAATGTTTTTCTGAAAATTTGGTAAAGATCCCTGTAAGGGAGTTGATAAGGCCTAGTCCTCTTGTCAGGAAAAGTTACTTGACTTAGTGGGTCCTTTGGCCCACATATTTGACATGGCTGAGGCTGCTGGGTGAATGTATGACATTGTTCTGCATTCTGTCCATCAACTGTTGTTTTGCATTTGTCACCCCGAGTGGGATGGGTATGCTCAGACGTGAGTCCCATGCTCTCCACACCACTGGAGTCAAGCTATCCTGGCTGAAGACGGCTGATAGCCAGAAACCGGTCCTAGGATGCTTGATCCCGGTCCAGGAAAGACATGGCTTGGCAGTTCGGGCTAGACTGTTCCCATGAGGCACAGGGTCAAGGCTGATTTAGATATGGCCATGTCTGAACTGGGGTGGTGTGGAGTGCAAAAAAACTATGGATTTAGGCCCATATCTCTGTACTGGGGTGAATGTATGACATTGTTCTGCATTCTGTCCATCAACTGTTGTTGAGAGGCTGCTGGGTGTGACATCCTTGACATCTATCACCTAGATTTATCTATATGGGTGCTGAGAGATTTTTTTTTACTCTGTAACACTAATGCTGCCATTTTCCACGAATGGAGAAAAGGCCTCCTATTAAAACTGGCCACAAAACAAGCCAATTTGGTGAGTCTTCATCCAGGTATCAAGGCAGATGGTGCTTTATTAGGGGAATCCTTCATTAAAGACCTTAGCTGTTCTGTTACCACGTTTTTCTATCGGTTAGGGTCAACAATCCCTAAAGAAAGTATTTTCTCAGCATGTTTTTCCACTGGCCTTTAGAGGAAGGAGCGCTTTACCGGCCTTCCTTCCACAACCAAGGAACCAGAGACTCAGTGAACAGTTCTACCCCCAAAGAGGGAGAGGTTCTTGTGGTCGTGGACAAAGAAATTTGAGAGCCAACAATCAACAGGGTAAGTCTGTCTTCTAGCCCTGTTCCTGTAGGAGGCCATCCTAAGTAGTTTCTTTCAAAATGGCAAACAACTGCAGATCCTTACGTGTTAAATACAATAGAAAATTATCTGATGGAGTATTATGCAACACCTTTTTAAAACCTTTTTTCGCCTCCTCCAAAATTCTCTTCAGATATTGTCCATCCCAATTTCTGTAGAAATTCAGGCTCTTCTACACGAACTGGCCATCCAAATCTCAAAACTAGATCCTTTGGGCTTTTTCAGCTTCCTGCTTCTAGTCCAAAAGAAAAACAGAAAAGTGAGACCAGTCATCAATCTCAAATTATTCAACCAATTCTTAGTTTACCATCACTTCAAGATGGAAACTATCATTCACCTCGGAGACTAGCTGTATCAACACGATTGGATGGTAAGAGTAGATTTACACAACTCATACGATAAAATCCCCATTCATCCTTCTCACAGGAGATTTCTACAATTACTGTAGCTGGGACAAACTTACTGTTGTTTCTTTCAGTCTTTCTTCTGCACCATGGTGCTTCTAAAAAGTCCTGAAACCAGAGGTGGTGTGTCTCAGATTCCCAGGGGTCAGATTGATAATCTACCTGAACGATATATTGATTATGAGTCAAATTATTCAGATTCTTTGTTCCCATCTGCATCTCACTTGTTCTCTGCTAGGAGGGTTAGTTTTTTTGGTAAACACAGAAAAATCCGTCATGACTCCCACTCAACAGATAGAGTTTCTAGGTTTTCTCATGAACTCTTCAAGCCCTACTCTTCACCTTCCACAACCAATGGTAAAGTCTATCAATTCCAAAATTCTTCACAAGCTTCGCAGTTTACATATCTCTCTCAGATCATTAGATAGGGTAGTAGACCTCCTCTCCTCCTCTATCCTGGCTGTCATTCTGGGTCCACTCCATTCTCAAACCCTCCAGTGTCTCAATATTCATCATCTATGAAAAGGCCTCGCCTATTCCGATTCCACCAGCATCGATCCAGAGCTCTGTCTAGAACTTCAATGGTGGCTCTATCTATCATTTAGACGCCTGGAACGGCAGGACTATCTTTGTGGTTTCAAAAGTGGGTCCTGTTCCCCTACTGGTTGAGCCTGAGCAGTAGGCGTTCACTAACCATCGAAGAACAATGATGGTGGGGGGGGAAGAGAAGCTAAAGGGGGTCGGGAAACACTGGGGATTCTACTTTTGCAGAACTAGGGTCCTCACACACCCAGCAAGCTAGGTGTCATGCTTCATCATTTGGACCTGCTCCTCATTGGGTCAGGGCTGCAATACCCAACGGGTACCCACAAAGGAGCTCTTTATTGGAGATCTTTTGTTCCTTTGCCATTTGATGAAGTGGGGGTGTGTGGCCTCTGAGAAGTGTAGATACAGTGTAGTGTGGGGAGTGCGTATTAAAAAAGGTTAGATATCCCGAAGGAAAATTTTATTCAGGTTGGTTATCCTCCTTATTAAAAATGTGTGAAGAGTGGCAGCTCCCCCGGCGTGAGGGTTCAGTTTGAGCTATGCTCATCTCTCTGTGGTCAACATGTTTCTTGCCGTGTGGTTATAGATTACTGTGGCAATTTATCAGGACCTTGAAAGTGAAAATCTATCTACAATAAGTGCTGCTGCTAATTGCTAACTACCACTAGGGCAGGGCTCTAGTTAGGGGTTGTCCAGTAGTGCCAGATGAGGACCTAGGGAAATAGTAAAATGAGAAGAAAAGGAGCATGAATTATTGACAGGCTGCCTGTGACAATCCCTAAAAATGGTCACTAATAGCGTTCATCCGACCTCCTAGTTGGTGCTATTAAAACACGAAGTGTGAAGCAAACATAGGCACTGGCAAAGTGAAAGTGCACCGCGAATACCGTGAAAATGGGGACATGGATATGGCCCCATGTGCAGATTAAAAATATACAGGCAGTGCACCGTACATCATGTGATCCTGGTTGGAATCCATTGTGAAACAGAAGACTCTTCTCTCAGTCAAGGACTGGTGGCCATGTTGTGCGGTCCGCAAACCTAAACACTCACGCACACAGGCATACAGACACTATGGTGTTCAGAAGGCATAATGTAAAAGGCGAGTCAATTGCCTGCAGTTACGGGGAGGGGCGTATTGAAACGCTAAGGCAAAACTCACCTCCCTATAGTCGGGGTAATGCCTCAGTCTGTGCGGCGAGTTAGTGCGACACCTCGCGAGATGGTGTCCTGTGAAATAAACAAAATGAAAATATACAAGTGGCAAGGGTAGCAGGTTGGTCAAAGAACCACATAGTATTTCAGACAATCAAACCCTCAATTAGTACGAGCAATAGACAGCGCGGAAGAGCTACTCTACTTTGGTAGAACCTGCCCGCCAGGGTCGGCGAAACCCGAACACCACATGTGTGTATGGAGCCACTAAAGGTAGTGAACGGCATCCCTCATGGTCACACAGCATGGTGTTGTGAACTTTCTCAGTACGTGTGGGGCCAGCAACCGGCAGTGGAGTGCATGGTCCTGGTGGTCCTGGGGCCAATGCTCACCGCCTACAACAAGTATTTACATGTCTGTCGCAGGGTCACGGTGGTTCACCTACCCTCCACTGCTGCACCGGGATGGTACCGAGTGACTCGCTGGCAGGAATAAATCTTGTATCCGGGTCACGTGCAGGCTAGTGCGGGTGGGCGGAGTCCGGGCCACGTGACCTACGGGTCATTCAAGGCAGACTAGAGCACCTTCGAGGCACGCTGCTGCGGCCATATTGGAGTGGGTTGTAGGCTCGCGTACGTGATCGGGGCTGGAGTGGTGTGCCCCGATGGTATTGTAGGAGAGCGTGTATCAAGGAAGCCATTCATGCTATAACAGAGCCGGAAAAGTGACGCTCACATAGAAATTATGATTACCAATTAAAAGGGAGTGTGGATCACTGATGGACACCTGGTGAGGGTACTGCCCAGTGTGGTTGCTCATGCACTGTGAATTAGGTGGGCCAGAGAGTCGACTGCATGGGTAAATGGTCACTGGTTCTGTTGGCAGGTTCATCAGGTGCGGATACCACAACTGCAGCAAATGTGATGCTGCTTCCCAATGAAGTTGTTGCTCATGAATGTGGTATGGGTAAACACTGTCAGTGATACCCAAAAGGTAGGAAAAATTGTGTGAAAGAAGAAGAAGAATGACCACTGGTGCACCAGGTGTGTAGTTGGACATGCTAGCATGGGGTGGCACCCCCGCCTATGCAATGATAGTCAGCTCATGGAATATGTCACATGGAGGCGTTCCTACTCAGGTATACATACGTGGCAATTCATCTTTTGTTCACTGTTATCCACGGAATGTCATCGTTCAGGCCAATTGTGGAAGTGGACAAACGATGTATCCACCGGTGCTCTATCCTGAATATTGCTCGTTGGGTGATTCTAGGGTGGCATTCTAATACCAGCCACTGGAGTGATACTGGGTTGTGTCCCTGTTCTCAGTAGTGCGTGTACATCTTAGTTGTGACCCTTTGGCATCTGATGTTGCTTTTGTGTTCTGCAATTCAAATTTTAACAGCTCTCATTGTCATGCCCACATACATTTTACCAAATGGGCCGGTGACCAAGTAGATGCATTAGGTGTGTTGCAGTTACTGTGTCTCTTAATAGTCCATGTGAAGGTGTCAGTTAGGTCTCTTGTTTTCACCACCCTCGTTTGGTCACAAGCCATACAATTGCCACAGGGGTAATGCCCGTGACAGCTAGAAGGTCCCAGAGTGTTCTTTGGGTGTCATTCTGTCTCGTGCAGGGTCTAGTATGCACTATAACATCTGATTTGGTGTGTATGATGTGACACACGTTAGTGCCTCTGTGGGTTCCTTCACTGCGTTTCGCAAAAGTGCTTCTCTGGGGTTGTTTAAGGCCCTCTTGGCGGCATCCTTGACCAGTCTGGCAGGGTAACCTCTCTGTCAGAGGTTGTTATTAAGTGCCTTTGCCTCCATCTTGTAATCACTGGTAGTGCTACAATTGCATCTAAGGTGCAGAAACTGCCCAAAGGGGAGGTTATGCCTGAGGGCCCTCGGTGGCTTGGGTAAAGCAGTAAACTGTTCCTGTCAGTGGGTTTTTTGTATAGGTTAGTACTCAGACCCGTTGGTGTCAGCTGTAAATTGAGGTCTAGAAAGGGGACATTTGTTTCAGAAATGGTGTGTGTGAACCTGAGGTATTGATTTTGTGCATTTACTCATTCACAGAATTTCACTGAATTTCCCGCAGGTGGTGCAGTCGCCTTTTTAGAATACCAAAATATCATCAATAAACCTCTTCCATAAGGTGAGGTTATTGATGTATGGATTGTTGGCATTTCTGATGGTGTTCTCTTCAAATGTGGCCATGTAGAGGCAGGCCACACTTGGAGCGAAGGTACTCCCCATGGACTATCTTTGTGTCACCCCTGATCTTGAGTAAGAATCAGATGCAAGTCGGTCAGACTGGGGCACCCCCTGTGGTCCAATATCGACTGGAGGTACATGGTTGTTCAAGGAGTTCAAATTGCACACCAACTGTTAGAGAAGCTTACAGGCTCCTTTGCAATTCAAAGGCTAGCAAAAGACAGGGTACAGTGCTCCATTCTTCTAAGCATGGACACCATCTCCACCCTGTGTTATATCAATAATTTAGGCAACACCGAATCCAAACCATTAGCAGGGTTGACAAAATGTTTTTGGGGATTCTGCCTGCTCAACAAAATCTCGGTTCATGCAGTGTACCTACCAGGCACTCTCAATTTAACAGCAGACTGGAACTCCCTCCATCTATAGGACTTAAGCGAGTGGAGACTTCATACTTGTTTGTTCCAAGCTCTGTCTCACAGATGGGTTCCTTTCAGTATCGATCTCTTTGCCTACCTGCTCAACTCTCAGATGCCTTGGTTCTTCAGTTGGCAGCCAAACCCTCTAGCCTTGTCTACAGATGTCTTTTTACAGGACTTGTCCCTTTGTGTCAACTATGCATTTCCTTCATTCTTTTTTTTTAATTTCACATAATTTGTATTGAATTAAAAAAAAAGAACAAATAAATAAATAATGATAAACACAATGATAATGAAAAACACAATAAGAAGATGATAAGCAATGGTAAAAATGATAGAGAACACACTGAACATAAGAAACGTAAATAGGAAACAAAACAACAAATGACTCAAGTACCTTAACATGGGAGTCGCAGTGAAGGTGAAGTTACATACAAGTGACCAATGAAGTGCAGTGAGAGTTGCAAGGCTTAGGGGATAGGAATTTGTACATTTTACAAACGATGTGACCTGACTTTAGTAGCTGAAGCATCTTTGGTATTTATTTTCCAGAGCTGAGCAACGAAGTGCTCTTACGGCAATCCAGTCATTTTTGTGACCTCAAGACCAGGGATGAGTTGTTAGTGTCATTAAGTTGAAATAAGGCACTTAGATAACAACGCGCCTTGGTATTAGTTCACGACGCCGCCTAACAGATGGTGGTTTTCCTAAACAATATACCACGCACAGTAATTCTGCTGTATGCCCTTAGCAGACCAATTTGAATGTCATTAGGGCCTTATGAAATACCAATCGATGACGATGCCTCAAAAGCACCACAGTCCCTCAAAGAAGCACATGTGTACACCTGTTTATTTCAACTACATGTGCATACCTGTTTGGCTGGTGTGTTCCTAATAACTTTTGCGTGATGTTCATTCACCACAGTTGGTGACTAGCTGCACCATTTTCTAGACCCAGGTCTGGAATTTATTATTCTGTGTCTCTTTCAGGTGTCACCAATCCGGGAGCTTGGCATACTACGCTGGTGACAAATACAGTACTCAGCACCGGCGTTGTGGTAGTATTAGAGTTCTGGGAGAACCCACTCCTGTAGACATTGGTCCTGAAGAATTGCAGATTGACCCGTTAGGGGTAGAAGGCAAGAAACATGTAGAACGCATACACACACTAGACCCTGAAAGATCATTAAATCTATAAAGGGCTCACGCATTTTAGTTAGGTTAGTACACCCCACAAATAAAATTGGTTCTATAGGGCAGTACTAAACCTATTTTAATTCATCACTCACACCTACATTACTACCTTGACCACTTACCCTCACTCACCTAACGGCTGGCTCCTAAAAGATCTCCGGCAAAGAGCCCCTTCGCGCAGCCCGTCGGGCTTTGCAGCACCTGTCCGATGAAGAGCACAGCCCAATGATGAAGCATGACACCTTTGGGGTGTGTGAGGGCAATCTAAAAGAGATTTGTTTACTCCCCCTCCCTTCCTTTAGGAACTGCACATTCTTTTTGATTTTAGTGTTGGATCCTTCCTTTCTTGGGAATTACAGCTATGATAGCTTCTGCTGGTGTCCTATTAATCTATCTGACCAAAGTGACTAAATTCACTAAACAAGTTTAGAAGTGGAAGAATCAGTACCAAGGAGAAGCACTTGTAAAATTTAGCATTAAACCCATTGAGGCCTGGAGCCTTCCCCACTTTAAGGGTCTTTATCATGCCTTCGATTTCTAGAGCGGAAATTGGGCTGTTACTTTCAATTTGTTCTTGTTCTGAGAGGGTCGGAATGAAACATTTATTTACATAGTCCTTAATTTTTGTGCTGTCTAAATCCTGGTTCTTACTAAACAGAGTACTATGGAAATTCTCAAAAATGTCTACAATTTTATCAGGATCAGAGTGAGCTAAACCTTTTTGGTCTGTTAAGTTCTTAATCATGTCCTTCTGCAGTTTGAATGTTAGGTATGATGCTAAACTCTTCCCTGCTTTGTTGGATTCACAAAGCATAATGCTTTTTTGTTTGATTAACCATATCCCTGCTCTGTCACTTACTATTTTATTATACTCGTATTTCTATTTCACAATTTCGTTCAAGACTAAGAGATCCCCGGATATTACATGGTTTTTCTTCTAGTATAGCTATCTCTTTTTCTATCTTTTCAAGGCTGTTATTGAATTCCCTATTCATGGTAGATCTAATTTTAATGAATTCTCCTCTTATGGTGCTTTTTAATGCCTCCCATCTTGTGGGATCCGAGGTGTCACCCTTTTAATTAGTCAAGAGGTAATTATGAATCGCGCTATCAATGATTTGTCTATGTGACTCTTTTTCTAAGACTTCATTTTTAAGTCTCCATAGAGGTTGCTTTTTTAAAAGACTTCGGGTCAGTTATAGACAAGCTATTTCCTGAGTGGTCTGAGGTCACCCATGGTTCGATGGAGGTTTGTTCAATCCTGGCTATGGTGTTCCCTGAAATTAGTAGGTAGGCAATGCGTGAATAGGAGTTATGTGGCTATGAATACAAGGTATACTCCCTCCCAGTGGGATTTTGGAGCCTCTAGGTGTCTATCAAGTTGAAGTGTGAGCAAAGATTTATGAGGGCTTTGTGAGAGTTGTTGGTACGGAAAGGACAGTGTGAATCCCTATCTAAGGCCGGGTCCATAGGTAGGTTAAAGTCTCCGCTATTATGTGCATAGCAGTATCAGGGATTGTGTCAATTTGCTTGCTTAGATCTTCCCAGAAGTTATTCCTTATGATCAACATGGTTCTAGCTCAGGCTAGATGACAGCAAGCTACTCTGGTCACAGTGGTCACGTTTTGGTAGTCTCAATTATGGTTTCCTCCCCTTCTCGAATTAGCAATAGACTTCCCTGTCCTTCTTCAGTCCTTTCCCAATCTCCTTCTTAATCTTCTAGGCAACCCCCACAACCTGGTGCTTGACAAATCTCTCACTCTCTCGGAAAGGATGATAGCGGGCCCAATCAATCTTTCAATTTCATTCAGCCAGAAGCTGCTAATTTCATGAACAAAGCCTGGGCCCCAAGCACCACTGAAGTCTGTATGTCTGCTTGGGCATTATGGTCAAGCTGAAGTTTGAGGAAATGTATCATTTTCTTTTCAGCCAATATAATTTACATTGTAAATTTCTTGGCAGCTGAAGCCAGTGGAGGTAAGTCACACAGGACCATCAACTTATACAGATCACCAATCTCCATGAATCACACCTGTATTGAAGGCAAACCTGTGGGAGGGGACACAACCTTTACAACGCAGTCATTACATCACACTACCTTTATATAGCAGTCATTACATTGCAACATACTTTACATCGTTTACAACGCAGCCATTACATTGCATGTCACTTCAACGCATGCCATTACAATGCATGTCACTACAACGCAGGCATTACATCGCAAGTCATTACAATGCATACCATTACAACACTTAATACCCTTACACTATCCAACACTTACCCTACTGTTGCACTCACTGGAGTTAGAATAGTAATGTTTACCACTACACTATCTAACACTTACCCTACTGTTGCACTCACTGGAGTTAGAATAGTAATTATTACCCCTATACTATCCAACACTTACCTTCAATGCAATGTAATGTTATTTGTTGTAAAGGTATAATGCGATGTAATGGAATGTGTTGTAAAGGCAGTTTCTGAAAATGCAATGTAATGGCATGTAAAAGAATGCGTTGTAAAGGATGTTGCGATGTAAAAACTGCATTGTAAAGGCATGCATTGTAAATGTGTGCGTTGTAACGTCATACATTCCTGTGAGAGAGCACCTGTTCATTTGTTGCCTGTTGAAGGGAGTAACATTTTCTATTCCTCAAAGTATAACAACTTGTCGGAGGTTAATATTATATTAAATGTGTTTATTTCCTGGCCTGACATTGAGAATCTCTCTCTAAAAATGCTTTCTGCAAAACTTACTGTGTTTTTTTGCCTTCTCTCTATTAAATATTTGTCAGATTCCAGGCTTTGGATGTTTTTTCTCACCAATACACACTTGCAGGGGTTTTATTCACTGTTAGAAAAGTACCAACATGAATTTGAACACAGTGCGTTACCCTTTTTCTCTAGAGCAACATAAACTGTGTGTCTGCCAGGATATGAACAACACACTTTCGATCTCATAACGTCCTTTCATTCCCGACTCCTCACTTCCTTTCGAGAACCCCAGAATCCAGTTTCTGCTGCCACTCTGGCTCATCGGGTCAGATGGACTAAGTCTTTAGCAGACATCGATACCTCTATGTTCATAGCTCATTCTTGTCAGGGTGCCATGGCTTCTAAAGCTTTTTGGGCAGGTTCCAGACAAGAGGACATTCTGAGATTGGCTGACTGGTCTAACAATAACGTTTTTAGGACTTTTTCTTGTAAACATGTTCATACTGCAACTTCTATTGTAGTTAAAATGCATTAAACAAGCATAATAGGAGCATCTGGTTTAGACATAAAATTTATATTTTTCTGGTAAATTATGAAAACAAGTTTTAATTTTATTGAAGACACAGAGGTTAGTATTATCCCACCTCAACACTTAGTATTTTGTATTTGTTTCCATCCCTGAGAGATTCTACTGCATTACCAACTACTTTCTCTTAAGAATGCCATGGTTCAAGAAGGATCATCAGCTTCATCCTCTGCTTCAGTACATCCCCCTGAATATTTTCCAGTTTTGCAGGATCCTTCCTGTGGTTTCACTTTCAGGGACTTTTGGACAGGAACTTTTTACGATTGTATTGTTATTTGCTATTGTGTTCTCCATGTCCCCTTTGTTTTCTGGTTCTATGTAACTTCTTGCACAAGAAAAGAGGCCTGTTTGTGTTACGAAGGAAATCCTCACACAAGTAGAGTTCTTCTAAGTTTATTTCCTTTATCTAAACCCTCTTGAAGACACAAGGAAAAGTTAGTACATCCTGTTGTTAGCAGGTCTCTCTCATCAATGCCCATTGTCCGAGGAGTACTCGAGACCAATGCATAACAGTTTGCTGTCAATTTTGACAATATACTTAGTTCTGTGTTACTATTGGACATGGTGATGATTACATGTTTTAATCCCATTGGCTAACCTGTTGGTGAGCCTCTTGGGAATTGTAGTTTTTAACGTTCTTGAATGATGCTTAAAAATTAAAGCAAGATTAGAATGCATAAAACTCTCCTCTGTATCTTTAATTAAATGAAGACTTTCCGTCATTATTCACTTGGAAAATCTACATTTTGGTAGAAACTTTTTGAGACTCAGCTGAATGAGACTGTAATATGATTTATTTCATTGTGTTCACAAAGTAGACCCCGGTTTACTGCTGAGTCCAGCCAATTTCAAACCACTGGTATGCATGCAGCTGAAAAATGGAAGCTATTTAAAGGAGCAACCAGAATTTATTCCATCAGACTCAGTTAAAATTAAACATAGGGCAATATTTATGACCCAGTTTGGGTAGCTCTTGCACCATGCAAGGTGGTGCAAGAGTGACGCAAATCTGAAGTCATATTTTTGAATCCATGCAAAGCCACTTTGCGTGGCTTTGAATCGCTTCCAAAATATGGAGTAATGCAATGCAGCGCAAATTGCTAGGTTGCATTACTCTGCGCAAGTGAGGTGTTCCATGGTGGTTGTGTGGGTGTTCTCATGCAACTCCCATGGTTTTTGATGCATTCCCAGATTTACCAAACCTGGTAAAGCTGGGAATTTGCCAAAACTATGCACTTCCTGAGGTGAGGAGTAATAAGGAAAAATATCTTTATTTCTCCTGGTTTTTTCCTCTTTCTATGTTTGCTGCAGTATGCCTTTCAGGATGGATTTTGTTCAGGAAGGTGCTCCTTCCCGCACAAACACAATCCTGCCAACAACAGAGACATGCTTGCACCATGGTGCAAGTGTCCCTGCTTTGGCACTAGGCTGCCAAAATGGCATCAGTGCAAGGGAAAATTGGAGGAATGTACTGTATTGGATACATACGGTGCATTGCTGGTCTTTCCATTTGATGCAGGGCAGCGCAGCAAGGTGACTTGCTGTGCTGTCCTGCACCAGAAGAGTATTTTGATGTAGATTCAAAGGAGGTGCAATGTCCCATCGTGAACCAGTACCAACCTATACTGAGAGTGCAAAACACAGAGTGGCTACATGCCCTTTTAAAAGAGTTATCTTGGTTTTGAGTCCCCTATATAGGGCCCACTGTAGTTTACCACTATGTTAGCCTAACTGCACATGTGGTAGGCTGCTTTTGCTTCACACACATTACGGCACACTTGTTTTTTTGCCGCACTGTTATTTTCAAAATAGGCTGAACATGTTTTGTTATTTAGCTTTTGTGCTAGTATTCAGTCTGACCAATTTGTGGAAGGCCAATTAACAGTGTGCCCTGTTTTTCTCTGTGGTCAGACACTAACACCTAGACATAATAGGGAATTCCAGCTGCTGTCTTTCAAGCAAGGCTTGCAGAGAAAAGATCCTGATACAAAAGAGCTGCTTGTCTGAGATGCTGACCAACTGATTATGACAGTCAGTTATGGGGCCCGGCACTGATTCGAGAGATCTCTAATAAATCACATTGCTCCCATAGTGAGGGTGGGCTGAGGCAGATTTGTCATTTGCTATGACAGGTATTTTTGTTGTGTACAGTTTGTACAGTCACATTGTTTACTTGTATATACTTTCAAATAGCAGCACAGTTGCTTCATGAAAGAGCACAATAGTTTCAAAAAATATTGTAAACTTTCTTCATGCATCTTTTTCTGTTTAGTGTGGACACATATTTGTGTGCGAACAAAAGATGATGATCTGTCATGCGCCCCCTTAGAGGGTCACAGTGTTGTGTTTCGGTATGCTAACTTACCAGTCACTCCTGAAGGTTAGGGGGGCTGGTAAAGCACTAACAGTTAGTCTGGATTTGGGCCTATGAGTACTAAGATGGTATGGTGAACAAGTCTCCACATACTGATATTCTGTGATCCCAGGCATTGTTCTGTTTCTAAAAATAATCCCTGCAACAATCTGGAGCAAAGTTTATAACTTAATGACTTATTGTCTGAGATCCAACCATTAAAGCATAGAAGGAAAGAATAGTGTTCAGCATTAATTCTAGGTTCTGTGCAGGGCAGGCCTTGATCTTTGGGGGATGGCAATGAACTCCATCTCTACTTCTTTTGTAACACCAGGGCCTATTGTCACTCTATTAACCAAAACAAAAGACTCAGCACTCAATATTTGTAATAGTTTCTAGTAGTATGCAAAGCAGTTAGGCAAAGTTAAAGAGTAAATGCAAACAAGTCACATAATGCACAGGCTCAATGGTGTTTTTGCTTTTGATTTATCTGTTCATGGTCTTTTATTAGTTTTTAAAACTTCTTCTTTTCTTTACTGTAGCCAACATTTATCTTCCAGTCATTCATTCAAAAACTTTATTCGATTCCGGCAAAGAATCATAAAAGTCAAAACAATACATTTAAAAACATGGTTTGAAATTCATTTGAAAACAATTTTGACCTATAACACTAACTTAGTCAAAAAGAAACATTTGATTATATAATCACAGTTGTAGCCCATAGCTTTTCAATCCGATTAGGTTAAGTTAATCATAAATTCCTGATACCTATAGAAAAGTCAAGGGCAGAAAAATCATAAACACAATATAGATGGGCTACAAAACAAATTCATAAAGCCGAAATTAACCATACCGTTTTCTAATCAATAATGACACACGTATAAAATTTAGCATTGCACAGCAAACATCAGATGTGGACAAGGTTAACAAATGGTCATAACCCTCTTTATAATGGCATGGTTGCTTTTCCTTAAGGATCGGCTTAATAAACCTGATTCTCGGATCCTTATATAAGGGGCAAAAGAGAACAAAATGCATGGTACTTTGGCTAACTCTATTGTTACAGGGACAGGGGGGCAGTCTCTCACACCAGCTCCCCTGTTTTGGAAACGCAAAAAGAAAGTGCAAAATGTGTAACCTAAACCTTGTCAAATAGAATCGCCATTGCACATGATTTGTAAAGGTTAAATAAAACTGATGCTGAAAAGTAACCTTAAAACGTGAGGGCTAACCAAGGAATGCACAAGTGAGGATTTCCAATAACTTGATTTGATAACAGATTTAATATCTCCCCGAATATTTTCAGGGTTATCAAAAATGTCACCAAGGCCTATTTTGTGGAGTGTTGTATTAACATAGCATAGCCACGGGATCTTATTCGTGTTTGTCAATTTTAAACAATCCCGAAGGATGTCTCTAGACAACTGTAGATCCTCCGATAGCCATATTTTACCCCATAATAATAGTGGGGAAAGGTGTATGATGTCACTCACATAACTCAGACCTATCTCCTCATGGGCAAATCTATTTGAAGAACTTGATGGAATAGCCAATAGACGCTTTAAAAATTTGTTCTCAGTGGTTTGTATTATATCAGGGCTTTCGATTCCCCAAACCCCTGCCCCATAGGTAGCTACCGACACACATTTTGCTTTATACAAGGTTTTTAGATGTTCGACGGGTTTTTGACCCAGCTTCCCACAGAAACGGAACAGACCTTCAATAGAGCGACTAGCACTCTGGACTCGGGTCTTCATTAACGGGGCCCAGCTTAATTTGTTATTGAAAAGGTTTCCCAGATAGTTACAATTTTCCACCTTTTCAATAATGGCATTATTTACTACAAACTTTCTGGTTTTTGTGCCCTTTGGGCCACAGACCATGGCAAATGATTTGGTGAAGTTTACCTTCAGGTCTAGGTCCAACATGAAGCTATGGAAGGCATCAAGACATTGCTGCATGCTGTTTCCTGTGAGTGTCATTAATACCGTATCGTCGGCATAAGAGAGCATCGGTATGCTCCTACCATTAACCTTAGGGAAATCATGGCAGTGGTCCAACAAATATTTTTCCAGCCCATTAGTGTAAACTAGAAACAAAAAGGGGGCTAAAATACATCCTTGACGGACGCCCTCAGTCGAGGGAATGGATTTAGTCTTCTCTCCCCCTGGCCCGAACCTTATAGCTACTGTGGTTGCTTCATGGAGTCTACGGAGCAAGTGGACCAAAGGTTCCTCGAACCCCATAGCCTCCATCATTTCCCACAGCTTGCTTCGACACACAGTGTCGAATGCACTTGAGAGGTCCATGAAGGCAAGATGGATGGAAGAGTTCATTGCCTTCGTGTATTTCCCTATAATCAGAGCCAGGTTCAGGCACTGTTCGACGGTGCCTTTGCCTTTTCTGAACCCATATTGGGAATCTACGATAAGGCCCACCGAATCTGCCCATGTTTCTAGTCTGGCTAAGATGACCCTACCCAGTATCTTACACGATGCATCAATTAGAGAGATTGGGCAATAGCATCGGGGATCAGATCTGTTGCCTTTCTTGAAAATCGGCACCACTACTGCCTCCTTCCATGAAGTTGGAATACGGCTAATAACAACTGCTCTAAATACATTTAACAATAAAGGAGCCCAAATCTTAATGTTGTGCTTAAAAAAGTCCAGTGGGACTAAATCAGGACCAGGAGCTTTTAATGATATGCCTTTCAACAGAGCATCTTCCACTTCTTGCAGGGTGAGTGATAAGCTCAGGGACAGAGAGGATTGTGGGACCACCAAATCCCTAGGGTCTCCTATTAAAGGTTCGTTAAGTGAGATTCCATGTGGATTAAAAATATCCCCAAAATGTGACTCCCATGTTTCACATGCGATCTGCATCACGATATTGTCCTTGCCATTACTTATAAAAAGGGGGCGATTAATTACTTCCCAAAAAAGCCTGTTATCCTTCAATTCTGAGGCCTTTTCTAGATCTTCCCAAGCTAGATTTTTTAAATCCAGCTTCCTTTTTCTAATGGCTTCTTTATAGGCCAGTCTAGATGCCCTAACCAAATCTATGTCCCTAGGTTTTTGTTTTAATGCCACCTTCAGGGATCTGTGTGTTGCCGAGCATGCAGCATCAAACCATCTGGGCCCTAACCTTTTATTTTTCCCAATTGGTTTTGTGAGCCGTTCAGCTACATGCCCACATAATAACTCAAAATTCCCTATAACCTTTTCAGGGTTAGCTGTTGATGATAGACATGCTTCATATTCTGTGCTATATCTATTTATTATTTCGTCCTCTAGACCTGCTGCGTCTATTTTGCCCCACTTAAGAGTGATACCTTGGTTTCTGTTATACTTTATAGGTTGTTCCCAGACAGAATGTTTGGGTTTAACAGGACAAAAGAGGGATAGAGTCAAAGGGTTGTGGTCACTGGCAGCATTAGCGATTACTTCCAGTTTATCAACATAGTGAAAATACCCACTGGAAATGATTGCAAAATCGATGAAGCTCGTCGTGCCTCTACTTCCCTGAAAAGTTGGTATCGGAGCCAAATCTGGACCAACCCAGGGTTCTACTATAGATAAATCATTTAAAATAATGATATTATTTAAAGCATCCCC
Organism: Lissotriton helveticus; assembly: GCF_964261635.1. Lineage (NCBI taxonomy): Eukaryota > Metazoa > Chordata > Amphibia > Caudata > Salamandridae > Lissotriton > Lissotriton helveticus. The sequence goes on from NC_136063.1 coordinate 1,974,538,024, forward strand.
CTGTGGTGTATGTTTAAAGTGAGTCAAAGGAAAGTCATAAGAATCTCTCAAGCCACACACCTACGAGTCCCCATGGGTGCATAACGAGCAATTGAAATCACCCACCCAGATGACAAAGAGTAGGGGTTGCTCGTGGCGTGCCCTGGCTATCTTCCAGTCGGAACTTCTTCAGGGCTTCTGTTGGTATTCTGTCTGTGTGTCACTGCAGCTGAGTTGATCTTCCTAACGAGAAAAAGTGCAGAACACCACGGAATCAGAATCAATCTAGGTACTTTCTTAGTGGCTCTGGGGCATGAATCTTCCATCCATTGTTAGATGAGATACTTTGTGGTACAGTGAATTAAGTATCTCAAGCGTGGTATCTCATGCCGAAGCTGTAGGTGTTAGGTAATAGTCATGGAGCCTCTTCTGTGAGGAAGATTTAAATGACTAGTCTTCCAGAATCATGCATCACTGTATCCTGATTATAACCGCAACCCACTGTAGCGGTAGGTGCGATATTTTCTTGCCTCGGTCTCTTTTTGTAATCCACCTATTCGCACTCTAGCCTGGACCAAAATCAATACACTCACATTGCTCAGTATTATTTGTCCCAAATAATGTTTATTGCTTCGCTAGTACAAACAAAAAAAGATTTTCCAAAATATTTATCGTATGAGGTACATTTTTATTCTTCTAATCATTTTCTAATTATTACACATATCTACGTAACTTAGGATCTTTTTGCTATATGTGTGACTTTCATTCTTTTTAAGCATGGTCGAAATTATCTAAGTGATATCATGAAATAACGGGACATATTCTATCTTTATTTACAGTATTTATGTATGTTTAGATTTCATGTGGCCTAATGTTTGAAACATGCCAGATGGTATAGCAGTTGATAGGTTCACCCTATATGTTCGGGAGTTGAAATATGCCAAATAAAAAGATAAAAAAGTTATCCATGACGTTCGTTCTGCCCGACAAACAGTTGCTCGTCTAACAAAAAGTTGTTTGTACAGGCGATCGATTTTACACTCACCCCAAGGACGTTTTATGATGATTTAGCGAATTGAAACCATCTTTAAACTGTCGATTTATTTGATCACGTTTTTACAGCAGTGCTCACGGAAACAGCCACAGTCTGACAGAAAAACAGCATTTACCCAACACATGTTCATTTTACAAGGGAATCATAGCTTCCTGCTAAACTCACCAATCTGTCTGAAAAGCACTTGAGAAATGATGGTAACAGTTATTATGAAGCGCACAGCGTGTATAAGCAGGTGAACACAGTAGCAAGTCCAATTGGTGCTCAAAGCGGAGCGAGTAGGTTACCACTACTCAGTAAATGTCATAAATGACTGAACGTAGGCAATTATCCACCAAGCACTCGTCTTCAAATATAGTCTCAAGGTCTCAATGTTCAAAATTCATTTATTCCAATAATTCTTCTTCAGATTTCTTCATCCAATATACGACAAATACCAGCCAACACGTGTTTCGTCTGATCAGTATATGATATACAGACTTCTTCAGGGCATTACACTTAGTGCAAATGGTTTCGATCCATAATCCTCGTAGTAAAAAACAAAATCTTCAATCCAAAACAATCGCAGTAATACTCTTAATGTGTAAGAGACTCTCAAAGTAATCCAAAGTTTATCGCTATCCTCATACCAGTGGGAGCAAATCCGCTCCTCACTCCTCTGTAGACGGTCGCTGCTCCCACTGGTATGAGGATAGCGATAAACTTTGGATTACTTTGAGAGTCTCTTACTGTTGACTAGGAACGGAATATACCAGGAATTATATTGAATGAGAACTCACCTAAAGACTGAGATACGTGGACAACGTGAGATTGTGGAATATTTACGAGGGTCTGATTGAGACCATGCTGATTTTGTAACTCTGAGGCGAATCAAATTATTGGAAGGTGATTCAACTTACACATTAAGAGTATTACTGCGATTGTTTTGGATTGAAGATTTTGTTTTTTACTACGAGGATTATGGATCGAAACCATTTGCACTAAGTGTACTATTGAGACTATATTTGAAGACGAGTGCTTGGTGGATAATTGCCTACTGTCTGAAAAGCAGAATGAAAATACTTTTGCATGATGTGCATCCCATGAATTATGAAAAGGGGATCACTGAAAAGGAAAGCTATAAATTCCAATGTCAGTATCGAAAATCATTGTTATTGAAAAGTGAGGACAATTGCTGAGGATGCTGTATAACATCCTCGTGCACATTGATTAAACCATCACATACAATGTGTAGTGTATCAGAATCTGTAGTGAATACCGCATTACTGCATTGACTCCTGTTGGTTCTTAGTCGATCAGAGGCTGTTGTGGCTTAAGCTCTTCCACATAAAATGGGCCCAAGATACAGGCAGGGATGAGCACCAAGCAGATTGTCCTTATTGCAAGTGTGAACAAGGGGCTTCTTTGTTATGCTGTCACTTTTTTGAATTTGGCAAGCTTTCCTGCTTTAATTGGCCAAAACTGTTTTGATAATCGAGAACTTAGCAAAAATGACTGTATCCGAAAACAGGTTCCTACGCAATCTTATTAACTTACCCCAGAGTACTCCCATGTGTCCCGTTTTTTATGATCTAGGAATGAGGCCAATTACAACTATTGCTAATTTGCGTCCGGTATTATACTGGAGGCGCCTGTGGACAACTCCTGAATTAAGAATATTTGCCACAGGCCTTATGGATATTATTAAATGTGATTCTTTCCAAAAAAGCAAATGGCTAACTAGCATTAGGGGGATTCTTGGAGAATTAGGAATGCAAGAGCTATGGGAGGACCCCCTCTGTGCTAGGTTTCCACCCAAAAAGGTCCTCAAGGGCAAATACCGGGAAATGGTAGCATCAAACATCTTTAGGACAAGCGCACCACTTTCTCTCACAGGGATTTGTATTGATTTTAAAGATGTGACCACCCGGGAAGCATACTGGGATAACATAACCAGGCCACTTGATAGAAAGCTCTATTTCCAGCTTAGAATTGGAAGTTTGCCAATCAGAGCATTTACATCTAGGTGGTCCAATGGCGGAATGGTTACCTGTCCCTGCTGTCCAGGACCGATGGAATCAATTATTCACATGTTATTCGGGTGTCCAGCGTATTCTGCCCCGCATAGGGCTTGGCCGCCCAATGTGCAAGCTACTAGGTTCTAGAAGTGGAATGACAGCAGCTAGAATTATTCGTACAAGTACCAATCCTTTGGTTTATATATCAGTGGCAAAGTATCTAGGGTGGTCCTGGACCATTAGGAGCAAAATGATTAGTGGTTGACCTGGTTTTTTGGTTTTGTAACATATTAAGTATTTTATATTTCCTGAAATAATCGTATCTGCAATTTTTAATCGTTGAATTTTATACTGTAAAACAATATAAGTTTATTTATAATGTGTGGCTGAAAAAACTTGGTATCCCTTTCTGATAAGGTGTGTGCATTTTGCTTTTATGACATTTGTTGAATAAAGCTTGCTTGATTGATTGTTTTGCTAATCCTTTTTTATTGAGACTTTCGTGGACTCAGCCGAAACATAACGCACTCTGAACTACAGCCTAAACTGCAAACGCCTTCACAAGAAGAAGGACTAGGCAGCAATTGTAATGCATACAGAGAGAAGAAAAGAACAGATACTAGCCAGGCCTAAATATGCTCTTGGGGAAAGAATTTTCCCATAGTCACTCCTAGCATTCAACGCTATTTTCTTAGCATACAACACATCCTTGCATCCAAAATGGATGTGAGGATGCATTTTCATACTAAGAAATGGCGCTAAATGTAGCTGAACACGATTAGCGTATAGCTGCTTGTGTGAAATGTGAAATGTGCGGTATAGGGCATATTAACAAGGGCTTTAGCTCCGCTTTATTGGCTTTAAAAGCCAAATAAGTGGAAATAAAAATATCGCCCTATCAACAACAGGGTGCTAACATGCAAAATCACATATTAGCACCCTTTTTCACTACGCTTCCCTTTGCATCCCTTTGCATCTCTAATGAGATGCAAAGTGGGCGTTCCAGAGCAAAATAATAGTTGAAATGTCGCTAAGCGACATTTCTCCTATTATCAAGCTTCACGCTAACCCTGTTAGAGACAAAAAAAGCAGCGCTATCCACGGTTAACGCTGCTTTATTACGTCTGCTAATTTTCAGACTTTGCCATGTAATCCAATGGGAGGTGGATTACATGGCTAAGTCCACCATGGGCTATTAACAAGGATATCCCTATCCTTGCAGTTTTATCGCTGCATTACCAGCGCTAATCTCCCAAAATGCCGCTATCGCTGGATTTTTTTATCGCCTAGGCGGTTAGCGTTGTTAATAATGCGATAACAAGGCGATATTATACGGCGATGGTGGGCATTAAAAAAATTACCGCTAAGTGCCATTAGCGTTAATTTTCCCTGTTCCTTGTTAATATGCTCCTATGTTTCCCTCCAAAACACTCAAACAAAAGCAATCACAAAATTGTCAGTAATTCTGCATCAAAGAGTAATGCAAAACTACTGGGATTACTCCGCCAGGCCAAACTCTGATCAGAAGTCACCACCTGTCACATCATTGCCTTGTAAGAGGGAGAGTAGGCTCCCTTAAGGTGAGAGCATTCACGTAGGAATACATTCTAGTCTGCAGCAGAGTTGGGCAGAAGAGGAGTAATATTCATCATCATTGTGTAGTACCTGCCAGGGAGCTCATTATACTATTTACCCTGGTCAGGAAAGCGTACTCAACATACACTGTCATTGTAGGTGCCTACAGAGAGCTCATGATAGAATTCACCTTGTGCAGGAAATAATGTGTTCTGTTCTACACCTCAAAGCACCTTGCACCACAGCGCACCGTGAGGGGAACGGTTTTGAGCCCTCACAGGATCACCAGCAGTCAGAGGGCATTTCGGTCGGCACGGGGGCAGCGGGAACCACATCCCCCAGCTGCCCCGGCCGGCGCAGGACCAGTGACGCCACAACAGCGCCCGGAGGCGCTACAAAGTCCGAGGGGCGCCGAGCGGCCAGGCGGGACACCTCAAAGCACCTTGCACCACAGCGCGCCGTGAGGGGAACGGTTTTGAGCCCTCACAGGATCACCAGCAGTCAGGGGGCATTTCGGTCGGCACGGGAGCAGCGGGAACCACATCCCCCAGCTGCCCCGGCCGGCGCAGGACCAGTGACGCCACAACAGCGCCCGGAGGTGCTACAAAGTCCGAGGGGAGCCTCCCGCCCACGGGACGCGCGCGGGCGGCGCTGGGCTGAGCCCGGGCAGAGGGCGGGCCGTCTGTGGTCGTCAGGGGACGCCAGAGGACAGGACAGGCCGGACCCTAACATCTACGTCGCCAGAATGGGTAAGAGAAAACTTCAGACCTCGATTACAGAGGGCACTAGTAAAGTTAAAATTGCCCGTAAAACAAATGCCTCTGAAAGCATCTTGACATACTTAACATCAGCGGTGGGGAAGCTAAATAAAGAAATTGCCGAGAAAGAACGAGAACTTGGGTTGGAAGGTGCATTTATTGACCCCAAAGAGTCAATGTTACCCCTAGAACCTAATGTTATCATCACCGCTGCCCATGACACTGAACCTGAGCACCAAAACATTGTGCGCCAAGAAGACCCTATAGTTGCATTTGAGGCTTCTGAGTGTGCCCAAATACCGGAGGGGGGAACACAAAACATGCAAAAAACCAGAAAAATTGCGAGACCACACAAAACGCAAGCTTTACGGTATAGAGCTAAAACAAAATCACGAAAACCCTCAACCAAGCTTGAAGGCACAATAAAAGACATGATTGAAAGGGTTCTAACAGATACCATCGAAACCACGTTGATTAAGATTTCTAGTGAGATTGTTGAAACACTAAAAGATTGTGTATCTGGTATATTAAGTAAATGTTATAGAATGAACTCGCTGTTACTTCAAAAGGTAACGGAGCACCTTGCCTTAGACTCACAACTGCCCCTGAAACAACAAAGCCAACCTATGGAGGAGTCTAATAGTGCAGCGATTATGCCTAATCTAATACCTTTGCCACATACTTTTATACCGGATCCCACAAACAACTCTAAATCCGTAGATAAAACATTGCATACAATTCGCCAGCATATTCCTGACCCCAAGCACACCCATAGACTTCACACCAACGAAGAGGATGACTCTAAGAGAATTAGCCAAAGATCGGGTAACGGACAATATCCAAAACCAAGGATAAACTTACCCCCAGAGGCAACTCCGTTTGTGGCGGTACTGGTCAATGTACCGAGGCTCAAACCAGGAGAGTTAGAAACCCAGCAAACTCTTATGAAAAACGTAAAGAGCTGGTGCGATACAAATTGCTCAGGCCCAAGTGACATTTCAGCATCTATAAGCTTGGTAAGAAGAGTAGCTTGGTTGGGGCTGACCGCCAAATGCTTTTCTGAGGACTGTGTCATCATAAACTTTAGGAATCCACATGTTTGCTCTAGGCTATTTTGGGACGCCACAAACATTAAACTTGGACAAATTCGTGCGGCCCCATTAGGTTTTTTTCTATCCTCGCCCAGCACAACAAACTCCCCTGCTGACCATGAATACAAGGAAAAACACCCCACGACATAATGCTCACCTAGCTACTTGGGCAACTCAACCACTAAGCTCCCTATTGACCCAAAACTCCAAATACTCAGTGGCTTCTACACCTGTTTTGGAACTGAGAAACAGTTTTGCTGTCTTATCAGACCTTGATGCTAATAATTGACTGTCCCCACAGGAGGGGGTGGAGGAACAGCCCTGTAAAATCACAGAAATCAGAAATTTGAAACTAATGACTTGGAACATTTCAGGTCTCCAAGCCAAAAGGGAAGATACACTATGGCTGGAAATTATAAAACAACATGATGTGGTTGCACTACAAGAAACTTGGGACACTGAATGTAACTTTTGGGTAGAAGGTTATGTATCCTTTTTTTTAGCAGCACAAAAGTCACATGGGGGAGAAGCAAGGGAGGTCTAGGGCTCCTAATTTCAGTGAGCCACATGGGGGTGATGAAAACTATAAATGTAAACTCTCCCAATTGCCAAGCTTTAGAGGTTTTGTTGAATACGGGGGAAAAAATCCTCTATGTAAATTTTTATAATTCAATAGAAGGTTCACAAGGTAGTGAAAATATCCTTATGTTGACCGATTTTTTAAACGACTATAAAAAGAGTCAATCTACATTTGTTCATTATATACTTTTAGGTGATTTTAACACACATTTATGTGAATTGAACTGTCATTATGATGTTTGCCTGGATGACGATTATTTGACTCACTCGCACTTTCAACATTCAGCAAAAGGGGGCGCCTTAGAAGAACTGCTGATAGATCTTGATATCTCAGAACCCGTTTTTGTGAACCCCAAAGACAGAGTGGCAAAATATAGTGCCAGGGGTAGTAATACTATTATTGATTTCATTTTTGGGTCACCCAGTATCCTTAAAAATGTCATCTTCTATAATGCAACCCAGACGACATTTAGCGACCATAACCCGGTTATTATGGAACTAATTAACAGTAACCCAACCATAATAAATACTGGACTACAACCAACTTATTCTACAAAAATCCGGGCTTATGACCAGGGTAGACGAATCAAATGGTCTAAGATCATCCCAGATGACTTTTTTAATGATTTGTGTGACAAAGTAGGATTAGAATTAAACATTTGCAGAGATCCATTGACTACTGGAGGGAATGTTATAAATGCCTTTGAAGTTATATGTAAAAATGTTGTACAGATACTCACGTGTAAACCCAATCTTAAGCCTCGCAAAGCATATGGGTGGTTCAACGCCGATTGCTCCAAGGCTCCTAAAATTTTACTAGATGCCTTGAAAAGTACACCGCGCAATACTGTAGAGGTGAAAAGACTTAGGAGGGAGTATAAAATAACGACTGAGGCACGTAAGAGTGAAATTAAAGCCAAGGCCTGGGAGTCATTATAAATGTTAAATGTTGTATACTTGTAAAGCGCACAGCTGCCCCAGCAAAGGGGCGTCTCGGCGCTGTATACCGCTGGGGAACCCGTCCTGACTTTCCCTGTGGGATGGTCCCTACTGGGAATCCCCAAGGTGGAGCCAGGCATCCCTGGCGTTGATGGGGCCGTTGTGGAGATTAGGCAAGCTAATGCCCAGAGTTGCCGAGTGGGACCCCAGGTTAGAGTAGGCACCGAGGTGAGAATTGTCGAGTCCGCTGACCCTGATCCACGACCCTGCCGCATCGGGAATTGAACCCTGGTCCCGGGCCGACTTCTGCTCCCAGGTCTGCCGCCTCTAACCAGTGAGCCACACCACTCCACTTATATGATAGACTGACCTTGAGAGACAGTGCCAAGTTTTGGTCTATAGTGAACACACCACTGTTTAATGGCAGAGAAAATGAGGTGGTGGAGGTCAACATCACTGAGAAACAATGGCTGGACCATTTTGAGATTATCTATGGCAGTAAGATCACCACAACTCCTTTCACCCCCATAGAATCTATAATCCCAGAAACCCCATTGAGAATTACGGTGAAAGAAGTACAAAATGCCATAGAAAACACAGCAGGTGGTAAGGCCCCCGGTTCGGACGGGGTTCCCGCTGATATGTATAAGGCACACTCTCATGTGTGGTCCATAGTCCTTGCAAATGTTTTTAACCTAGTTTGTATGGACAAATCTAATATACCTACATCTTGGTCACACTCCATCATTATCCCAATTTTTAAAAAAGGTCAAAGGGGAGACCCTAGGTGTTACAGACCGATATCGTTGATCGATTCGTCATTTAAGATTCTAGGCAAAGTCATTTTAAACAAAATTAATAATTGGGAAAAAGAAAACGAAATTTTATGCAATACCCAATATGGGTTTAGAACCGGGAGGGGCACTGAGGACCAGTGTCTTAATCTGTATATGACCATCTGTAAATATACTGTTGCTGCTAGGGGGTCGATCCATCTGGCTTTTATGGACCTGTCCACAGCTTTCGACTTAGTCAATAGGTCGAAGCTGTGGACAATGCTCATGGAGTTGGGTTTGGACCCAGCACTTGTAAATTTCCTAGCCTATTTGCACAGAGATCTGACTGCATCAGTGCGTATGACAATGGATGGAAAATGCACCGCTGGGTTTAGATCAGCTAGAGGGGTAAAACAGGGGTGCATCCTAGCCCCCATGTTGTTTTCTTTGTATATCAACTCATTATATTCAATTCTATCAACTGCTACACCAGATATACCTAGCATGGGTGGGTTCCCCCTGCCCGTACTGATGTATGCCGATGACACGGTCCTTATTTCTAGAACCCCAAATGGATTACAGCTGCTCCTTGACTCATTTGGGATTTTTATGCAGAAATTAGACCTGGTAGTAAATATGGAAAAGTCACACGTTATGTCACTGGGGAAAGGAAAGAAAACCACAAAAACCTTGCGATGTAACGGTGTAATACTGTCCAAAGTTAAAACATTTACATACCTAGGCGTAATATTCGATGACTTGGGCACCTGGACTCCCCAGATTACAAATAAAGCGTTGGCTGTGCGCAGGTCGTTTGCAGCCATATTGAATTTCGCTAAAAGACTGGGAGGGAAACCCACGGAAGCAATACTGACCCTGTATAGAGCCAAAACTTTGGCCCTAGCAAGATATGGGGCTGGGATCTGGGGCTATAAGGATCTTGCCCCAATTCAGAAAGAAGAGAACAAATCCATGCGTTCTCTATTGGGTTTACCACAGTCTGCCCCCTCCTTTGCTGTCCACACGGAACTAGGGTTAGGTTATATTGAGGATGCACTTAATATGGCCCCTCTACTTCTTTGGGTGAAATTATGGCTGAATCCTAGTCTGACTTTAAATCGCAAAATTATCAGCGATTGTATGGGGAGAGATAGAGCCAAAGACATAAAATGGTTGAAACATATTAAAACCATAGCTACACAATTGGGCCGCCCGGAATTATACTTTAACCCCGAAAGCCTGTGTAAAGATGATGTCACATGGATAAAAGTTCAATTTATGAATTATAGAAATATCCATCGTGAAGCCCTGGAAATTGAGAAAACTACAGTAAGGGCACACTACACAGTAATATCAACTATGACTATTCAGCCTTATTTGATTGTAGTGAACAGGCCATATCATCGATGGCTATTGACGAAATTCCGTTTTAACCAGATGCATCTTTTACTAGGTGAATATTTGAAATGGAGTATGCCTAGGGATAATGCTCCTTGTAAATGTGATGGCTTCACTGATCAAGACCTGATACACTTTGTCTTTTTTGTCCCTTTTTTGTTGAGGGAAGGAAAAAATATATCATACCACTTCTGAGGGACAAGGGATGTATGCAAGTGAAACCTGCATTGTTGTTTTTACAACTTATGGAGCCCCCTATTGTGATGTTCGGGGTTGCTAATTTCTTGGTAGCATCGATGCGAGCTAAACGGCATAGATTGTTGAATACTCCAATGATGGAATGTATTCTGGAGTAGCCCAAGTTTAGATTTAACTTTATCCTGTTAAGAGCTGTTCATTTACTTTCTCCCTGTTGTGATCAAGCTTTTAGGATGAAGCAACAAGGCAAATGAAACTACGTATAACTGCAATATGATGGTTTTAGGGTATATGAATTATTTTTAAATGATAACTGTTTCTGACCTTTTCCTACTCAATTGTTCTTAACCGTTTTTAATCAATTGCTTATAACTGAATTGCATTGTTGATTAGTGTATGTATGTATTTTTCTGTATAATTGTGTGCGTAGTATACTTTTATGATTTTAAAATAATCGAATAAAGTATTTTTGACTCTGACTCTGACTCTATTCCTACAGCAGTAGAAAGATGGATAAGGATGACACAATGCTCTGCCCATACTCCATAAAGGGTGTAATTTCAAGTTTATTCCCTATTCTTCCTCCAAAATATCCACTCCCAGTGTGGAGGATGTTACAGAGTTGGCACAAAATAGAGGAAGCCGATGTGAGGGAGGCACTGGGAAAGAGAACGCACCTAGAGAAACAGTCAGGGGACCCGAATCTGGAGTATGAGAAGCTTGCAGGCCGTTTGAGGAATGCTATTGATAAGGTGGCCCCTGCACAGAGGGAAAGGGTAAGGGATAGAGTGAAGGGCACCCCTTGGTGTACGGAAGAACTAAGAAGGACAAAACAGGCCCTATGCCAGTGCAAAAGGCAATGGGGGCAATCATATGACCTGAAGGCTCGGGAGGAATATAAAGCAAAACTAGCCCTCTATAAAATGTCAATCATCGCAAAGAAATCCAAGTACTTTGAGCGGCCGATCAAGGAGTCCATGGTCACTCAGAAAGAGACCTTCAAGGTGCTGAGGGAAACGAATCAAAAGAAGGAACTGAGGGCGGTTGCCGATCTAGCTGATTGAAATAAGATACAGGACTTTTTCCTGTCAAAAGTCAAGGATATCCTAATAGAAATAGGTAACACCTGCATAAGCTTGTGCCCTTTTTCAGTGGTGTATCCAGCAGACTTCCAGGGAGGCTCCCTCTCAGTCTTTCCAACATTAGATCTAGACTGCCTAGCGCACATTATGGCCAAAGTGAAAGCAGGCTCTCCAGAGGATCCCTGCCCTCCTAGGGTATTTGAAATGATCTTCCCTGTGATGGGGCCAGAGATATTGTCCTTACTAAATCTGTCCCTGGTAACAGTGAACATTCATCTCAATTTTAAGGAATCTATGGTAACTTCACTGCTGAAGAAAGCAGGGCCAGATGCTAATAACTTGAAGAACTTCTGCCCCATATCCAGACTTCCTTTTCTGGCTAAGTTACTGGAGCAACATGTACTTAGAACACTCTCCTCCTTTTTGGAAGAACATCAGCTGCTCCATGCACAGCAAGTAGGCTTAAGGGCCCACAACAGCACAGAGCTGGTGATGCTCTCAGTGCTGGCCGAGCTGAGGCTCGCAGCCAACCAGAAGAAGTGGTCGGCATTGATCTTTTTGGATCTTTCAGCCGCGTCCACGGAGTGAACCATGCTCAGTTGCTGACTCGTGTTCGGGCGCTGGGCATTACTGGCACTGTATAACAGTGGATTGCCTCCTTTGTAAAGGATCGGTCGCAAACGGTCCAAGTAGGGAGTTGTGTGTCCAGGGAAGGCTCTCTGTTGTGTGTGGTGCTGCAGGGCTCGACATTGTCCCCCCTGCTTTTTAACATCTATTTGCAGCCACTCGTGTAAGCGCTGGCAAGATTAGAATGTCTTACTACGCAGACAATACGCAACTAATATTAATTATCGACAGCTCGACACAGGCACAGTCTAATGTACAGAATATACTCCGGTTCACTATTAACTGGATGACCACCAATTCACTAAAAGTATATCTGGACAAGACAGAGGTATTAGCAATTACCACACGGGGCGATCCCAGGTCCAACTCCTTATGGCCTCAAGAGCTAGGTACTACTCTGATACCAATGCCAGTTGTGAAGATCATGGGCATCAGGTTGGACGACACGCTAACACTGACCAATCAGGTGACCGCTGTGGTGGGAAATTGTGCGGGCCTTATGAGGCAACTCCGGAAACTTGAACCGCTCCTGCCCTTTTCCACCAGGCTCACTGTAGTGACAGCACTAATTGTGTCATGACTGGACTACGGTAACACGCTTTATATTGGGCGATCTGATAAACTTTCAGGGAAGCTTCAGTTGGTTATCAATGATACGGCGAGATTAATCTTCAAACTCCCTAGAAGGGCACATGTTACCCCACTGCTGCAACAACTTCACTGGCTTCCAATCAAGCACAGGGCTAGGTTAGGGTTAGGTATTGCACATAAAGCCCTGCATAGAACGGCACCTGACTACATCAAAGAACGGCTGAAGAGCTATATGCCAGGGCGATGCCTCCATTCATCCGAGGCAAGTTTGTTGGCCTTCCCTCAGTGTGATAAAGCCACCTTGGGTGGGGGGGTCGACCTTTTTCTGTGATGGTACCTCAGCTTTGGAACAAGCTACCGGAAAGCTTGCGTAGGGAAGATTCCCTTCTCCCCTTCAGGAGGAAACTAAAGACTCTTTTGTTTATTCAGGCTTTTGGTTAAGTCTTACTTACACTGACTGAGTTTCGGGCTGCGCAGCTCTGGTAGGGGTTTACGTTTCTCACAAGCACTTAGAGACGGTTGGTGATTTGGTGCTATACAAAAGACAATAACATAACATAGTATACCTATATGTACCAATAGGATGTATGACGTTACATCGCAAACTTTTACAACGCACACCGTTACAACGCAATTTTTACAACGCAGATACATTTACAACGAATGCTTTTACAACGCATGACATTACATAGCAGATGCTATTACAACGCATGCCATTACAACGTAAGTATAGGTAAGAATATTATTTTTTTTTTAAATGTAATTTATTAAAATGTTATTAATTTAATAAATTAAATTATTTTTTAATAATTAATTTGTAAATATATATACTTAAAAAAATAGTTTATTTTAAAAAGAACAATTATTATTAAAGAACTAATATTAAAAAATAATAAAATTATTAAAATTAATTATTTAAATTATTTTAAATTATTTATTTAAAAACTGAACTCTAAAAATACCCGTTACCCTGAACCCTTAAAATACCCATGTACCCCATAACCCATACCTAGCCCTGAAACCTAAAAATACCCCTGTATCCCAAAACCCATACCTAACCCTGAAACCTAAAAATACCCCTGTACCCCAAAACCCAAACCTAGCCCTGAAACCTAAAAATACCCCTGTACCCCATAACCCAAAACTAAATATATACTATTACTTAAATTAATTTATTTAATTTACATTTAAAAAAAATGATTTAAAAAAAATAACATACTTACCAATACTTACGTTGTAATGACATGCGTTCTAATAGCATTTGCTATGTAATGTCATGCGTTGTAAAGGCATGCATTGTAACGGATCCTGCGTTGTAATGGTGTGCGTTGTAACGGTGAGCGTTGTAATAGTTGCGTTGTAAGGGTTGTTTCCCGTACCAATATGCCTACGTATTTGTGACATAAGTCATTAATGGGTTGTACTGTGCCATTTACTGTGTTACATACCTTATGTGTGCACTTACCTTCTGAGGGAATGTAACTCGAGTGCAGATTACACTGTTTCAAGTCCCTTCAGCTGGTCAAATTCCCCTGCAACAGCTATTGCATCATTCTTATGCCTAGCTTTGGAAGGCGCAGGAATTTTGTTGCATCTCAAGTGCAGTGGCCCACTTCTCGACGATGCATGACATTTGAAAAAAGTCATAAATACCACTGTGTCAGTTTTACAGGGGAATTCCCAAAGAAACGCCTACTTTGCATAATGCAGCTGATTCCGACAAAGGAAACAATGGACTTATCTTGACGAAAAGGGATACATCTACCTAGATGTTTCACTTTGTAAATATGGAGAAAAGAAAAGGCAGCTGCTGTGTAGAACAAAATGATGCAGCGCAAACTCCTTGTAAATATGCCCCTTAGCACTTAGTGCAAGTGGTTATAAATTTTGGTTGTGTAGTCTGTGATTTTTACCAATTTGATTATGATATGGTTGGTGCATTGTCTAACATCTGGCATGTTCAGGACTTAGCAGAGCCTCTGGCATTTTGATAGGACCCACAGTATCTCTTTCGTTCGCACTCGCTAAAATCTTCAGTAATGAAAGTTGTTAAAAGAAATACCATAGGCTTTATTGGTACAAAGGTAAGGAATTTATTTGTTCATTTATTTTGTTTTGAGTTGTATATAGTGTTAGTTAAACCTGAGGGTATTAGAGCACTTTACATATTGTGATAATACGTTTACCAGTGTACTACAAGTGGGGATACATGAGGGTAAAAAAAGACATAAATCGTGTAGAAACAATGGGGCATATTATAAAAAAACAGTGTTAAAATGATAACCACTTGAGCGTCAGGAAACTGCCGCTAAAGCGGCGATAATGGGCTTGATAATATGCCTTTGTGAATTCCCATAGAAGCACATGTTCTGGTTTGAACATGGGCTTCTATTGGAATTCTCAAGGGCATATTATCAAGACCATTATTGCTGCTTTAGCAGCAGATTCCTGGCGCTAAAGTGGCAATAATTTTAACGCCATTCTTGGTAATATGCCCCCAAATATTTTTCACGTTTTTGAAAATGAACGCCAATAATCTATTAGAAGATGTACACTAAATCAAATATAACAGTAAAGCATTTAGGTAATGTTGATAGGAGAGATGAGAGACTGGGTCAGATAACTGTCTCGTAGAAGAGGGTAGGGTCTTTGAGAATTGTACATCCATTTGTATTTGTACTGAAGCAGCTGTTGAGTAGTAGAGATTTGAGATCCTGTTTGAAATCGGGGAAGGAGGGATTGCAGCAGATATCTTTGGGGAGCACATTCTTCGGAGCATTGCCTGAGAAAGAGCACACCAGAGAGGATTTCTTCTTCAGGTTTGGAGGTATAAGAAGAAGAGAGTTAGAGTGGCGTAAACTCCGGCATCTTCCTGCTCTCGAAAGTTTGGTTTCAAGGTATTTGGGATTTTTTGTAGAAGGGCTTTGTGTGTGATACAAGTTGTCTTGAAGATGCATCATACTGTTTAGTTCCTGTGAGGGTCCTGGCTGCCACATTGAAAACTGTTCTTAAGGAGGCAAGGTGACTTTTTGGAGTTCCTGTGATGATGGCATTACCATAGTCAAGATTGGAAAGGACTAGTGATTAAACTACCCTTTTAAGATCTCCCGGCGGAATGAACAGATTTGGTGTGCTCTTTCAGTGCCATATTTCTGTTCAAGGTGATACCCAAGGAATTTATGGAGTTATATAATGAGAGAAAATAGTTGAAAGCATACAGGTTCTTGAGCCATTCTTGGTTTCTGGGAAAAGGAGCAATACTTCAATTTTTATTGGCTTGAACATTAGGTTGTTATTCTTTAACCATGCTTGTAACTTGACAAATCTGCTATTCCCAAGGCTGATTTCATTGGCTGATTTAATCATGGAGTAGAGTTGAGTGCAACTGGTGTAGAGATGATATTTGACCCCAGATTGGCTCTGAATAATTGTAAGGGGTTCCATGAAGAGTTTAAAGAGTAAGGGGGGAGGGTAGAGGGTAGAGCCTTGCAGTAAGTCCTTGTGGAATTGGTGCAGGCTTCAAAAGACAACTGTTGGGAAGAGGAGTTGTCCTAACGGCTAGGGCAGTCGACCTTGAATCAGAGGAACTGAGTTCGAGTCTTGGCAATGACGCTGAACATCCTGTGATTCTGGGCAAATGACTTAATCTCCATCTGCCTAACAAAAAAAAGTGTGTCCTCATGTAACGTAACTGGTGCTATGTGTCACGATATGATACCTGATTCCTGGGTCAAGTTTGCACTATATAAAACTCTGCAAAAAACAAAACAAACAAAAATACTGTTGATTTGTATGTGTTGTGAGCAGTGCTGTACATAGAATGAGACCCATTTCAGGACAGTGCCTGGGATTCCAATACTGCTCTTGAGTGTCTTGAGTAAAGCTGAGTGATTTACTTTATCAAAAGCCACAGATAGATCCAGTAGATTTGGGAAACATGAGTGACCTTCATTTAATGTTCTGTAAATGTTGCCAGCCTTTTCTGAATTCTGACTGATATGTGTCATGGAGATTGAATTTATCTATGTGTTGATTGAGAGTAGCAGGACACACTTCTCTATTGTTTGGCTAGGAATGGGAGGTTGGTGACTGGTCTGAGATAATTTAGGTCTTCAGGGTCTGCCCCTGGCTTTTTGGGAATAGGTGTGACTTGACCAAGTTTAAGGGAGTCAGAACCATTGCCTGGTGAAAAAGAAGTGTTGATAATTTTGGTCCAAAACAGGGATATGATATAATTGAAGTTCAGTACTAAGGTGGATGGGAGGGGATCAGCAGTGTGGGATGTCGGCTTCATGTGCCCGATTATATTGAAGACTTCACTTTCTGTCATGGGTTTGAAATCTGTCCGGTTAGCCTTGTTTTTCAGTTGTAGATGATCATAGTTGTCATTGGATTGTCTTGTGACTGAATGAATGAATGAATGAACATACCCTTATAAAGCGCATGTCTACCAAAGGCCTCCCAGCACTCTGAGCCCTACTTGTGTCGAGAGGGAGAGTTTTCCAGATGACCTGAGTGACAGTGGAGCATGTGGGCTTGGTTGGCAGACTTGTGTCTTGAACAAGAGATTGTTAAATTTTAAAACTTTTGTAAGAGAAGTATTTGGACATTTCTTCACAGCTTTTACTGGTGGCTGTGATATTCTGTTTAGGGGCCAGGGTAGTTTGTTTGAATATGTTGAAAAGCTCCTTAGGTCTATTCTTCGCGCAGTCAAGTTGGTTGCAAAAGAAAGTGTATTTTTTCCCCCTAAATATGCTTT
Organism: Lissotriton helveticus; assembly: GCF_964261635.1. Lineage (NCBI taxonomy): Eukaryota > Metazoa > Chordata > Amphibia > Caudata > Salamandridae > Lissotriton > Lissotriton helveticus. Next base: position 1,974,555,427 of record NC_136063.1, read on the forward strand.
TCTTGTTCATATCTTAGGAGTGAGAGGTCAGCTGAGTCGAAACTGGAGTGGCATGGTGAGTAAAAGTACAATGGATTTAACCCAGATCTGGTGACTGGAGGTGAGTGTTTGAAAAGTTTCAGCACTCCATCCATCATCTTGTTGTGTTTGCTATGTTTGCTCCAAGTGGCCAAATGTATACCCAACATCAGGGGAGGGAAAGAGTGATCAATGGATATTGAAGCACTCAGTGTTTGTTAAAATACCCCTCACACACCAAAAGGCCCCTTGGTGTCATGCTTCATCATTGGGGTCTTCGCACCCCTCTATCGGGATGCGGCGTGCTGCGACCTACGGATACGCGGGAGCACTTTAGAGTTGGCTATGTGTGGTGTACAGTGTGTGGGGTATGTGACTAAAGTGAGTAGGGAAACGTGGTGAAGGAAATTAAAAAGTACCTGGCACTGGAGTGAAAAAAAATTTATTCCGAACTCTGGCTGGTACTAGTAAAAACAAGTGCAGGGCGAGATCAACCTGTTATGTTAATGAACAGGATCTCTGGTGTGCTGTGTTGTCGACATGTTTTGGAGACAAGCTCCTTCTTCAGGACAGGGGCACAAACTCCCTTCCCTACTCACGTCTTCTTCTACAAAAAAAGTGTAATATTTACAAAAAAGTGAAATTTTGTAGGAATAGGCTAAGTGTGCCTACAGCGGTCTGCTACAAGTACAATGACTTGTGAAGCCTGGTTGGTGGGCTTCATGAACAGCGCGTTGGGGTGCTGCTTCAATGGCTATAAGGTCCGGACACTTTGATCACCGCCTTACCCCTCTCGCTGCTCCGCTGGTATCCGCTGTAACATACCAGCGGAGCAGCGAGAGGGGTAAGGCGGTGATCAAAGTGTCCGGACCTTATAGCCATTGAAGCAGCACCCCAACGCGCTGTTCATGAAGCCCACCAACCAGGCTTCACAAGTCATTGTACTTGTAGCAGACCGCTGTAGGCACACTTAGCCTATTCCTACAAAATTTCACTTTTTTGTAAATATTACACTTTTTTTGTAGAAGAAGACGTGAGTAGGGAAGGGAGTTTGTGCCCCTGTCCTGAAGAAGGAGCTTGTCTCCGAAACATGTCGACAACACAGCACACCAGAGATCCTGTTCATTAACATAACAGGTTGATCTCGCCCTGCACTTGTTTTTACTAGTACCAGCCAGAGTTCGGAATACATTTTTTTTCACTCCAGTGCCAGGTACTTTTTAATTTCCTTCACCACGTTTCCCTACTCACTTTAGTCACATACCCCACACACTGTACACCACACATAGCCAACTCTAAAGTGCTCCCGCGTATCCGTAGGTCGCAGCACGCCGCATCCCGATAGAGGGGTGCGAAGACCCCAATGATGAAGCATGACACCAAGGGGCCTTTTGGTGTGTGAGGGGTATTTTAACAAACACTGAGTGCTTCAATATCCATTGATCACTCTTTCCCTCCCCTGATGTTGGATTTCCTTTGTTTATTTACTTATGATAGTGGAGTACAAATCCAACTAATAGCTCTACCTCCCTCCTTGGTTTAAATTACAAATGTATACCCAGACATGGGTCCCTTGCGCGCTGTGCCACTGGATTCAAGCAAGCCTGACTGATAAGATGAATGAATGAATGAATGAATATTGTATTTGTAGAGCATGCCTTTCACTCCCAAAGGAGTATCTTTATGCTGGGTGGAAAAGAACAGAAATCAAGGCCGGGAAAATGCTTAACATTACCAGATAAGGGCATGGCAGAGGTTTGAGGTTAATAAATCTCAGCTGTTTAGGGAGTTGATTCCAAGCCTTTGTTCTCAGTTTTGGTTGCCTCCCTTGGTAATACAACTGAAGGTAGGAGGTTTGAGAAGATTAGCTGAGGAGGATCTCAAGGAGCGGGAGGTGGTGCAATGGATGAATCTGGAGGCTAGATCTTTCAGCCAATCAACCATGTGTCCTTGAATGTTGCGGGCACATACTTTCTTATTTGTAATACTGTCTTCCCATTAATCATCCTCTCTGTAGTCTATATGTTCAGAACCTCACTATCCGTCCACTAATACAGCACATTTCTAATCATTAACTAATAAATAGTAGCTTCTGAAATTGCAAAGTCGGCAGCAATGAGAAAAAAAACAGGTTGCACAATTGTCTTTTAAAGCAAAAAGCAGGTATTAATTGGGCTTCATGTTGGAAACATGGTGTCTTTACATATGTCAAGTTAAACAATCCACATCTATTTACTATATTATGGGCTGTGGGAATTCTTTATGGTCTCCTATGAAACTGTTTGCATTAAACATACTTTATATTTAAACATACATTCTGCACATTTCTATTTTTAATAAAACATTTGGTAAATAACTACATTTGTCTTAGCACTAACAACCAGCAGGAGGAATCGAGAGAAAGCGGGAAAGGGTGAACTATTCAGTTCTTCTTTAATGTTGACTTCTACTGCAACAAACCTTAACAGTGACTAGAAATGTACTGCAGATGGCAGGGCATAGGAGTGTCCTTGCACCTGCGGTGTCACGGATATTACACAACAAGGTGCCCAAAATAGTAAAGTGTTTTACAAAGCTGCATGGTTGTTGAAGATTCCAAGTTATGATATAAAGTTAGTCAAAGTAAGCAGTTAGGAAGAGAGATGCTGTCCTCCCTTCTGTTCTTCCCACACGGGCAGAGAGCTGAGGTCTCACAGTGTCACACAATGATGGGTGACACTTACAGTCTCTTCTTAGGTTTTGTAAATGTATGCAACCTGGTCTGTGGCTAGACACCTTCTTTTCTACACGACTGAATCTTAAGTTTTTCTCATTAATAATGAGGGCAAAAACTCGTGGCTAGGATTTTTCTGCAGAGTTCCAATTTCGGACTGCACTTTTGGACCAGAAAACGTGCCCAGTGAAAGTCCTAGAGGAACCAGAAGGAAAGGGGAAACGACTGGCAGTGTGGAGGGCAAACCCTTCCAGTACAAATCCAATACATAGGCAAAGCATTCCATACATTGGATGTGTTGTCTGCCATGTAGCACATACGCAATGTGTGCAATGTTTGGAGAAATTTCTCCCTGCAAGCACTTTCTTCTAGAAAATGTTTATTTTTTGTTCTCCACAAAGCCTGTCTGTCTATCTTAGTAAATTCTGCTTAGAATCTGAAAGTATGTGTGGTTGCCAAAGTTACAATTAATTAATTCAACCTAGGCACAAAGAAGTACCAAGCACTTGTTGCTCTGAGAAAAGGCCACCTTTCCAGTGCAAAATACCTTTTCTACTGGAAAGTAAACATACTTACAATTGCTTGTGCTGCTTTGTGTCACTTTGCATGGTGTAAATGTGGATACTGATGGATTTATTGATAAAAATTAACTATAGTCCTTATTAATAGACTCACCCATTCTGCACTCCACATCTACTTTGAGAAGCAAGTATGTAGATAGGAAGGCTTAGGCCTGAGACACACATTGTTGGGTCACCAGTGGTAAGGTGCATAGCTGGCAGGAAAATGCTGCGGTAGGAAACTCCTGATCAATTTCACAGATAGGCAAAGCAAACATTACAATGGTTAGGGGCGATTTCACCAATAAAGAATGCACGTTCCTAAAAACACCATAAATCAGATGCAACATGAGTTAGGAATACATACCCTTTCAGGTCCTAGCAAATGTATGCTGTCCATGTCGGAAATGTAGATGGATTCACCACTGGCCACACTATGTCCACTCAGGTCAAGACCCACCTGCAGTAACTATTGAAAAGTAATTAATGACCCTAAAGGCAGCAACCAAAATTCTTCACCATATATGGTTTACGGAATACCTTTTAATTGCTTGCTGTATTATTGTATATAAAGAGACCTCAAACTTGATATAAATCGAGACAGTCCTAGTGCCTGAAATTGTTCTCCCAACCGAACTGTTAAATTAACACCTTAGCTGCGGCGGCAATTCCGCCGCAGCGCTAAGGGGGAGGCGGGGCCGCACGGCGCTCCTGTACTCGTGACGGAACGGTTCCGTCACGAGCCTCGGGTGGGCTGTGCTTGTGACGGAATGGTTCCGTCACGGCCCCGCCCACTCATCAGAACGCTCAGCGCAGGCGTGGAATTATCGCCGCGCAGGCGCAGCGAGCAGGTCGTGACGGAACCGTTCCATCACCAGCACAGCCCACCCGAGGCTCGTGACGGAACGGTTCCGTCACGAGCACGCAACGGGTTAAACAAACTGTTCCTGTTTTGCCAAACGCCTCTTGTCTTCTGTTTTTTAAATAAGTTTGATTTGAGCAGTAATGGCCTTGCCCAGGTGCAAGCCTTCAGTAAATCTGGCCATCAGTTAGTCTGTGCAGATGGGTCCGTCAACCGGAGCCACTCAAATCACCCAGCGTAAACTTGCCTAATCATGAGGGTTATGGTCACAAACGAACCCAGGGAAAGACCGTAATTATTTTAAAAAGTTTACTTTCTAAACTTTTAAACTTTTAAACTTTTAAGTTCCCCCCTTTGACTTTGAAGCATTACTTTGTACAGTAAAATCTGGCTCCCCCCTTGATATTATCCCAGCCAAAATCGTTGACTCATTGTCCTGTCAACTATCTTCACCCATGGGGTCTCTTCTTAATCTTTCCATGAGAGAGGGTCATCTTCCTCTGGAGTGGAAGGCAGCACAGGTCATGCCTGTCCACACAAATACCAAAGCTCCCCTGGGAGATGTCTACAACCTCCATCCCATCTCGCTACTCCCTCTCCTGAGCAAGTTACTTGAAAAAACATATCAACAAACATGTGTCTGACCATGTCGAACTTACTGGCAGCCTGGATACCTCCCAGTAAGGTTTTAGGCCCAAATACAGCACAGAATCCGCCCTGCTGGGGTCTTGGATAACATCAGGATAACCTTAGACAAGGGCTAATCTACAATTCTGGTCTTGTTGGACCTTTCTGCCACGTTCAACGCAGTCTCCCATCAGATATTGCTCATGAGACTGGAGGAGATTGGACTTGGAGACTCTGCCCTTCAGTGGATGACGAGCTTCCCATCCTCCCGTTCCCAGACCATCAATCTTGGCCTGTACCATTCGGCAACTATTGAAGTGACCAAGTGAGTACCTCAGGGGTTTTGATTGAGCCCTACCAGAATTAAACACTATGGCTAGAGAATGTAGACCCATGACAGCTGATCCTCCAAATGTAAATACCTTTAGAGCCTGGATCAACGAACTGAAAGGCATGGCTGGACAAGGAACAAATAAAGCCAGACCCAGGAATAAGAAGAAATCCGCCCCTTGGTTCGATCAAGAACTTAAAAACAAACAGGGGGAGGTGCGCAGAGCTGAACGTAGCTGGCGAAAAAACTACCACAGTATAGAACGCGGTAAATATAAAAAGGTTAAAAGTGCTTACCACGCACTAATCAAACATGATAAAACGAAGTACTTTTCGTCAACGATCGAAACAGCTAACAATAAACATAAAGCGATTTTTAAAATTGTGAAAGATTTTAATAAACCTAAATGTTTAATGCAGGACATTCCGCCCTCACAAATACTCTGTGACTCTATCGCAGACTTCTTTGAAGGAAAGGTCCAGGGTCTGACGAAAGACTTTGAGGTCCCCACTCAGGATTCAATGAAGGAGGATGACAACATAAGGCAGGATAGAGCCCAGCTCACATTCTTTACTACAATCAGTCTGGAGGAGACTAAGCAAGCCATCCTAGCAACTAAATCAGGATCACCTTTCGACCCGTGCCCCATTAGACTTTTACATCTCATTGCCGAAACGGTCAATCCAGACATAAATGACATCGTCAATAATTCACTGGCTACTGCCAATGTCCCCTCAGAGTGGAAATTGGCAGCAGTGAAACCTCTGCAAAAAAAACAGCTCCCTGATCCAACCATATTATCAAATTTACGTCCCATCTCACTCCTCCCGGCACTGTGTAAAATTACAGAGTCGATAGTTAATAAACAGCTTACCAGCTTCCTGGAAAACAGTGAAGCTTGGCACCCCAACCAAGCAGGTTTTAGGACTCAACATTCCACGGAATCAGCTCTCCTGTTCACTACTGAGTCTATCCGATCTGCCCTAGACCAAGGAAAGAAGGCCGTCCTGATACTTTTAGACCTGTCGGCGGCCTTCGACACGGTCTCACATGTCATCTTAATAGACCGGCTAATAACATCTGGTATCTCAGGCATAGCCCTGGAGTGGATAAGAAACTTCCTTAGTGACAGGGGACAAGTGGTGACCTTGGGGGACTTCCGTTCCAGCGAGAAATCGCTTTCGACGGGAGTACCTCAGGGTTCTAGCTTGAGCCCGACATTATTTAATGTTTACACCGCGCCTCTGATAAAGTTGGTATCGTCCTTTGGCATAGATGTAATAGCATATGCCGACGATACCCAACTTATCCTGGTAATGGATAAAGACAACCAGATTTGGGAGGAAAAACTCAAATGTTGCCTTACGGCCACCTTTGACTGGATGCGGAGAAACCACCTTAAATGTAATACAGGCAAAACTGAGATCATGCCTATAGGCCCACAGAATGAATTTATTCCCAGATTATGGTGGCCTGAAAAGGCAGAAATACCGCCTCACACCACCTCCTCAGCACGTAATCTTGGGGTACACTTTGACTCCGACTTATCTTTTAAAAAGCAGGCGTCAAAAGTGGCAGGCACCTGTTTTGGGGTGATAAAGAATCTCAGGAAATTCTTTGACTTGCTGCCCTTTGTAGCGAGGAAAACCGTCACTGTTGCATTAGTTACTTCACGCATAGATTACTGCAACAGCCTGTATGCTGGAACCAATAAGGCGGTTACTCACAAACTTCAGATGGTCCAGCATGCGGCAGCAAGGCTGGTCCTAAAATGGCCGAGAAAATCCTCAGCATCCAAAGCACTCAATGCTCTACACTGGCTGCTCATAACAAAGAGGGTCCTGTACAAACTATTGATAATTACTTTTCGAGCTGCCCATGACCTTGGCCCTTTATACCTAAGGAAAAACTTTGTTAGATACTGTCTGACCCGAGCACTGCGCTCCTCAAACGCCAACCTATTGATCGTCCCAGGGTTTAGACTTAAATCCCGTGGGGGCAAATCCTTGGCGGTACTAGGCGCAAAAGCCTGGAACGCCCTTCCCCCACCTCTCAGAGCACTGGCCAAGGAATCAGAATTCCGTAAACAACTAAAAACCTGGATTTACAACCTTCCAGACATAGTTGCCAGAGCACTAGTGTGAGTCCGGCCTCGATCAATTTTAAGCAGTAATGGCAACTTTGACATCAGGTTGACCTCTTATTGGCGCCGAGATGCTCCCTGGAGCGATTGTTGCGAGGTATAAATGGGCTATCATATCATATCATACCATGTTTAATATCTATGTTGGTCCCTTGGCCAATCTCCTCAGGACCTGTGGTTTCTTTCCATTTCATACGCAGACGATATGCAGCTCCTCTTTCCTTTCAGCAAATTCACCCCATCTGTTTAGTCGGCTTTCCCCGCTGGCATGAGGGCTATTTCTCATTGGATGAGATGCAATTTTCTACACTTTAACGTTGGGAATACTGAGATTATTCTCTTCGGAGAAGCACCCTTGTTGTAGACTCCCGAATGGTGACCAGTGTACCTTGGTGTTCCCCCCACCTCCAAGTCCCTTGTTAAGAACCTCGGCATTGGCTTGGACCAGGCCCTCACTGTGAATGAGCACGTTACTCAGACAGCGGGCTCATGCTTTCATACGCTTGGTCTTTTATGCCGAGTGTTTCCTCTGTTTCCTAATTCCACTCTGAAAACCTTGACTCAGGCATTATATTGATTTGTCTGGACTACTGCAATGTCCTCCTGGTCTCAGCTAATGAGTCCTCGCTATGTAGATTGCAGGTGGTTCAGTAAACCGTGGCGCGCCTGGTCCTGAATGCCCCTCCCAAGACCCCTTAACTTCCTCTCCTCCATCAGCTCCATTGGCTCCCAGTGCATAAGCGGGTAAAGTTTAAAGTCTGCTACATGTCCACAAAGCCTTACACATCACTTGCCCTTCCTATCTGGCTGAGAAATGCACGCCCTATGTGCCTTCCAGTTCCCTCCGCTTAGGAACCAAGGGGCATATCAGCAAGGCCAGGCGATAATTATCACTGAGCGCACTTAGCACTAGGATAAATATCGCTGGCTAACACTGGTTCCTATCGCAGAGATAGGATGCTCTCAGCAACGCATATCTCCAATGCGATAGGAATCCAAGCGTTAGCTGGAAAACAGTGTGATTATTGCTGGAAATCCAGCGATAATCTCACTGCGACCAGCGATACCTTGCTGATAGGGCAGGGTGTTTTTAGCGATGTACTGCACCCCCCATTGGATTACATGGCTAAGTCAGATTACAAGTAGGCGTAAGGAAAGTAGCGATAACCGTGGTTAGCGCTACTTTTCTTATAGCTCTGCCTGTTAGCATGCAGCTTGATAATTGGAGAAATGTCGGTTAGCGAAATGTCTCCAGTTATTTCTAGGAGGAACGCCCACTTTGCATCTCATTAGAGTTGCAATGCTGGGCGTTGCTGTTACTGGTGCAAAGTCAGCATTACACGCAATAGCGTGTCTTTGCTGATAAGGCGATGAAATTATCGCAGTTTTGCGACCGAAAAAGGATGCAAAAGCGGCGATAATTTCATAGCTCCTCCTTGATGATATGCCCCAAAATCTCGTCTTGAGGTCCCTCGAGACAAGAAAGCTAGGTTGGGTGGGAAGGCGTTCTCCAACCTTGGCCCTCTCTACTAGAATCAGCTCCCTATTCATCTGAGATAATGCTCTGATTAGCTCCAATTTAGGAAGCTACTTAAGACCACCCTCTTTTGATCCTGTTCAGTAGCTTTTCCTGCAGCCCTGTCTCTAGCGCAGAGATACCCCTTTGGAGGTAGATTTAGGCACTATAGAAATAAATAAATAAACAAATAAATAAAATAGAGAAAAGAAAGTGCACATACTTTTAGGTGTTAAACCCAGAATTATCAATGTACATTTTGCCATCTTCTGCGCAGGTTCTTAGAATTTCATACATCCTTTTATCGATTGATCTGCATCTGCTGAATCCAGGGCCTCTAAATGACTCCAACGGCTAGTTGGCTGACCTCCTGACTAGAGCCTCAGGGAAAGAAGCCTCCAACAACCGTGAGCCCACCACCTGCTCTCTGCCATGTGTGAGTCCTACCCAGCCAAGTGGTGCCACCCTAGTCCTGGACCCTTGGGAGTAGGCCGGAAGGTGCTCTACAAGCCTATCTGTGGATCCAGCAGAACAGAAAAATCTCCTTTTCATTGTGGGACAATCCCAAGTAGAACTAATACATCACCTCTGCTGCAAGGTTTCTCCTGACACAAGGACTCTGCATCATCCTTGCAGATGCATCGGGACAGCTGTTTGCATGAAACTTTCACGAAGCAGGCCCTCGCATCTCCCTTTTTGGCGGCAGCCTCGACAATGACTCAGGTTCTCACATCACAGCCTTGCAGCTCTTCAGAACTGATGCATCACATTGACTGCGCAATGCATTATTGTCACTGGATTTCACATCACAAGACCTCATCAATGGGATTTTCGCCAACAAAGCAAGACCTTACATCGAATTTTCGCAGTGCCCCAGAACTGACTCTTGCCTCGGCTGCTCAACACATCTTCGTCAGGGTACCTCACAACACTCTGCAACTAGGACCTAATGCCTTAACTGTGGTGGCACTTCTGCGGCAGTACGGGGTGTTCCATTAGGTGGGTGGGGCTGCATTGTCCAACGGACGAGCGCAGCATTAAGGAGGTAGTGCTTGCGACGGCCGTTGGCCAACAGAAGCAGCAAAGGAACTAATGTACCTTTGTTCAGCAGGCCTAACTATCCCTGTAGCTATCTGACACTTCATCATGGTCAGCCTGAACGTGTGTCTATGTCTTGATCCGGCACGAACAAATGTCCACAGTTGGCGCTTGTGCATTTTGGCACTATTTTCACTCAAATCATTTAAATTGCATGTCTCAGGTTCTTCTGATTGGATTTTTGTCGTTTTGGTCTTATTTTATTTATTAAAGACTAGTCTATTTTTCAAACCAGAAGTGGAATCCTTTGTAGTGTGTTTTCATTGTGTTACTGTTTGAAGAGTTCCGCAAATACTTTACACATTGCCTCTAAATTAAGCCTGTCTGCTCTGTGCCAAGTTATCTGAGGGATGAGCACATATTAATTTGGGTACGATTGTACCTCACCCTGACAAGGATTGTAGTCCCTGCTTGAGTAGTGGTCACCCCACCAACCAGTAACCCAAATTAGTACAATGTGCCTGCAGTTAGCGGATACCATTAACAAATAGGTAATACATGAATTCATGTTTGTTTGTAAAATACAAAATTTGTTGTTAGACAAATAATTAATGAATACATAACGATTGTGAAATTAAACTTTAGATTGCCAATGAAATATTAACAAATTAAAACAGATAAGACCAAAAGATGAATTACTGTTGATTTAAAATAAAATGAAAATGCCTGAATATGTAGAATATTGAAACAGTCTGATCTGTTTTGTACTATTTATATGTGTAAGGACTACAAAAACAACAACTTAGATTATTATGAGTAATCATATCATTCATGCGAAATCCTCACCCCACTAGAACATGTGTACCTGACATTATCAATCTGCAGTTTACTTTTTCTCATTTCTATCAGTGGGACCTGGCAGTTCTTGAATTGTATTAACTTTTATCGCTACAATATCTGAAAGTAGGTATCATTCAAAAAAATATTCATCTTTTTATCCCTCTGCAGATCAAGCATGAATATTTCAATGAAGAAAGTACATTATGCAGTTTCTTTGATTGCGTTTGGTTGGTGTTGTATTTAGGGCCTAAACTGTGGGCTCTGATGATGTTTAGAACACTACTAGGTTACACATTAAAAAAAATATGAAAAAGGATGGTAGGGTTCTACCTTTTAGGTCCGAACTAAAAAGGACTTAATTGCCTTCTATACTAATGTAATCAAGTAATGAAATAATTAAACCTAAGACATAGAAGATCGCTTGGTCTGCTTTCTCAGTCATTAATTTGTTGGCATGTCATTCACATTTTATAGCAGCCCCCAGGACAACAAAGATACAGTGGGGCAATGAGCCAGCCACCATCAGCCAATGCTTTGTTTGCATATCTCCCACAGTTTAGATCAGCCCTAAGGACAACCCTTTGTTTACTGGAGTGACAGACAAAGTATGTAATGGCATTTTGCATCTTTATGCATGAGTCCATCTCGGGAAATGGTCACCATTATGAATAATATTTATTATTATTATAAGTAGCATTATTAAGCGCATGGCTACCTGTTAAGGGCTTCCCAGCGCTAGCCATCACGATGAAGAATACCTCCCTAAAATAAACAGGTGAATTTTCAGTTGCTTACTAAACTACCCAGTTTACTGTTCAGTCCAAGATTGACAAACAGAGAGTTCCACAGCCTGGGAGCTAGATAGGAAAAGGACTGACTGCTACATTTGGCCCTTTTGACTCTTGGAACGGTGAGAAGACATAGTTTGTCAGACCTAAGATCTCTATTTGTTTTTGACTTTTACAGTTTAAAACAATGCTGAAGGATCTGTGGACCAGATCTATGTTTTGCTCGGTGCGCCATACACAGTGCTTTGAATTGCACTCTTCTGCTTATCGTCAGCTAGTGCAGTGTCGCCTGTGCTGGGCGAGGTGACTGGAATCTAGTTACGCTCTATAGCAGTCAGGCTGCCTAAAAACAGAGTTACCATAAGCAAGGCATGATAATTTAGGTACCAGTACCGCAACTCTTCGTAGCTCCATGGGGGAGTCATTTCATTGTTTTCTTCAAAGCTCTAAGGAGACAGAAGCAAGTGACTGCTACTTATTTCGCTTGCAGAGCCATAGAGAGTCGGCTGTCCAAGATAACACGCATAATGTTCACCTCTGCTTTAGGGGAAAGATGATCACCTAAGGACGGAGGCCAGGTAAGCTGGTCGTATAAGAATGGCTTATTTCCAAACGGTGCACAGACATAATATCGACTCCACAATATCGAATGGACAAAATATCCAGTTTTAAATATCGTTTGGAGAAAATATCGACAGGACAGAATATCGACAGCCAAAATGTCGTTTTTAAGGTAAGTGAAGTAATATCGACTGTAAATAATATCGAAAGTAAAAAATATCTTTTTTTATATAATATGTAATTATTTATAGTGTTTTTATGTTATAATATGTGTGAAAAGTGTCATTTTATGTTATAATTATTTTTAATTAATGATTTTTTTTAAATTATTGTGTAATTTTATTCTGTAGCGGGTTGTGGGTTTATAGGGGAATAGGGTGGGAAGTAATTTAATTATAATTAATTAAATATGTAAATTTATTAATTGGTAGTAATAATTAATTAATTGGTAATTAAATATTATATGTTAATTATTTAAAATTTAATTGGTAATTAATTTAATTTAATTGATTAATTGCTAATTATGTAAATTAAAATAATGTATTTCCTGTAGCGGGTTGTGGGTTTATAGGGGAATAGGGTGGGAAGTAATTTAATTATTATTTATTAAATATGTAAATGTATTAATTGGTAGTAATATTTAATTAATTGGTAATTAAATAATATTTGTTAATTAATTAAAATGTAATTGGTAATTAATTTAATTTAATTGATTAATTGCTAATTATGTTAAATTAAAGGGGTATTTTTAGGGTTCAGGGTCAGTTTTTAGTTTTTGGGTAAAGGAGTATTTTTAGGGTTCAGGGTCAGTTTTTAGTTTTTGGGTAAAGGGGTATTTTTAGGGTTCAGGGCCAGTTTTTAGTTTTGGGTAAAGGGGTATTTTTAGGGTTCTGGGTCAGTTTTTAGTTTTTGGGTAAAGGGGTATTTTAAGGGTTCAGGGTCAGTTTTTAGTTTTTGGGTAAAGGGGTATTTTTAGGGTTCAGGGTCAGTTTTTAGTTGTTGGGTAAAGGGGTATTTTAAGGGTTCAGGGTCAGTTTTTAGTTTTTGGGTAAAGGGGTATTTTTAGGGTTCAGGGTCAGTTTTTAGTTTTTGAGTAAAGGGGTATTTTTAGGGTTCAGGGTCAGTTTTTAGTTTTTGGGTAAAGGGGTATTTTAAGGGTTCAGGGTCAGTTTTTAGCTTTTGGGTAAAGGGGTATTTTTAGGGTTCAGGGTCAGTTTTTAGTTTTTGGGTAAAGGGGTATTTTTAGGGTTCAGGGTCAGTTTTGGGTTTTTGGGTAAAGGGGTATTTTTAGGGTTCAGGGTCAGTTTTTAGTTTTTGGGTAAAGGGGTATTTTTAGGGTTCAGGGTCAGTTTTGGGTTTTTGGGTGAAGGTTTTTTTTAGGGTTCAGGGTCAGTTTTGGGGTACAGGGGTACAGGGGTACAGTGCAAAAATAAAGTAAAATTAAATGTACATTAATTTAATTTAATGAAATTCAATTAAATTAAATTATATTTAAATAATTTTAAATAATTTAAATTAAAAAAAATATTATATACTTACCAATACTTACGTTGTAATGGTAGTGCGTTGTAAAAGTTGCGTTGTAACGTCATATATCCACTGTTGCACTCTTTGCAGTGGGAATAGTAATTTTTACTCCTTTGTATTTGTACGTTAATAATATTGGCTATTATTTAATTAAATTTTGTTACTATATATATATATGTTTTAAGAAATATGATTAAAAAATATTATTTTTTTACTTTCATTAATTATTTAATTATTAAAAGTTATTTTAAGTATTGTTAATTATATTTTAGAAATAAATTTTTTATATTAATGTAATTAAACATTGTTTTTATTAAAGTCGATATTTTTTACAACTATATTTTTGTTAACGATATTTTGTACTCGATATTTTTGTACTTACCTGTTTGTACATACAAACTCGATATTTTGGTAGTAGATATTTTCTCGTCAATATTTTGGGTAGTCGATATTTTGGTAGTCGATATTATTTCAGTGATCCTTTCCAAACACCATGACCTCCTTTTTCTCCCCCTTTGAATTGAGGAAACTCTCTACCATCCACTTGGTGACTCGCTATAAGCAGGTTGTAGTGTAGTTCCTATAACCCTGATAGGCTCTGTGCAATGGAATAATATACACTATACTTTTGACATAGGACCGAGGTCAGTATGTCTCTATCGAGTACATTAAAGGTAATTACTTGTGTTTGCCAGCTAACTCAGAGGTCACAAGAAACTTCTCGAACAATCAAGAAGGGATTCGTTTCTGACAACAACATAAACATGACAACTTTGTTGCCCTTTAGAATCGGAACAGTCTCGAATCGTGGAAACAATAGATAACAGTTTCACTCAGTCAATCATGCATGCTTCGTTTCTACAGAGTTACACAGAAATAGATAGATGGGCGTTTCAATAAAAAGGGTTTATTGAACAGTCTTATTTCTCATGCAAGAGATATGAACTGCTACAATCGTAAGACAGAATGCAAAGTATAATACGTCCAGTGTTAACAGTAAGATAAAATAATACTGCAAATGCATGACTTGTAGCTATAACATATATGAATAAAAATACATACATAAATAACACAGGCTAAAATATAAATACTCAACTGATGTTTCTAGCTAGTTCTACCCCAGTGTATCTAACCTAAGTGTAGTCCGAGGTGAGACATAGGTGCTGCTTTGCTATCGTTTAGTTTAGCTATAGTTTGATTGGTGCTGCAAAGATTTGCCAAAAGTCCCTCTAGGTTTTAGTCCGCTCCATACCTTAGAATGAGAGAGGTTGGAATCTCTTTCCGGGTCTCGATCTCTAACACCCCGCAAGGGGAGTCAGAAACACTGGAGCTGGATTCTTTGCAAGCAGGATGATAGCGTCTGGTCAGAGCTTTAGGCGGGGACTCGATCTCTTCCGAACTTGCCGTAGCGAACCGCAGTGTGCAAGTATGCAGCTGGATCGTAACGTGCACCGTAGTTTGCCAGGGCAAGTGAAGTTATATTTATATGTTGAAAGTGTTTTAGAAATGCCAGTATTGACGTAAAAGTCGGGCATAGGAATGTCACAAATGAACCCTTAAGGAATAGATGTTCATGCATAATAAATGAGTTCTTGGAGAAGTCAATAATCCAAGCAAGGGGAAGTCCTAAAGGCGCAAGAGTCTAGTTTTCCAAGTACTCGTTGTGACATAGTTGGACGGATGTAGGTGACCATGCCTGTATTTGGTTAGCATGGATAATGCCTAAATAAGGGTTGGATTGCTATGCCTAAATAAGGGCAACATGAATTGTGCCTATATAAGGGCACAAATCGGGAAACCTATATACGGTATCTAAATCAACACACAACAAGGTGTTAGGTTTGTAGGAAATCAGCTCATCATTAGGAGAGATAGAAACATTTATCTGGGTGTCATCAGGGTAAGAGAGCATGGTGAAACCAAAAGAACATATGATCTCCAATAATGGACAGCCATGTATGGTAAAAAGCATGGTGCTGAGAAAGGCCCTTTTGACTGATGCATGCTGGAGAAAAATGGTCCTTCACTAACTTGAAATCTTCTGTCGGTTAAGAAGTATGCTAATAATTTAAAGCAAAGGGAAAGCATTCGATCACAAGCCAGCATGGTTAAATCCGCAGAATCCCACATGGGAGATCTTGCGGACATTGCAAATGTTGATGCCTAATATAGCACACAGATAGGGCTCTGTCAAAAACCTATAAAGTATGGAGAGACAAACCCTACATAGATCACTGAACTTAAACCCGAAATATGACAACTGCCCTACATTTACCTCAACTCTTGCAAGATTATGGCAAACAGATCTGTGTTTGTTATTTGTGAAAGTAAAATTAATTATTTTGCTGCCTTATGTAAAGAATTTGTTCCAATGTGAAGCATGGAAACAACTTTTGCAGAGGTTCAAAGACATGCCATTGAAGGGTTGGGGGCTGGGTTAATCTCCTCCCTTCCATTCTGCCAGGATGGCTCATTAAGTCACACCTAAGGTCCCCTTATGTGGGGCTGTCTAGGGGGAATTCACTAAGGAAAACTGTCACCCACCCCAGACCTGATCAGAGACAGGCAGCAGGAACCAAATGGCTACAGTTAGAAAATGCCAACTTTCTAAAAGTGAGGTAGCAAGGGGAGCTAGGCCCTAGGGGCCAGGTTCTGACTGGGCTGCTTATATATCTGTAACAGGGAAAACTTGCCAGGACCTCTGTAATTCTTAGCGTTTTTGAATTACCGCTAGACCAAACGATATCATTTTTATTTAATCTGGTACTTTATTAGTACATATTCTTCAACTTTTTAATTTTGTTTTAAAGTATATTCAAAGCAGAAGAGACATGAAAGTCTATATGCAGAAAATACTTTTGTACAGTGATGAAACAAAACATTTAACAATATTGAGTATGTAATACACAATATATACAAACATAAGTGATACAATCATAAGCAAAACATCCTATTATCATGATTGTCTTGTGTTGCCTTTTAGTATCACAATCAAAATCCTATTTCATATCTACATATTACTTCTAAGACATTCAAACAGATGTTACGTGATTCATCATTTCAATTAAGAAAGAGTGAAAGACCAAGGGGAAAAAAACGTTCGCATCATGATACACAGGACTTTTCTACTGTTCATATTCTGTGTTGTGATAAAGCTTTACCACGACACAGAATATGAACAAGGAGGAATTATAGAATTGGTTTAGTCTAGATATAGAAATAAAGTCCTATGTATCATGATGTTTTGCTTATGATTTTAACACTTATGTTTGTTTATATTGTGTATTATATACTCAATATTGTTGTTAAATATTTTGTTAATCACTGTACATAGGTATTTTCTAAATATAGACTTTAATGTCTCTTCTGCTTTGAATATACTTTACAAAAAGTTAAAAAGTTGAAGAATATGTACTAATAAAGTACCAGATCAAATAAAAATAATATAGTTTGGTCTTGCGGTAATTCAAAAACACTAAGAATTACACAGGTCCTGGCAATTTTTCCCTGTTACAACTTTCTAAAAGTGGCATTTTCAATATCTGTCTTCCCCATAAGTTTGGATTTTACACAGAGAGAGCAGATGTGGAGGTTTTTATCTCTTCCCTATTGGGAATTACACTTATAAGATGTAATAAGGTAATCCCAATCTTATCCTATGTGAGAGATAGGCATTGTAGTAGTGAAAAATGACTTTGAGAGATTTTCACTACCAGGACGTATCAAATTTAAAAGTACATGTCTTGCATTTTAAATACAGTTCATCCTGCCCTTTGGGTTGACCAGGTCCTACCATGGGGTGACATCTATGTATTAAAAGAAAGATTTGGTCCTGCTAGGGGGTTTATTTTATTAGGTCGACATGGCAGTGTAAACTGTACACACAGGCTCTGCAATGGCAGTCCTGAGACATGGTTGAATGACTACTTAAGTGGGTGGCACAATCAGTGCTGCAGGCCCACTAGTAGCCTTTAATTTACAGACACTGGATACAGGGAGTACCACTTTACTAGGGATTTATAAGTAAATTAAATATGCCAAATGGGGATGAACCAATGTGACCATGTTTAGGTGAGCGAGCACAAGCACTTTAGCAGCGGTCAACAGAGTCCTAATACCAGCAAAAACAACATCAGAAAAGTGTAGGAGAAAGGCAAACGTTGGGGGGAAGATCACACTAAGGCTGTCAGGTCTAGCAAAGAGCAATTAAGGGCATGGAGCAGAAGCGATGAGAGACAGGTGCCATATTGAAAGGGTTGGACGTTTTCCTTATAAAAAGTACTGATGAGCTCCCACAAACCTCAGGAACACTATAAGAGTGACCTGGTAAACTCAGATATAAGCCATAACTGCTGCTATGGCGTATAGCATAATTTTTTTTTTTTTATTGATAACAAACAGCATCGGTTCAGGCAATGTACAGAAATCAGTGGCAAGGCAAAACAAAATCAATACATTACTTCGCAACGTATGCATAGTCAAGGATACATAGAGCTTCTCTCACCGGATACCATAACAGCTATTACAGTGATTACATCTTTGCATGGTCCAAAAAACATTTGAAAACAGATATGTGGTACAAGTACTGAGTCACAATTGTGTTGGCTGCCCGGTGCAGGGGTTACCACAGTCCCAGCTAGCATATTCATCAATGTTTGCCTCTCCCTCCTCAGTTCCACCGTGGGAGAAATGCAAATATCCCCCTATATTTATTCCACTGTGCCCATGTGTGGTCCCACTTTTTGGGCCAGACTCATCCCTTATATACGGTATTTTATGCTACCATGGCAAAGTCCATGTCGGTTGCCTAGTCCCTTACCAGTGGCAGCAAGTCGGCCCCCCACTTCTGGGCAATGTTGCGTTTGGCTATAGTCCACCCCATGGTCGCCCATGATTGCTCCGTCTGTGTAAGATCAGTTGCCTTCCAAATATTAAGGAGGCATAGTTTGGGGAAAGGTTGAATTATGAGTTTTGTGATGAATAGAGGGAGGCCAAACTGGCTGTTATTTATTGGTGAAAAACATAAATAATTTGTCTCAGTAGTCTCGAATATGTGCAGTGTGTTCCTCAAAAAGCCATACATTGATGATATTTATCACACCCAATACATTTTGACTCAGCCGAGTTTAATTTTACCAGTGTGTTCAATATCATCTTAAAAAATCTAACAGGTTGTGTTAGTGTCAAAAGTCTGGTCATGGAAGGTGCCATTTTCGGGATTCAGTCTACCTCACCCACCTAGGTGGCATGCTTCATCTTCGGGCTAGGACCTCGCTGGGTGGGCGCCACAATACCCAGTGCGCACAAGGTGGGGCTCTTAAGCAGAGACCTTTTTATTCAATCTTGTGTGAACAGGCACATATGATTACCCTTCGATGCGGGTTGAAGGGGAAGTGGTAGATTTGGTGGTGGGGTGTTGTTAAAATTTAGTCATAAACATCACAATTGCTCAGACACTCATAACAAGTACTTTTAGAGCTGTAAATGGACACATGGTGGGTGTTATAAATGATGTGAATTACATGCCCCCTGATCACTTGTGTTTAGGGCCTTCTGATTTCCTACTAAACCCTGGCTCTGCCATTTAGCTTTGCCACAAGACTATTTATTTTTAGCTTGGTGACCTGTGACTGTTTTTATTTTCAGGCTTTCATTTGTGTGCGAGGTTAAGGATACTGACCAGGTCTTCATATGCTCAGTCTGATAGCAATGGCTTACTGTGCGACCCCTCTGTGCTTGTAAAGAGGGCTATGTAAACGTAGATGAAAATCTTAGAGACTGGAAGAGCTGATAATAAGCATAATAGCAGGTTGGAGTACAGCAGGGCGACTGAACCCTTCATCCTTACAGCATTGAGCAAACATTTACAATTAGGTTGGAATTAATATTAAGTGCCGTGAGACAATTGTTTTTTGTAGTTCGTACTCTAAAAATTACAGAGTTGCTCAAGCCACACAGTAGTGCAATGTCTCGGGTGAGGCTCGAAACACAAACAGCAGTGCACTGCCTCTGGTGAGACTCGAACCACTAACAGCAGTGCAATGCCTCGGGGTGAAAGTATGCTGATATCAATGTTAATGATGGCTGCAGCTGTTTTAACACATTTGCTCCATCACTCTGTACTCTTGTATTGCCCGTTTAAATATGCAAGCAAGGATAGATCTCACTTGTCCAGAGCAAATGTTCTTGAATGTTTACATTGTGATGTTCTGCATTTGCAAGTGTTAAGCTCATATGGGTTTTATCCCTAATGCCTCCACGGTATAGTTGCTATAGCAATGGACGCCAATGGGACCTGCAATGGCATTTCATTATTTGACCTAGACTCTGCCTTCCAGCTCGATCTCCACACAGCTGGTGGCGCCACCATTCCTGTAATATTCTGCATGGTAATGAGGAGTGGCACTCGAAATCTGTGGAACATAAAACCCGTGAAATGTGTGTGTATTTTATATAAGAAACTAAAAAAGGATGTATGAAACTCTAAGAACCGGCGCAGAAGATGGTAAAATGTACATTGATATTTCTGGGTTTAACACCAAAAAGTATGTGCACTTTCTTTTCTCTATTTTATTTATTTGTTTAATAATTTATTTCTATAGCGCCTGAATCTACCTCCAAATCGGTATCTCTGCGCTATGGCCAGGGCTGCAGGAAAAGCTACTGAACGGGATCAAAAGAGGGTGGTCTTAAGGAGCTTCCTAAATTGGAGAACAATCAGAGCTTTATCTCAGATGAATAGGGAGCTGATTCTATTAGAGAAGGCCAAGGTTGGAGAAAGCCTTCCCACCCAACCTAGCTTTCCTGTCTCGAGGGACCTCAAGACGTGATTTGGGGGCATATAATCAAGGAGGCGCTTTTGCATCCCTTTTTGGTTAAACAACTGTGATAATTTCATCGCCTTATCAGCAAAGACACGCTATTGCGTGTTTTGCTGACTTTGCGCCAGTAACAGCAACGCCCAGCTTTGCAATTCTAATGCTTATGTACAGTGATTACCAAAACATTTAACAACAATAATGAGTATATAATACACAATATAAACAAACACAAGTGATAAAATCATAAGCAAAACATCATGATATATAGGACTTTACTTCTATATCTAGACTAAACCAATTCTATAATTCCACCTTGTTCATATTCTGTGTCGTGATAAAGCTTTATCACGACACAGAATATGAACAGAAGTAAAGTCCTATGTATCATGATGCTAATGTTTGTTTCCCCTTGTTCTTTCACTCGTTCTTAATTGAAATGATGAATCATGTAACATCTGTTTGAATGTTTTAGAAGTAATATGTAGATATGAAATAACATTTTGAATGTGATACTAAAAGGCAACACAAGACAGTCATGATAACAGGATGTTTTGCTTATGATGTTATCACTTATGTTTGTTTATATTTTGCATTATATACTTAATATTGTTGTTAAATGTTTTGTTAATCATTGTACATAAGTATTTCCTGCATATAGACTTTAATGTCTCTTCTGCTTTGAATATACTTTAAAAAAAAGTTAAAAAGTTGAAGAATATGTACTAATAAAGTACCAGATCAAATAAAAATGATATAGTTTGGTCTAGCTGTAATTCAAAACCGCTAAGAATTACACAGGTCCTGGCAAGTTTTCCCTGTTACAGATATATAAGCGGCCCAGTCAGAACCTGGCCCCTAGGGCCTAGCTCCCCTTGCTACCTCACTTTTAGGAAGTTGGCATTTTCTAACTGTAGCCATTTGGTTCCTGCTGCCTGTCTCTGATCAGGTCTGGGGTGGGTTGCAGTTGGCCTTAGTGAATTCCCCCTAGACAGCCCCACATAAGGGGACCTTAGGTGTAACTTAATGAGCCATCCTGGCAGAATGGAAGGGAGGAGATTAACCCCCCCCCCCCAACTCTTCAAAGGCAAGTCTTTGAACCTCTGCAAAAGTTGTCTCCATGCTTCACATTGAAACAAATTCTTTACATAAGGCAGAAAAAGAATTCATTTTTCAAATAACAAACACATATCTATTTTCCATAATCTTGCAAGAGTTGAGGTAAATTTAGGGCAGTTGTCCTATTTCGTTTTAAGCTCAGTGATCTATGTAGGGTTTGTCTCTCCATACTTTATAGGTTTTTGACAGAGCCCTATCTGTGTGCTATAATAGACATCACCATTTGCAATGTGCGCAAGATCTCCCATGTGGGATTCTGTGCATTTAACCATGCTGGCTTGCGATCGAATGCTTTCCCTTTGCTTAAAATGGTTAGCATACTTCTTAAACGACTGAAGATAAGTTAGTGAAGGGCCATTTTGCTCCAGCATGCATCAGTCAAAGGGTCCTTTCTCAGCACCATGCTTTTTACCATATATGGCTGTCCATTATTGGAGATCATATGTTCTTTTGGGTTCACTATGCTCTCTTACCCTGATGACACGCAGAAATATGTTTCTATCTCTCCTAATGATGAGCGGATTTCCTACAAACTTAATACCTTGTTTGGTGTTGATTCAGATACCGTATATAGGTTTCCCGATTTATGCCCTTATATAGGCACAATTCATGTTGCCCTTATTTAGGCATAGCAATCCAACCCTTATTTAGGCATTATCCATGCTAACCAAATACAGGCATGGTCACCTACATCCATCCAACTACGTCACAATGAGTTCTTGGAAAACTAGACTCTTAAGCCTTTAGGACTTCCCCTTGCTTGGATTATTGATTTCTCCAAGAACTCATTTATTATGCATGAACATCTAGTCTTTAGGGGTTCATTCATGATGTTCCTATGCCCGACTTTTACGTCAATACTGGCATTTCTAAAACACCTTCAAGGTATAAATATACCTTCACTTGCCCTGGCAAACTACGGTGCACTGTACAGTCCAGCTGCATACTTGCACAATGCGGTTCGCTACGGGAAGTTCGAAAGGAGATCGAGTCCCCACCTGATGCACTGACCAGATGCTATCATCCTGCTCGCAGAGAAACCAGCACCAGTCTTCTGAGTCCCCTTGCGGGATGTTAGAGATCGAGACCCGGAAAGAGATTCCAACCTCTCTCATTCTAAGGTATGGAGCGGAATAGAACCTAGAGGGACTTTTGGCAAAGCTTGGCAACACCAATCTAAACTATAGCTAAACTAAACGATAGCGAAGCAGCACCTACTTCTCACCTCTTACTACACTTAGGTTAGGTACACTGGGGTAGAACTAGCTAGAAGCACCAGTTGAGTATTTATATTTTAGCCTGTGTTATTTATGTATGTAGTTTTTATGAATATATGTCATAGCTACAAGCCATGGTATAGCAGAATTATTTTATCTTACTGCTAACACTGGACGTATTATACTTTGCATTTTGTCTTATGATTGTAGCAGTTCATATCTCCTGCACGAGAAATAAGACTGTTTAATAAACCCTTTTTATTGAAACGCCTGTCTATCTATTTCTGTGTAACTCTGTAGAAACGAAGCATGCACGATTGACTGAGTGAAACTGTTATATATTGTTTCCACGATTATGAGACTGTTCTGATTCTAAAGGGAAACAAAGTTGTCATGTTTATGAGGTTGTCAGAAACTAATCCCTTCTTGTTTATTTGAGAAGTTTCTAGTGACCTCTGAGTTAGCTGGCACATTCAAGTAATTAAGTTTAAAGTACCTGATAGAGACATACTGACCTCAGTCCTATGTCAAAACGTTAGTGTATATTTATCCAATGCGCAGAGCCTATCAGGGATATAGGAACAACACTACAACCTGCTTAGAGCGAGTCACCCAGTGGATGGTAGTGAGATGCCTCAATTCAAATGGGGAGAAAAAGGAGGTCATGGTGTCTGGAAATAAGCCATCTTTTTTAGGACCGGCTTACCTGGCCTCCGTCCTTAGGTGACCATCTTTCCCCTAAAGCAGAGGTGAACATGCTGAGAGTTATTTTGGACAGCCGGCTCTCTATGGCTCTGCAAGCGAAATTAGTTGCAGTCACTTGCTTCCGTCTCCTTAGAGCTTTGAAGAAAACCATCAAATGACTCCCCATGGCGAGAAGAGTTGCGGTACAGGTACTTAAATTACCATGCCTTGATTATGGTAACTCTGTTGTAGGCAGCCCTATCTTAGTGACCAACAGGCTGCAAGTCATCCAAAATGTAGCAGCCTGACTGCTATTGAGCGTACCTAGATTCCAGTCACCTCGCCCAGCCCTTGTGACACTGCACTAGCTGCCGATAAGCAAAAGAGTGCAATTAAAAGCACTGTGTATGGCACACCGGGCAAAACATGGATCTGGTTCACAGATCCTTCAGCATTGTAATAAACTCTACAAGTCAAAAACAAATAGAGATCTTAGGTCTGACAAACTAGGTCGTCTCACCGTTCCAAGAGTCAAAAGGGCCAAAAGTAGCAGTCAGTCCTTTGCCTATCTAGTTCCTAGGCTGTGGAACTCTCTGCCTGTCATTCTTAGACTGAACAGTAAACTGGCTAGATTTAGTAAGCAACTGAAAACTCACCTGATATTTAAGGGGATATTCTTCATCAGGATGGCTAGCGCTTGGATTCCCTTAACAGGTAGCCATGTGCTTAATAATGCTACTTATAACAGTAATAAATACTATTTATAATGCTGACCATTTCCCAAGATGGACTCATGTGTAAAGATACAAAATGCCATTGCTTACTTTGTCTGTCACTCCAGTAAACAAAGGGTTGTCCTTGGGGCTGATCTAGACTGTGGGAGATAAGCAAACAAAGCATTGGCTGGTGGTGGCTAGTTCATTGCCCCACTGTAACTGTGCTGTCCTGGGGGCTGCTATAAAATGTGAATGACATGCCAACAAATTAATGACTGAGAAAGCAGACCAAACGATCTTCTATGTGTTAGGTTTAATTATTTCATTACTTGATTACATTAATCTAGAAGGCAATGAAGTCCTCTCTAGTTCGGACCTAAAAGGTACAACCTTACCATCATTTTTCATACATTTTTTTAATGTGTAACCTAGTAGTGTTCTAAACATCACCAGGGCCCACAGTTTAGGCCCTAAATACAACACCAACCAAACGCAATCAAAGAAACTGCATAATGTACTTTCTTCATTGAAATATTCATCCTTGATCTGCAGAGGGATAAAAAGATGAATATTTTTTTGAATGATACCTACTTTCAGATATTGTAGCTATAAAAGGTAATACAATTCAAGAACTGCCAAGTCCCACTGTTAGAAATGAAAAAAATTAAACTGCAGATTGATAATGTCAGGTACACATGTCCTAGTGGGGCGAGTATTTCGCATGAATGATATGATTACTCATAATAATCTAAGTTGTTGTTTTTGTAGTCCTTACACTGATAAATAGTACAAAACAGATCAGACTGTTTCGATATTCTACATATTCAGGCATTTTAATTTTATTTTAAATCAACAGTAATTCATCTTTTGGTCTTATCTGTTTTAATTTGTTAATATTTCATTGGCAATCTAAAGTTTAATTTCACAATCGTTATGTATTCATTAATTATTTGTCCCACAGGAAATTTTGCATTTTACAAACAAACATGAATTCATGTATTACCTATTTGTTAATGGTATCCACTAACTGCAGGCACATTGTAATAAACTTGGTTACTGGTTGGTGGGGTGACCACTACTCAAGCAGGGACTACAATCCTTGTCAGGGTGAGGTACAATCATACGCAAATTAATATGTGCTCAGCACTCAGGTAACTTGGCACAGAGCAGACAGGCTTTATTTAGAGGTAATGTGTAAAGTATTTGTCAATCAATCAATCAATCAAGATATTTATATAGCGCGCTACTCACCCGGAGGGTCTCAAGGCGCTTGGGGGAGGGGGGGTCCGCTACTGCTCGAACAGCCAGGTCTTGAGTTGCTTCCTGAAGGAGAGGTGGTCGTGGGTCAGACTGAGGTGGATGGGGAGGGAGTTCCAAGTCTCGGCTGCCAGGTAGGAGAAGGATCTTCCTCCCATGGTGGCTCTTCGAATGCGTGGAATGGCAGCGAGGGCGTATCTGGTTGATCGTAGCTGGCGGGTGGGAGTGTAGAAGGTCAGGCGGTTGTTGAGGAACCTGGGGCCCAGGTCGTGGAGGGCCTTGTGTGCGTGGGTGAGGAGTCGGAACGTGATTCTCTTGCTGACCGGAGATGTGGCTGTGTCGGGGGATGTCCAGGATGAGTCGTGCGGAGGCGTTCTGGATGCGTTGGAGTCTTTTCTGTAGTTTGGCTGTGGTTCCGGTGTAGAGGGTGTTTCCGTAGTCCAGTCAGCTGGTGACGAGTGCCTGGGTGACCGTCTTCCTGGTTTCGGTGGGGATCCATCGGAAGATCTTTCGGAGCATGCGTAGGATGTTGAAGCATGATGATGAGACGGCGTTGACTTGTCTGGTCATCGAGAGGGAGGATTCCAGGATGAAGCCCAGGTTGCGTGGTCCGTTGGTTTGGGTGCGCTGCCCAGGGCAGGGGGCCACCAGGAGTCGTCCCAGGCAGAGGGTGATGATCCAAGGATGAGGACTTCCATCTTGTCTGAGTTCAGTTTCAGGTGGCTGTTCATCAT
Organism: Lissotriton helveticus; assembly: GCF_964261635.1. Taxonomy (NCBI): domain Eukaryota; kingdom Metazoa; phylum Chordata; class Amphibia; order Caudata; family Salamandridae; genus Lissotriton; species Lissotriton helveticus. The sequence continues at coordinate 1,974,581,496 of NC_136063.1, forward strand.
CCACTCGGCTACGTCTTTCATCCCTTCGTGTAGGTTGGTTCTGGCGGTGGCTGGGTCGTTGGTGAGGGAGAGGATCAGCTGGGTGTCGTCGGCGTAGGAGATGATGTTCAGGTTGTGTTGGCGTGCGATGGCTGCGAGGGGGCTCATGTAGACGTTGAAGAGGGTGGGGCTGAGTGATGATCCTTGTGGTACACCGCAGATGACTTCGGTGGCCTCGGATCTGAACGGGGGAGGCGGACTCTCTGTGTTCTTCCGGCGAGGAACGAGATGATCCACTCTAGTGCCTTCTCTTGGATTCCGATGTTGCTGAGGCGCTGCACTAGGGTGCGGTGGCAGACAGTGTCGAACGCTGCGGAGAGGTCCAGGTGAATGAGGGCCGCTGTTTCCCCGTTGTCGAGCAGGGCTCGGATGTCGTCAGTGGCTGCAATGAGGGCGGTCTCGGTGCTGTGGTTGGCTCGGAATCCGGACTGCCAGTGGTCGAGAGATCCGTTCGTCTCGAGGAAGGCGGCAAGCTGACTGTTGACGGTCTTCTCAATGACTTTGGCCGGAAAAGAGAGGAGCGAGATGGGGCGGTAGTTCTTGAGGTCGGTGGGGTCTGCTGATGGTTTCTTCAGGAGGGCGCTGAGTTCGGCATGCTTCCAGCTCTCCGGGAAGGTGGCGGTGTTGAAGGAGCGGTTGATGATGTCCTGGAGTTGGGGTGCGATGATGGAATCGGCCTTGTTGAAGAAGTGGTTGGGGCATGGGTCGGTTGGTGATCCGGAGTGGATGGTGTTCATCGTGTGGATGGTGTCTTCGGTGCTGACTGGGGTCCAGGCGCGGACAGTGGTGGTGGGGGGCGTTGGTTCGGTGGTTGGGTGCGTGGTCTGTGCGCCGAAGCTGTTGTGTATGTCGGCGATCTTGCTGTGGAAGAACGAGGCGAGAGAGTCGCAGAGGTCTTGTGAGGGAGTGATGTTGTTGTTTCCGGCGCTGGGGTTGGAGAGCTCTTTGACGATGCTGAAGAGTTCCTTGCTGTTGTGTGCGTTGTTGTCAAGTCGTTCCTTGAATGCGGTCTTCTTGGTGGTGTGGATCAGCTGGTGGTGTTTGTGGGAGGCGTGCTTGAGGGCGGTTATGTTATCTGTAGTCAGGTTTTTTCGCCAGGCTTTCTCGAGGGTACGGCAGTTCTTCTGGAGTTCTTGAGGTCGTCGTTGAACCAGGAGGCTTTCTTGCTGTCGGGCCTGCTGGGATGGTTTTTCAGCGGTGCGAGGTCGTCAGCGCAGTTGGTGATCCATTGTGTGAGGTTGTTTGCTGCTTGGTTGGGGTCCGTTGAGCTGGCGGGAGGGTTCTGGCTCAGTGATGTGGTGAGCTGGTCGGTGGTGATCTTGTTCCAGCTCCTGCGGGGAACTTGTTGCGGGTGGTTTTGAGTCGTGGTCCTTCTGAAGCTGAAGTGGACGCCGCTGTGGTCTGTCCAGTGGAGTCCGGTGGAGTGGCTGAAGGAGATGTACTTGCTGGAGGAGAAGAATAGGTCAAGCGTGTGTCCGGCATAGTGGGTGGGGGTGTTTTCCAGTTGCTTGAGTCCGAGGTTGGCGAGGTTGTCCAGCAGGGTGGTGGTGTTGTTGTCGTTGTTGTTCTCCAGGTGGAAGTTGAGGTCCCCTAGGAGGATGTAGTCAGCGGAGGAGAGGGCGTGCGGGCTGATGAAGTCTGCGATGTCTTCGCTGAATTGTGTGCGGGGTCCTGGGGGTCTGTAGATGAGGGTGCCTCTGAGTGTGGTCCTGGGGTCGGTGTGTATTTGGAAGTGAAGATATTTGTGAAACTCTTCGAACAGTAACACAATGAAAACACACTACAAAGGATTCCACTTCTGGTTTGAAAAATAGACTAGTCTTCAATAAATAAAATAAGACCAAAACGACAACAATTGAATCAAAAGAACCTGAGACATGCAATTTAAAAGATTTTAGTGAAAATAGTGCCAAAATGCACAAGCGCCAACTGTGGACATCTGGTCGTGCCGGACCAAGACATAGACACACGTTCAGGCTGACCATGATGAAGTGCCAGATAGCTACAGGGCTAGTTAGGCCTGCTGAACAAAGGTACATTAGCCCCTTCGCTGCTTCTGTTGGCCAACAGCTGTCGCAAGCACTACCTCCCTAGTGCTGCACATGTCCATTGGCCGATGCGGCCCGCCCACCTAATAGAATGCCCCGCACTGCGGCAGAATTGCCAACACGGTTATGGAGTTAGGTCCTAGTTGCAGATTGTTGTGAGGTCCCCTGACGAAGATGTGTTGAGCAGCCGAGGCAAGAGTAAGTTCTGGGGCACTGCGAATATTCGATGCAAGGTCTTGCTTTGTTGGTGAAAATCCCATTGATGAGGTCTTGTGATGTGAAATCCAGTGACAATAAGGCATTGCGCAGGTAATGTGATGCATCAGTTCTGAAGAGCTGCAAGGATGAGATGATGAATGGGTCGTTTTCTTACAGGCTACATGGCTTGTATATAACACAAGATGCCTTATAGAGTGTTGTGGAAGGTCCCCAAGGGCCCTCCAGGTTTTAATATTCTGCTTTCTCTCCTTGCCTCTAGTTCCAGGACCTATAGGGTCCATCTGCTCTCCCTCCTATGAGGCGCAGTTTACCTCATCATAGGGTAAGCTCTACGGGGAAAAGTCCTATATACGTGGTGCACTAAGAAATTTTCTTTTAGTACACTAATTTCACCAATAATAATTTTCACAAAAAAATTGGGTGATTTTGGTTCTTATTTGTTATTTTGTATGCTAGTGTAAGTAATAGTGTGATTAGGTTTGAATTGTTTTTGTCTTGCAAAATCATTAAAACCTATCATTACAGACAGTGGAGTGTGAGTATTGATCACCCCACCAAGTGGAACGCTCTCACCCAAGTTTGGTAAGAGTAGAGCCCTTTTTATAATGATCCTGATGAATGCCGCGGACCCAGTTCGGCCTATAGGCAGAAACATGTTGATCCCATATACAGCGGTGGGGGGACACTAATATCCCCACGGCACCGATCACTTCATTTTAAGCTACCATATGGATGTCAACGCTATTAAAATTAAGTAGACACCCATAATGGCCTTTTAAATCACTGCACATTTTTTCTTTGGGCCCCCACTTAGTTTAGAAGTGCATCCCTGTCGTCAGGTGTATGCCCACCCTCTATCAAACCAAGTTTTTAGAGGGCGAGGACTGGTCAATGATGAAGCATGACACCCTATGGTGTGTGAGACCAGTCCTTCACTTTTTGTGAGATGCCAGCTCTCACAAAATAACATCCCACTTACACTAGTAATATTCCTACTGGTAGCGGTTCGTTGTGGTAAACAGACTGTCACACGACACATTAGTTATGTGTCATCCTCGGGAAGTCCTGCTTTGCCCGGCATTTGTCTGAACAAAGGGCAACTGTAATCAGTGTGCTGACCAGTCTTGCCCTCTATGGGTACTACTCCAATTGGAGGGGTATAGTGCTCTGGAAGGGGGTCCAGAGGGAGGGAGTCCTCACCTCCGACCCCTTTGCAGCCGGTGATTTTTTATCCCAGGTGGTAGTTTGGAACTACACTTAGAGGAAGAGTGGAGATTGGCTATTATGTGCCAGGTGTTACTACCCCCACTCCGTGGATTTTTAAAGACCAGTGGTATCTGGATGGTTGAGGGCCTGGTCCTGGCCATGGACAACTAGGGAGTACCAGTGCGGTAACAGATTTTCAGATTTCAACGTCTTTATTTCGAAAATTTCTTCATAAAAGACAGCAAAAAAATATATACAGAATACAGCATAATAGATGTTTAAAAATACAATTAATTCATTACACAGTAAAAATACAATTAAATAGTATCGAAAGACGTTACATGGATCGTAAAAAGTTTACATATCAGTCATAAATCATGGTGACTTAAAACAATTGGTTCGTTTATCATTTTTCACCAAATAAGTGTCTGGCTCTGATGATCCAAGCCCATCCAAGGAATTTCGCCATACCTATGGATACCCACTCTGCACTGTTAGATCTTAACACTGCCAAAGCTTCCTCACACACGCGTAGATTAATCCTTCTGCGACGGGGTGCGGAGTAGGCTGGACAAGCGAAAAGGAGGTGGCCAACGGTTTCTTTTAGCTCTCTACACCAAGGACAGAACATGGATGATTGCTTCCGCCATTTTATTTGTAAATACCCTTACTGGTAATGTGCCAACTCGAAATTGGTGGTAGAGTTTCCTATCTGCACTTTTGGTAATATTGTCCCAGTAAGTCTCGGTATGAGGGACCAGTTTGTGGAGCAAAAAAAGACCAGTCAAACTGGATGTCTGCGAAAGGAAAACGAAGTCCTCCTTTACAGTTGTCTAAAAGAGTTGTTTAAATTCCTTTTTCGACAGGAATACCTGATTTCCCGGATCAGACCACTGTAAGTGAAGACCCATTTTATAAAGTGTGGCCTTCACAGTCTTAAACCAAAGTAGGTTACCTGACCCCATTATCGATCTTACGTCCAGAACCTCATTAGCGAACATGGAGAGTTCTGGTGTAGACCAAATACGTCTCCACACGGCTACCATCCTATAACGAGCCTGATTTTTAATCGAATGGCAGCCCATGTCTAACGTAAGGGGAAGTGACGGTGTTGATTGTGGGAGCCCTACCAGGCTACGGAAAAACTTGTTTTGGATTTTATCTAAAGGGGCAAGATCTACACTACCCCATAAATCTGAGCCATAGAGGATGGCTGAACTAATTTTAGCGTTATAGAATTTAAGTGCTGGCAAAACCCTTTTGGTTTGGGAGCATCGCTGTTCTTTTACTAAGCAACCCGATAAACGGGCAAATTTTAAACAAAGTGCCTCAATCTGCTCCTTCCAACGCAGCCTGTAGTCTATGACTACCCCTAAATAAGTCATCACCTCTACTTGCTCCGATATAGTACCGTTCATCGTAAGTTGACCCCTTAAGGGTTTATTCTTAGTCAGGATCATAAATTTGGTTTTCTAAACATTAATTTCGAGGTCATTTATATTACAAAACTCCACAAATTTATTTATCGCGGTCTGGAGTCCCACCTGTGTTTTTGCCAGAATCAAGGTATCATCGGCAAAAATTAGGAGGGGAAACTTAGTCCCACCCAGAGCTGGCGCGTCGGTCGGGGTAGCTTCTAGAAACTGCACTACTTGATTTATAAAAAGTAAAAACAAAGTAGGTGCCAAAACACACCCTTGTCTTACATCACGTGACACTGGGAAGGACTCAGTCACCTGGCCCTGGCTACCCCATCTAACTCTGGCGAAATTTTGGTCAAGCAGCCTAATAGTTAGTTCGAGGAGTTCTGGTGGCATTCCCATTCGCCTTAAGGCCATCCACATCTTCTCTCTTGGAACCAAGTCGAACGCGGATTTGAGGTCCACGAACGCTGCGTATATGGTGCCCTCACCTAAATACACTGTCTTCCAGTAAATCAGAGTGAATCTTAGCACTTGGTCGACAGTGCTTATACATGCCCTGAAGCGAGCGTGCAACGGGGATAGGATGTTTTCGTCGTTCATCCAAATCTGGATTCTACCCAACAGCATTCTAGCTATAACTTTCTGCAGGGCATCTATAAGGCTTATTGGGCGATAGTTCCCTGGAATGGTCTTATCGTCTTTTTTAAATACGGGAAGAATTTCGGCCCCTTTCCAGGAATCGGGTAACCTAGCACCTCTGGCGATGGCATTAGCCAGAGTAATTATGTAGGGCACCCAGTTGTCCAAATCATGTTTAAAGAGATCCGCTGGGACGCAGTCCATACCGGGTGCCTTACCAGCTTGGACCAACCTTAGTGCGTTCACCGCCTCGCTTTCATTAAAAACTAGGGGCCCACTAATTGTTTCCGGACAGAGTAATATGTTATGTGCCCCAGCATAATTACTTCCCAACGCCGTGCTGCAAAACTGGGAAGAGAAATACTCAACCCAGTCTTCAGTAGGGACATGATTTGCTGGGGTTTGCAAGTCTTTCGACCCACCCCACTTCACTACCTGCCAAAATTTAATCTGGTTTGTGGACATGCTGGCCTCATAAAGATCCAGCCAGCGAAGATCGTTCCATGAGGACTTTGCACACTTTAAAACCTTCTTATAATTCTGCCTTTTCTCTTGGATATCCACAGTTACTCTAGATTTAATAGCTGCAATCAAGGCGCTATGGGCATTACGGCAGGTTTTATCGTACCAATTGGCACCTGAAGGTATTTCACCTTTTTTCACTACAACACCTGGTTTTGTAAAAAAGGTTTTTAGTTTAACAAAAAGGGACTCATGGATTGTACTGATTTGCTTCAATGACCCCCTTTCGTCAAACAATAACCTTGCTTTTATAACCGCCTCCGACACTTCTTGAGAGATTTTATCAATTGTGGTTGGGGCGTCCAGAATCCTGCACCAGCGAACCCTACGACAATCGTTAGTAAGGACAGTCTCAGCTGTAATATGATTTGTTACGTTTTTTCTAAGCAATTCACCATCAATTTTCAATTTAATTGCCAAGGGGTTGTGATCACTTTCTTGTCTCCCAATAATTTCCATATCCCCTAGTAATGTCCAAAACTCTATTTTGATTTAAAAAATAATCAATCCGACTAGAACTATAACCATTATCAAAAGTAGCTTTTCCTGCTAAATCGGATTTTGACCTTCTGTTTGCTGCCCTTAGACCCCACTCCAAACACAAACCGAGCCACTGCAATACGGCCTAAGTAGCCCTTTTAACTGGCGATATGGCAAGGTTAGGGATATTCCATAACTTATCTACCTCTCCGTAGCAACCATCATCCAAACAGGACAGTGGTTCAAACGTACAGTTTAAATCCCCTGCCACTGTTACACACTTGTCTCTGCCAATCGTATTCATTAGGGTCTCTAGGTCCTCTATTATTGCAGGGCTCTTTCCTCCTGGTAGGCCCCTTGCATAAATATTAATTATAAACAGGTCCTCATAGTTTTCTCTACTAAGTTTTAGCCCCATAATGTCAGCATTTGGGGTAAACAACATGATGGGCCTGTAGCAAAGCGATTGTCTAATCCATAGAACCAGCCCACCTGACGGTCGTCCCTTTATCCCCTTAAGGGCTGGTTTGAAAAAGTTTAGATATCCTAAACGAAAAACTGCCTCAGTTGACCAACTTTCTTGGAATATTAGGATATCATATTGCTCTATAAAATCACCCCATTCAGCCCCATCCAGTTTCCCTTTCAACCCCGCAATGTTCCAGGAGGCTATTTTGATAGCATGTGCCTGAACAGCTGATTTGTTAACAATAGAGGCGGTGTGCCCCCTGCTACTCTCTTCTAGAGAAAAGTTATTTGCGCAGCCATCTACCTGATTAATACCGGGGTGGCCCTCTCCATCTAATTCCCCTAATATAGCTTCTGCAGCAATTGAAATTCCTCCATAAAGGCCAATCGCCTTATTTCCAACCTATAAGGTCAATACATCCTGTACCTCAACCTCGACTGTTTCCAATCCCAGATCCCAGACCCCACCAGGGAGATCAAACTTCCCATTCCCACAATGAGATGGCTTTTCATTCAATACTTCATCATAAGAGGGAACTTTGTCTGGGGTAGCAATAATACCCGTACAATCTTGATTGGCATCTAAATCGGGGAACGGAAAAACGAGTCAATCATTAAAATCGAACCCCGAATATGGTTCATACAGGTTTTGCAGCGGGATGTTCCAGTACTCGTTGTAATTGGTGTAATTGGTATGATTATTTGGTATGGGGAGGTGAATAGGGGGATGACGTCGTAGAGGAAGGGGGAAAGGGATGTTAAGATTATTGGCAGGGCGGGAAAAGAGAGGTGTACAATTGGCCAAATTCAGAGGGTTAGGGTTTCTACTAGATCTAAAATTAGAAGGGGGTCTAAGCAGAGCCTCTGGATAAAAATAGCTTAGCTTTCGAGTAGAAACACCTCCTTCATTATTTCCTGGATACCAGTCACTTATATGTGAGACAACTCTGTGATCCTTGAAATTAACGATCACAATGTCTCCATCAATATCTTTCGGGCGAAGGCCCACCCAATTGCATCTTCGTACCGAGATTATATCTCCGTTTAAGTGGGCAGGGAGGGGTCTATTTGTTCTCAACCAAAAGATAACTTTATTTTTCAGATTTACATTGTGTTCGGGATTTCCGCTTGAAATCGGGGGAACACCGGTTAATAGAATCACAAAGTTTGCCGACTCTGGAGGTAAGTCCACAGTAATCCTACGATTTAGGTTTGCTCTTTGGGTTATAGTATTTGTTTTGGCTACCCCGGGAACATAGTTGGCTTGTTCGTGGGAGGAATCAGTTTGTTCGGGACCAGGAGTGTCTTCTCTTTGGCTGGCTTATGTACTGTCGTCGGCTTAGATGAAATTAGGGGGGCACTTGTGTTGTTAGGAGTTAAATTTCCATAAGATTTGTGGGGTCTACTTGGGATCAAAGTAGTTTTGCTGGGCTGGCATTTAGATCGGGACTGGTCCTTAGAGTTCGCAGTGTCGAGATTTATGTTCGGGTCTGCAGCTGCTAAAAGGCAATCCATTTTCTCCCCCAAAATCCTAACTCTCTCCATAAGTGGGAGCATATAAGATTTTAGTAGCTGATCGAAGAGTTCTATTGACTCTTTTTTGGACATGGGTAGTAATTCTTCGGGGAGAGATGGTAAGGAGTGGGTTCCTGGTGAGATCTCACTCACAGGTGGAACAGTTAATTTAGTTGTACTTTTCACTGTAGTAAGTGGGGAACTCAGGGAATTATAGCCTTTTCTTTTTACCCCGCCTTTTCTCCTTTTTTTCCTTGGAGGAGAGCGTAATACCCTTTGTGGATTCGTGGACTTAGATTTGGTCTTGCTATTAGTATGTTTCCGAATTGTCTCAGTGGATGCTACAATATCAATTGGGTGTTTGGAGAAAGTTGAATGGAGTTGTGGAACTGTGGTCGGGGCAGCTGGAGTATTTAGGTCAATAAGACTGTTGGAGACAATGGGAGGGCTGTTTGTATTGACGTCGCTGTTAATAACAGAGTGAGCAAGAGTAGAGTTATTATCACGAAAAATACTAGGGATATGATCAGTACTGAATAAGTCGACATCTAAGTCCAACCTACCAATACTGCCCGATTCTTGTGTATTAATTAGATCTAGTGGGGAAGTCATTGGTTTCTTTTTAAGTTGTTCGATTGAGCGACGTCGCTCAGCACGTTTCTACGCTAGTAAAATTTCTTTATCAATTTCCTTATTTGCCTTTGCAAAATATTTATCAAGGGGCCCAAGGATCGAGACCCCAACACAAGAAGGTAGAGAACTAGACATAACTATGGGTGGCTTTAACATGTAAGGTAACCCGGAGACCGACTGACCTGCGACAACTGTAGGCAGGGTATGGATGTAAGGGACCAGGCCCAGCCCAGCCTCCTTCGGCCCCTGACGGCCACAGACGGTCCCGCCCTTGTCCCGGGCTTCTCCCGTCGCGCTACCGCGCAGCGGTGATAGGGGGTTGTTAATAAGAAATAATTAGTTAGTGGGGCGGGGCAAGGCAGGGAGAGCGGCCCAGGTGTCAGAGGTTTGGGCTGGCGAGGACTCCTGGGAAATTGAGTCCCGGTCCCGCCGCTCGCAGCCCTGCACAAGATTGCGCACCCGCAGCAATGTCCTGGGAAGCGGCTCGCTTCAAGTCCACAGCGCCACACACAGCAAAGCGGGACCCGCGAAGCGGGTTCCGCAAGGTGTGGCGTAGGGGTAAGAGACCACAGGTGACGAAATGTCCCAGCAGGTAAAAAGCGTTTACCACAGCGTCCCAGAGACCATCCAGAGGCGGGGGCTTTTATGGTCGTTGGTGGGGCGGGGCACGGCAGGGAGAGCGGCCCAGGTGTCAGAGGTTCGGGCTGGCGAGGACTCCTGGGAAATTGAGTCCCGGTCCCGCAGCTCGCAGCCCTGCACAAGATTGCGCACTCCCAGCAATGTCCTGGAAAGCGGCTCTCTTCAAGTCCACAGCTCCAAGGTACCACACACAGCGAAGTGGGACCCGCGAAGCGGGTTCCGCGAGGTGTGGCGTAGGGGTAAGAGACCACAGGTGACGAAATGTCCCAGCAGGTAAAAAGGGTTTACCACAGCGTCCCCTTGGTCCAGTTGGAGGGGTATAGTGCTCTGGAAGGGGGTCCAGAGGGAGGGAGTCCTCACCTCCGACCCTAGTGCAGCCAGTGATTTTTTATCCCAGGTGGTAGTTTGGAACTACACTTAGAGGAAGAGTGGAGATTGGCTATTATGTGCCAGGTGTTACTACCCCCACTCTGTGGATTTTTAAAGACCAGTGGTATCTGGATGGTTGAGGGCCTGGTCCTGGCCATGGACAACTAGTGAGTACCAGTGCGGTAACCTAGTTGGGCCTGAGTTTTTTCTTCAGAGGAAATCAGGTTGGTTCAGAGTGGCGTGAAACCGGAGGGTGTCCCTGTTGTTGTGGGCCCGCGTCTGTGTTTTCTAGCCCGAAGCAGGGAAGCCCATCAAGGGAATGATTGGTCTACCATGTGCTTTGGCTGGAACGGGGTTGTGTTGGACTTGGACCTTTTTGGGAGGTTCGCCCCTAAAATTTTTGCCTTAAGCTCTGACATGGTGGACATGATTTTAGGCTTCTGCACACTTTAGCACTGTGGGCCAGCGTGCGCACTCTGAGTGCATGTGGTGAGATTGGCCTGCCCTCCCATAGGAATGCATGGGGGATATGTGTGTCCATGGTAATTCCTGGTATGAGGGAAGTGCAGGGTCATGTTTAGTATGTGCGAACTCGTGAAAATAAATGCTGCGCAATAGTGTGGCAGATTTATGGTGTTTATTTTAGAAATGCCACTTTAAGAAGTTGGCATTTCTGTGTGCTGTGTATCTGCCTACATGATTTGAATTGCATGTCTGGCTTGTGAGTGACAGGTGCTGGCTGATGTGGATGACTCCAGGAGTCAGGATTAGTCTGCCCAGTGGTGAATAGGGAGATCTGCATGTAGATGGGAGGGATGAGTTGCACCTGGGACCTAAATAGGGCTGTGCCTTCCCTCCACAATGCTGGCTCCACCTCCTGAGGTGCATCTGATGTCCTTGGCCTGTCCTGTGAAAAGGAGAGAGGAGCTGAGCAAAATAAAGTGATCAAAAGCTCCCCTGAACCAGTTGTATCTGGTTCTCCCATTGCCTACACTTTGAGACAAAGGAAAATGTAGTATAAAAGAAGGGGCTGTGACCCCATGTCAATGTTCTGTTTTTAGATCCTGACCCTGCGGGGTGTGCTGCTGCTGGGGACGAGGGGGGGGGGGGCTGCCATGAGGGCTTGCCTCTCTGGGCCCTGCCTTGCCCTTTTTTACCTTGGAGGATATATTTGGCTGGGACCTTTTGCTGTATTTGGGTATTCATGGGGACTTTGTACCTCTGCATGGGGACTTTGTACCTCTGCCCCTGGCGCCTGGGGAGCACTCTGTTTCCCTCTCTATGGAGCGCTTTGTTTTCGCCTTGCAGCACTGGACTGCACACTGTTACTTAGAGGGAATCCCCCATATAGGGATTCCCCCATTGCGCACGCCGAGTGGGAGCCAACCCCTCTTGTACTTTTATCTAATGCGGGTGCCCACCCCGCTTATTTGTATATTTACAAAGCGGGTGCCCACCCGAAATGGCCGTTTCATCTTTATTTTTCCCCTTTGCAGGTGCCCACCCCGCATCCAGTTGCTCCGAGATCACGCCGCAAAACCGAAAGTCAGGCACCCCTTGCCCAGAAAGTGGGAGGGTCCTGCAATCCGGCCCGAAGAGGTGCCAGAGTATGGAATGGTGCGGGGCTCCCTCGAGGAAGGGAAGCCCTGCGTGTGCTGAAGGGTGAAGGAGAAGTACGGCCGTCATTAGCGGAACCCCCCTGGGGTGGAGGAGAGCTCCATGTCCCACGCCGGAGGGGGCCTGAGGCACATGGTCGGTGCCTTCCCCCACCGCGTTAGAGTACCCATCCAAGTCCCGGGTCCCAGGAGGGGGCCGGGGTGAAGTGGAGACCAGAGAAGGAGAAGCTGGATCTGAGTTCTGCCCCTAGACCCGGTGAGTGAGGGCTCGAGGGGCGGGGTGGTGCTGGTCGAGGCACGGAGCGATTTCACCATTTTGAGCTCCAACAAAGGGGGCACCTTGTTGTCTAGAGGGCCAGAGGGGCCGTGAGCATTTTCAGTGCCCCAACGTGGTGCTGATTCTTCATAGCGGTGCCGCAGTTGCGGGCCACTGAAACGTCATGGGGCTAATTATTTTCAGAGCCTACGTGGCTCCAACGATGGCCATAATTGGGTTAGGAAGGCCCAGAGGGGCCCATGGTTTTATTATTTGGGTGCATTTAATCTAGATGGGCTCAGAGGGGCCCAGGCTTTTGCCCCTGTTGTGGGGTCATCCCTCCACAGCTACCCCATTACACTAGAGGGCAGCTGCAGTGTCTGGGGCTCATAGTTGTTTTAGGGCCACAGTACTTGGGGGGCATTACTTGCTTGCAGAGCACCATGTGGCTCCAACATTTTGCATTGGTTATTTTCAGAGCCCCGTGTGGCTCCCACGAGTGGTATAATTTGTTTTAAGGACCACTGCAAGCCCAAGCATCATTTTAACTTTTCCACCTGCCCTGCAAGTAGTTGGCAGCTGCACCGTATAGTTCTTTCTTTTAGGGGACATGTTTAAGTTGAGAGTGAAATGCACTCCTCTGCCCCAGTACTTTTTTTCACAGCTATGCAGCACTTAGTGCCTGCTGCAATGTTTAGGTTTGCGCAATTGTGCACCCCTGACTCCTGTTGCACAGGCAGCGCGCTCTGACTCTTGGACAGAGGGCATTTGAGCCCCTTAGAGATGGCCAGTTGGCCAGGGGGACTATTAGGTTTGTAGGGTGCCAGGTACTAGTGTGATTTATGAAGGTGCGCAGGAAATGTCATTCATATACTGTTTTATACACCCTGCTTTATGCTCTAGATGTGATTTTATGATTATGAGGTTTTACCTACTGTGTTATGTTTTGGTGTAGTCCCTACTGAGGTTTAGGTATGATTTATTCCCTACTGCGGTTTATGTTAGTAAGTTTATTTCCTAATGCGAGTTATGTTTAGGAGATTATGGTCTACTATGTTTAGACTTATGAGGTTGGCGCAGAATAGATTTCTCGCCTGTGAGTAATATGATTTATGTTACAGGTTAATGCTGAGTATAGTGTCTGCCACTGGCTACTGGTTGTGGTCTATGTTTAAGATATATTCTTACTTGTACTATTTTTACCAAGTGATGAGTCGGATAGTGGCCCACGTGGCCCTGCCATGTGTAAATAATCCCCTGTAAATATTGCCCAGTGCCAGTTGGCACAGTGTATATTGTGTGATTACCATCTAATGTGTTTTATGATAATACAAAGGCTATTTTTATATATAACCTGGTGTGGAGTTCTTTTTATGGTCTGCCTAGTATGATTTTACTTTGTATATTGTGCAAATGCTTTACACATCGCCACCGGGATAAACCTGACTGCTCGTGCCAAGCTACCAAGGGGGTGAGCAGGGGTAATCTTTGGCCTATAACTTCCTTGCCCTGACTAGAGTGGGGGTCTCTGCATGGCTTTTGCGCAAGCCTTAGCCAACCAGAGATCCCATTTCTAACAATTGTAATTTAAAATCCTACTTCACCATGAACAAGTAGTTTTCATAAAATATTCAAAGACACAAACATAAACTGGTTATCAGCTCCCATTTGGACATTATCACTCATTAGGTGCATTAGGGTAACTCCAATGTTACCCTATGTGAGAGGTAGCCTAGCAGTAGTGAAAAACACATTTTAGAGTTTGTCACTATCAGGACATATAAAACAAAAAAGTACATGCCCCACTTTTAAAATAAACTGTACCCTGGCCTCTGGGCTGGCCAGGGCCTAACCTAGGGGTGACTTACATGTATTAAAAAGGAAGGTTTAGACAAGGCAAAAGGTTCATTCATGCCAGGTCGGCATGCCACTTTGAAAATAGCAGTTGTAAAACTGCCCTCGAGGCAGCAAGGGCAGATTTGGGAGACATGCTTTATAGTACTACTTAAGTTAGTGGAACCAAGAGTGCTGCAGGGCCACCAGTAGCATTTAATTGCCCGTCCCTGGGTACATGTAGTACCATTTACTAGGGTCTTCTCAGTACATTGAATGTGCCAATCAGGTGTAAGTAAGTAAGTAAGTAAGTAATTTGTTTATTTGTAGATGATTAATTAAAATCTTTACAAAACAATAAAACATTGCTAAAAGGTGTTAAAAATCCGTTATATACAATTTCCTCAGTTTCACAAGTTTACTTTAATTAATCTCAGTTCATAATTGCCCATAAAATGTTTTGGGCTGTCAAACTTCTGGCTTTTTTGGTCCATTCCCAGTGTGCTCTTGTGTCTTTTTTCTACTAATTCAAAAAACTTTACAACCCGACACTTTTAATTTTCTTTTAGTAGGGTTAAAACACAATTTGACAGCCTGCCTGCATGTCCGAACGCCATATGATTTGAAGGAGGGACATAATAGATTGTACCTCAAATCTTTTAATTTAGGTCAGATGCACATGACGTGGATGATATTTTACTTGTCAGCTTTGCACAGGCGGCACTGCAGCGAGACGTTTTTTCTTTCCCAGGGTGGTAAGTGCGGGGTTACCGGGATCACGCTGAGGCTTAATTTTAAAAACTTTTCTTTGATTTTTAAGTTCATTCCAATGTGAAGATATGCTTGTGGCTGCGTTCTTCCGTAAGAGTGATCCAGCCATGCACTCTTTTTGTTAATGCCTCCTTGTCCTCAATACAGGAAATGATTTGTGCAGATTTTTTCACAATTTTTGGGAAAGTCAGGAGAACTGTTGGAGTACCCGAGAAGTCTGATAGTCCCAGGAATTGAAGCGAATCAAATAGATAATCTCTGGCTGAGGATTTGCGATGTCGAAGCAGCTCTTCCAATAGGTTAGAGTTTAAAGAACCAGCCTCAGCATGCAAATCTTGCGCCAGTTGGTAACAGAAGCACTCTGCCTATCTAGTGTTTGTTTCAAAAGGCCAAATTCCAACCGGATTTGTGCAGGTGAGACATATCTTGGCAGGTTAAGGATAGCCCTGTAGGAGTTAGCTATTATTGTATCCAGTATTGCGGCATCCTTCCCATATGTAAGAGTCGGCTGTAACTTTGCGTGCAAAACCTGGAGAAGGGGGTTGAGCTTTCGGTCAGGGAGGTTGGTTTTTAAGGATTTTATCGCCAGGTGAGTCACAGTTCCCTTTCCTCCTAAGGACTCCAATTGGGGTGTGAACGAGTTCTTGTTGTCCAGGACTACTCCCAAGTATTTATAGGTGGTTACCAAGTCCAGCCCATGTCCGTTTATGTGCCATTTAATTTTTTTTTTCCTGTAGTTCACTGCCATGACCTTTGATTTATTGAAATTTATTTGCAAGGCATTCCTTTCAAAAAGGAGTGGGATACATTTGGAAGGTGTTGAAGGCCAATCGGTGTCCGGCTTATCAGGTGTAAGCCAATTGTAAACACAACTTGAACAAAGTTAAGCTTGAACATAAACAGCACTATCACCAAACCAATCACTTGCAGGTAATGTTGAGATACAAATGTATATCATGAGCCCACATAGTATCTCTGCATATTTAGTTCATTGGAGCCGCACTGACCGATTCCTTTAAATCAGCCATACCCTTACTGTAGAACCCCTGGAATTCCACGAAAACATGAACCCCAAAGAATCATAGATCTGAGAAATAGCAAACCAAACCCAGCCAAGTTAAAGTAGCAGCACTGGGTTTCTTTTCCCAGTTGGGCAACCCCAAAGGCAGTAAATAAAAGGTCTGAGCTACATATGTATTGGTCTTCTCTAAATAAATCAATAAAAGCTCAGTGACCATCTACTGAGTGAATGGATTCACTCCCACCTTCCTAACAAAACATTGGTAAAAGAAGCTTCTGAGTAAAATAAAGGGTATCTTAGAGTGAACTACAAACCCAGCTGCAATATAAACTGTTGTTTAAAAATATAAGTAAGGAGAGGATACCAATAAAGTACACAAGTCACACTCCTGGCAGAAGTGACAGAGACAAGGAACATGACGTTAGGAGAGAGACAATTGCGCAGACTCAATAGGCCTCAAAAGTGGCTGCCTCTAAATGCTGCAAAACAGTGGAAAGTGACAGAAAAATAGTTGAGAGTGATTAACTAGTTATTTGGTATGAATACTATAAGAAATTGGAGTATTAGTTTAATAATCACAATCCTTGTTGGGATGAACTACAAAAAGTTACTAAATAAACTTGAGCTTCACCGTTGGTAGTTATGGGACTAATCAGAAAGACTTATCTTAGAGGAAAGATATAACATATTTATGCTGAACCAAAACAGTAATAAAGTCAGAACACACCAGAAAAAAAATCCCAAACCAATTTGGGAAAATAGAGTAAATTGTAGTAAATACAGCAAAACTAAAACAACAAATTCCAATAAGGAGAACTAGAGATATGATTTTTAAAGTTTTAGATAAAAATAGTTCAGTTAGTCCTCAAACCTTAACTGATCATAATACACCGGGAACATGGAGCAATTTAAAGCAGATAGCACTTTTTGGTGAACCTGAATCTTCACCCGATTTGCAATGTACTTTCATTGGATCGGCTCGGCAGGTTGATCTCGGTCTGCCGGAGGGCTTTGTAGCCAAAATGGTTCTAAGTCCCAGGTTTCATGGGATATTAGTAGGATTACACTTTGACACAGCTCAGGATTGCAGGACCTCAGAAACAGCACTTACAAGTCAAAACTCACTCCAGGGAAAACCACCAGAAGGGTCCAGGACAGGTACAGTTGGAACAGGTCAGCCGAGCATTTGCATTAAAGGCCACATGCAGCCTGTTTTATCCTTGTAGATTGAACAAGTGGTCAGCCTTATGACCCCTGGGGTACACTTCTTTGTCCTGGATACAAGGGGATGAGCTGTTCTAGAATCCAGGCCTCTCTCAGGTCTCCACCAGGAAGTGCAGTCTGACCTTCTTGAACTCACTAAATGAGAAGTACTAAAAAGAAACCCTTCTGGCATGCTTCATCATAGGGTCGTTAACCCACCTCTAACACACAGACCAACGCTCAGGGTGAAGCGTATATTTTTTCAGATACATGTTTTCATTAGGGGGATCCCTATTGCAGAAAGAAAGATGATTACAACTGTATAAGTGGATACCCTGTCTCTTTTAATATGGGCCTTTTTTCGCAGGATTAAACATTATAAAGATCGGGTATATGAGAGAAGCAACATCTAAATTACCCTGTCTGCATGTACCAACATGTTTCAACCTATTCCAGATGCCCTTGTGGGTCACTGCCCTTTC
This sequence comes from Lissotriton helveticus, assembly GCF_964261635.1. NCBI lineage: Eukaryota > Metazoa > Chordata > Amphibia > Caudata > Salamandridae > Lissotriton > Lissotriton helveticus. The sequence continues at coordinate 1,974,598,879 of NC_136063.1, forward strand.
TCAGGATACCAATCCCTTATAATTGTGATGATCCCTTCTAGTTAGTGAATAAGTGGTTGGGTCTAGTATGTGGCAAAATCTGCCTTTAGTAAAACACTCAGAAGGCGTACCTCCAAAGATAAAATGCATCCCATTATTATTGGATTCACTTACCTCAGGACGGATCTCCCCCTTTACAATGCCATCAGTATTTAAATGTATGAGTTTAAATTCCAGTTTCATATTGTACTCTCACCAGCGAGTGGCACCCAACAGCTAGTGAAATGTGATACACTCATACTAAATCAAACAATAGAATACTATAATTATAGCACAATTATGTTCCTTACCCGTGTGTCATAATTAATGCTCCAAACCCGGGGCCAGAATGGGAACGTCTCTCTATAGTTCTACGCTAAAGAAATAAGAAATCCAAACGAAAAACTTTTGATGTTATAATACAAGTTACACACATTATTTGGATAAACACACCCTTTGATCATATGGTCCTACTGTGTTCTTTTGTTTATAGTCTAACAGATATGCTTTTGTCCTCTTAAGATTACCCTAGTGATTGCTAATCCTCTAGTGCCAATCGGTGTCTATATGTTGCATTGAAGTTGGATTGCTTAAATCAAAATCTCTATCCCACAGCCTGTGTAGCATTGTGTCGGGTATTAGCCTACATTGGGAAGTCATCCGCAGTCTAGTTAATAGATTATCTAGTGACCGGGTAACCCCCGCAAGTTGCCGTCTGACTGCCACCTTCCTCACTTACTTCATCAAGGTTTGGTGTCCCTGTTGCGGCCACTCTTCTCCGACCCACGGTGCTGGTCGGTTCTCGGCAGCACCACTAAAAATATTCTAAGCCTGCCACGTGAAGTTATGTGACTTTCTGTTGCTGCACTGCTCAACAGCTTGGACGGGGACCTCATTACCCATATGTAACCTTCAACAGCACAGTAGATGTTGCAGTCCACTAGTCACAGTTAAGAAACAGGTCCTGTGTACACGTTGTACAAAATACTAAGGGCTTAAAGGTGTGTTAAATATACCAATTTCATCATGTTGAAAGGAGGAGCAAAAACATATAAGGCAGAAATCTAGGGGTACGCCATCAAAAAAGGACTATCTCCTACTAACACTCTAAAAGAGCTGGAATGCCAGAGCAAACACCACATGCAAAGAGCACATATCGCCAGAAAACTCCTAACGCAAGATGCACTAGAAAGAAGGCATTGTAATCCATCAACTCTTACAGCCATTGTGACAGATTTTAAACCTATTGAGGCTTGCTGCGCAAATAAGCCTAGGAATCTACTGCAATGGTTGCATTAATTAATTCTTGAACCCACAACTTGTCCTACGCAGATGTAGATGGGAGGTTCAGCAAGTGTCTCAAGTGGGCCCTTAGACAGAGCAGCTGCCTGTCATCTAACATAAAGGCAAAGACAAGTCTTCATTTTCTTCCTGATAAACTACCAGATTTGTGCTGAACCAAGATGTGACTTTTCCATGTTTATCAAAAGCCCAGCAAACATTCTAGGTGTCGGATTATACTCTAAAAAGGAGGGTGCAGAAATTGCAGAGTTGTACCGATAAGGGCAAAAATGTGGGGCATATTACCAAGCATTAGCGAAAAATATCGCTAAGCTTGGTTAACGGCTATATTTAAATCGCCGCGCTTCGCCTATTTATATCGCTTAGGAGCTTTGATATTATCAAGGTTTATCTCCTAAGCGATAAAAATCGGCCGAAATGCATGAATATCGTTGAAAAGTCAGCGATATTCATGCATTACCGAGCAAATGCTCTTAGCCATGTTATCCACCTACCATTGGGTAACATGGCTAAGAACTGCTCTGGTCAGGCGTTTGCTTTTGGAGATAATCGCGCTTAGCGCGATTATTTCCAAAAGTTGGTAATAGGAGTTAGCGATGTTAGCGACTGTTTCCAGTCGCTAACATCTTGGCACGCCCACTTTGCATGTCATTAGCGCTATATATCACTGACATGCAAAGTGGGCCCCCAGAAGCTCGCTATCTCCTGCTAGCTATCGCTAACTGGTGTTAGCGACAGCTAGGTAATAGGGCGATTAAATTATCGCCGCTTTAGCGGGAAAAATTCCCGCTAACGCGGCGATAAGGCCCTTGGTAATATGCCCCTGTGTTTCCTATACTTTTGAAGAACCACCACTCTAGAGCTAAAATGTTTGTTTATGTTTATGTTTATGTCAGTTTATATAGCGCCAAGTCACCGACAGGTCTCAGGGCGCTTTTGACCGCAATGACATCACAGCTCGGGCAGCAACAGGAGGCGAGCTAGGTCTATACTGAGCTCAACGCTGTTTTAAATAGAGTTGTCTTCAGGGCTTTCCTAAAGCAAAGCAGATTTCCTTCCTTGCGAAGAGCTTCCGGCAGCTCATTCCACATTTTGGGCAGTAGGACCGAAAAGGATCTCCCTCCTTTTGTTGCTAGCCTGAACCGAGGACATACCAGCACTTACTTAAAAGACACTTACTTCCATGTCCCAGGGATGTAAATATTGCAATAGGCTCTGGCCTCAGTGACGTTCAATAAGTCTTCTGCTCCCTACATTTTCACAACGCTGTGATATTGAAGTGGGTGAGGGTGCCCACTGCAGGAAAGAATGACAGCCAATGGACATGGAAGTAGGAGTCCTGAAGCTTCACAGTAATCAAAATTCCCCTTAGGGCTCCGTGGGAATCATGGACTGAAGGAGACACTATGAAGCAGACATGATAAACACGCTGATTGTCACTCTTCAGATTCTGACTGTGTCAAAAACCATGGTCTTGATAAGTGCTCAGAAAGAAGAATCAATATACACCTTGACCACTCTTTGCAGGAAAGACTGAAATGATAGCTCTCCTAAACAGAAGAGAAGAGTTACACTTGATCAAAGCTTGGCAATAGATGTGGATACGAGGAATCTGAGTCACCCCAACCCATGGCTATACCAGGAAAATGGATGAACTTCAGGGAGTGTACTTGAATGGCAACATCCAGAAAACCTTCTCCATGGAAAAGGTATAGCTAAGCATCAAAAAATAGAAGAATGTGGCCTGAAAAAATAGGCATTCTAAATAGGGATCCGCCATGTAAACCCTGCCCGTCTCTAGCCACTATACATAATAAAGGCAAAACATCTCTCATAAGAACCAAAATATATTACTAAAAGCAAATGGAGCATAAGCCCTCACCACTCTAAGAGTAAAGAAAAAACCTTCGGTGGGGGGAAATGGAGGTAGAGTTTTGGCAAGGAGTGGACTTTCAAAGAAGAAAGATGGAAAGGAACACTTCTTTGGAAATGCAATCAAAAAGATCTTTTCACAATTATAGACCAGAAGGTAACATATCTTATCAGAGCCTTGCCTTTTCACTCTTGTCAGAACAGAGATGAATTAGACGTACTTGGGGGTAATGGTCGTGCCCCGACACTCTTCATTTTACCTAAGATATTTTTTAATAATATTCACGTTTTCTTCTATGATCTATTTAAAATTAGGAAAACGCAGATCAAAAGCAGAATCCTTGTATCTTCCTAATTATCTTCTTTTTTGCAGAGAGGCGTGCTCCTTAGTACTGTTAGTACTGGTCCTGTTCCAGTGTTTGTTTATACTTTAGAAGCAGCTGCCTAATCATTACTCTGTCAATCTACCGAGACTGATTACTAGTTTCACACTTGACCTTTACTCTGCCTGGTTTTCTATTTCCTGACTATGCGTCAACATGTGATTGCCTCGTTATATATTATGTGACTCTAATTTGGAGCTTTGCAAACACTTCTTTCAAGTTGTTCCGTTTTTTAAACATTATTGTTCAAAGGATTATCAGGGAAAATGTGCATTCTGTGTTGCTTTCTTTCACTAAAGAACCGTAAGTGTTGCAGTGAAACTGCTAGAAATAGATGATCATGATAATCCTCTTTAAAACAAAAAAACGAATTAGGTATCTATCTATCTATCTATCTATCTATCTATCTATCTATCTATCTATCTATCTAACTATCTATATTACCTCCTTTTCCATATTTTTGTGAAATATGACCAGATTTGTCATCATACTCTGGTGTTTTATTGTTTGGGGACTAGTATGTTGTAACCTACAGAGAACATTGTATTGTATTTTTAACATTCTCAGTTTTACCATACCAGTTTTTTTAAAATTAGGGGCTGGCGAATGGCCTTGAATTCATGCAAAACTTAGGTTACATTTTGACTGCATGCGCCTGTTGGTGGCTCCAGGAGTCCAAGCTCATATAGATAGAATTTTCCTTTGTTCTTAGCCAACTTCTTTCCCATGTGCATATCCTCATTTCTTTGTGTCAGTTTGTGTATGTGTGAGATGGTTGGTTAATGTGTTTTTCTGCAACTTTTAATAGTCTTTTACATGTGTAACTGATTCTTAGGAATGTTTTTCTTTGAGAAATGTTTGAAGTACATTGTAATTAATCAATTCAATTTAAAGAAGTCTTTATTTCGATATACATATCATAAAAGACTGTATGTTAAAAACAAGAAGAAAAAGACATAAACACTACATTGTGAATCACAGAGCATCACTACCAGAAAATTAAGTCATCCAGTCGATCCATACAATATATAATAATTTATCTAAAAACATAATTTAAGACCCTATATAATAAATTAAGAATATAAAAAAGTCTGAGGTCAGAGATCAATAAGCATCACAGAAAGGATTATACATAAATAATGTATCACTTAAATGAAACATTTTTAGTTCTGGCGTAGCTTTCTCATCCGTACAGCCCACATCCAGTGTAAACATTTTGCGACAGCAATTGTAATGGGTTCTGAACAGTCAGTTAGGAGGATCCTTAGTGCCTCTGCTCTAGTAGTAATACCCTTCTGCAGACAAATGGGCTTCAGCCACGTGTGCCTAGGATATTTGTACTCTGGACAGATAAACAAGATGTGGGCTATGCTTTCCGGCTGAAGTGGACAGAATGGACAAGATATATTGTTGTTGGCTTGCCATTTGCCGGTAAAGGTGTTGACAGGAACGGTACCCACCCTGTATTGGTGGTACCGTTTCCTGTCTCCGGGAAGTGTAATAAAATCCCAGTAGCCCTCATAAGCAGTTCCTTGTTTAAGCTCCAGGAAGTTTCTTGTAAGAGATGGGCCAATGCAAGTTCTAAAATTTTGCATTGTAACCAATGACCAATATAGCCTCCTGAAAACCTTTCTAGGCGGAAAATAATTAACAATGGGATTCTCCCACTGTGAGCTCAGACCCATAGCGATATAAACTGCCTTAATCTCTTTTAACCATGAAATTCTGTTGGCAGTATCTGCGTCTCGGACATCGAGGAGGGCCTGGGCGTACTGGGGGAGTTCAGGTGTAACCCATAGTCTCCTCCAGTACGCCGCAGGTCTGAAGCGTGCCACATCCTCTAGTCCCTGGCAGCCCAGATTGTAGAAAAGGGGCAAAAGTGGCGTGGATGGTGGAAGGCCAACTAATCCCCTCAAAAACTTGTTTTGTGAGCTCGTAATTTGCTATAAATTGCTAAACCCCCATAATTCTGCCCCATAGAGGATGGACACACTTATTTTAGTACAGTAAATTTTTAGCGCTGGGGCAATGGGTTTTGTGGCCAAGAGGCGGTGTTCCTTTATTAGGGCACCTGCTAGCTGCGCATGTTTGGTGGCCAACTGATTAATGTGGGGTTTCCTTTCCAACTTAGAACCCAGGGTTATGCCTAGATAGGAAAAGAGTTGGGTCTGTTCTAACATTTCGCCATTCATAGTAACCCTCCCTCTCACAAGCTTTTGCTTGTGCATGACCATGAACTTAGTCTTGGTCACATTGATGGTAAGGCCGTAATCCTTGCAGAACACTTCGAAGTGCACAATAGCTTTCTGTAGGCCTTGCTGCATTTTAGATATTAATAAAGTGTCATCTGCAAACATTAGCAGAGGGATCGGTTTGCCATCTAATTTGGGAGCATCGGTAGGGTGGTTCTTAAAGTACTGGATCACCCTGTTAATGTAGAGCGAAAACAGTGTTGGTGCCAGGACGCACCCTTGCCGTACCCCTCTGCGGATCGGAAACCTATCCATGACTTTGCCTTGCTGTCCCCACCGGACTTGGGCAAAATTTGCATCGTGGAGTTTGATTAGAAAAGCCAGTACATTCAGTGGCATGCCTTGTTCGGTAAAAACACTCCACATCTTAGAACGCGGTACTAAGTCAAATGCCGACTTAACGTCGACAAATGCCGCGAAAAGAGTGCCACCTCTAAGGATTACCACCCACCAATAAATTAAAACAAATCTAAAAACCTGATCTACAGTGCTTGTGTGTGTGCGGAACCCAGCCTGGAGGGGAGACAGAATATCCTCCTCATCAATCCAGGTTTGGATCCTAGACAAGACAAGCCTGGCTATCACCTTCTTGATGCAGTCGATCAGACTTATAGGCCTATAATTGCCTGTGTCCCCACGAACCCCCTTCTTATAAATCGGGATAATTTCGGCACCCTTCCAAGTATCTGGTATGGGGGAACCTTTTGCAATGGCATTGGCAAGGGACTGAATGTAGGGCGTCCACACTCCCCTCTCATATATGAACAAGTCGGCTAGAACACTGTCCAACCCGGGCGCTCTACCCTTTGGGACAGAATTAAGTGTTCTTTCAACCTCCTTTTAGCTAAAATGTAATGGTATAATGTCTAGGGGAGTGTTCGGGATGTCAGACCACAGCACCATATCAAAAATCGGGCAAGCAAAGTGAGTTGTGAAGTGCGAGATCCACAAATCTGGGGGAACAAAGTTTTGCAGTTGTTCCCTAGGGCGCCCCTTCCCCCATTTCACCAGGTCCCAAAATCCGCCCATGTTCCTATCTCTACTAGCATGGTACAGGTCCAACCAGTACTGTTCGTCCCAAGCACGTTTTGCTTCGTGTTGCACTTTCTTGTACGCCGTCCTAGCTTTTTAATCCGGTCCCTCTTTTTAGATCTTATTGCCATGGCCAAGGTTTTGTAGGCATACCTACACAATTTACCATACCATGTTTCCACCCTAGTTTTAGGCCTATGCTTCGATTTTTGTACCCCAGTTATAAAAAAGACCTAAGCTTATTAAAAAGATTAGTATGGATTAGAATAACTTTGGACATCATGTCCTGCATAGTGACACATTTCTGGAGCTCAGTAGTGGCCTCAGTTGAGCAGTTTTGCATTCCCTGTTATTGTTTTTGTTCAGAAAAAAACATAAAAAAGAAGAAAAAAAACAATTCTTTTTAGAACTACCTCCAATTCTCAAAAAAGAGCTGTATTCTTAACAAATTCAAAAGGAGTAACTAAAGTGGAGTGCAGTGAGAGAGGAAAGGAAAATGAGTGAGAAAGCAAAGAAAGGGATGAGAGGGGAAGGGAAGTGAAGTAGGGGAACTAAAAGAAGGTGGGTGTGGGAGGTGAGTGAGGAGAAGGGGAGTGAACAAGGGGAATAAGGATAAGTGAAGAAAATGTAGTAAAGGAACGGGGGTGTGGAAGGGTAAGAAAAGAGCAGTGATGTTGAGGAAAGAGTGGTGATACAGACTGGATAAAGGCAAGTGAGTGTGAGACAAGGGGAGTAAGGGAGTGAAGAGACAGAGCAAGTGAAGGAAAAACTGAGAGTAGAGGACTGAGTGAGGGAGGAAAGAAACATAAGTGAGGGAGTGTGGCTGAGTTATAGGGAGTGAGCCTTATAGAAGAGGAGTGACATACTAAGGGGTCGGAGAGAATGAGGCTAACAGAGAGAGAATGATGGAAGGTGAGTGTAGAAGTAAGAGGACAGAGGGAGTAAGAGAAGGAGTTAATGAAGTGGAGTAAGCAGAGTAAGGGAAGGTAAAATAGTTAAGGAGCAAAAGAAGGGAAGAGACAGAAAGGAAAATAAAAGAGAAGGTGAGTGTGGGAGAATGGCTATGTTATAGGGAGTGAGTGTGATAGAACAGGAGTGAGAGACTAAAGGGAAAGAGAGAATGAGGCTAACAGAGAGAGAATGAGGGAAGGAAAGTGTAGAACTAACAGGACAGAGGGAGTAAGAGAAGGAGTTAGTGAAGTGGAGTAAAGAGAGTAAGGGAAGGGAAAAGTGTGAAGGAGCGAAAGAAGGGAAGAGACAGGAAGGAAAGTAAAGGAGAAGGTTTGAAAGAAGGTGAGTGTTGGATTGTAGCTGAGTTATAGGGAGTGAGTGTGACAGAAGAGGTGTGAGAGACTAAAGGGACGGAGAGAATGATGGAAGGAAAGTGTAGAACTAACAGGACAGAGGGAGTAAGAGAAGGAGTTAGTGAAGTGGAGTAAGGAGAGTAAGGGAAGGGAAAAGAGTAAAGGAATGAAGTAAGAGAAGAGAGAGGAAGGAAAGTAAAGGATAAAGTCTGAAAGAAGGTGAGTGTGGGAGTATGGCTGAGTTATAGGGAGTGAGTATGGCAGAAGAGGAGTGAGAGACTAAGGGGACGGAGAGAATGAGGCTAACAGAGAGAGAATGAAGGAAGGGGAGTGTAGAACTAAGAGGACAGAGGGAGTAAGAGAAGGAGTTAGTGAAGTGGAGTAAGGAAAGTAAGGGAAGGGAAAAGAGTGAAGGAGCGAAAGAAGGGAAAGGACAGGACGGAAAGTAAACAAGAAGGTCTGTAAGAAGGTGAGTGTGGGAGTGTTACTGAGTTATAGGGAGTGAGCATGACAGAAGAGGGGTGACAGTCTAAGGGGTCGGAGAGAATGAGGCTAACAGAGAGAGAATGAAGGAAGGGGACTGTAGAAGTAAGAGGACAGAGGGAGTAAGAGAAGGAGTTAGTGAAATGGAGTTAGGAGAGTAAGGGAAGGGAAAAGAGTGAAGGAGCGAAAGAAGGAAAGAGACAGGATGGAAAGTAAAGGAGAAGGTTTGAAAGAAGGTGAGTGTGGGAGTATGCGTAAGTTATAGGGAGTGAGTGTGACAGAAGAGGAGTGGCAGACTAAGGGGACGGAGAGAATGAGACTAACAGAGAGAATGAGGGAAGAGGAGTGTAGAACTAAGAGGACAGAGGAAGAAAAAGAAGGAGTTAGTGAAGTGGCGTAAGGAAAGTAAGGGAAGGCAAAAGAGTGAAGGAGCAAAAGAAGGGAAGAGAGAGGAAGGAAAGTAAAGGAGAAGGATTGAAAGAAGGTGATTGTGGGAGTATGGCTGAGTTATAGGCAGTGAGCATGACAGAAGAGGAGTGACAGACTAAGGGGATGGAGAGAATGAGGCTAACAGAGAGAGAATGAGGGAAGGGGAGTGTAGAACTAAGAGGACTGAGGGAGTAAGAGAAGGAGTTAGTGAAGTGGAGTGAAGAGAGTAAGGGAAGGGAAAAGTGTGAAGGAGCGAAAGAAGGGAAGAGACAGGAAGGAAAGTAAAGGAGAAGGTTTGAAAGAAGGTGAGTGTGGGAGTGTAGCTGAGTTATAGGGAGTGAGTGTGACAGAAGAGGTATAAGAGACCAAGGGAATGGAGAGAATTAGGATAACAGAGAGAGAATGAGGGAAGAAGAATGTAGAAGAAAGAGGATACAGGGAGTTTGAGAAAGAGTTAGTGAAGTGGAGTAAGGAGAGTAAGGGAAGGGGAAAGAGTAAAGGAATGAAGTAAGAGAAGAGAGACGAAGGGAAGTAAAGGATAAGGTCTGAAAGAAGGTGAGTGTGGGAGTATGGCTGAGTTATAGGGAGTGAGTGTGACAGAAGAGGAGTGAGAGACTAAGGGGACGGAGAGAATGAGACTAACAGAGAGAGAATGACGGAAGGGGAGTGTAGATCTAAGAGGACAGAGGGATAGGGAAGGGAAAAGAGTGAAGGAGCGAAAGAAGGGAAGAGACAGGATGGAAATCGATCGACTCCTGAGGCGGAAAGCCGGGAGTGAATGCTCGCATATTTTTTTAAAAATTGAATTGTGTTTTGTGATTTTAACTCCCCTGTGCACTTACCCTGAGCACTTTCCCTGCTATCACGCCTGCTAGCTTCTTGATACAGCGGATTTTAGCGCTGTAACCTGGAAAGCTTTCACTGCCGCCATCGCGGCTCGAACGTCGCCACGCCCACTTTGAGGCCACGCCCACCTCGACCTAATCTGCTTACAAAGCGCTGACTACCAGCGCGCCAAACACTGAAAATCGATCGACTCCTGAGGCGGAAAGCCGGGAGTGAATACTCGCATATTTTTTTTTAAATTGAATTGTGTTTTGTGATTTTAACTCCCCTGTGCACTTACCCTGAGCACTTTCCCTGCTATCACGCCTGCTAGCTTCTTGATACAGCAGATTTTAGCGCTGTAACCTGGAAAGCTTTCACTGCCGCCATCGCGGCTCGAACGTCGGCCACGCCCACTTTGAGGCCACGCCCACCTCGACCTAATCTGCTTAAAAAGCGCTGACTACTAGCGCGCCAAACACTGAAAATCGATCGACTCCTGAGGCGGAAAGCCGGGAGTGAATGCTCGCATATTTTTATTAAAATTGAATTGTGTTTTGTGATTTTAACTCCCCAGTGCACTTTCCCTGAGCACTTTCCCTGCTATCACGCCTGCCAGCTTCTTGATACAGCGGATTTTAGCGCTGTAACCTGGAAAGCTTTCACTGCCGCCATCGCGGCTCGAACGTCGGCCACGCCCACTTTGAGGCCACGCCCATCTCAGAGACCACACCTACCTCACCTACAAATGGGCCCTACACGCAAGCGCAGCGGACGAGCGCAGCGGGAGCGCCGTCAGCGCGCCAAAGGCGCGCCTAAGGCAAGCCCGTCTGCGCCCGTCTGCGATCGGACGCGGTCCAGGGCCATACCTTATGCCTCTCAGAACAACTTCATACGGTGGAGCAAGCAAGAATTACTAGCCCTCCGCTGTAACACTGCTGAGTCATGTAAGCACAACCTACGAGTAGAGAATAACATGGGCTGTGAACATTGTCACTTCTCCTATAATCTGGGTAGGAACATGGCCATCACGGATTACACCTTACAGTGTGGACTAATTAACGTCCGCTCGCTTCGAAAACACAAGCTAGACCTATATGATTTACTCACCGACAAACAGTGGGATCTTGTGTTTCTAACTGAAACATGGTTAGACGAAGGATCCACACCTGATGCCCTAGAGGCACTCCCAGAGGGATATACAATATATAGACAGGACAGACCTAGAGGTAGAGGAGGGGGCATTGCTATCGTGGGCCAGGAAAGTCTACGATGCCAGCTGGACTATTCCCCCATCCTGGATAGCGAGGCGGGGAGTTTTACGATAAAAGTCAATAACAACTGCACGCTGAAAGGCATGTTGATCTATAGACCCCCTGGCCCCGCGACCGGGTTCGAGGAAAGTCTGGTTGAAAGCATCATCGAGACTGCGTTATGCAAGGACACATTTTTGGTGCTTGGCGACCTTAATTTACATTTTAATAACCCCTCAGACAAAGCTAGCAGTAGCCTTTGCCAAGCATTAGGAGCCCTTCAGATGAACCAAATTGTAAAGGGTCATACCCACCAGCAAGGCCACCTACTCGATCCTATATTTGCCAACTGGGGGGGAGTAGAAGCTATGGCCCCCATTCCCATCCCTTGGTCGGATCATTATCTGGTACCATTTTCCATTCGAATTCCTGAAGGTAGATCTCCACAGCCTACGGCACTGTATCACCTTAGGCGGAAATGGGCGTCCTTTTCCCAGTCTAAGTTCTGCGAGGCGCTGACTATTGGAGGTTACCCCGGGGGGGATGATGCAGATACGGCTAACACCCAACTCTGTAAGCGCATTAATGAAGCGCTCGATTGTACTGCTCCTCTGGCAAAAACCAAACCTGGCGGTCGCGTTCAAAAAACCGCTCCATGGTTCAATGATGCACTACGCGACACGAAAATCGCATTGAAGAAAGCCGAGAGACTGTGGCGCAGGGCTCTCTCCAAAGATACTAGAGATGCCTATTTAACTGGGAGACGACTTTACCATGGCTTAATTAGGAAGTCTAAAACTGCATACTACGCCACCAGAATTAGCGAAGCCGGTAACTCGACGAAAGAGCTATTTTTGCTCTATAAAACTCTTGCTAACGGAAAGTCAGTCACCATCCCTGATGATTGCTCGCCCGAGTCCTGCGACAGGATTGCAGACTTTTTTGCGGAAAAAATATCTAATATCTATTCCGCATTTCCAATTCAACCTATTAATGGGGCTGAATTTGTGGAAAGCCCAAGGGAATGGGGGGACAAACCTAAATTGACCAACTTTATCACCCCGCCCACAGAAGATCTCCTAAAAATCTGTAGATCTGTAAAATCGGGATCTCCCCGGGACCCCACTACACCGAAACGCCTAGCAGACAGCCTAGAGGTTCTGGAACCCTACATCAGGCATCTACTGGACGTGTCTTTCAACACAATGACCGTGCCTAAAGATTGGAAAAAGGCGGTGGTCTTACCCCTTAGGAAGAAATCCACTATCAGTTTTGATCATCTTGAAAATCTGCGGCCCATCTCTCTCCTACCCTACATGGCCAAAGTGGCCGAAAAAACGGTTAATGTGCAACTCATGGACTTTGTGGACAAAGCTGCCTTATTGCACGACACCCAATTTGGCTTCCGTCCTCGCCACTCAACGGAATCGGCGCTCTTGCTGGCGGTGGAGACCCTGCGGCAGGGAGTGGATGAGGGTCATACTATGGCCCTCATCCTATTGGACCTGAGCGCGGCATTCGACACTGTAGCTCATTCCACCTTGCTACAGTGTCTGAATAGCGGAGGAATAACGGGAGCCGCACTCCAATGGATCCAATCCTTCCTGACTGGAAGAAGCTTCCAAGTCCGCCAGGGTGACCACTATTCCAGAGACATAGAATTGGGTCAGGGCGTTCCTCAAGGATCGTCCCTGAGCCCTACTCTTTTCAATCTATATGTCTCCCCAGTGGCTCCGATTGCTGTTGGTCACGGATTACAAATTGTATCCTATGCCGACGACACTCAGCTGGTTGTCTCCCTCTCGCGTGCACCCGGCCTTGCTATGGACAGCTTCAGGGTTTGCATGCAAGATCTTGCAACTTGGATGTCCACCAATTGTCTAAAATTAAATGGCAACAAGACCGAGGTGCTCGTGGTGGGGGGGAACCCATCTGTCTGGTCGTCGGTGTGGTGGCCCCCATGTCTAGGTGAGGCCCCAATACCTCGACATGAAGTAAGAAATCTTGGGGTCTGGCTCGATGCAGACCTGTCTTTCGGGCCCCAGATAGACAGGGTGACGGGCATCTGTTTTAGTGTATTAAAAAGGATACGGAAGGTCCTAGCTCTTCTCCCCATGACCGCCCGCAGAACCCTGGTGCATGCCCTTGTCACAGCACGCATGGACTTTGGCAATCTGCTGTATCTGGGAGCAACTTGTAAGGCGACTAATCGCCTGCAGGTGCTTCAAAATGCTGCAGCTCGCCTTATATTAAAGCTTCCAATAAGATCAAGCTCCAAAGCTGCCCTTCAGACCCTCCATTGGCTGCCGGTAAGGAGCAGAGTTGATTTCAAATCCCTGTGTACTTGTCATCGCATTCTTGCTAAGAGGTCGCCTGTACCTCTCCAGAGCCTAGTCACCAGGTATGCTCCATCTCGCGCTTTGCGCTCCTCACATGGAGGCCTATTAAAGGTGCCTAGAGTGAGAAGGGCCCGCATGGGAGGTAGATCTTTTCGCTACCTGGTGGCGAAGAGCTGGAATGCTCTACCCCTCGATCTCCGTCTGGACCCATCGGAAACTAGTTTCCGGAGGAAACTAAAAACACACCTCTTTTCAAGATAGTCGGGTCCACTCCTTATTTCTGTTTGAGTCTGTAGTCTTTCAGTGAGCGCGGAGACACGCTTCTTAGCGTACCAGGCGCTTTATAAATTTCCCTTTATTATTATTAAAGTAAAGGAGAAGGTTTGAAAGAAGGTGAGTGTGGGAGTATGCGTAAGTTATAGGGAGTGAGTGTGACAGAAGAGGAGTGGCAGACTAAGGGGAGGGAAAGAATGAGACTAACAGAGAGAGAATGAGGGAAGGGGAGTGTAGAACTAAGAGGACAGAGGAAGAAAAAGAAGGAGTTAGTGAAGTGGAGTAAGGAAAGTAAGGGAAGGGAAAAGAGTGAAAGAGCGAAACAAGGGAAGAGAGAGGAAGTAAAGTAAAGGAGAAGGTCTGTAAGAAGATGAGTGTGGGAGTATTGCTGTGTTACAGGGAGTGAGCGTGACAGAAGAGGTGTGAGAGACTAAGGAAATGGAGAGAATCAGGCTAACAGAGAGAGAATGAGGGAAGGAGAGTGTAGAAGTAAGAGGACAGAGGGAGTAAGAGAAGGAGTTAGTGAAGTGGAGTAAGGAGAGTAAGGGAAGGGAAAAGAGTAAAGGAATGAAGTAAGAGATGAGAGAGGAAGGAAAGTAAAGGATAAGGTCTGAAAGAAGGTGAGTGTGGGAGTATGGCTGAGTTATAGGGAGTGAGTGTGACAGAAGAGGAGTGAGAGACTAAAGGGACGGAGAGAATGAGGGTAACAGAGGGAGAATGAGGGAAGGGGAGTGTATAACTAAGAGGACAGAGGGAGAAAGAGAAGGAGTTAGTAAAGTGGAGTAAGGAGAGTAAGGGAAGGGAAAAGAGTGAAAGAGCAAAACAAAGGAAGAGAGACGAAGGAAAGTAAAGGAGAAGGTCTGTAAGAAGGTGAGTGTGGGAGTATGGCTGAGTTATAGGGAGTGAGTGTGACAGAAGAGGAGTGAGAGACTAAGGGGACGGAGAGAATGAGGCTAACAGAGAGAGAATGAGGGAAGGAAAGTGTAGAACTAACAGGACAGAGGGAGTAAGAGAAGGAGTTAATGAAGTGGAGTAAGGAGAGTGAGGGAAGAGAAAAGAGTAAAGGAGCAAAAGAAGGGAAGAGACAGGAAGGAAAGTAAAGGAGAAGGTTTGAAAGAAGGTGAGTGTGGGAGTGTAGCTGAGTTATAGGGAGTGAGTGTGACAGAAGAGGTGTGAGAGACTAAGGAAATGGAGAGAATGAGGCTAACATACAGAGAATGAGGGAAGGGGAGTGAAGAAGTAAGAGGACAGAGGGAATAAGAGAAGGGGTTAGTGAACTGGAGTAAGGAGAGTAAGGGAAGGGAAAAGAGTAAAGGAATGAAGTAAGAGAAGAGAGAGGAAAGAAAGTAAAGGAGAAGGTCTGAAAGAAGGTGAGTGTGGGAGTGTAGCTGAGTTATAGGGAGTGAGTGTGACAGAAGAGGTATAAGAGACCAAGGGAATGGAGAGAATTAGGATAACAGAGAGAGAATGAGGGAAGAAGAATGTAGAAGAAAGAGGATACAGGGAGTTTGAGAAAGAGTTAGTGAAGTGGAGTAAGGAGAGTAAGGGAAGGGGAAAGAGTAAAGGAATGAAGTAAGAGAAGAGAGAAGAAGGGAAGTAAAGGATAAGGTCTGAAAGAAGGTGAGTGTGGGAGTATGGCTGAGTTATAGGGAGTGAGTGTGACAGAAGAGGAGTGAGAAACTAAGGGGACGGAGAGAATGAGACTAACAGAGAGAGAATGACGGAAGGGGAGTGTAGATCTAAGAGGACAGAGGGATAGGGAAGGGAAAAGAGTGAAGGAGCGAAAGAAGGGAAGAGACAGGATGGAAAGTAAAGGAGAAGGTTTGAAAGAAGGTGAGTGTGGGAGTATGCGTAAGTTATAGGGAGTGAGTGTGACAGAAGAGGAGTGGCAGACTAAGGGGACGGAGAGAATGAGACTAACAGAGAGAGAATGAGGGAAGGGGAGTGTAGAACTAAGAGGACAGAGGAAGAAAAAGAAGGAGTTAGTGAAGTGGAGTAAGGAAAGTAAGGGAAGGGAAAAGAGTGAAAGAGCGAAACAAGGGAAGAGAGAGGAAGGAAAGGAAAGTAAAGGAGAAGGTCTGTAAGAAGATGAGTGTGGGAGTATTGCTGTGTTACAGGGAGTGAGCGTGACAGAAGAGGTGTGAGAGACTAAGGAAATGGAGAGAATCAGGCTAGCAGAGAGAGAATGAGGGAAGGAGAGTGTAGAAGTAAGAGGACAGAGGGAGTAAGAGAAGGAGTTAGTGAAGTGGAGTAAGGAGAGTAAGGGAAGGGAAAAGAGTAAAGGAATGAAGTAAGAGATGAGCGAGGAAGGAAAGTAAAGGATAAGGTCTGAAAGAAGGTGAGTGTGGGAGTATGGCTGAGTTATAGGGAGTGAGTGTGACAGAAGAGGAGTGAGAGACTAAAGGGACGGAGAGAATGAGGGTAACAGAGAGAGAATGAGGGAAGGGGAGTGTATAACTAAGAGGACAGAGGGAGAAAGAGAAGGAGTTAATAAAGTGGAGTAAGGAGAGTAAGGGAAGGGAAAAGAGTGAAAGAGCAAAACAAAGGAAGAGAGACGAAGGAAAGTAAAGGAGAAGGTCTGTAAGAAGGTGAGTGTGGGAGTATGGCTGAGTTATAGGGAGTGAGTGTGACAGAAGAGGAGTGAGAGACTAAGGGGACGGAGAGAATGAGGCTAACAGAGAGAGAATGAGGGAAGGAAAGTGTAGAACTAACAGGACAGAGGGAGTAAGAGAAGTAGTTAATGAAGTGGAGTAAGGAGAGTAAGGGAAGAGAAAAGAGTAAAGGAGCAAAAGAAGGGAAGAGACAGGAAGGAAAGTAAAGGAGAAGGTTTGAAAGAAGGTGAGTGTGGGAGTGTAGCTGAGTTATAGGGAGTGAGTGTGACAGAAGAGGTGTGAGAGACTAAGGAAATGGAGAGAATGAGGCTAACATACAGAGAATGAGGGAAGGGGAGTGAAGAAGTAAGAGGACAGAGGGAATAGGAGAAGGAGTTAGTGAACTGGAGTAAGGAGAGTAAGGGAAGGGAAAAGAGTAAAGGAATGAAGTAAGAGAAGAGAGAGGAAAGAAAGTAAAGGAGAAGGTCTGAAAGAAGGTGAGTGTGAGAGAGGAGTGAGGAAAAGGGGAGTAAACATGGGGATTCAGAATAAGTGTGGCAAGCGCAATAAGGGAACAGAGGTGTGGGAGCATCAGAGAAGAGTAGTGAGGTTAAGGAAAAGAGTATAGGGAAAGTACATTTTGTACATCAAACTTACCTTATAAGTAATGTAAACTTAATTACATATTTTCATTAAAATTTATATCTGTGAAAGACAAAAAAAATAAGTTAGAATATTTATAATATATATTTTACAATACAAGAGACAAAGTAGGAGATTAAAAGTCATAAAAGGTTAGTAAGAGATAAAGTAGAAGTGAAAGACTCAGAAAGAAAAACAAAGGAATGGGGAAGGTCAGAGAGAGTTAAAAAGAAATAGAGAAAGAGCAAACTACTAAAAGGATAATGACATGGATACATTCAGTGACAGTGATCAAGAGCAGGAGAGAGAAATAAACTGAAGGTGAGTAAAATCCTAAAGGAATATGCATTAGGAAAACTAAAGGCAGAAAGGGGAGTAAAGAAAGGGGAGTGAGTGACAGAGAAGTAGGAGTGAATAACGGTGGATTAATGACAATGAGGCATGGAAGGTGAGTGAGGGTGAATGTAGGGTTGTAAGACAGAGAGGAGACAATGGGAGTGAAGGTAACAGAGAGGGAGTGAGGGAAGAAAAGTGAGAATATGAGAGAACAGAGGTGAGTCAGAGAAAGAGTGACTAAACGGCTGTAAGGTGAGTACAGGAAGGAGAATGACTGAGGGATCAAAGGAAGGGAAGAAAGGGAAGAAAAGTGAAAAAAAGGGACTGGGAAAAGGTGAGTGCGTGACGAAAGAAAGAAGAAGTGTAGTTAAAGATGATGAATGAGGATAACCGAAGGAACTGAAGTAAGGGAACAAGGGTGAGGGAAGGAGAGTGAGGTTGATGAAAAAGGGAAAATAAAAAGAGGATAAAAGCAAGTGAGCTTGAGACAAAGGAAGTGAAGGAGTGAGAACATAGAGTTAGTGAAGGAAAGAGTGGCAGAAAGAAACTGAGTAAGAGAGCAAAGAAAGGTAAGTAAGGGAGTGTGGGTGAGTTTTAGGGAGTAAGCATGACGGAAGAGGAGTGAGAGAATAAGAGGATCGAGAGATTGAAGCTAAGAGACAGGGAGTGAGGGAAAGGGAGTGAGGATGTGAGAGGACAGAGGAAGTGAGAGAAGGAATGAGTGAAGTGTAATAAGGTGAGTGAGAGAAGGGGAATTATTGAGGGAACAAAGAAAGGAAACAAGGGGAAGGGGAGTGAAGTAGAGTGACTGACAGCTGGAAAGTAGTGGATGGGAGAGAGGGAAAGGGCCGTGAAGGAGTGGTTAATGAGAATAAGTGAGGAAAGTGGGATAAGGGAAGGGAGGTGAGGTAGAGTGAAAAAAGGCCAGTGAGGATGAGTTAAGAGGAGTGATAGAGGGTAGAAATAGGTAAGTGAGCATAAGAGAATGGGAAAATAATATATATTTAATAATAGAAAATACAAAATAATTTCAACAACATGTTACATGGTTTATTTTTGCTGCTCTCAGAAAAAAAATCACTTAAAACAGTGACTTTAATAGTACTCATCATATAACAGCGGGCAAAAAAAAAACACAATCAAAATGATTGTGTTTAAAAAACCCATAAAATCTTTTCTTAAATAATGTAAAATTTTGAAAAAACATATCTAAACTAACTTTTGATCAATCCACTTTTCCAGGAGGCCAAATAGTATATGGAAAGTCCTTTTCTTTGGAAATTAGTCCAGAGCATTCTTAATTTCTCATTTACCCGACTTTCTGAAAGAAAAGCTCCAACATCTTTTACAATATGAAACAAGAGTTTTATTTCCACCTCTAGCTTACTTTTTATAAATATTTTGTATAATACTCACAGCACACACTATATGATATACATATACTATCTCTATGAGAATTACATGTTTTTTTTTATCTTCATCTCTCTCATTCAGAAAGTAATTTTGAACAGCAAACTAAGTTATATTAACTGCTGCAATCTTCATAGGCCTATTACCTTCCCTAAAATTTCGGTTGTAAGAACACTAGGTAAGAATTTAGTAAGTCAGAAGGCAAACGTTGTTTGAAAGTCTATTGAGTATCATTACAGTGTTTCCATCCTTTTTGACATTTTAAATAAGCTGTGTAATGTCCTGATGTTGTTGAAGGACCATCATGGTAAATAATTGCTGCAGTTGTAAAGGTTCTTCCTGAAATTGATAATTGAGAAGCCACAACATTTTTTATTAATGTTGTCAATTAGTTTCATCAGGTCTACATCGGTGGAACATTAAAATAACATACTGTCCATATCTTTGTAAAAATAAAGTTGATAGCATTGCTGATTTACATTGAGTACAGACCATGCTTTGATTTGCTTGTCTAACTAGATTATTAAATGACACTGATTTGCAGTCTGGTAAAGTCAAATATATAAATCTTTCAATGTCTATTGTAGTACTACTTGAAAAGGAGCAATTGTCGCAGTCATGCTGCCATTTATAAGAAAGGCCAAGAAGATTTTCTACATTTAAACACCTTCATCTTGCAAAACAGCCAGCATATACAATAGAAATTCCTGACAATCTTGCTGAATAACTAATATCAAAATTGAGGGAAGAGGATTCTGGGTCCATTCAGTTCCCCTGGACAGATATACAATAATCAAAAATAGAATGGACACTAGTTTCTACAAAACCATTGGTTTGTACTTCGGGAACCCTCATAGACAACCTGATTTACTGTGGTGCGGTATATCTTTTATCCGCCTCATCAGGTGTCGTGGCGTATTCATCGGGTAACCGAATAACGTGCTGGGTGCCAAGCCTCACCCGAGGCTGCCTCCGGTATAGGTAGAAGTGTCCAGAAATGATACCATAGGAGGTTTAGAAAAGTAGATAAAAATAGTGGCTAGTGCAGAAAATTTTTTTTTATTAAGAGATAGTTTCTAGACACTATAGATAAAATTAGATCGATATAGAGGTAATCGAGTAACTGGATTACCATATGTCTTTAGGAAAAAAGGTCTACATGTTTCAGCTCTCTTGGCCCAGCCGGGTCTACAGAGCTTTCGTCAGGACAGGGACATATACGAATACACAAATAGATGAAACACTATCACAATTTGTGTAGTGATCGTTGATAAGTGTCAATGACTTATCCTCTGAATACCAACGCTGTATTTAGCTTGTTGATCGCTTCAACAGGGAACAGGGAGTCGCTTTGAGGTCTTTTTGCCACGTGGAACGTCGTTGAGTACCTTGTGCTGACTCTGCCCCTGGCTTGCTGAATATTCTGTGAAAATTGATTTAGACCAGAACATATGTCTAAAACATTTCGAATTTCAGAAACACTTTGTATTTTTGTTCTATCACTGCTACATTTCTGTAACACAGAATTTAATAAACAACAAATGTTTGATCACGATTTTCAGCAATCTGTTCTTTTACAGTTTGGAGTAAAAAAAAACATTAATCACTACATTAGCATAGCAGTTGACACCAGAACTATTTTCAAATTGAAATCCAACAACATCTTTAACTGAATCCATTTCCTTTCTGCTTACAATTACTGTTTCATCTACTTTTTTCTTTTTGCTACAACTTCACTACAATTTTTCTCATTTCTTCTTTTTCGTCCTCCCACACGCTTTTCAAATAGAGGATATTGAGGTAAATTTGGAGCATACCCTCTTCTTAACCTATTATATTCTTTTACACAATTTAGATCTGCATTAATCGTTGTCTCATCAAAATCAATCAAGTACAATCCTGATAAAGTTCTGACTCGAGATAAAGCAACATATGCCATACCCTCCATGAACACAGAATTTCCAATATTCACCAAAGCACTATCAACACTTAAACCTTGAGATTTATGAATAGTCACTGCATATGCCAAAGAAACAGGAAACTGTTTTCTGCAGACATATAAATCTTTCACAAGCAAAAATCAGGCAGAACAACAACTGATTTGATGTACTTCTTCAATACCATCAAACTTAATTTCTATAAATTCAATTCCATCTCTATTTCGGTAATTCACAAAATCCACAACATGACCCATTGCTCCATTTACTAAACCTCTTTCCACATGTAAATTACGTCGTAAAATTATACGACAATTTAAAGATGCATACAGAGTCTTTTCCATAACATCAGTTTTAGATATTGTCTTCTCTAAAGAATCCAATTTTGATTTCAAATTTTCTGACAAAATAATAGTTGCTCCTTCATGTTCAATTTTATCAATAGCTTCCAGTTTCACAATCTCTTGATTTTCCAACTTTAACATTTTGTTCTTGAAGATTGAACATTCTTGCAGAGTTGCCATCAAGCATATGACAGATTTGTTTTCAGGAATTTTCTTAAAAATATTCTCTGGGAGAATATTTTCATTTGGAAACAAATTTGAAATTAATCTTCCATGTAAAGCTTCTTTGCCATGCTCAGTTAGTTTTCCAATTCTTACATCTTGTAAAACATTTTTATAATCTTCATCCTTTGCCTGTCGCATATTTTGAAGCAGTTCTGCATATTTGAAATTTAACCATATGTTAACATTTCCAATGCTTCCTAAGCACTTCCTGGTATCTTCATGTGTAAGCATTTTAAACACTGGCTGTCCTTTCACTGGAGTTAGTTGCAGTAGATCTCCAAAAACAATGATGTGTTTGCCTCCAAATAACACATCATATTCTGTTTTAAGAATTTCTTGCATTCTTAAATGCACAAAAGCAAGCATTACATTTGATACCATGCTTACTTCATCAATGATAAGAAGTTTCATTTTCTTTAGGACTCTTGAAACTTCACAACAAGCTTCTCCAGATAGCTTGTGGGGATCACTGAAATAATATCGACTACCAAAATATCGACTACCCAAAATATCGACGAGAAAATATCTACAACCAAAATATCGAGTTTGTATGTACAAACAGGTAAGTACAAAAATATCGAGTACAAAATATCGTTAACAAAAATATAGTTGTAAAAAATATCGTCTTTAATAAAAACAATGTTTAATTACATTAATATAAAAAATTAATTACTAAAATATAATTAACAATACTTAAAATAACTTTTAATAATTAAATAATTAATGAAAGTAAAAAAATAATATTTTTTTAATCATATTTCTTAAAACATATATATATATAGTAACAAAATTTAATTAAATAATAGCCAATATTATTAACGTACAAATACAAAAGAGTAAAAATTACTATTCCCACTGCAAAGAGTGCAACAGTGGATATATGACGTTACAACGCAACTTTTACAACGCACTACCATTACAACGTAAGTATTGGTAAGTATATAATAATTTTTTTTAATTTAAATTATTTACAATTATTTTAATTTAATTTAATTTCATTAAATTAAATTAATGTAAATTTAATTTTACTTTATTTTTACACTGTACCCCTGTACCCCAAAACTGGCCCTGAACCCTAAAAAAAACCCTTTACCCAAAAACCCAAAACTGACCCTGAACCCTAAAAATACCCCCTTACCCAAAAACTAAAAACTGACCCTGAACCCTAAAAATACCCCTTTACCCAACAACTAAAAACTGACCCTGAACCCTTAAAATACCCCTTTACCCAAAAACCTAAAAACTGACCCAGAACCCTAAAAATACCCCTTTACCCAAAAACTAAAAACTGACCCTGAACCCTAAAAATACCCCTTTACCCAAAAACTAAAAACTGACCCTGAACCCTAAAAATACCCCTTTACCCAAAAACTAAAAACTGACCCTGAACCCTAAAAATACCCCTTTACCCAAAAACTAAAAACTGACCCTGAACCCTAAAAATACCCCTTTAATTTAACATAATTAGCAATTAATCAATTAAATTAAATTAATGACCAATTACATTTTAATTAATTAACAAATATTATTTAATTACCAATTAATTAAATATTACTACCAATTAATACATTTACATATTTAATAAATAAAAATTAAATTACTTCCCACACTATTCCCCTATAAACCCACAACCCGCTACAGGAAATACATTATTTTAATTTACAATTAATCAATTAAATTAAATTAATTACCAATTAAATTTTAAATAATTAACATATCATATTTAATTACCAATTAATTAATTATTACTACCAATTAATAAATTTACATATTTAATTAATTATAATTAAATTACTTCCCACCCTATTCCCCTATAAACCCACAACCCGCTACAGAATAAAATTACACAATAATTTAAAAAAAATCATTAATTAAAAATAATTATAACATAAAATGACACTTTTCACCCATATTATAACATAAAAACACTATAAATAATTACATATTATATAAAAAAAGATATTTTTTACTTTCGATATTATTTACAGTCGATATTACTTCACTTACCTTAAAAACGATATTTTGGCTGTCGATATTCTGTCCTGTCGATATTTTCTCCAAACGATATTTAAAACTCAATATTTTGTCCATTCGATATTGTGGAGTCGATATTATGTATGTCCACCAGCTTGTGGTATTGTAATTTGTTATCATGCTCCACTGGCAGCATCAATAAGCGATGTAAAGTAATCCCTTTAATGTTGTGTGCTGCCAACCCAGTTGGAGCAGTAACAACACAAGAGAGCGATGACTCCGTTGTTTTCTGCAAATATGTTGCAATCGCTTTAATCAGGAAACTTTTCCCAGTTCCTGATTCTCCACTCACATATAGTCGGACAGGTACAAATGATGTACATGAGCACTCTTTTTTCTCATGAGATAAACCATGCTCAATGTGTTCTGTGACACGAACTTCCATATTTTTAAAGACATCAACAAAGCATATTATTCACCCAGATCCATTTAAAATCAAGCTTGACTCACAGTGTGATCTTAGACGCATGACCAGCATGTAACATGTTATCTACCATGTCTGTCTCTGCAAGCAGTATGTGTCTCTGCTCATATTATTTCACTGTCTCTACAGACCAAAAACAGGCCACCTATATATACGCAAGACATAACATTAATTTCTCATTACATGTAACATCCTGCTCATGTGGCTAAGATCACACTGTGAGTGAAGCTTCATTCACCCATCAGTGTGATCTTAGGCACATGTCCACGATGTTATATGTAATCTACCATGTCTTTAAAAAACATATACTTCCATATTTTTAAAGACATCAACTAAGCATATTATTCAGCCAGATCCGTTTAAAATCAAGCTTGACTCACAGTGTGATCTTAGACACATGATCAGCATGTAACATGTAATCTACCATGTCTGTCTCTGCAAGCAGTATGTGTGTCTCTGCTCATATTATTTCACTGTCTCGACAGACCAAAAACAGGCCACCTATATATAAGCAACACATAACATTAATTTCTCATTACATGTAACATCCTGCTCATGTGCCTAAGATCACAGTGTGAGTGAAGCTTAATTCACCCATCAGTGTGATCATAGGCATATGTCCACAATGTTAAATGTAATATACCATGTCTTTAAAAAACATGTAGTTCCATATTTTTAAAGACATCAACTAAGCATATTATTCACCCAGATCCATTTTAAATCAAGCTTGACTCACAGTGTGATCTTAGACACATGACCAGCATGTAACATGTAATCTACCATGTCTGTCTCTGCAAGCAGTATGTGTGTCTCTGCTCATATTATTTCACTGTCTCTACAGACCAAAAACAGGCCACCTATATATAAGCAACACATAACATTAATTTCTCATTACATGTAACATCCTGCTCATGTGCCTAAGATCACACTGTGAGTGAAGCTTAATTTACCCATCAGTGTGATCTTAGGCATATGTCCACGATGTTACATGTAATCTACCATGTCTTTAAAAAACATGTACTTCCATATTTTTAAAGACATCAACTAAGCATATTATTCACCGAGATCCATTTTAAATCAAGCTTGACTCATAGTGTGATCTTAGGCACATGACCAGAATGTTACATGTAATCTAGCATCTCTCTCTCTGCAAGCAGTATGTGTGTCTCTGCTCATATTATTTCACTGTATCTACAGGCCAAAAACAGGCCACCTATATATAAGCAAGACATTACATTAATTTCTCATTACATGTAACATCCTGCTCATGTGCCTAAGATCACACTGTGAGTGAAGCTCAATTCACCCATCAGTGTGATCTTTGGCACATGTCCACGATGTTATATGTAATCTACTATGTCTTTAAAAAACATATACTTCCATATTTTTAAAGACATCAACTAAGCATATTATTCACCCAGATCCATTTAAAATCAAGCTTGACTCACAGTTTGATCTTATACACATGACCAGCATGTAACATGTAATCTACCATGTCTGTCTCTGCAAGCAGTATGTGTGTCTCTGCTCATATTATTTCACTGTCTCTACAGACCAAAAACAGGCCACCTATATATAAGCAAAACATAACATTAATTTCTCATCATATGTAACATCCTGCTCATGTGCCTAAGATCACACTGTGAGTGAAGCTTAATTCACCCATCAGTGTGATCTTAAGCACATGTCCACGATGTTACACGTAATCTACCATGTCTTTAAAAAACATGTACTTCCATATTTTTAAAGACATTAACTAAGCATATTATTCATCCAGATCCATTTAAAATTAAGCTTGACTCACAGTGTGATCTTAGGCACATGATCAGGATATTACATGTAATCTACCATGTCTTCAAAAAACATATACTATCATATTTTTAACAGCACTGTATCTTCATTACATGAATCATATATCAGATTACACACAGGCACATAGTAAAGTGAGACACAAGCAAAGAATACTCTTTAAGCTAATTGAGGCACACTTTTACAAGGCACAGGTGACATTATTGAAACATGTGTAAATGTTTTCTCTTTTTTCAAATAGAAAGTCAGTGTAATGCTTCTCCAAAATTTTAAAAAGCAAACTTTTTTCCAGAAAAGATTTTACATACTAAATCGTTTTTGACACCAAGCACAGCTCATTTAAAAGACCACTACAGAAACAAAGCAGAAACCTAACTAATTTTCGAAATACATTGCCAATATACACCATTTTATTTTTAAACATTACAAAATAAATGACACCAAAAACAAGAATAAAGAAGCACAATACGCTTCTTAATCTTCCCCATAGTGCATACAGCACTCTATCTTTATTAAAAGAATCAATACTCACCTTTAAAAATGCTTTGAAAGATGTAGAACAGTGCCAGTCACACTCAACAGATTTTCTTAAGCAGAATCTCTGAATAATGCTTCTTTCACTGGAGCCTGAGAATAATGGCACAGATTCTTACTCATTTCAGAACCATATTCTTGTACATAACAATCAAAATTGTTCCCACACAAATTCAAAGCCAAACTGCACATTTTATTGGTTGTACATTTCAACATTTTGAAACTCACATTCACCCATCCCCCAGTGCTCATTCACCCTGTTACCATGGTAACTCCCTCCTAACCCAGCACACAGTTCACAAGTTCATCATACTATGTTGCAAAAGAATGCAGCAAGGGTGTTTGACCTCTCAATGTACTAGCTAATCAAGTGCAATGTTTCTTTAAATGACTTTTTTTCAACCATTGAAATGACTTCTTAAAAAAAAAGCATGCTACCTAATTTTCAGTGGTGAATTTTAAGAAAGCACCAATCATTTCTTGTTTTTCAACTGCACTGAATCTCAACCACTTTTTTCATAATTCCTACTTTCAAACTGCCATTTCATTTCCACATCTCATCTGACTAGAAGCACATCTACCTTCAAGGTGCCAAAAGTCTGGTTTGTGGGTCATAGCTATGTCTTCTGGAGTGAAAAATTTGCAAGCAACAGAGGGATTTACAACCTTGATTTACCAAATGTGGACATTGTATGGATTGGACAGAGAGGATTGAGAACTCACCAATTGATACCATTGGTAAAATCATTTATGCATCTTCCCCACCCTGACCTTATAATTGTGCACTGTGGTGGAAATGACTTGGGCACTATGACTGGGGTAGGTCTGGAAATGCTTTTAAAGGACATCTTTGGG
Source organism: Lissotriton helveticus (assembly GCF_964261635.1). Classification (NCBI taxonomy): domain Eukaryota; kingdom Metazoa; phylum Chordata; class Amphibia; order Caudata; family Salamandridae; genus Lissotriton; species Lissotriton helveticus. Next base: position 1,974,625,785 of record NC_136063.1, read on the forward strand.
CAATTGATGTCACTTTTTCCAAACACTGCCTTGGTATTTTCTAATATATGCCAAAGGCAAAAATGGAACTGGTCCAACCAATTTTGTCCACAGATTGACAAAGCAAGGAAACATGTAAATAAATCTGTTTCTGCTTTCCTCAGATACTATGGTATGGATTCCATTTACCACAACAACTTGCGTTACAACATGCAAGGCATCTATAGGAGAGATGGTGTTCATTTTATAGATGAGGGGAATAGAGTCTTCCTCTTGAATTTGAGACTCTGCATTGGTACCTACTTGTAGGTACAAAAAACACCCACATAACACAACAGCTCTTTTCAGAGCTAACTTACCTCTAAACACTCTACAATATTTTTTTACTCTATTTTTTTACACTGTTTTTCCCCGTGGTGCGCGCACCGGAGAGCGTACCCGGGAACGGACCCAGCGCTTACCCCACAAATGTTTTTAAAAAAATTGTTTTTGGGCCCTAAGGGTCCTTCTAAGCCTCCCTCAAAAAACCTAGAGGGTCAGGGGGTGTCTACCCTGCCCCCTTTTAATCATTTCCCCCTTTTTTTTTTTACCTCAGGTGTCTCTTGTTCCCGAGACACAAGATGGCGGACTGTCCGGACTGTTAAGAATGTTGACAGACATCATACAGCCAATCAGCATTCCGCTCGCGCACTTCCGTAGCGCGCCGGGTGTGCTCCCCGGTACGCGTACCAGTGAGCGCTCGGAGCGCGCCTATTGATATATATGTTTTTTTGAAGTTGCCTTTCATAAAAACCACTGGAGCAATTTCAAAGAAATATAGAAAAGGCCTACTATCTACCAGTACCTATTATTTTGCCAACTTTGGTGTAATTCCATTCATCCGTTCAGGCTGTAGCCGGGTCTAAATGTCCTATGGAAAATTGCATGCGGAAAATACATTTGAAAGTATTGAAATTTAGAACCAATCAAAATATTACTTTAGTTTGGAATATGTGTGTGATGAAGTTTGATTGGTTATGTATATATCTTAAATGAGAGGAAAACACGGCCATTTTGTGATACCCCTGTCTGAGGTACTTTTGAGAGAAATTTTTGGGGCTCAATTGCTGGACTTAGAATAACACAGTACTAACTCTTCTACTTTCAAAAAGGCGAGTTCTTAATTTGTAAGGGGAACTATGTTTTACACTTTAAGATAATTTGGAAAATGTTTTCTATTAGTTATTTACAGTCCTTCTGTTATAATTATGGATTAAGATAGGCTTCATCACATGCAGTCCTTTATATTTCTAGTTCCTATCTGATACTATACACTGCCCAATTAATTTCAAAGAACTAATACTTGATTAAGCTACTTTTATGTTATGTATTACTAAAAACGATAATTGAAAGTGATTAGTTTTTTCTGCAATTTACAGCAAGAAATTTGAAATTAAAATGAATCAAAATGAGGAGACCAACAAAATGTAATTTGAAATTTCAACGATATTTATTGAAATTCAAGATGACACAGAGAATTTTTGGGATGAATCTCTTGACGAAGAATTCATCGAATGTTTGGATAAAATAGAATCATCATGGCACACTTTTAATGAGGACATTCCTGATCATACGATTGAAGAGGAAATTCCAGATGAGGACATGCTACAAGTTCTATTAAATTATGAAAATTCTGAACAATAAATTAATATTTACAAATTCAAAATTAGTTTACATAATATTCATTTTTATTTCTAATTTATGAAGTAGTAGCGGAGTGATTGTATTGAATTGAATTTTAGACTCTGCATCGGTACCTACTTGTAGGTACTTAATCACTCACATAACATAACAGCTCTTTTTAGAGCTACCCTACCTCCAAGCACTCCAAATTCTTATTTTACACTATTTTCTTTCAATGTTTTTCCCTGTGGTACGCTCTGGGTGCGCGTACCGGTGAGCGTACATGGGAACGCACACAGCGCTTACCCCGCGAAAATTGAAAAAAAAAAAGGTTTTTTGCCCTTCAGGGTCCTTCTAGGCCCCCCTCTGAAAACCTAGGGGGTCAGGGGCTGTCTACCCTGCCCCCTTTTAATCATTTTCCCCTTTTTTTCACCTCTTGTGTCTCGATTCTACCGAGACACAAGATGGCGGACTCTCCGGACTGTTTGGAATGTTGACAGACACCCGAGAGCCAATCAGCTTTCCGCTCACGCACTTCCGTGGCGCGCCGGGTGCGCTCCCCGGTACGCGTACCGGTGAACGCTCGGAGCGCGCCTATAGATATATATGTGATTTTGAAGTTAATTTTAAAAAAAAACACTGGATCAATTTTCACCAAATATAGCAAAGGCACATCTGTGTACTGGTCCCCACAATTTGGCAAAGTTTTGCGTAATTCCGTTCAGCGGTTCGAGCTGTAGACGTGTCAGAACGTCCTATGGAAATTAACATGGGGAAAACACGTTTTTGGACCCCCCTTTTTTCTCAGCCCCCACTTCACGAATCCCCCCAAAACTTTCAGGGAAGGAGCGGAGCGGAGCTGGCCAACATTTTGGAAAATTAAACGCAAATTCCTCAACCGGCACCAGAGTTATTCCCAATAGAATGTTGCAGATTTCCTATGGTAGCTAGGTCCTAACTATAACTACCTACTGGCCACCGCCAGTAGGTAATATGCATAGATCACTTAGCGGTGCAATATTTTAAATCTTCTGATTTGTTGGTGTCAGAAGTCCGATACATATATCCATTAGGGCCTTTGATGTGGGGGGCGACTTTAAAGAGATGCTTTGAAGGTTACAGAGTCCCTTTCGTTCCTCTCCTGGCTCCATACTCACTTCAGGGGGAAATGCAACCCTTTTGCCTGGGGAAAAGACACAGACCTTTCAAGTGTAAGTGTCAGCTTCTCCCTCCCATTCTGCTCAGGATGACCCATCAGAATGCAGATGGCCACTCAGTCACACCTACCCTTGCTTTGTGTGTGGCTGTCTAGAGGGAATGCAGGAAGCCACCTGTCACCCACCACAGATGGGTATTCCAGAGACAGACAGAAGGCACCAAATGGTTTAAGTACGGAAATGGCAGATTTCTAAAATTGGCATTTTCAGAATAGCAATTTAAAGCCGAACTTCACTGTTGGACTTGGCCCTTATTTCTAACATTCACTATATGTGAACTATAAGATAAAAGATACCAGAAACACCAAATTTGAGGGCCCCATCTTTTCCCATTTGACAATTACACTTATAAACTGTACTAAGACAATCCCAATGTTTTAGGAATATCAATATAGGACTAGCTACGTTGTATTTAGTGGAACTCAGAAGGTATATCTGCGGGCAAACCCTTAGGTTTGGACATGAAGCCCTCACACACCAACCTAGTTGGTGTCATGCTTCATCATCGGGCCCACCACAGTGACACCGAATGTGTCCCGGGTGTGCTGCGACTCCAGATTACTGAGGAGCTGGTATTCTTGCTGAGTGTGCAGTGCTGGTGAGAATGAGGGTGAAAGGTTAAAAGCTATACAGGTGGTCCCAGTTCCCGAGGGTAAAGGTAAATTTAATACCTGGGCCCCTGTTAGCAAGATAAAAAGGCTGTGGACGATATGGAGTGTATTAAGAGCTCCTACGTCCATGTGGTCTACATGTTTCAGCCAGGCCTTTTGATTAAAACTGGCTTTCCTCAGGACCAATGAGTATGTGTAAGTGATGATTAACTATATTAAGTGATAGTGTATGGTGAAAAAGTGTTGCACTCGCTAAGGTGCCGTACGTGTAAGAGGGGGATTCCCTCTACTTTACTGTACATAGAACACAGAGACAATACAGACATACAAAGAGAACCAATGAGAATGGTATATACCAAAACACAACATATGGCCGACTTCTAGTGTGCGTGAGCGACCTAGAGCGGCAGAGAACTTGGCCATGAGTGGATGCCATGGCCAGGGTGAACTATGGCGATAAAATATTAAACGCGGTGGCAGTGGTGGGCTACACAGCGAAACAAGCATAGCGTGAGGTACAGGTAAGTATGGTACATAATTCCTCACACTTGCTACTTGCTGTTAAAGCCTCATGGGTCACTTGGCAGGGAGTGAGAGAAGACCCTAAATGTTTTAAAAGGTCATAGTTAGGAAGGTACCTGTGGGGAGAAAATGCTGCTTACCCAGAGCGTCGTGTAGAGATCACTCGTGTACTCACGGTATTTCCGATCAGCGTGCTCCTGCGACCTATCGTCCTGCTCCAGTGTCCCGAGTGAACTGTGCATGGATCAGGTGAGTGCTTAAATAGCCGGTTCAATTGGTATCACCTGGAGAGGGGAGAGGGTGCGGTCGCGCTAGCTAGAAGTGCGCACGCGCTGGTAGCTAGCGGCACTGGTGCTGCGCATGCGCATAGTGTGGTAGTCACGCATGCGCAATGGGAGGCCTGGGCACTAAACAATAGCGCATGCGCCTCGGAACCCCGGAGGTATACAGCATTGGTATAGACATGTGCACTCTAGTGCGTGCACCATGTGGGGGAAAGAAATTAATTAGAAAGGCCCGTGAGGGGCCAATGAAGGTTAACAAAAGTTAAAAATGATACAAAAGCAACAACAGCGAAGGGAGGCCTCTGGGCAAAATAGGGCAACTACAGGATAGGGACAGACCACGAGTCTGAGCGCAGACAGGGACACAGACCACCTACATGGAGGTGATTATCTCGCTAGAGCATTCCACGGGATAGAATCGTTGAGCCCCTCTATATGGGTAGAAAGGCGGTAAATCCAGCGTTGCTCTTTAGAGAGCAGAGTTTTCTCATCGCAGCATGAAAGTGCGAATTGTTCGATGACTGTCCAGGTGAAGTCATTTGGGGTGTGATTTTGCACGATGAAGTGTTGGGTTAGCTTACTGATATTTTTGCCACAGCGCATTGTGCTCCTGTGCTCGGTCATCCTGGTTCTGACTTTTCTGGTAGTCATACCGATGTATCTCAGACCGCAGCGACAGGTGATAAGATATATTAGGTTAGACGAGTTACAATTAGTAAATTGCCTTTGTGTCCAGGTTTTGCCAGTTTCTAGTGACAATGTTTTCGAAGGGGTAGTCAGGTGGCAGACGCTGCAGTTATTACATGGTTGGTGGCCTGTGAGTTCAGGTAGGCCCCATGTATTCAAAATTGTCTGACCTTTTTAACTTTTGTTAACCTTCATTGGCCCCTCACGGGCCTTTCTAATTAATTTCTTTCCCCCACATGGTGCACGCACTAGAGTGCACATGTCTATACCAATGCTGTATACCTCCGGGGTTCCGAGGCGCATGCGCTACTGTTTAGTGCCCAGGCCTCCCATTGCGCATGCGCGACTACCACACTATGCGCATGCGCAGCACCAGTGCCGCTAGCTACCAGCGCGTGCGCACTTCTAGCTAGCGCGACCGCACCCTCTCCCCTCTCCAGGTGATACCAATTGAACCGGCTATTTAAGCACTCACCTGATCCATGCACAGTTCACTCGGGACACTGGAGCAGGACGATAGGTCGCAGGAGCACGCTGATCGGAAATACCGTGAGTACACGAGTGATCTCTACACGACGCTCTGGGTAAGCAGCATTTTCTCCCCACAGGTACCTTCCTAACTATGACCTTTTAAAACATTTAGGGTCTTCTCTCACTCCCTGCCAAGTGACCCATGAGGCTTTAACAGCAAGTAGCAAGTGTGAGGAATTATGTACCATACTTACCTGTACCTCACGCTATGCTTGTTTCGCTGTGTAGCCCACCACTGCCACCGCGTTTAATATTTTATCGCCATAGTTCACCCTGGCCATGGCATCCACTCATGGCCAAGTTCTCTGCCGCTCTAGGTCGCTCACGCACACTAGAAGTCGGCCATATGTTGTGTTTTGGTATATCAGCAAATCAAAAGGGAGAGAGAGGACTAGGTAAGCCAGTCCGGGTCCCCTGGTTATATGTAGAGATATCAATATAGGACTAGCTATGTTGTGTTAGAGGAAACTCAGAAGGTATATCTGTAGGCAAACCCTTAGGTTTGGTCATGAAGCCCTCACACACCAACCTAGTTGGTGTCATTCTTCATCATCGGGCCCACCACAGTGACACCGAATGTGTCCCGGGTGTGCTGCGACTCCAGATTACTGAGGAGCTGGTATTCTTACTGAGTGTGCAGTGTTGGTGAGAATGAAGATGAAAGGTTTTAAAAGCTATACAGGTGGTCCCAGTTCCCGAGGGTAAGAGGTAAATTTAATACCTGGGCCCCTGTTAGCAAGATAAAAAGGCTGTGGACGATGTGGAGTATATTAGGGGCTCCTACGTCCTTGTGGTCTACATGTTTCAGCCAGGCCTTTTGATTAAAACTGGCTTTCCTCAGGACCAAATGAGTATGTGTGGGTGAAAATAAACTATATTAAGTGAAAGTGTGTGGTAAAAAAGTGTTGCACTCGCTAAGGTGCCGTACGTGTAAGAGGGGGATTCCCTCTGCTTTAACTTGCTACTTGCTGTTAAAGCCTCATGGGTCACTTGGCAGGACGATAGGTCGCAGGAACCGCTGATCGGAAATACCGATCTTCTTTCCCTCCCTGCCAAGTGACCCATGAGGCTTTAACAGCAAGTAGCAAGTTAAAGCAGAGGGAATCCCCCTCTTACACGTACGGCACCTTAGCGAGTGCAACACTTTTTTACCACACACTTTCACTTAATATAGTTTATTTTCACCCACACATACTCATTTGGTCCTGAGGAAAGCCAGTTTTAATCAAAAGGCCTGGCTGAAACATGTAGACCACAAGGACGTAGGAGCCCCTAATATACTCCACATCGTCCACAGCCTTTTTATCTTGCTAACAGGGGCCCAGGTATTAAATTTACCTCTTACCCTCGGGAACTGGGACCACCTGTATAGCTTTTAAAACCTTTCATCTTCATTCTCACCAACACTGCACACTCAGTAAGAATACCAGCTCCTCAGTAATCTGGAGTCGCAGCACACCCGGGACACATTCGGTGTCACTGTGGTGGGCCCGATGATGAAGCATGACACCAACTAGGTTGGTGTGTGAGGGCTTCATGACCAAACCTAAGGGTTTGCCTACAGATATACCTTCTGAGTTTCCTCTAACACAACATAGCTAGTCCTATATTGATATCTCTACGTGTTTTGGTATATACCATTCTCATTGGTTCTCTTTGTATGTCTGTATTGTCTCTGTGTTCTATGTACAGTAAAGTAGAGGGAATCCCCCTCTTACACGTACGGCACCTTAGCGAGTGCAACACTTTTTCACCATACACTATCACTTAATATAGTTAATCATCACTTACACATACTCATTGGTCCTGAGGAAAGCCAGTTTTAATCAAAAGGCCTGGCTGAAACATGTAGACCACATGGACGTAGGAGCTCTTAATACACTCCATATCGTCCACAGCCTTTTTATCTTGCTAACAGGGGCCCAGGTATTAAATTTACCTTTACCCTCGGGAACTGGGACCACCTGTATAGCTTTTAACCTTTCACCCTCATTCTCACCAGCACTGCACACTCAGCAAGAATACCAGCTCCTCAGTAATCTGGAGTCGCAGCACACCCGGGACACATTCGGTGTCACTGTGGTGGGCCCGATGATGAAGCATGACACCAACTAGGTTGGTGTGTGAGGGCTTCATGTCCAAACCTAAGGGTTTGCCCGCAGATATACCTTCTGAGTTCCACTAAATACAACGTAGCTAGTCCTATATTGATATTCCTACATATAACCAGGGGACCCGGACTGGCTTACCTAGTCCTCTCTCTCCCTTTTGATTTGCTGAATCCCAATGTTTTCCCATGGGAGAGATAGGCCATGCAGTAGTGAAAAATGAATGAAAGGATGGAGCGTGGCCAGGTGCCGGTGAAAATGGCTGCCTGACTCGGGAGCCACCACGAAGCCGAGCCCTTACCCCATACAATTCAGAAAGAATCCACGTATAACTGCTCTCCTCATGCAGCTATAGCCCGGCGCTGAGCAGCGGGCCGGTAGAATCAACTTCGGAGACTCTGCCTTTCTCCTACGTTGAGCTACAATCCTGCCGACAGGACCCGGACGCTGGCTGGGAGTGCTTGAGCTGCGCTCACGGTCAGGAAAATTACGAAAGGCCCCTGCTTGTCGGCCTGGGCTGGAGGAGAAGGGGCGCACCAGGGCTCGCGCTCCCCATCTGAAGTGGAAGCGGTGCCGGCGGAGGGGCGCTGACATATAGGGCCCCATGGAAAGGACTGAGAACTGACGCTAGCTCCCAGCGCCAACGACGGGTGCTAGTGAATGGACCGGCCCGGTGTGTGTTGGGGGGGCTGTCCAGAACGTGTGAGGCCCAGCGGTGGGCCCGGATGATTGGCGGCACCATCGGCCACAAGACACGGCAGGGAGCAGAGTGAGGAGGCCAGGCAAGAGACGGCGCCCGTGGGCCTGGAGGGGGCCCATTACAATGCAGGAGCCATCGGGGCGCACCCAGCCACCCCTGGAAGGAAGGAGGGGTGATTCAGGTATGAAAGCGGGCACAGTGCCGGTTACGCACAACAGCATATACAGCCACTGTAGAAACGTGTGGGCCTTCTTGCTGCATGACCTTGGAGACAATTGTAGCAGAAAGAAACAGTGGCAGTGACGTCGTGGGAGCCAAATACGGGTAGGAGGTATATTGGGGAGTATTGCGGCCAGTGGACTGCACAACTATCCTGAGACCACTACCTGAGGGAAGGTGCTTTAGTCAGAAACTGAGCGAACTATCAGCTGCGACTCAGTGGAGAGCGTGCTGGGTGGGAGGCAGCCGCCCGGGGCCCAAACTGGTGGTGCAGGACCACACTTAGTGACCAAGTGGACTACATAACTGGATCACAGCTACTGGTGGGAGTGCAGGACCCCTGGAGTGCACCACGTGCCCAACGGTGGTAATAGGGGAATCTATCAGACGGGCCTGTACGCGCTGCGGGACCGTGGCGGACTGCGTGAGTGTGTTGACACCATGAGGCCCAAGAATAATGCAGCCACGCAGTTTAACAAACTAGACAAATATGCAGTCCAGATGGGGACTCCCCCGGCGGAGGATGCATAAGGAGACGAAACCGCCCCGAAAGAACCGTCGCTGGCTTCCATTATGACGGCAATACAGACACTGGGCACTAACCTGGAGACGAAAATTGACAAGATCTCCATCGAGGTTAATCTTCTCCACACCAACCTCAGTAAAACCTTGGAGAAGAAAGCTGATATCTGGGAGCTCCAAACATCCACTAAGGCACTGGAACAACGCATCAACGTCTTGGTGCACCAGCATCGTCAGGTAGCCCTGAGGTTGGAGGACCAAAAAGGAAGAGCCCACAGGAGCAATATATGCGTGGTAGGAGTTCCGGAGGATTCCGAGGGGCCTAGCGCGGAACTTTTTCTGGAGTAACTGATCCTCAACCGCCTGAAGCCTAAGCGCCTGTCCAATATCTTCACCATAGAACGCGCCCACCGTGCACCTATCCCTAAGCCCAAGCCGGGGGCGCCGCCCAGAACAATAATAGCGAAAATCCTGAATTATACGGATAGATATGCCATCCTACAGGCAGCCAGGCAGACGGGGGTCTTGCAACACGAAAACACCACAATTAGTTTTTTCCCGGACTTCACACTTCAGGTACAGCGAGAGAAGCGCTCATTTGCAGGCGTGAAGGCAGCACTGCAGGATAGAGGTATCAAATCTATGATGTTTTTTCCTGTCAAGCTCAGGGTCCTTGCGGGTGGCAAATCTTTGTTCTTTACCATGCCGTCGGATGTGCAAGATTGGCTGGACAGGGAGTCGACATGAGCTCCGGACCGGGCGGAAGGAGAGAGCTGGAGAGACAATCAGGCTGCGTTGCCAGGATCGACGTCCGGGCAGTCGGATGTGGATGGACAGAGTCAGCACTCCTGGAGGTTGAGATCGGTCAGTTCCAGATGGGGGACTCTTCGAGAGGAGCATTAGTGGTGATGGACCTACTGACGTGGACCTCTACGAACTGTAATGTATTGTGGGGTCCAGTGCCTGCGTGTGGGTCCTGCTCTCTTTGGTGGATCCTGGGCAGGGAGGGGGGTTTGTTGTTGGAGGGACACCGATTTTGGGGGTAGGGGGGGAGGGGGAGAAGTGATGGGGTGGGGAGTGTGGGGGGGTAGTTTGGTAAGGTCACACCGAGGTCAGGCACAGATTCTGGGACAGAGATTTGAGGAGCACAGGAACAACTTGGCAAGAAACAGTACATATGGCTATGAAGTGGGATAAAAGTCTTAAGTTGATTAGCTGGAACATCAATAGGTTGGGGGACAAACTCAAATGGAGTATAGTGTTACAGTTTATTAAGAGGCACCTCCCTGATGATGTTTTACTGCAAGAGACCCACCTGAAGGGAATCATGTATCAGGCACTAAACAGATGGGGTTACACCTTGACGGCACATGCCGGTTTCACATCGGGGTCCCGAGGCGTAGGAATCCTTCAGCGCCGTAACTTTCCAATGGTTGTTGACCGTAAGGATGTGGATCCCCTGGGGCGCTTTGTGGCTCTCTCAGGGAAATGGGAGGGTAGCAGACTTAATTTGGTAACGGTATACATTCCACCGGGCCTCCAAATGCAATCATACCATGATCTGGGGGAGATGCTGCTGTCCCTCCCAGAGGGGCTGCTCCTGGTAGGTGGTAGTTGGTAGTAGCTGGTAGTTGTTTCCGTTCATGTGCCCAGCTTACAAGCACATCCATGTCCCCCTTTATTTTCCTTCCACAGATTTTTTGCCTCAAGTAGGAAGTTCCCCAAGTTAGAAATGTTGCTTTTAATTTATCTTAGATTGGTCGTGAACACCGAGCCTAAGCGGACTGGTTGCTCAGTAGATGCAGTGGTGTAAGCATCCAGAGTAATCTCTTCTGGTAGATGGTCACTAGAGTCTGAGCTTCCTACCCTGAAGTCAACTATTTTGTTAAACAGGGAGAATGACATGAAAGTGTGGTATTTGTAAGTGCACTGTGAAACATAGCTGCCGGTGGGCATTCTCCCAAGAAGCGCCCATTCAGCGCGACCAAACTCTAGTTTTCAAGATCCCTGGGGAGCTCTTTTGCTGGGCTGATTGCTTCCCCCGCTAACTTGCTTCCCGATGTGGTATCCCCCAGACCCAGAGCTGTTCTTCCACTATTTCCTATCTTTCATAAGATCCTGTTAGAAGCATGTTAAAGTCTCCCGATACTCTAGGAATCGAGAAGGCCTCTTCTTCAAGTAGTCTTGACAAGTCAGAAACCAGCAGTTTAGCACCGGCCTTTTTATCCTATGGGTGGAGGGAAATTTTAACAAGTATTAACTGCTGCTTGTCGGCGATACCTGTTAATTCCAACTTAAATGCTTGTATGCCGTATTAAGTAGTTCCTTTGTTGTGGTTATTGTTTTGATGGAGATGAAGATTGAGAGACCACCCTTTGGATGACCGAACTTGGCTTCCTTGCAGGCCGGAAGGTTGTAGGACATATATCCTTGCATCTGACGTGGCTCAACCAGCCCGTTCTCTTGCAATAAGATGAGATCAAAATCTTGGAAATAGAGCAAAAGTTCTTTATCCATGGCTTTGGACCCTAGTCCGTTGATGTTCCATGAACAAAGCTTTAATTGATGGACTTTATTAACTGACTTCCTGCCCTGTCAGGTATTCCTTGGTTGGGAATTGATGGTTTGGGATATCCAGGACCAGTTGTTTGACATCTTATTCTCATCCGCCAGCCTAGGATTCCAGATGTTAGATTCTGCACTGCTAGCTTCTTTGAGTACCGAATAAGATTGCCTTGCGGCACCCATTTGCCTTGGCTTATGACCATCATATGACTAAATGGATTTTTTTGTTTACTCTGGAACCCATGCCTTCCAAAAAAACTCATGCCATGCTTAACTGGGTATCCATTTCCTCAATCTTGTGACATAGCCAGTAAATCATCATAGTACATTATCATTCCTACCCATCTCTCTTGAAGGAATTTCTCAACTGGACATAAACACTTGGTGAAGTATAAGTAAGGGAAATGCTGAAACTGATAAAGATGAATTTCCCAACAAAACTCCTCTCTGCTATCACTATGGGGACAATGAAGAATGCATCATTCAAATGTAACTTCACTAGCCAATGGCCTTTCTGCAAAATATCTCTCCAAAGCTGTATACTCACCATACTGAAATTACAGCATCCCACATATGGATTCCCCTCTCACAAATGTATCGCAGATCTCTAAACATTGCTCTTCTTTCCCACTAGAAAGATTGTACTTACAAAGCGCCTTATCTCCTCCTACAACCGCACAATCACTTCTTTCTCAAACACTGATGACACCTCCGCCTCCACTAGATACTATTCTGCCCCTGAGAAAATCAGTGCTTTGCAGTATTGAATTTGCTGCCTCAGTTCTTCCTTCTCACACATCCTATAATTCTCATGCCTGGAGTTACAGGGAAATCTTTGGACTCCTGGAAAAGCTTTCATAGACAATGGACCAAAGACTATCAATCAAGTCCGTCAAGTGGCTTCAAAAGATCTTGGAGTCTTTATTCCTGCTCCTATGAGTCAAGGGATGCGAAGTGACTTCTTTCTGGAGGGAGGACCGTTCATGCCACCAAGGTTGAAACTTGACAAGGATCCACTTGGAGGACTTGCTGATATGTTTGGACAAATGCCAAGTAGTGGAATTGGTACTGGTCCAGGGGTTATTCAAGATAGATTTTCTCCCCCTATGGGACGTCATCGTTCAAGTCAACTTTTCAATGGCCACGGAGGGCATATTCCTCCTGCTCCATCTCAGTTTGGAGAAATGGGACTGAAGTCTTTTAACCCAGCAAGGACAGTCCAAGGATATGCCACCTCGTTTTATCAAGAAGGGACAGCTAAATGCGGATGAGATAAGCCTGCGACCTGCACATTCGTTCCTAATAAGTAAAAACCAAGTGCCAAAACCCCAGCTGACAATTATTCCACCAAGTGCACAGCCACTACACACACAAACTCCACCTTTGGGGCAGACTCCTCAGCTTGGTCTGAAAACCAATCCCCCACATATTCAGGAGAAACCTGCAAAGAGCATCAAAAAACCTCCCCATCAAAGGAAGAGCTAGTCAAAATGACTGATGCTATTGTGACTGCATTCTTAAGAAAGGAGAATGCAAATGATGTTCTCAGTTTGTAGCTCATGCTACAATAGCTGAGCTTGTTAGTATTTCTGAACTGGCACAACCCCTGGAAAGTGGCACCCATTATCCACTTTTCTTGCTTTGCCTTCATCAATTGGCCAAGTTGAAAGATCGAGAATGGCTTACAGAACTTTTTCAGCAAAGCAAAGTTAACATGCAGAAGATGTTGCCAGAAATTGACCAGAATAAAGACCGTATGCTGGAGATTTTGGAAGGAAAAAGGACTAAGTTTCTTGTTTCCGCTCATGAAACTTGAGGAGGAGCTGTTGAAGCAAACAGAATTGGATCCATCCCCCCAAGTTATCTACAAATGGATAAAAGACAACATTTCAACAAAACTTCATTTAGATAAGGGATTTGTGAATATTTTGATTACCAGCTTTTTACAGTATGTATCAAATGAAGTATGCTCACCAGAGGATGGTGATCTTTCAGCTGCTCCTTCCAAAGAACAGTTGGATCAAAAAAAAACTTTGCTTCTCTCCTTCAAGCCAGTAATGTAAAGGTTTTTACATGACCATGTTGATTTGCAAGTCAGTGCTCTTTATGCCCTTCAGGTGCACTGCTACAACAAAAGCTTTCCAAAAGGGATGCTACCACGCTTTTTTGTTCATTTCTATGATATGGGAATCATCTAGGAAGAAGCATTCTTGGAATGGAAGGAAGACATTTACCAAGAGTTTCCAGGGAAGGGCAAAGCATTATTCCAGGTCAACCAATGGCTAACCTGGCTGGAAACTGCCGAAGAAGAAGAATCAGAGGAACAAGCTGACTAAAGAACCAGCCAAAACCCTAAATTGTGCAAACATACTGTTGCTATGATGTAACTGCATTTGACCTAAAAATTCATACCACTGTAAAGTTTTCGCAATATTTAAAGCAGAAGCATGTCAGTAGGATTTTCTTCTGCATATGTTTTTTTAGTGTAATGTCTTAATCATACCATCAAATATTTTAGAGTATCTTTAATATTTAGGTAACGGTGTATTAGCAGTATGCAATGATTACATCCAAGTTCTCAAACTGAGGCAGTCTATTGCAAGGACATTCTTTCCTGCCAGTTACCAAAGGCTGTTTTAAGTTGAAAACTGAATAGCAACACTGAATACTGTAGAAATGCACTTTGCTCAGTGTAATCCTTGAGTTGTTGCAATATTTGATTATCCATTTGTTTGTTACAGAAACTCCTTAACTGTAATCGATGGTTGTTGCTGTAATGTATTTCTACCTCTTGTAATGGGCTTTATGTGCTAGATTTTAATATCCATGAGCCTGGGCAAGTGCACAAATCTTCAAAAACTATGGTTTACTCACACAAAAAAATCAGTTTTGAGATGGATAAATGCCCTTGAAAGTGTTTTTCGTGGATGTGAAACAAAATGGTGAGAAGCCTAATTGGACCCTCTATTATAGTATTGAAATTAAGTATAATTTATCAAGTCCTCTTCATGCCCTGATTTTCTATACTTGTATCTAGGTGCGAAATCATGCAGACCGCCGTGCCTGAACTGTGAGCCATTTCATACCTGCCTACAGAGCTGCACTCCGGGTGACTACTAGGTGGTGATCGACTGGACAGTGACCCTCCCGCTCCGTCCCTGGGCCTATCCTCCACACCAGCGCTCCAGACGGAGAAGTCAGAGCAGAGGCATGATCCGGTGTGGTTGTTTGTGGAGCCGTGTAACCTGCTGCTCCCTCGAGATACTACCGACCTGCAGTGGGAGCTACCTGTGCTGCTGTGGCTAGTGTACCGGGTGCTTGGCCTATTTGCCTGTCAGTGACCATCTTGTGGGCGGTGCTGCCGGAACCTACTGGGAGCGGTGTGATCAGATCCTGCGAAGGGCCCGCTGCTTTGCCCACGCTGCTGACTGGTAGTTGTCTCGGGCGCCTGGAGGGGCCCCGGTGCAGGGGGTCATCACGCAGCTGCATACCGGGACATACACTTACTCTGCTTGCGTCCTTGCTGCTTTCACTGCGGAGAGTGGTGCCCTGGGCGAGCGACATGGGGAAGAGCCAACCGCGCCTCACATTTGAGCCCTGGAAGACTGGAAGAGCGACTCAACATGCGGCTTCAGACTCAGAGGCGGATACCCCAACGGACCAGTTGACCAACATAGACAAAACTCTCATGGCGGTGCAGGCCAGCTTGCAAACAATTGATGGAAAGATAGATCACCTCAATCTATGTATAGATCATATGTCATCCAAGCTGGATAAACATGCGCAACATCTGGGGGAGGCCGAGACATGCATTTCCGACGCCGAAGATAGACTTCAACAGGTCACTCAGTAGGCAAACTTCATGGCAAAGGTTCTTGCAGTTATCCAGGCCCGTAATGAAGATTTAGAAGCCAGAGTGCGCCGCAAAAATGTGCGCATTACGGGCCTGCCAGGATCCACAAATACCGTGCGTCTGGAGACCTACTTGGAGAAGCTCATCGGAGATATCTTTGGTCGGGAACAGTTCTCCCAGGTTTTCAGTGTGGAGTGTGCGCACCGCTCTCTGGCTGCAGGACCCCCGCTGGGCGCTCCACCCCGCCCCATCATTGCTCGCCTCTTAAATTATCGAGACGGTGATATGGTGCTCCGTCTTGCCAGAGAGAAAGCTACCATCGCATATGAAGGAGGCACCCTGGCTTTTTATCCTGATTTTACAGTGGCGGTGCAGGGGGCGCGTCGAGAGTTCCAACCTGCAAAGAAATTGCTGCTAGCTGCGCAAATTCCATATGCCATGCTCTACCCTGCCCGGCTACGGTTAGAGGATGGTGGGAAATTCAAGATCTTTACATGCCCGAGGGCAGCCCTGGAGTTTGCGAAGACTGCGTCCCGATGCAATCGATCTCCCAGGGCCACAGGGGAGCCAGATGTTGGTGACACTGGGGGCACAGCTACAGCGCATTGTGGGCGCTAGTACCGCTGTTCTGCAGGGGGTCTTTCCTTCTATTTCCGTGACCTTGCTGTTGCCTTAAATATGCGGTTGCTGAGACTACGGGTGGGAGGGTTAGGGCTGGAGACATTGGCAGTGGACTCATCAATGGCTGTCGGCCTGTCTAGTATATTGTGTTGAGAAAACTGCACTGCATGTACTGGGTGGTTACCCTCAGGATCCCTCTTAGGCCGACTGTTCACAATAGATTGGCCACCTCTTATGTCCACGGGGAGGGAGTTTGCACTTGGCACCCCCCTCTATGGGTGTTCCCTGTCATGAGTTATCTCCTTGGCACTCTGCTGAGGATGTGTTTGTGGGTGTTTGGGATTGCTTTGTCTTGTTGGGGTTGCTGAAGTGGGAGGGGGGATGTGTGCAAGGTGGAGACTTTTTGTGGGTTGTTTATGTGGCTGGGCAAATAGTCACTCTATCGGAAACTGCTAATGTTCCTTCATGTGCATCCAAGACAACTGGTAGATTTTGTCACTTATGTCTCACTTTTCTTATGCATGGTAACAGTGTGACTGTTTGTTGTTTAACATGGAATGTGCGGCGATTAAACACGCCGAAGAAAATACGTCAAGTTTCGCTCACCTAGATTGACACAATATGGGCATTGCCCTCCTTCAATAAACCCACCTGACACGATACTCAGATTTGCAAGTCGGGGCCCGCTGGACTGGCTTTCGTTTTGCCTCCTCCTAATCCTCCTACAGTTGTGGGGTTATTACATTGATAAAGAGCTCTACAGCTCACCGCACACACATAGATTCAGAGGGGCGTTATGTTAGTGTCCATGCTTCATTGGCTGGCAAGATGGTCACCTTAGTTAATTGCTATGGCACAAATATTGATGACCCGGGGCTCTATATGACCTTTTTTGCGGTGGTGTGTGGCCGGCCGGAGGCGGCAATCCTTAGGGGGGGGACCTCAACATGCAACTCGACCCTCGGAAAGATAAGTCTAGTGGCAGGGTAGGGCATTCACCGCAAGCAGCGCAGGTGGTAAATGCTTGACTAGAGAAGTTTGGCCTGTTAGACATCTGGAGACACAGACATATGGATACACTGGCGGAACACACATCTCCTCTACACATGGCAGTTGGTCACGTCTAGACTATTGTCTGGTGGGTGACGGAGTGGCAAGCTGGGTGACAGAGGTAGAGAGCCTGCCGCGCACACTCCCCGACCACCTCACTGTTCAACTCACATTATGCATCCCTGCGGCATTTCTGTGACCCTTCACATGGCAGTTCCGCTCTGAGTCTCTGTTAGATTCTGTCTATTTAGAAACCATCCGCGACGCGATCACTCACTACTTCACTGAGAATGTGGGGACAGTGGATAGTGCAGGGGTACTGTGGGAGGGGTTTAAGGCCACCATATGAGGCATGTGCATTAGTACGACAGCTGGCATTTTAAAAGATCTCCGCAGTCAGATTGCCAGGGTGGAGGACATGCTACGTCGCCTTGAACGCGACTATGAATGCACACCAACTGAGGCAATTCTGGCATCTCTTAAAGAAGCCATACTGGAGCACGCGAAGTTGGCGGAGGAAGAAATGCGATATGTATCCAAGTGATATGTTGCTCACTCTTACGGGGACGGCGGATGCCCTGGGCATCACTTAGCTCAAAAGATCGCATACCATCTGAACGCCGACACTATCTCTAAGATCACTGAGGCATCGGGTCAGGATCATTATAGTATCTCAGACATCGCGGAGCAATTTCGGCGTACTTATGAGACGCTATACACGTCGCAGAGAGAGACAGATCGGGTGGAATTGGAGGCATATTTGTCAAAGGTTGTTCTTGCCTGACTGTTTAACGGACAGTGGGATTTTCTGGGCACCCCTATTGCATTGGAAGATGTGCGCATGGCCATTGCTTCCCTTCCTAATAAGAAAGCTCCGGGTCCGGACGGCTTTACAGCAGGGTTTTATAAAGCATACGCAGAAGAACTTGCCCCTTTTTTATTGGAGATATACGCGGAGGCATATGATTCAGCTATCCTTCTCCATCCCTTTGTGAAGAAGTTAATTATTATGCTTTTGAAATAAGACAAGTCTCCCGAGCATTGCGACTCCTACAGACCACTCTCATTAATTAACACTGATGTTAAAATCCTGGCAAAAATCCTATCTACACGCCTTCAGCCCCTAATGCAAAACCCGGTGCTTCCTGATCAATCAGGATTCATATCCCCGCGTTCTACGTCGTACAACCTTCGTACTTTATTTACCATTTTTCTCACTCTCTCACCGGACTTGCCAGCCGTGACGATTATGCTCGACGACGCCAAGGCGTTTGATTTGGTTGAGTGGGGCTATCTATTCTTCATCTTGCAGCGCATGGGCATCTCCCCCTTTTTTGTCAATTGGGTTTGATTGCTGTATATCTGACCAATAGCATGGGTCCGAATAGGGGGATACACCTCTAACCCGATTACCATTACCAGGGGCACTCGACAGGGGTGCCCTCTGTCCCCGCTGTTATTTTCCCTGACGCTTGAGCCTCTGGCATGTCTGATCTGACAATGTCACAAACAGGCAGCTGTAAATCTGCATCACCGACCCCTTATTATTTTGCTCTATGCAGACGACATGCTGCTTTTCATTCGGGAGCCGCAAAATCATTTAGCCGCGGTACTGCGCGAGTATATTCGATTTGTGCGCTTCTCGGGCCTGTCCATCAGCTGGAGCAAATCAGTGGTCCTCTCGCTGCCCGTCTGTACGGTGCCGCACAAGTTGGATGTCCCCCTTGAATGTGCGGTGGAGTCGGTCAAATATCTCGGGATCTGGGTGCACCGTGCACCAGATATTGTCTTTCGGGAGAATTACGGTACAGCTATTACGTGGCTGGACAGCCAAATTGACAAATTGATTTGGATTCCGCTCTCTCTTGCAGACCGGCTAGCACTTACCAAGATGGTGGCACTACCCAAATTCCTATATTTATTTACCAACATACCTATTCCCCTAACTCAGCATCTTTTTTAAAGCACTGCGGACACTGTTGCTTTGTTTGGTCTGGGGTGGGAGACAAGCTTGAGTGAACTGGCAAACTCTTCTTCTTGATTGCAAGCATGGGGGATTTAATGCGCTGGATTTCTACTTATACTATCCATGTGCACAGGCACATTATGCGCACTTTTGGTTTGCACCTCATGACTTCATACCTCATGTGGCTGTGGAGCACTGGGATGTCCACCCCATTTCGCTGAACTCGGTACTTACCCATAGTCACCGCCTCGCCCCTGTGATGAAATAAATACAGTGAATTCGATGATTGCGGCATGGCGGGCCCTGGGCCGGCTGGAAGGTAAGTTACCCCTTTATGCACCGTTACTCCCTGTTGCATATCATGTGAATATCATGGTAACGCATGAGGAGGGCCTCACGTGGCTTCTGGCCCAGGTAGGCATTGGGCAAATGCAGGATCTCTTTCCTAATGGCTCATTTCTGAACTCAGCAGATACTGGTTATATTCAGCACATAACCCTGCTATTTACTTTCACACTACACAGACTGCATGGGGCACTGCGGGCACATTTTCCTACCTTCCCAACAGAACCTCCGCCATAAACAGCTTTGCAGACCTTGCTGTTCAGTCCAACTAGACGCAAACTTGTCACTAAACTCCATCGGGCTGCCAGAGCAGATAACATATTGCCCGAGGACAAAAGTTTAAATAAATGGAACGAGAGATTGGATCCACCAATTTCTCTTGAAGACTGGGAACTTTGCTGCGCCTTAACTGGGGCCCTGTCCTCTAATGGGAACCTTCGCATCATACATTTTAAGTTTCTGCACCAATTTTATCACAAAACACTGCAGCTTTTCGATTATGGTCTCCTTGATTCAGATGGGTGCACCCGCTGTGGTACGTCTGAGGCGGATTTTTGGCATCTTGCCTGGTTCTGTGACAAAATACTGACATATTGGGAGGCAGTAGTCACCACACTGTCAAAAATCACTGGTGTAACCCTGCTCTGCTCGCCCCAGATCTGCTTGCCAGGCCTACTCCCTGCTCTAAAGGGTGTATTGGGTAGACTGGCTAGGGTGGCACTGCTCCTTGCTAAGCGAAGAGTGGCAATGGTATGGAACAGCAAACGCCACCCCACGGAGGCATAATGGCTTAAGGACCTGGCATATTGTAGGGAGAATTTGGTACAGTATGCAGACGAGCTACCTCCAACCTCCCGGCCAAATGACATTTGGGAACCCCTCTTGACTTACTTATGTTCCATTGCTACACAAGATACCCTCTAATGCAGACGCGAATGACTGCTACTGTTGCACTTGTATAGGATGTAATGACACCATAACACTATGTCGAAATGTGGCATCTACCTTGGGATGTACATACACTACGAACTCCTCTTCCTCGATTGCATTGCTGTCTATTTTGTGACTCTTGTATCCCCTTCCCCCCCATTTTGCCAGCCTATCGTTATATTGCAGTATTCCTGTAGGGTATTGTGATGCATGATGGAAAATCATAAATATAGTTGATAAACATTTTTTTTTAAAAAGAGGGATTATTATTCATCATAGACTTTACCCCAGAATATCTCATGCTTAAATTATGTTTTACTTTTTAGGAGTCCCTCAAAGCCAATGTTGTTTTCCCACAACCCGAAATTTAGATAGGAAGGAGGAAAGTTGGAGGCAAGCTAGATAAAAGAGCAAAAGTTATTTAAAAGGCGATGTGTAGAAATATCCTACTGCTTTGATAATCGGTTTTGTTGTGATAGATATACTTATACAGATTTCCACTTGTAACCTGAAAGAGAACCAGTGCGGTACCTACACTCAAGGGAGATTATTTACGAGCCCCCTGAGATGCAGGTGAGTCACTTTTTGTGACGCTCCGTGGTAAGGATTACAAAATCATACCTATGAGACCACAACAAGCCACTATGCATGGAATTGAATGGCCTCATAGATATGGAGTAAGGCAAGGAGTTGCCGTACTCTGTGCTGGGGACACATTCCAGGGGTGTTGCAGTTTGTTTTCCCACGCAACACCCATGGTTTTTGATGCTGATCCAGATTTACAAGAGTATGTCAACCTGGGGAGCACCAAATCCCTTTGCCTCCCAAGGTGAGGTGTACCGAGGAGCAATTCATTTTTTTCTCCTTGTTATTTTCCCTTTATATGTGGGCTGCAATCTGCAGCCCACATAGAATGAGAAAAACATCACTTAGAATTGTTCCTGTGCAGAAAGGTGCCTTGCCCCTTCCCACGCAATCCTGCTGACAACACAGGCACCCTTTCTTCAAGGTACAAGGGTGCCTTTGTTGGCTCTAGAGAGTCGAAATGGCACCAGCGCAGGGAGAAAGGAAAGGAATGCACCGTATTGCATAAACACATTGCATTCCTGCTCTTTCACTTTGGCATAGGGCAGTGCAGCAGAATGACTTGCTGCGCTGCCCTATACCAACTCCCAAAAAATAAGGGCCTGAGTAAACAACCTGAACAGAGGACGTTATTCTTCTTTTCTCAATCCACATCCATTTTCCCATGATGGCTAGCATCTTTAGAAAGGCTTCAAGCAGTGACAAAGTTTGGGAGGTGCTGATAACTTGGTTCTGGGATCTTATCTTGCTCCTACTTCTCGCACAGCCTCAAGAAAGATACAGGTTAGTGCTGAAGTTTTATAGAATGGTTTCCAACACTCATCAGTTACTTGCCAATATCAACCTTTCCTACATGAACAACTTCAGTCTCCCTCCTACCCTCTGTTGGTAGAACTCATTAAAATCCTCATATCTGTCTTTATGTTCTCCAGATTACTGCAATTTGCCTCTATCTGGCAGGGAAATTCTATGAGCAGATTGGAACCCTCCGAAAGGTGTCCCTAAATTGAGGGTGAAATTAGAGCCTGCAATGTACCGAGCCAAAGATGTGTCCGTTTCGCCTCTGCCCGGATAAGAATACCACTGCCTCCACAGTCTCTAGGCAAAGAGTGTAGTGGCTTAGCAAAGGCCATAGAAATTGATACATATTTACCAAAACTATTGACTAAATCACGTTGAAATATAGGGTAATCTCCCTTTTAGCAAAATCTTCTAGCTTGGAGAGGATTTACACAATCTGCCAAGACAGGCTTTTTCAAAAGCAATGAACCTCTCGATGCTATCTTCACCCTGAAATTATTTTGGGACAATATCTTTAGGGAGTTTAGGGTCAAAATAACCTTATTATTTTGCTGCCATCAGAGATGGGTCATAGGCCCATGTCAGGTCTTTCTTTTTCTGTGGCAAGGAGTTTAGCCTCTAAGGCTATCCTCTTGGCCAGTTTCTGAAGATCTGCATATTCAGTATCTGCCTCTTCGAGAACACTGTCGGTGCCACTTCATCCACCTCATGGAATTCATCATCCCCTTCACCATTGAGGGATGTTTTACTAGCCAGAGCCCTGTCATTCTTTGCAAGTCACTGCTGCAGATGGGCTTTTGTGGGTTTAGGGCCCACAGTTCTTTGAGTTGTGGGACTCTCAGATATGCATAGGGGGACAGGTTGAGCTCCTTGGAGGACCATGGTATTTAAAGTAGTTAATAGCTGATTCGAAACTTACATACAATGCTAAGGCTGCTAATGACCTGGAGGACTTAACCAAGGCCATAACACCAGTTAAAACAAATTTGGAAAAAATCGTAAATTGGAAAAATATTTTAGCTAAACATAATTCTGACTTTCCTCTTGTAAAATCACTTATTAATCAAGTGGTACAACAAATGTCGAGTCTTGTACACTAATGCTGCACCACCAATGGAGGAAGTTGGCTCTGTATGTGATATACCACTAAGTGGTTATATCGTGTAAAGAGTCCAGAGTTTTCCCCAGAAGTGTACAGGGCTCAATCTTAACCCAAAGTTCTCTATTTATGGTAGTGTGTGTGCGATCAGCCTTAGGCCTAACACACAGCTGTATAAGACATTTGTTATGCAAACAGTTATTAATAAATGAGAAATGACTCAAAAAAGAGATCCACACCAATTTTCGAAAAATAAGATTAATTCAAAATGTATTTTAAGACCAAGATCTACGTTTAAAAGGTAAGAACGTTATTAAATAAAAAATACTTTGCACTTATAAAAGTGGACATATTGCCATTTTTCAGTTCAGCAATCCTAATCAATGGAAGGAAAACAGTTTTGAAGGTAAGTACACAACTTAATGATGCAGTTTTTAGGGTTTCAGGTCAACACAATTCATGGTTCAAATTAGTACCAAGAGTGCACCACCAGTGCCACATTGGTGGCTGGGTGCAGAGGTCAAATTCGGGGTCAGGCCCCTAATGTTAACCAATGGAGACTGGGGGTGATTGACAGGTGAGTAAAGTGGTGTCAGGGGTCAACGCTCCTGGAACTAAGGTAACCACAGGGGACCACAAGGCAGCACCAAACTTAAATCCTCAGCTGCACAGGGGCGGCCAGGTGCAGAGTGCCAAAACAGTGTCAGATACCCAATGCAATTCAATGGGGAAGATTGGTTTTGAACAGAGGCTGCAGGCGCGGGCCAGGAGGCATAACAAAGAAACCTACAGCTGCCCAAGTAAGTTCTAATGCTAGGGGATGTAGGGACACCATTGGTAAAGCTCCCCAAGGTCTGAGGCTTCAGTTGCAAGGATGTCCTTTGGCATCTGGAACAACTTTCCGTGAAGTCGCGGTCAGGGATAGTCTTCAGATTGATGCTGCAGGTGTCAAGTTGGAGCCTGGCAGGTGTCAGCTCACGTGGACTGTGGCTCAGAATCCTGGGGAACCTTTGCAGGACTAGTGGGCCACTTGGATTCGGGCGTGTTGGCATCGGGTAGATAGGCGGGTCCCGAGTCAGGTTTGCGGTTCCTCAGGGCAGAGTTGTTTGTTCTTTAAAGTTGGTATCTTCTGCACAGGTCCGCTGTCCATGGAAGTTTCTTGATCTTTATGGCAGACAGGCAGTTCTCCCAGGGTTTTGGAGGTTGTTAGACAGCGTTCTTCGAGCCTGTACTGCGGGGAACCCTGCTGGGTGTTCCCGCTTGCCGCTGTGCCTGTGGGGGCCTGCTGAGGGTAGCGCGCGGACTCCGTGGACCAGGAGCCCGTGCGTGAGCACACCTGCGACGAGCTCCGCCCACCAATTACTGGCCTACATTACCTCTCGCCGGACCCACTGGCGCGGGTCCTGCTTCGCTGCGCTGAGACAGCGTTCTTTGAGCCTGTACTGCGGGGAAACTTGCTGGGTGTTCCCGGTTGCCGCTGTGCCTGTGGGGGCCTGCTGAGGGTAGCGCGCGGACTCCGTGGACCAGGAGCAGGTGCGTGAGCACACCTGCGACGAGCTCCGCCCACCAATTACCGGCCTACATTACCTCCCGCCGGACCCGCTGGCGTGTGTCCCGCTTCGCTGCGCTGAGACAGCGTTCTTCGAGCCTGTACTGCGGGGAAACTTGCTGGGTGTTCCCGGTTGCCGTTGTGCCTGTGGGGGCCTGCTGAGGGTAGCGTGCGGACTCCGTGGACCAGGAGCCGTGCGTGAGCACACCTGCGACGAGCTCCACCCACCAATCACCGGCTATTTCAACTAGACTTTGGGTCACGCAGTGCGGGACGAAGCCCGGACAAAGGGCGGACAGTCTAAGACAGTCCGAGACAGTAAGAGACTGGACTTGGCCATAAACTTTGTTCATTGATAGCCGGCATTTATTGTATATGCTGAGTGTTCGCATATTTTCTTTTTATTTAATCAGGGGATATACCATTTGGTGTGTTCTTTAATTGGTTTCATTTCAGTTTTAGGTATTTGAAGCTATTTAACGGTTCGTTGAAGCGTGAATAAATGTCTAAGTTAAAGGCTACTCAGGCGCCACACACACTAGACAACTATTTAGTGAAGGTTGTCAGTAAGATTAATAACGAAAGGCGCCAGTCGTTGGGTTTAGCTAGCCCCCCCCCCCCCGGCACCCATAATAGAAACAGTGCCGGCTGCTCTGGTACTGGATGAAAGCAGTAGCACTAATAACCATGACACTTCTGTTAAAGATACATCTGGGCAAGGCATCCCTAACCTAGTCGATCTGGATGATTCAATTAATACCAAAGTCCAGCATCCACGTACACCAGTCCCTAGAGTGGTGAGGGCATGTCGAAAAGTACAAGCTAAGCAAGGAGGATCTCCCCCTGTAAGAAAAAGAGCGGCTACTCCTCCTAATATTCCAGACAAGGAGGATAATAGCCAGGTTAAAGATGACATTGTTATGATGGATGCAGACTTAATTAAGAACTTAGTGGGTATTATTGACTCTAAGATCAAGGGCATTGTAAAACCCTTTATGACCAAAATTGGCCAGCTTACTGCTGAAGTAAATAGGCTGGGTGGACTGCTTAAAAAATCAATGGAAGTGGAGGGTAGCAAAATGATAGTACCATCAAGTGACCGAGATAATCAGGATGTCACTCTGCAGAGAGATGTGGGTGCCAGCAAAAATGTTACTTGTAATTTATCAGCATCCCTGCCTCCTGTCTGTAACAACCAGGCCATAACAAGGGCCGACAGGAGCGAAGACTGGCAGAAGTAAGACATAGGCGAGCTGCCACCAACCTCCCCCCTGATTGTGCCCCGTACGTGGTAGTATTAACAAATGTTCCCCCAGCTGAGAATGGCAAATATCAGGAAACCCATGAGACCTTAAAAAATAAAACGGTGTCATGGTTGACTTGATACTGTGTCTTCCCTACTGCATTCTCAGATCAGGTTTTGACTACCAGAAGGGTGAATTGGATTGGAAGCTCCAGGATATGTTTCAGGGGGATTGTGTCATAATAAATTTCAAGCACCCACAACATGCAGCTACTGTATTACTGAGAGCTGCATCCCTACCAAATACTGATGGAAATGTGTGTGCCCGCTAGCTTGGTTTTTTTCTATAGTCCTCCTAGTATTTCCTCCCGTGATGGCAGGAGAGGTAACCCTGGGCTTGTTAGCCAGAGGCCACAAGCTGATCTTGCGATACAAAATCGATACCAGACCCTAAATTATTTGGATGCTAACGATTGACCCGAGTCGATAGGGAATCCTCGTTCTCAGGAGCCTATAAATTCTTTTGTGGCCGTTGACGAGGTTATTGATGTGTCCTCTGATACTGGTATGAGCATAGATATTGATGATGGGTTGTGTGGGATAAAGGTGCAATAATCGTCTGCTGGAACGTTGCAGGATTGAGATCAAAGGAGAAAGACCCGGGCTGGATAAAGTTTATTAATACCTACGATATATTATGCTTTCAGGAAACTTGGAGTCTGAGTGAAGCTAATTATGATGAATTTGTTTCCTATAACTTATTAGCGATGGCTGCGGGTCTAGGTAGACCTAAAGGGGGTCTTCTTACACTTGTAACCATCTCACGCCCTATTGTGGTTAATAGGTATATACCAGTACGTGACCTTGTTCAGATCCTCTGGTTAGTAGAGGGTAAAGAGCACAACATTTTATTGATTAATTATTATAACAACATTTTCAATGGGAAGAGGGCTAAACTAGTTATTGATTTGTCCGTTGGTATTGACAATTTTTGTCAGGAGGCGAATGTTGTTTTTGATTTTATATGGGTGGGGGATTTTAACATTGGATTGTGTGAGATGTCAGCACTGAAGGTATGTGGGGTTACTAATAATGAGGGGTGTGATATTTTGCACTTTGGTCACAGTGGGTACGGCGAAGCATTGCATAAGCTCATGTGTTGTTATAATCTGGAAATTGTGGAGTGTGGCAAAGGTGTTGACGGATTGCCCATTCCTACTTTTAAAAATCATCATGCCACTTCTATCATCGACCATGTAATAGTTTCGTCGAACATTATTCCCTACTGTGTCCCCCCTAGAATTGAAGTTACTACATTAAGTGATCATAATCAAATTATTTTTAACACCAACCTATGGGCAGGCTGTTTGACTGATGTAGGTAACATAATTGCAAATGTGGAACCTCACAGGACCAATGGTATAAGGCTAAGATGGACAGGAGAAAAGGCAGAAAAGGCAAATGAATGATCCACCTCTATAATTAAGGAGAGCCTGCTGGACATAGTTTTTATTTTAGAAAATAAATTTGATTTTGGGAAAGTTTTATCTCTTTTTAATGTAATTATTAAAGCGGTTGATGCCAAATTTACAGGACGTAATAATGGGCAGCGCAGGAGTGGACCTGGCTGGTTGAACCACCACTGCACTGCCGCACTAAATAAACTTAAACAGGCATTAGTAGTTAAGCCCAGGGACAAAAATTTAATAGTCCATTTGAGAGTGGAGTATAAACGTGTGCTAAAACAGAGGAAGTGCGAACTGCAGCAATTAGCTTGGGATTCTCTTAACCAAGCTGCAGAATTTTCTAATTGCACCCTATTTTGGGCCACTGTTAATTCCCCCTTACTAAGAGATGAAAATACATCTAATGTATCTAGTGAAGGGTGGATTGCCCACTTCTCTTATATTTTTGACACAAATAGAGTTTTAGAAACCTGTCAAAACCAATGGGCTGTTTTGCCGCTCGATATCGCTGTTGAGGAGGTTGAAAGTGGTATACGCAATAGCAAGGGAGGGAAAGCCCAGGGCCCAGATGGGGTACCTATAGATGTCTATAGGGTAGCCACAGAGGTGTGGGGACCGCTCCTTACAACTGTTTTTAACGCAGCCGTATGTACTGAGCCCCCCTGCAACCTGGTGCGAGTCAATCATAGTACCTATTTATAAAAAGGGTAGCAGGTCTGATGCAAAAGATTATCGCCCGATCTCTCTTCTCGACTCATCAGTAAAGGTGATGAGTAGAGTTATGCTTGTGAGATTACAGGACTGGGCTGAGCAGAATGGTATTTTGGCTGATAGTCAGTTTGGCTTTAGAAAAGGTCGGGGTACACTTGATCAATGCGTTAATCTTGACCTATTGATTGGGAAGTACACTGAGGCCAAACCTGGCTCTATGTACCTCTGCTTTGCAGACATGAGCAGCGCTTTTGATATGGTTGATCACGCACTCTTATGGCCGATGCTGCTGAAGCAAGGCGCACCAGTAGGTATAATCTTTTTCCTCGCCAGATTATACGAGAAATTGAAAACTAGTGTGCGCTTTGGAACTAGAGGAGAATGTACCCCTAAATTTAGTGTTAGAAGAGGAATCAGACAGGGCTGTGTTTTGGCTCCCCTCCTATTTATTTTATTTATTAATGCAATCGATGCCATTTTAAAAAAAGTTAATGCCGATGCCCCTCAGATTAATGGTGTACCAGTACCGGTGTTGTTATACGCTGTTATACGCTGTTTTACTTTACAGGACCCCGGTGGGTTTACAGCGGTTAATGGATAGTTTTTCCTCTTTTATCAAAGACAGAAAACTGGTAATTAATAAAGGGAAAACTTACACCATGACTTGTGGAGCCAAATCTAGAGTTTTAAATACCTTTTTTATAGATAGAGAGAAGGTGCAACAGGTAGGAAAATTCTGTTACCTTGGTATTACTTTTTCAAATGATAGGAAAGGGAAAAAGGAATTTATTAACATCCGGAATAAAATGGCCAAAAAAGCCCATGGTATTTATAGATTCGCTGCCAAGGTAGGGGAACGTCGATCAAGGGATATGTTAAAAATGTATCAGGCTAGATGTGCTACTATAGCTCTGTATGGGGCAGGAGTATGGGGCCACAGCTGTGTCTCTGAACTACAGCTGGAGGAAAATGTATTCTTAAAAAGACTCCTCTTTTTACCCATGTCAGCCTCGAACGAGTTAATTCATCGAGAACTAGCAGTTAATCACTTGGACGATCTATTATGCCTCAGGCCAATAATGACTTGGCGGTCTATTTGGCTAGAGGAAGACAAGCAGTTTAATAGATCTATTGCTGAGGATTGTCTACGCCTGGATAAATTCCAAAATATTCCCTGGTTGAGATATGTTGCTACATGTTTTTCAGACATATACAATGTTAATCTTTTAGATAACCCCGGTGCAGCCTCTATGATCCCCAAACCTTAAATTAAAAATATCTTTTTGACTTACATGGGGAGAAAGCGTGCAATTGCAGCCGGATCTTAGTCCACTGTTATTTTTTACAATAGATATATTAAAGTGGAAGATTTCCCTTCATATTTAACCACGGTAATTAGGAATTCGCACAAATTTGTATTAACTAGGCTCCGGTTCAGAATGGCTCATCATCTAGTTGCCCATCCTAATATTAAACAACATCTGTTTGGGCCCTGTAGATGTGATGATGTATCCACCCAGAGCACTGTGCACTTTCTGTTGCTATGTAAACTGTACACACAATTCCGTATTGCTTTTTTGAAACCTTTATTTGTTAAATATGGTGTATGCACAGTTACACATGCTATGAACTTAATTTTTAATATGGAGTCGGCAGACATCTGTTTTTATACTACGACGTTCTTAAATCAGTGCATCAACACTGGGAAAAGTATGATCTTTTAACTATAATATTTATTGATTAGGACATGTATGTTTATTTTAATGTTCATAACTACTTTGTTGTGACATGATGCGATGAAATATGTCATAACTATTTTATTACACTGTATTTTGTTTGTGCTTTTATGGTCATCTACTTGAACCGAATAAAGCTTCATGAAATGAAAATGGAGGTTGTTAGGCCTGCAGTACAAGTCAACTTTTGTAGTAAAGATGAAAGGCAGAAGACAGGCCAGCAGGGCTGGTCCAGATTCAGTTACTGGTCCTTATTCTTTCTTGCTGGGATGGGACTTCGTAGGTCATCACGAATCTATTTTCAGGGTCTGGATGTGTCACCTAAATATTAGATTGTACAAGACAGGGGACTGACAGGTAGAGACCAATGGGTTCCTTACCTGGTATGTCTACACCCTCTATTATGCCACCCTCCAGTGACAGGGGGCATAGCCCTATCCCTGATTGGATAATTCCCACCATCTTCAAGATAGTGGGCATTGGAAAATGTGCTTCACTCCACCTCCAGCACCTGAGGGGAAGTTGGTGAAGAAGGGCACACCTCCTTTTCTCACTAAGTTTTCCCAATTGTTCTCCCACCAAATGTTTGAACCTGGGGTTGCCATCTGCTGCTAGCAGCAGATGCTGGGGCCGCATTACAAAGGTGGCAAGGCGTTTGACGCCTCCCTCTCGAGCCCAGTCCCCATCCATTGAATTTCAGGAATCAGTATTGTGTGAGTGGGGCTTATGAATTAGTGTCATATTATAATACTATTTTGCCTCTTTACGTAAAAGAATGTGTCAAGAGAGGTGAGAAGAGCAACAATCAAGTCAGTCCCCCTACAGTCATATTTATGGCATGCAACACACCAGTTCTTCGGAGAGCTGCTTTGTACATAATGTGCACCACAGACAGTGATGCAGGAGACATCAATGTGGCTGGTGCACATGAAACATCATCTATTTCTGTATGCTCTGGGTGAAAAATGGCCCTGTAACTCTTCATCTAATAAAATAATGTACAATCCATAATGGCCGCCATAGTCACAATAATTATCTCACAAGTTCTGTGCTAAATAATAACCATCACTTTCACCAAATGAGAAACTCTTGGCAGTTCAAGCTTTCTCATGAAAATGTCATTTTATGTAAAGAAAAAGGATGCATACATAGGCCTGCTAGCAAGATCCCAATAATAAAACAGACTTGTTAGACTTGGCCCTTTTTTCAGGGTCATCATTGAACTTCTTGCCTTCCTCCTGTATTTTGTCTGACCTGTGTTTGTTGGTTTTTTGACTCTGGGCACTTTACCACTGCTGATCAATGCTAAAGTGCATATGCTCTCCCTATTGTAAATTGATGTATGGATTAGTGATTCCATGATTGCATTGTTTGGTTTACCTGTCAGACCCTAGTACAGAGCACTGAGTGTGCCCAGGGTGTGTAATTCCAAATGCTGCTAGTGGGTTTTCAGCACTGGTTGTGCCACCCACAGAAGCAGCCTGTAAAACTTTGTCTAAGGCCTGCCATTGCAGAGCCCGTGTGCAGTTTTCTGATTCATGCCCTTACATAGGTATAAATCACTGTATCATTATATAGGCATAGAAATCATAACCATATTTATGCATAGCTCATGCAGTCCAAATACGATAGGGCTACTTCCACTAGTTCCAAAAATCCACAACGATTTCTTGGAAAAACCCGCCTTAAGCAGTCAGGGACTTCCCCTTGCTTGAGTATTGATTTATCCAAGAACTCATGGAGTTTTCAAAGAACTGAGACTCTTTGATGACGTTATTATGTCCAACTGTACGTCAAAGTCAGTACCTTCAAGGTATAAATATGCCCACACTTGCCCAAGCAAACCCACAGTGGTTTGGAGCAGTTCGACTAGCTACTTGCCCGACGCGCCCTGCTACAGCAAGTGCCGAAGGAAGCTGGCCCTCCAGCAGACTCACTGAGAGAGACGCTGTCTTTTCTCCTGCCGAGAAATCCAGCACCATTGTTTCCAAGCTACCCTTGGGGGTTGTTGGGAAATCGAATCCCAAGACCAGCCTTCTCCATTCTAAACTAAGGTACGGCGCTGATTAGACCCTTAGAGAAATCTTGAGCAAATTCTTGGCAAAAGAATACTACATTTAAGCAACACCTCACTTACTTCTTCCCTTTTACTAAGCTTAGGTTAGGTACACCGGAGTAGGCGTATTTTAGAAGCACCAGTTGAGTACTTTTAGCCTCTGTTATTTATGTATGTTTTTACATATGGTTTAGGAACCATACAATGCTCTTACAGTATTATTTTATTCTACTATTTATACTGTACGCATCATATTTTACAAACAGATTTACTATTATAGCAGTTAATTTCTTATGCTTGAGAAAACAGACTGTTCAATAAAGCCTTTTATTGAAAACACCCGTCTTTCTACTCTCTCTGCACCTCTAGTAAAACGAAGCATGCACGATTGACTGAGTGAAATATCTATCTATTGTTTCCACGACTCTGAAGAGACGTTTAATCTTGGGGAAACAAAGTTGTCATGTTTATGCGGTTGTCAGAGACTAATACCTTCTTGTGAATTCGAGAAAGTTTCTAGTGACCTCGGAGCTAGCTGGCACACACAATTAAGTCCAGTATATTCGATAAAGACCTAGTCGACTTCAGTCCTACGTCCAATCTATCGGATATATTATTCCAATGCGCAGAGCCTATTGGGAATATAGGAACTACACTACAGTACTGCCATGCTGACTGGGCAAGTGAACCATTCTGCCTGTCCCTAAACCTTCCCTTTTCTTCATATCAGACACCCCTATGGTAGGCCCAAGGGCAGGGTGGATTGTAAGTATAATGTAGGACATGCCCTGGTGTGGTTGGCATATCCTAATAGTGAATTACAGCCATTTTCGTTTTTCACTATTGCAAGGCTAACTGTTCTCCATGGGCCGGAATGGGCAGTTAGATTATTACATCTTATAATCCTAACTGACTCAGGGAACCTGGTAGAAATTCGAGTTTAGTATCCCAGAACTCAGAATTATAAAATATATCTTTTAGTGAAGTTGGTTTTAAAATTCTGTGTTTGAAAATATCCACTTTAGAAGGTGTGTATTTTCATGTCTAACTATCCAGGCCTGCCTCTGCTAGGTTGTGTATTCCTTGTCTGGAGTTTGAGTGACAGGGCTGGGGGACTCCAGGAGACAGAATGAGTCAGCCCAGTGGTGAATAGAGAGCTCTGCATCCAGATGGGAGGGAGGAGTTGCACCTGGGACCTGAAAAGGACTGTGCCTTCCCCCCACAGTGCTGGCTCCACCCCCTGTGGTGCGTCTGATGTCTCTGCCCTGCACTGTGAAAGGAAAGAAGGAGTCATGTAAACAGACGGCTCCAGAACCGGTTTGGACAAGGCAAAGGCCCCTCTACCCTCAGAGGACAAAGGATTTGGGGGTATAAATATTGGGACCCTGATCGCAAGAAATTAGATCACTTTTGGACTACAAGAAGAAACCTTTGCTGAGGAAAGGAACCTGAAGAAACTGAGGCGAGACTATCCCTAAGCTGAAGTGCTGCTTGGGGGATTGGCCTGCAGTGGTTGCCTGACTGCCAAAGAAAGGAGAAAGGAACTTTGTGTGCTTTGTTTCAACTTGTGAATGATCTCCAAGTGCTTGGAAAAGAGCTTGCTCCCTTACCGAAGTCTCCGGACCAGTAGACTTCACCAGCCTTTGGGGATTGCTGCTGAAAAAGCTTTTTCAGTGGCTACAGAGGGAGGGAGCTGTGACCGACTCTCACGACCGGCCCGGTGTCCTGTAGGCACTGTATCGAGCAACGTCCGCATTGAACAAAGGAAGCTCTGAGCTCACCGACTCCGACTTGATGACGTCATCGAGCTGTTGCCTGCACCGTGACTGTGGACACCGCGAAATGCAAAGCCCCGCTACACCAAATCGAACTGGTCTGACCACCACAATCACTGTTGCTGACTTCGAGTCCTGTGAACGCATCGGAGTTAGGCACCGCTCACACACTTCGCAATGCACTTTCCGACTCGTACCGCTATCCGGACTGATCGACGCAAGCTCCCGCCATCCGGCACTGTCACCGCACCGCAAGCAGCAGGCACCGCATCAAAGCACCGTCTCACCCGGCAACGTATGCCTCGGACCCACGACTCCGTCAATGGGCCGTTTTCTGCACTGCATCGAGGGACAACGCGTCCTGCAATGCTTTATTTTTCTCCAAGGCGACAAACACCGAAACAGGCTTGCACGCCCGTGCCTGCTGCATCAAGTAAAGGTACTGTGACTGAGTCTGTCGACACTTGAGTGGGCCTGTACCGACGCGGTCCGCTGGATTTGTTAGACTCTGTGTTATTTCAGCAATGCTGTAGCCGGACAGGGCTACCGACTCGCACAGAACTTTGATTGAAGCCTTTTTAGCAAGAACTCTTTATTTCTAAGAGTATTGTGGATTATTTTTGTTCTTTATGGTCTTGTGGTAACTCTATATAAAAGATACTAATTTTTATAAAAATACAACCTGTGTCACTTGATTACTCTATGTGTTCACAAATGCTTTACACACTGCCTCTGAGATAGGCCTGTCTGCTCATGCCAAGCTACCAAGGGTGTGAGCGGGGGTTATTTTAGGAGTGCACCCCCTTACCCTGACTAGAGGAGAGGGTCCCTATTTGTCACAAGTACCTACCTATGCCAACAAGAGACCCCCAATTCTAACAAGACTACAATATTGGTGTATATACCATTCATGTTGCATTTATTTATCCTTTGTGAATCAGGACTGCATATTCTGGCACACACTTAATGCTGGAGAAAGACTCCCCTGCCTATAGAAAGTGATTTATCATTTAGGCCCAAAGGCAACGGTTACTAAACCTGTGTTCACAGTGTGCTTGTTACATATAGAGTACACACATACCTGTAGGATTGTAGTTTCTAACTGTAACACAATTCCAGGGAAAACTGGAAATATTACAGTGAGTTCAACCTATATGTGAGAAAACTAATTTCCTTCTGATGGTGGAGTCTCAGCTGTAGAATACTCCTTTCTGGCAGGCTAGCCATCATTCACACTATGCTGGATGGTCTTTGTTATTGACCCTGGACCTTCCAATGCTTTTTCTTCCATGTATAACCGGGAAGGAAAACACCAAGAAGGTCCTTCAGGTGCTGGGAGAAAAAAGCTCCCAGCATGGCAGGGTTTCGTTGTGAAAAACAAGATATCTGGCTTGCCCATTGTACTGTTTACCCCAGTTCATAAATCTATAATAAAATATTTGGGTGTCTTTTCAATGTGGCCATCTTGAATCTCCACTTTGCACTGTTTGAGACTATTGGATCCTAAAGGAAATAGTTAAGCTTTATGGATGAGCCACACAAAGCTAGTTTTCATGGCCTGTCTCAGTAGTGCATGGCGGGTTGTTCTGAAACAGCTATCTCTGATGGCCTTTAGGTCCTGTGTGGCTGTAAAGCCCAAATATCTCTGCAAAAATTCTCATGGTCCCTCTGGATAATGAATTGTTACCATCTAGGTGTAATCACTCCACATATCTATTCATTACAATCCTTCCAAGAGTGTCTCACCTGAGGACATCTAGTCCAGTCAGGTCGAATATAGAAGGTGAACATGTTAAATGACGTGCTCCATATTAAGTCTTGGCTGTAGCAACTTGCCCTTTCTTATGGTCACCCCATGTTTTTATACAATACAATTCAATCCATTTATAGAGTGCACAGCTACCTCCAAGGAGGCTTCCTGGTGCTAGTGGAAAGGATCACTCAGACAAAGACAACAGAAGAGATACTATTGTATACATGCACATGAATCAAAAAGTAGAGTTTTTAAAGACTTTCTAAAGCAGTTTTAGAGAGGCTGCTTCTCAGATCAAGAGGATGTGCGTTCCACAGCTTAGCTTCCCAGGAAGATGAATGATCTACCCCCACTTCTGGCCTTGTGAATATGAGGGATTTGAAAAGGTTTGATATTGTTGGAACTCAACGATCTCTCCTGGACATGCAGTTTAAATTAGTGCCTAAGGTAAAGAGGCCCCTTGTGTTTGTAGGCCCCAGGGGCCTGGATAAGTGCTTTAAATCGAATCATCTTGTTCACAGGAAGCCAGTGTAGATGATGTAAATGTCCTGACACCAAGACTTGAGGGGGATCTTGAGATTCAGCCGGCCAGCAGTGTTCTGCTGTTATGCTGAGTCAGAAAGGCCAGGAGTCCCAAGTACATACAAATTGTTGGAATAGACCAACCTAGAGGTTATCAAACCATGGACAATAGTCTTGCGATGCTCTACAGGAATGAGGTGCAGCATCCTTCTCAAAGACCTGAGGGTGAAGAAACCGGTGGAGAATAATGCGTTAATCTGGGGCTCCAAGGTAAGGTCTGAGTAGAATTGCAGCCGAGGTTTCTTGCCTCCTGCAAATGACGGAGGGACTACCTATTTCTAATAGCCACCAGAGGCTCAGTGAAGCGGTGGACTTAATTCTGAAAAAGAGAATCTCAGCCTTGTCTAGTTTAAGTCCCACACAGCTTGCATTCATCCAGTCCACCACAGATTTAAGGCAGAGTTTGAAGGAGCCAAGGAATATGGGAATGTTTTACTGGAAAGCCAGGAGGAGTTGAGTATCATCTGTGTAGGATATAACTCTCATTCCCCATGATTCAACTAACTTTGCCAGGGGCTCCAAGAAAATATTAAAGAGTGTGCGGCTGACAGTCAAGCCCGGTTGGATTCAGCATTCTACGGGTTTAGCCTCTGAGGTAAAAGGGGGAAAGAAGACAGCCTGGGAGAGCCACAGAAGGATTTAAGTCAAAGTAGGACTCAACCTCTGACACCGATCTTACCCAGCCCCTCCAGCAAAATAGAGTGCGAGAATGTGTCAAATGTCGAGGAGAGATCCAGAAGCAGTACCATGACTGGAGTGTTTAAATCTAGATTAACTTTGATATATTTCCCAGACTTCAAGTAGGGTGGTCTCAGTGCTCTATCCAGCATGAAAATCTGACTGTGAGTCATCGAGCAAATGACTTGATGCAAGAAACTTTGGTAGGTGCCTATTTATGTACTTCTCAAGAAGTTTAGCAACTCTGGGAAGGAGTGAAGTGGGTCTAATGTTGCCAAAAATGTTGGAGTTGGCTGATGACTTCTTCAGCAGGGGGAGCAGTAGAGCTTGTTTACAACTGGATGGAACCAGTGCCTGGTCAAGAGATTCATTAAGCAGACTATTCAGACAAGGATTCACCGACAATGCGGCAACATTAAGGATGGCAGGGGCACAGGGGTCAGGAGTGGAAATGAATTGCAATTTGTGAGCTCAGTTACAGATTCCTCAACTGTAATGGGGGCAAAGCTAGACAATAACAGACAGGAAGAGGAGTGAGATGATGCTCCTTGATTAGTGGTGGTTGTATATCAGTTGAATTTTCTATAAACGAAGGCTGAGAGGCCATCGCAAAGCTCCATAGAAGGGGTGAGGGTATTTTTAGTTTTTATGGGGGAAAGAAAAAATTGACCACTTTGAACAGTTCTTAAGGAAAGTTTGCAGCCTTTAAAATGGGCGTGGAAATAAATGATTTTTGAGCCTTCTGAATGGTCAAATGGAAATTTTTGAGAGTGGACTGATCGATCACTTTTGACCCTTGTCATAACTAGATTTCCATTGCCTTTCCAGTCCTTTGCATAGGGATTTCCCCACCTCAAGGGCTTCTGGGAACCAGGGTGCAAAGGGTTTAAGCCTCTGAGGAAAAGGCAAGGAACTGGTGAAACAACAGACACGTTTGTCGAAAGACTTAATGCGCTCAGCAATCTTTGTAAATTCACTGAATTCCATGATGAAGAAGCCATACGTCTCAGAGTCTTAGATGATTGACTTTCTAAATCATTCAAATGATGAATGCTGAGAGAATCGCTGAGTCCGGAGTAGTCATGGCTGAAAGAGCCGAAGAATGTGCAGACCGACAAGCTAGAGAAATGGAGGCTGGAGGAGCCTAGAAAGCGTCAGCACTGACCATGCAAGAAAAAGAAACCATGCTTCAGGTGCAGTTTTTCTTTTCCACATGTATGTAAATGTCCTGCCATTGGACAAGTAACCAAGGTTTCCATTACAAATAATTTTGTAATGGTCTGCAAAGCAAAGGAAATACTAGGTGCATCATGTCGAGAAAACAAAATAGATGCCAGAATGTTCCAGAAGCGATCTTCCACTAACAATCACAAGGCTAAGCGGACACATCTAGTGATGGAAGCTAAGCAGAATTGATTGTTGTCCAAATATTCATCTGAAAGTTCTTCAACATCATTGTCAAGCAACATTGAAGAAAATGGATCAGCAATGATGATGTTAACTAAAGAGAAACCTATGCATGTTGGACTGGCAGCATGCAAGGAAAAATCTGAGTTGAAGAAAGATCAACATGTAAAGTTATGAAATTAATTAAGACACTGTTTGAAAATTACACTAAAGGTGAATGGCGGTTCCATACTTTTTATCATCGACAGTGGTGCTTTGATAAACCTCATGCCTGAGGAGAGGTACAGAAAATTGTCTCCAGTGCCCCGTCTCACAGCATTGAATACTAAAGTGTATACATGGGCTGCATCGACATCATTAAAATATCAAAGTTCATTTGTAGCAAGAAGAAAGCGAAAAAAGACAAAAATACAAGCAACAATTTATGTAATTCAAGGTACTTTATCAAGTGCCTGTTTACTCAGTTTCAGTTCCTCTGCTGAAATGAGACTGATATCTGTAAATTACAACATAAATGCTCTTCACGAAATAGTTAGGCAGTTTCCATTGGAGTTTAATGGATTTGGAAAATGTGAGATAATAAAATATTAATGTAGACATTCATCCTGTTGCTCAGGGACATTGTCAAATTGCATTTCATTTACAGGACGCTGTTGAAAAATAACTTGAGGCATTACTACAGCATAATATCTTTGAGCAATCTTCCGGTCCAACAACATGATTTTCGCCAGTAGTATTAGTGCCTAAAATGGACAGAGAAGGAGCTTTATGCATATGTGTGGATATGCAGCAAGCAAGCAAGGCAACTGAAAGAGAAGGACATCCATGTCCACCCATTGCCAATATGATCATCTAGCTGAATGGTGACAAAGCCTTATTTTCCATTTGTCTGAACGAAGAATACCATCAGTTGGAACTAGAAGAAGATTGCAGGTACATTACTAACTTTCTACTCATATTGGTTTGTTCAGATATAAGATGTTGGACAGGCCGCATGGTCGGGCTGCCCCCTCCCCGCAATGGGACCTGGACCCTGGCTCCCCCTGCATCCCCAGCCAGAGTCCCCGACGACCACCCGAAGTACACTGCAATTCCTCACCCACAAGACACCAGCTCCGAACCCAGCTGGCCCGGGTCACCATCCACACCACGGCCTCGGCCCAGCCGCCATCTTGGGCCACTACAGCACGAGACCGCGTGGCCTCAACTCGACCCTCACCCTGGGCCCGGCCGGGCCCGACATCGAGGCACCAACCTCCCCCCGGGAGGCAGAGTGACCACTTGGCGAGTCAATGGGAGAAAGGAATCGTCAACGGCTCTCCTCCGCCAGGTGTCGATCACCCCCGGCCGCCTGGGCGCTGGCTCCACCCCCCTGCTGGGTGTCTGGACTCCCTCATCCCGGACCTCCCGGCCCCCCCAGGCGCGAGGGTCCGGACATCAAAGGGGACCAGACCTATAACTGGGGCAGGACCAGACCAGGAAACCAGTTGTATCCTGGAGTCGAGAGACCCGAGAAGAACTCATCTGTGACTGGCCTGCTGGCGCTGCCGCGGCCCTCTGCCTCGTGAAACCATCGTCTTGGCCTGCTGGCGCTGCCGCGGCCCTCTGCCTCGTGAAACCATCGTCTTGGCCTGCTGGCGCTGCCGCGGCCCTCTGCTTCGTGAAACCATCGTCTTGGCCTGCTGGCGCTGCCGCGGCCCTCTGCCTCGTGAAACCATCGACTTGGCCTGCTGGCGCTGCCGCGGCCCTCTGCCTCGTGAAACCATCGACTTGGCCTGCTGGCGCTGCCGCGGCCCCCCCTACCTAGGGAGACTATCATCTTGGCCTGCTGGCGCTGCCGCGGCCCGATCCACAGACACTCCAGCTCGAGGATTGTGAGCTCGCCTCTTACCACTACCTGTACCGATCCGGTACCAAGACTGTCCCGCTACCCCCTTTTACCCTACAGAGACTAGAAGTGAGCGGACCCCCGGGTCCGAGATATCCTGTATCGCTGATATCCTTGCCTTAAGAACCTTATATAAAGCATTGAACTCGACTTGGTGTGGTGCCTGTTTGTGGGGAGGGAGGTAACTTGTCTGTACGATCGCAGGAGACGGTCCCACTCGGGGATCTCTCCCTCAGTATCCGGCCGACCCTCAGGGTCCCCGTCTAACATTGGTGGCCAGCGACGGGATCCGAACCTACGCATAATCGTACAGAAAGTCACCCGACCCACGACACACGACCACCATGACAACAGAGAGCGGAACAACGGAGAAATTCCAGATGGAAAAATTGGAAGATTACAACCACCGAGAACTGAAGCAATATTGCATGGAACTTGGTCTCCCAACCACGGGTCTGAGTACGAAGGAAGACTTCAAACGAGCCCTAGAAGCCTGGGCAGAAACGGGTACGGCCGTACCCCGAACACAAACAACCGAGACGAGCCCCGCACCAACTAAAGAAAGAGCGGGTCTCTCCCTGGAAGAGATCCGAGAAAGAGAAAAAACCAGACTCCACGAATTAGAACTAGCCCGACTTCGCTTGGATGGAGAACTCAAGCTGGCAGAACAAAAAATAACCCTGGAACACTTACGGCTCAGGGAAGAGCGAGAAGACAAGCAAAGACAGAGAGAGCTAGAGGAAAAGAAACTAGAGTACGAACATGAGCGCAATCTCAAAACACTGGAGGTCCAGAAACAGAATAAAGACCTCGGGCTCCCCGGACGACCGACCCCGTCTGCCTCGACCGAACCCAAGGTTCACATCCCCAAAGATGTCATCCGGGAATACCACAAGAACGATGATATACAGCAGTGGTTTAAAGCCTATGAGGTGGCAATGACCTCCCACCGGATTCCCCGAAGCGATTGGGGAGCCGGATTATGGGGGAGGTTTGTCAACGAAGGGCGAGACGCCCTGCTACAACTCCCGGACCAGCTGATGACCTCCTACGACCACATGAAGGCCGCCCTCCTCACTCGATACGGGCTCACACCGGAGATGTACCGCCAACGGTTCCGCGACTGCAAACGGATTCCGGGTACAACTTGGGTGGAGTACGTGAACTTTTTTAGCCGAGCCTTCGAGGGGTGGATCAAGGGCAACAAAGTAACCACCTACGAACAACTCTTTGACCTTATCGTATGGGAACACCTGTCGAACAACTGCTTCGTGGAGCTCCGGCAACACCTCCTGGACAGTAAGCTAACCGACCCTCGACAACTCGCCGTCGAAGCCGACCGGTGGGAAAGCACCCGAGTTGGCCGGAACGCACCCAGCGAATTATCCAGACCGTATCGCCCCCGAGGGGGAGGAGGAAGTCAGGGTCGGGGGAGAGACCCCGGCCCCTCGTCACCCCCCAGAAACCCCTCGACCCCGGTTGGCCGAGGAAGCCCTGCCGTCCGGGCCGGTTTCCGGGCCAACATTACGTGCCACAGGTGCCAGCGACCCGGCCACTACGCCAGTGATCCCAATTGCCCAAAGAATCCGAACACTACCCCCCGCCAAGTTGCAGCGGCGGCCCTAGGGGAAGAACTAATCCCGGAAGACCAGGAAGAGTACGAGACCGATCCCTCTGAATGGGCACCCGCCGCCATGGCACTGGTCTGCTTAGGGGAGAGAGACATGATTCCGCGGGCCCCCCTTCCCGCCAACACCCAGAAGTACGGTCAATGGGTCAACATTAATGGCCGCCGGGCGGAAGCCCTCCGCGACACCGGGGCCAGTGTAACGGCGGTCCGACGCCACCTCGTCACTCCAGACCAAATCTTGCCGAACATTCTTTGCCCTGTCCGATCAGCCGACAATTCCGAAAGCCTATGCCACATGGCCTGCGTCCCCTTCGAGTGGGGAGGAGTAACAGGGATGTTAAAAGTAACTGTCCGCGATGATGCCCCCGTGGACTGCCTCCTAGGAAACGACCTTGAAAGCTCTCCCTGGGCAGCTGTCGAACGGAGGGAGCACCTGGGGATGCTCGGCCTCCCCGAATGGGTCTGCGTCACGACCAGGTCCATGACCGCCCGCGCGGTCCCCAGCCCAGAAGAGCCCGAGTGGCCAGAACCTCCTCCCGCGCTCATCCCCGAGGAGGCCGCCCCAGAAGCCAGTCCATTGACCCAAACCGAAGAAGGATCCGACCAGCTTCGGGACGTCCCTGACCTGGCACAATGGCGGCAGGAGGGAGGCCCCACACAGGAACAATTCCGGGCCGAACAGAAAACCTGTCCCTCTCTCGTAGGACTCCGGCAGCAAGCCCTGGCCCAGAGCACCGGGGATACCTCGGGGGCCCACTGGATCTACTGGGACCAAGACCTGCTCTACAGCGAGCAGAAAGTTGCAGAACTAGGGGCCAGTCGGGTGCTGGTGGTGCCCCTTCGCTTCCGAGACTTCCTCCTGAACTTAGCCCACGATGTCCCCCTTGCCGGACACCTGGGGCAGGATAAAACCTACGACCGCCTGGTGACCCATTTTTTCTGGCCCCACATGCGGAAGGATGTCACCAACCACTGCAAGGCCTGCCCCACCTGCCAGGCCAGCGGAAAAAGTGGCCGAAAAATCAAAGCACCGTTACAACCCTTTCCTGTCGTCACCACCCCGTTTGAACGAGTGGGAATAGACATTGTGGGGCCCCTCGACCCTCGAACAGCCCAAGGACACCGGTTCATCCTGGTCCTTGTAGACCACGCCACCCGCTATCCCGAGGCCATCCCTCTTCGGACCGTGACGGCCCCCGTGGTGGGCCGGGCCCTGATGGGGATCTTCTCCCGGGTGGGGTTCCCCCGGGAGGTCGTCAGTGACAGGGGCA
This sequence comes from Lissotriton helveticus, assembly GCF_964261635.1. NCBI lineage: Eukaryota > Metazoa > Chordata > Amphibia > Caudata > Salamandridae > Lissotriton > Lissotriton helveticus. The sequence goes on from NC_136063.1 coordinate 1,974,668,387, forward strand.
CGAACTTTATCTCCAGATATATGAAGTCCCTCTGGCAACAATGCGGGGTCACCTACAAATTCACGACCCCCTATCACCCGCAAGGAAACGGACTGGTCGAGAGATTCAACCGCACCCTCAAGGGGATGATTATGGGTCTAGAAGAACCCCTTCGACGCCAGTGGGACGTGCTACTTCCCTGCCTCCTGTTTGCCTATCGGGAGGTCCCGCAGAAGTCCCTCGGCTTCAGCCCCTTTGAACTCCTGTACGGGCACCCCGTCCGGGGCCCCCTCAGCCTAGTCAAGGAAGGTTGGGAGCAGCCTCCCCAGAAAACTCCCCCGGACATCTACAGGTATCTCCTGGCTCTCCGCAACCAGACCCGGCGGTTCCGAGACGCCGCCAAAGCCAACCTCGAGGCCAGTCAGGAGGACATGAAGAGGTGGTACGATCAGCACACGTCCTCCATTGAGTTCGAACCTGGACAACAGGTCTGGGTGATGTCCCCGGTTGAGCCCTGTGCACTCCAAGACAGATGGTCCGGGCCCTTCAAGGTAATCGAACGCAAGGGGCCCGTCACCTATTTAATCGACATGGAGACTGCCCGGAACCCCCTACGGGTCCTCCATGCCAACAGGCTCAAACCCCATTTTGTGCGATCCGAACTCAGCCTCCTGATGGCTACCGATAATGGGACAGAAGAAGACTCTGAACCCCTTCCGGACTTACTGAGGGCCCTCGAGCAGGATGGCTCAGTGGAAGGGGTCCAGCTCTCCGAGGCCCTGTCCCCGGAGCAACACCAAGACTGCCAAACGCTCCTGAGGCAGTTCGCCTCCCTGTTCTCCCTCACCCCCGGAGTCACCCCCTGGTGCCTCCACGATGTGGACACCGGGGACAGCCCTCCTATGCGACACCGAGCGTACCGCGTACCAGACCGGGTACGAGCCTGCATCCAGACCGAGGTGTCCAAAATGCTGACCCTAGGAGTGATCGAACCCTCAGACAGTCCCTGGGCGAGCCCAGTCGTCCTAGTTCCCAAGACAGCTGCCCCGGGCGTTGCCCCTGAGCTCCGGTTCTGCGTGGACTATCGGGGGCTGAATGCAGTTACCCGGACCGACGCTCATCCCATCCCCCGGGCAGACGAGCTAATTGACCGGATGGGGGCTACCTGAGCATCTTCGACCTAACAGCGGGCTACTGGCAGATCGGCCTCACCCCTAGGGCCCAAGAACGATCCGCCTTCTCTACCCCAGACGGGCACTACCACTTTAAAGTCATGCCCTTCGGCATGAAAAACGCCCCAGCAACGTTCCAACGGCTGGTAAACCAGGTACTGGCGGGCCTAGAAGGCTTCAGCGCCGCCTACCTGGACGACATTGCTGTGTACAGCCACCAGTGGACCGACCACCTCCGCCACCTGCGGGAGGTTCTACACGCCCTCCAGCAAGCCGGGCTCACCATCAAAGCCAGCAAGTGCCAGGTGGGCCAAGGGTCCGTGACCTACCTAGGACACCAAGTGGGAAGCGGGCTGGTGGCCCCTCTCCAACTCAAGATTGCTGCCATCCAGGCCTGGCGACCCCCTACGACCCAAACAGAGGTCCGGGCCTTCCTGGGGCTCACCGGATACTACCGGCGGTTCATGAAGGACTATGGCAGCATCGTGGGGCCCCTCACGGAGCTCACCTCCAAAAAGAGCCCCAAAACCGTCAACTGGACCCCGGACTGCCAATCGGCCTTCGAAAAGCTAAAGACCGCCATGTGCACGGCCCCCGTGCTCCAGGCTCCCGACTACAGCCGGGAATTCATTGTGCAGACGGACGCCTCCGATCATGGTGTGGGGGCCGTCCTCTCCCACCTCAACGCCGAAGGGATCGACCAGCCAGTGGTCTTCATCAGCAGACGCCTATTGCCCCGAGAACAGCGCTGGAGCACCATTGAGAGGGAGGCCTTCGCCGTAGTCTGGGCACTCAAGAAGCTCCGGCCATACCTCTTCGGCACCCACTTCCGGGTGCAAACAGACCACCGACCCCTGCAATGGCTGATGCAAATGCGGGGGGAGAACCCGAAGCTGCTGCGCTGGTCCATCTCCCTGCAGGGGATGGACTTCACGGTGGAACATCGTCCAGGCCAGGACCACGCCAACGCCGACGGCCTGTCACGCTTTTTCCGCCTCAGCGAGGAGAGTCCCCAGGAAGATGGCTGACTCTCCCCGCCTTCAGCTGGGGGGGACGCATGTTGGACAGGCCGCATGGTCGGGCTGCCCCCTCCCCGCAATGGGACCTGGACCCTGGCTCCCCCTGCATCCCCAGCCAGAGTCCCCGACAACCACCCGAAGTACACTGCAATTCCTCACCCACAAGACACCAGCTCCGAACCCAGCTGGCCCGGGTCACCATCCACACCACGGCCTCGGCCCAGCCGCCATCTTGGGCCACTACAGCACGAGACCGCGTGGCCTCAACTCGACCCTCACCCTGGGCCCGGCCGGGCCCGACATCGAGGCACCAACCTCCCCCCGGGAGGCAGAGTGACCACTTGGCGAGTCAATGGGAGAAAGGAATCGTCAACGGCTCTCCTCCGCCAGGTGTCGATCACCCCCGGCCGCCTGGGCGCTGGCTCCACCCCCCTGCTGGGTGTCTGGACTCCCTCATCCCGGACCTCCCGGCCCCCCCAGGCGCGAGGGTCCGGACATCAAAGGGGACCAGACCTATAACTGGGGCAGGACCAGACCAGGAAACCAGTTGTATCCTGGAGTCGAGAGACCCGAGAAGAACTCATCTGTGACTGGCCTGCTGGCGCTGCCGCGGCCCTCTGCCTCGTGAAACCATCGTCTTGGCCTGCTGGCGCTGCCGCGGCCCTCTGCCTCGTGAAACCATCGTCTTGGCCTGCTGGCGCTGCCGCGGCCCTCTGCTTCGTGAAACCATCGTCTTGGCCTGCTGGCGCTGCCGCGGCCCTCTGCCTCGTGAAACCATCGACTTGGCCTGCTGGCGCTGCCGCGGCCCTCTGCCTCGTGAAACCATCGACTTGGCCTGCTGGCGCTGCCGCGGCCCCCCCTACCTAGGGAGACTATCATCTTGGCCTGCTGGCGCTGCCGCGGCCCGATCCACAGACACTCCAGCTCGAGGATTGTGAGCTCGCCTCTTACCACTACCTGTACCGATCCGGTACCAAGACTGTCCCGCTACCCCCTTTTACCCTACAGAGACTAGAAGTGAGCGGACCCCCGGGTCCGAGATATCCTGTATCGCTGATATCCTTGCCTTAAGAACCTTATATAAAGCATTGAACTCGACTTGGTGTGGTGCCTGTTTGTGGGGAGGGAGGTAACTTGTCTGTACGATCGCAGGAGACGGTCCCACTCGGGGATCTCTCCCTCAGTATCCGGCCGACCCTCAGGGTCCCCGTCTAACATTATATCTACTCATATTGGTTTGTTCAGATATAAGAGATTACGTTTCGGCATGCCATCAGCTGAAGAACTGTTCAAAATGTAATTTGCCGCATAATACAGCCTGTCATGCGTGCTGTCAATTACAGTGATGATATATTGGTAGTAGGGGCTACACAAAAGGAACATGATGAAGCTTTTATACAAGTTTGCTGTTTTCTTGCTGATGCAGGTCTTACTTTGAATGCAGAGCAGTGTGAGTTCCACAAATCAATAATCAAATTCATTGGCCATATTTTCTCTGATGAGGGAAAGACTCCAGATCCGACTAAAGACAGGCTTTGTCAGCCACCGTCTCCTGCAAAATGTTACGCTCTTTTCTTGGCATGGCCAGCTACTATTCTAGGTACATACATGATTTTTCCACAGTAAGTGCCTACTAAGAGACTTAATTAAATGAAATGCCTAATTTCAATGGTTCCATAAATCTGAACAAAGTTTCAAGAAAATCAAACATGCAAAAGAAAATGCCACTGAAATGGCCTACTGTGATTCAAAGCTTGTACAGAGATTATTGTTGAAGCAAGCCCAGTAGGGTGGGGCGAAATTCTTGCCTCACATAATGGACATCCAAATGCTCAAAGGATTATTGTAGCTTATGCTAGCAGAATTTTTATCACAACCTGAAAAAGAAAGCCTAGCTTTGGTGTGAGCTTGTGAACATTATTAAACATTATTAACAAGAAAAGAGAGAGAGAGAGGGTATTTAAATATGTGTAGGGAGGAAACTCCTGGTCCCCTTATAAATATTATCAACAACAACTGGAGGAGCAACTCCGTGAGAAATTGTAAAAAAGTCTCTGAATACGAATTATTTTGGTGCACGTAGTGCCCAACTAACCTGGGACATGGGTAGTCCTTTAAGAAGACCCCTCACTCACCAACCTGGTTGGTGACATACTTCATCATCGGGGTCCCACCCTGAAGGCCGAGTGCCAACAGGGTGTGCTTCGACACCTGATTACAGTGGAGCGGGTATTTTTTTCTTTTTTATATGTGCAGTGGAATATTAACGTAAGTGGTTTAAAAAGTGTCCAAAGCTACTCATAGACTTTATTCTGGAGTGATTGGACACCAGGTGAAAGTAGAGTGAGACACCTTTGTCTAGTTAGGTAGGCTTTGGTGTTACATAGACGTGTAGTGTATTAAAAATTGGCGTTGTGTGTTATGTGTTTAAAAATTAGGTCTACATGTTTCAACCATGGTAGTATTATGGGTTTTCGTCAGGACCAATGTGGGTGAACTGGGTGGTACACACACGCTAAGGCGTGTCCTGCCCTCGATCACTGTGTCAATTGGAACCACAAAATCGTGGTTCCCGAAAAATTGTGTAATAGTCTTCCTCCGGATTTTGGAAAAAAACCTGTGGATAAAAATTAGGAAGGGGGTTGGGACCACGACAACATATAGCTCACACATGTTAAACGAGCAGCATACAGAGTCGTGCTCTTAAAGGTAACATCCAAGCAGATTTGATCGTGAGGTGGATGTTACTATTTCACTGTGCATCGTAGTTCGTGCACTATCAAGTAACCTGACCTGGTTACGCAATTCCCAGGGGGTGCACAGACATGTATCTGTATTCTCGATTATATAACCCCACTAGTCTAGGTAACAGATAGTGTTACTTAGTTGTGAAGGAAGTGGGTGTATACACATTTGCAATGGTGGGCAAGTCAGGGGACCCACATTCATGATCATCCGTAAGAAAAAACCTGCATGCCACCGCTTCTGAACATTGTCACGTATTTCTATATGGAAAGCATTTCACTCGTCATATTTCACTCTTGTCAAGCATTGCTTGCAATCTTTATCAATCCTAAAGCCAAGATGCCCCCTCACTTTGAAAGATGGGGATTGCGACTGCCGGAATATGGCTACTCTATCGTACACCGAACAGGGAAAGATCAAAACCCTGTTGACTACTTTTCATGAGTATTATCTCACAATGAAGGCTCTGGATGTATGACGTTACAACGCATACTTTTACAACACATACCTTTACAACGCATTTTTTACAACGCAACATCCATTACAACGCATTCCATTACAACGCATACGACCTTTACAATGCATACCATTACAACGCATAACATTACAATGCATGTATGGTAAGTATTGGATAGTGTAGGGGTAAAAATTACTATTCTAACTCCAGGGGGGTGCAACAGTAGGGTAAGTGTTGGATAGTGTAGGGGTAAAAATTATTATTCTAACTCCAGGGGGGTGCAACAATAGGGTAAGTGTTGGATAGTGTAGGGGTAAAAATTACTATTCTAACTCCAGGGGGTGCAACAGTAGGGTAAGTGTTGGATAGTGTAAGGGTACTATGCGTTGTAATGTTATGCGTTGTAATGGTATGTGTTGTAATCACATGCGTTGTAGTGGTATGTGTTGTAGTGTCATGTGTTGTAATGGTTGCGTTGTAATGGCATGCGATGCAATGGATGTTGCTTTGTAAAAGTTTTGATGTAATGGTAGTGCGTTGTAAAAGTTGCGTTGTAAAGGTTGTTTCCCAAGGGTCTTATTGGATTGTTTGAACACCACCCAACGTACCATTCCACACTATCTATCTCACCAAGGTACAAGGATGGTAAACATGAAAAGAAACCAAAAAAGGGGGGAGAAAGAAAACCGGGAAACACTGCTGTGTTAAGATGAGAATTGGGGACCCAGTGTGGGCTACAACTCTTTCGTAGCAGAAGAGCAGGTTTTTTTGTCATCTACACTATAAATGTTCTCTAAATTGTAGGGAAGGGAGGAGAAGAGTGCAAACAAAAACTAGTGTGTGTGTTAAAACTGTCTCTTGGTGGGCGAGGACATTTCATTCTGGTGCCCCCAATGGATAAAGTTAAAAAACAAGCACTGTGTGATAAGGATATGGATATTGGTTCATTGTGTTCCTCAAGACCAAAAGTATAAGTCACTCTGCTTTGTGAGAACCATACTTTTACTAGTATGAGGTACTCTTGTGGTACCAGCATCAAGTGAGTTCCACAAGTTGCATTTATAACCTATAAACGTAAATACACCTTCATCAGTCCCCTAATGGCAGTCGGAGCTGAGTGATCTCGACTGCTGCATCATGAGTGCCAGTGAATGAGAAATCAGGACCTGTTTGCAGTGTCCCACACTTTTTTGAAAAGTACAAGCTGCAGAGCAGATGGCAGGAAGAGTGTGAGGGGTAGCCAAACTGGTCTTCAAAGGGAGAATGTCACTTTAGGACAGCACAGGCCCACCTCCAGATCCTGCTTTTTCAGACATACAGGAGCCTCTGTGATTTGATTAGGGAGAGAGTTGGAAAGGGAGTGTTTAGGAAAATTAGCCACACCAATTAACCTGATATAGCTCCTTTGGAGAGACTTCCTCCATGCTGGATTTTGAAAGACTGATTCTTTCTGGGATAGGAAATGCCACACCTTGGGGGAAGCAGTCATACACCTGGGTGGCACCTTGTATCCCATTGATGCACAGAAACCATGTATAAATATGGATATGCTGCACGGCTCCTCAGATCTGCTGCTGAGACAAGAAGGCGTTCCCTGCTGACTCCCTGGCCTGCACCAACAGGACTGTACCTGCTGCACACTGTAAGACTCAGCATCAGAAGGGGTTTGCCTGACTCTGGAAGTATAAGGAGTTGACTACCTGCAAGCTACAGGTTAAAAGAGCCCACCTGCATCAGCTCCACCAAGAGTCTCCATCGTGTAGTGCTTTCATTGTGTGAATGGTAGTCCAGACATCCCAAGGATCATAGCACCATATAGGAGGTTCCAGGCCCTTGGATTTGTGTTTTGGACACTCTTTGCATATATATGAGGGGCGTGAAAACATCAAGACCCGATTTACTAATTATATATATATTTTAAAAAGATCCATATGGGCTAATAGTTTGATAGCTAAATATCATGGCAATCACTGCCCATCATATGTGGTGCACAAGGCCCATTAACCTTGATGGACAAAGCCCAGAAGGGTTTCTACAGGCCAATAACTTATCTTGGCTCACTGCTTTCATCTCCATGTTTTTATTTCCCCCAGAGTTTGAATACAGGGGGGCTCTACCTATATTCAAAATTAGTTTTGTTTGCCATAAGTTGGCAAGGCATGCCCAGACGTGGGTCCCTTGCTCACTTTGCCACTGGATTGAAGCTAGCCTGGCTGATGACGGCTGATTAGCCAGAAACCGGTCCCAGGATGCTTGTTTCCGCTCCAGGGAAGACATGGCTTGGCAGTTGGACTGGACTGTTCCCATGAGGAACAGGGTCAGACTGATTTGCATATGGCCATGTCTGAACTGGGGTGGTGGAGTGAGCTAAAGAATGATGATGGAATAAACCCAGATCAGTTGACTGGGGGTGAGTGCTTGCAATGTTCAACACTCCGTCCATCATCCCCTTTGGTTTTGCATTGTAACAATGCTAACTGTGTTAGGTTTATGCATGTTGCTGCTGGTAGTGGCTCATATATTGCATTATAGAGCACGATAGTTAAAATAAACATTTTGAACTATATAGTGACCCTGTCAATCTTTATTGTGGACAAGTATGAGTGAGTGAACGGTATGTCTTGCTACTGCGATTCCTGAGAGAGTCGGGAGTGTTGTGGTTTTGGTTGTCAAATCATTTGTAGCTTTGTGATTTTGTAGGAGAACGAATGAGACACTATAGCTAGTCGGTTTGGGGATTTTGGGCACTAGGGCGGTAGGAAGGTACAACCCTCATACACCGATGTCCTGTTTTCCTGTGCATAGTTCTGTTTGTGTGCAGAATCCCCGCAACATGGCGTTGCCAACATTTGGTCTGGTTCTCATCTGCGAGACTCCTGAGTAGTGCTTGTGCTTGTCCACAATCCCCTCACTTCTGTTTACGGAGACAGCTGTAACGGTGTAGCCGCCTATATTGTGATATTTTATATAGGTTTTTCAAGCTTGAATTTTAAAAGGTCTTCTTCTTTATTTTAACCCTTTGTTGTGCTGCCACGCCTTAGTTGTTATTCTCTGTTCTTCGTTATGGCGGTTGCTTTTACGCCACCTAATCACACACCTCTCAGGGCTTATGTACAACAATATGGAGTATCTGATGCATGGGTTGCGCTTATCTTTGTTGTAGAGGCGGATCCTGCTTTCAGCTTTGAGGTATTTTATTCTTTGGTCACCTTTCCGGCAGTCGATGGAACAGACAATTTGTTTCACAAGTTTTCTGCCACCGTTTTCCGAAGTATTATAGACCTTATAGTACTCTTTAAGTTCCACTCACAGCTTGAAAACACCAAATATTTAATGGCACCCTTCCTCACCCAATAACGCAGGACCGTTCAGGCCCTTTATCAATAGAGGGGGCTACGTGGGCCGATTTAGCTGGGTATATCCCACACCCACGTCATCTAACAACTGCAACGGTTACTGAACTCCATATATTACAAGCTTCATTTGTACGTACGCATAGGGCAGTTACTCAGGTTATTTCACCCAACTTTGAGGTGGGACCACTTGGCATTGCTGTGCAACCACCTGCACCTGGTGGTTTGACCGTCAGTCCATTGATGATTAATTCCGTAATGGACAAGCGTCTCCAAAATAAGGAGGAGCTTCCTTATTGGCTTGCCAAGAAATTTGGGCAACTCGTAGCTGTTTTTCCAAATACCACACCTGTAGATAAGCACAGGATTTTGACAATAAGTCTACTGAAAAATCTGGTTCCCCAATTAGCTGATTGCAACACTTGGGGTAAAATGTTAGCAGTGGTATATTCAATGTGTTTCGGCACCCCCTCGCTGACCGTTCTCCCATCCTTAATCAAGAGTGCTCAGGTAGAACATGGGGCCGGAGCAACCCTGGAGTTGGGAATGAGACCGGTCGGGGTGTTCGACATTGTTTGCAATATGACCCTTATTATTGTTAAGGGTGATGCTGTTTGCTTACAAGTGACACAATGCTTGGAGGCTGTGGCAGTTGCAGACGAATTGCCAAAGACTATTGCTAAAGCTTATAAATCTATAGGGCGCAATAGTCTTGGAATGAAGCCTTTTTCTCAACCACAATATCAAACTCAAACTCAAAATCAACAAAAGACACTGACTGATAAAGATGGGCACCTGTTCTTTCCTAAAAAGAACTGGAGGAATAAAAAACAGGGGCTGCAAGAACAGAAGTTGGGTTCACGTGCTGGTTTGCCGACACCCGAGTCTTCTGAGTGTACTTATGACTTGAGGGACAGTGCAAAAATTAAGACTCCTGACAGATTTCAAGTCCCTGATCAGCCCTCTCCTAGTTCTTTACAGGACACATCGGGCTCTCAAGTCAGTGGTGGAGAACGCCAATATTGTGGCAAAGGTCAACCCACACAACAGGGACGAGATCTACCTCAATAGTTTGACGTTAAAGACAAACAAGAGGATCTGCCTCATTTTAGACCACCATATCAGAAGAAGAAAGTTGCAGCTTTGACAGCGAAATAGGCCTCAGAAGGTAAGAACACGTCTTCTAGATTGGACATTGGCGGTGGCTCTGCTCGACAGTGCAGTGGAAGTTACCATAGTGCGGGAGGCACTGCATCCCTGTTTAGAGGAGAGAGCAACTGACACATTCATTACAGCGGAAACAGCAGATACACAAGTTGCCCCCGGATAGACTCTATAAGATAGTCTTCCAAATGTATAGGTTATATACAGCGTACAATCACAGTGGTTTTCTGGGAAAATCTAACCTCTTCATATGACATTTTGTTAGCAGAGGCAGATTAGCCACCACCATTTGTGCTAGCCGCTCCCAAAGGGGAAGTCGTGATACTTCCAAGTTTTTCGTGTTATGTCCATGTGGAACATGCAAAGGCTTTTGCAGCCGAATGGGCTTTAGCACTTGCCCCAGCAGTATACCGTAATCACGTGGGCTGTGATAAAGATTCCCCAGCACATGAGATCCTGTTACGGTCTATGCCACAGCCACAACCGCAATATCCAATCAAACGAGAAGCTAATGCTCCTATTTGTGATATTCTGACTCAGTTGGAGTATCAGGGAGTGATTAAATCCTGCATATCACTGATGAATAATCCCCTTTTTCCGGTATCGAAACCTGACGGATAGTATTGCATTGTCTTAAATTATCAAAATTTGAATTGTCATTGTGGTACATTTGCGGTTGAAAATACACACAATTCTGCATTAGTGAACACACTAATCCATAAAAAATCTAAAACTACACTGCATATACCCAATGGTTTCTATAGTCACAACTTGGCGCCTGAGAGCAGTGACTGGATATTCTTCACCGCCGACGGAAATCATAAAAAATTTACATATTTTCCCATGGGGTGTAAGAATAGCCCCAGGGCTTTTGCTGCACTTGTTGTGTCTTTGCTACATAGCACAGACCCTGATGCATTCTCGTACGTTGATAACATTTATTTGATGGGCGATGAACTGATGCCACATCTTGTCCCATTCGACTGCATTATTTTTTTGTTTGCCGACCATGGATGCAAATTCAATTTTGCGAAATCACACATCCCACATTATGCGGTCCTCATTTTGGACGACAAGCTCAAGAATGTAGGTAGGGGGTTAGGCCCCCACTTTCTGGAAAAATGTGCACAGTTGTGACCACCTTCTACACTGAAAAAGCTTCAGTCTCAGCTGGGATGTTTGAATTTCCGGAGGACATACATTCCTGATTATGTCCAGCGTATCAAACCGCTATAGGCGTTGGTACAACCGAAATTTTCTTCGACAAGCTGGCTTCCGGAAAATACATCAATTCTACAATGTTTGCAATCACATTTGCTTGCTTCTAACTACTTGTTGATGAGTGACAATGCCACGAACCTGGTGAAACGTATTGTCCCGGGGACGGTTGGTTTCACTTTCTTGACCTTCAATGAGGGAGACACAGTACCTATCACTTACAAGTCCCATTTGTGCACATTGGCTGAAATGCCGTTTTCCAATACTGAAAAAGATTTTACAGCGGTGTAGATGGCGATCCTGAAGGAATGCTCTCTGGCGTAAGGTAAACGCATTCTTATGGTTACACTTCTCCTGGCTTTAGAAGCAGTGACTACGGCGAGTGTACCAAACTCTAAGGCTTTACATCCCCATTGGATACAATGGGCTTTATCTTTGACATCAGCTTAGGTCACTTTTTTTTATCCTTCTCTTCAGACACAGAAGTTCTTAAGTATGAACATGTTCATCTCCTCCTCTCTCCTTGCTGACTTTAGATGAATACAGATGTATTATCTATACCGATGGAGCAGCTCAGCCGGTCGTCTGCTCTAAACACGCTTATTCAGCGGCTTGTGCTAATGTGGCTGGTACAATTGTCAATGGAGAATTTGAATCTTCCATAGTGCATACGCAGGCACTTGGGGACTGTACAGCACAATTGGCGGACCAGCGTTCTCCCATTTTTGCACTTCAGTTTGTTGATCCTAATGTGAATTCTCTTATTGTATGCAATTCTTACTACTGTGTCTAGTCTTTTAATGACAACTTATTCGTTGTCACAAAATGACTATAGAGACTCTAAGGGCAGTGCAATAAAGCATAAAATACTGTGGATTTGACTGGCGGAACTTAAAAAACGTCTCTCACACACACAGGTTATTCATACTCTTGGCAATCAGCGTGTGAGAGAACAAGCTGTTGGCAATTCTTTGGCTGATGAAGCAGCCAAGTCTGCAGTAGCCACGTGTTCCGTTGCAGCGGTTACAAGGTCCATGACTAAGACTGATGATGACATTTTGGCAGCTATTTCTGCTACGAAGGATGGATGGAACTGCTCCTCCTCAGGGCTTCCCTTCGAAATATTCTTATCATTTATCTCCCAAACAAGTTCCTTATGCTAAAATTCCAAATGTTGGGGATCCGCTGATTCCCAATAAGGACGGTACACCTGCTTTGATCATTGCCGCACACAAAGGCATGGCTTCTGCGCATGTCAGAGTGTCTGCGACAGTTTCTATTCTACAGAAGCGTTACTGGTGGCGTGCTTTATGTAAACGGACCCAAAATCATGAACTTCGTGTAAGCCATCTACTGTCTCACGTTCACCACAAAAACAGCTGCGTATCTCCAATCAGCCTTTTGGCTGTGTGTAACTTGATCACTGTGGTCCGTTCTCCTCTCATACTGCATAGAAATATGTCATGGTTGCAGCTGATTCCTTTGGGTTTGGGCTCAATGCAGTGCTGACGCTCAAAATGTCACTAGAGATTTGCATGTCTTTGTCGGGATGTTTGCCTGTGGCACCTTCCATTCTAAGCAAGGTCCAGCATTCGGAGCTAAGGCGTACATGGACGCAATGACGTCAAAGGGGTTGCAGGTACACTTTTCGTCTCTTTATAGGCCTGAGGACAATTGCAGAGTGGAGCAAATGAACCATGACTTAAAGCAATCTTTGACAGCTAGAGCAATTTTTGATAGCTAGAGTCTTAGGTATTGGCAGGAACTAGGTGGCCCACTTGTATGGGTTTCAATGTGCACTAAATAATCTCCCTGGAAGATCTCTGGGTTGGCGAACCCCATAGAAAATGCTCTTTGGCATTAAAATGTTTGTGCCAGCACTTGATGATCTAGACGTGTCGATGCCGCAACATTTGACATAGATCATCATTCTACTATGTTACAGGACCTACAAAAGACACGTGCCAGCTACGCAACTGAACATTTACCCAGTTCCACTGATTCATCACTGCTGATTCCGGTAGCCGGGTGGCTTCCTAAAATTAGAGATCTGATATAAAAAAAGATGGAGAATAAAAAAGAATTTGGCCCCTCTTATCGTGCACCGGTCCAGTACTTGGATTTAGGGTACTCGTGCAGTCATTTTACCACATTTACCTGGTCGCAAAGACGACAGATACATCTCAGTGGTCAATGTCAACGGACAGTGGACAGTGGACAGTGTCTGGCCGATTCTGAATAGTGTCATGCCTTCTGTTTCGTGCAACGCAATGTCATTGAATCCGCTGACTTCATCCTCTTCTACTAATACCCGTGTGGGTGACGGAGTGATGGACACTGCTATTGACCTCTCACCTGTCTTGCCCTCATCTTCCAATGCAGATGTTGAGTATACCTACCCTACTGATCAGTCTAAAAGAGAGGTGCTGATCAGTCCTCAACAACATCACGCTGACCCAGCACTACCACCCCTAATTAACAGAACCGCAAGTGGTTACTTTGGAGATCATGCCAGCTTCTCTTCTGACTTATCCTCTTTGTCTTCCAATTTGACACTGCCAAGACAAAATTGTGTATTTTTATCTCTTGGTTCAAAAAGACTTACCTGGTCCCAACTTGGACCTAAATGCGGTTGTGCTTATCCTGATTTTCCTCTTCATGTCAATTGGATGACAGTGTTTTTCTTACTGATCAATGGTCATTATTTGCCAGAAAGCTCTGCTGTGAATTTGGTTGATGGAGATCTGGCACCTAATACATCGGCCCATATCATGAAACGTGATCAAGCTCTTGTTAACATTTTGGCTTTCCCATTTGCAGATGGCATTGTATGGGCTAAAGTAGATTTTGAAGTCCACGGTCCGACAGAAGTCCTCGAGATACCATACGTATTTTGCATCTCCCTAGGAGATGTGGTAACACAGGACATACATTCTGAGGATTGGGATGTGCAAGCTGTGCACTTGTTGTTTGCTGATTTGAAATATTATGCTGCCTTTGATGCTGAAGATTTGTATTTACATTCTGCCAATTATGCTGATTTATTCTGTTGTCAACATTATGGGCATCATTATTTACACAAAACAAGCAAATTACGACCTGTTTTTAATTACGCTCAATGGGAACATTGTCCGACTCCCATACAAGGGATTTCTAAAACATGTTAAGATAAGTTTTGCTTATTTTACTGATTACAACACGACCAATCCAGAATCATATTTTTTTAATTACATTCTTCATCACAGCCTAAATGTATTCTGACCCATACTAAATTGATTAAATCCGCTTCCTTTAGAACTGAATTGGCAAAACAAGGTTATGATCACTGGAAAGATACCATTGATTTAAAATCAATTTGGGGCATTAAAGGTTAGCCGGTTCAGTGCACTGACGCTCTGCATCGTGTCTGCCTGATTCCAACTCAAATTTTATTTTTAAATGACACAGTACATCTGACCACTTGTTTTGGCTTTGCGACTACAAACATTTTTAACATCCCTTAAATCCCCTCCTTAGCGGAATATGACAACTGGCGTGCTCAGACTAATTATACAATCAATATATTACAAGCTTTGTTTCGCAATGACACCTTTAATATTTCTGAAATTGACCAGTCCAGTTGGTTGGTCTGGCCCACAAGTTCAAATGCGTGCCAACTGCGTTTTTATAATGTAACACCTGGTTTCAAACAGACTAGACCGGATCCTCATTTTCCAAATTCAAACATAGTCACCACATACTCCATGGGTAAATTGTGCCAATAATGGTTGGAATATTCCACTTTGTCGTCAGTAAAACAACATTTATCACTATTGTTGAGCAACATTAATTTGGCTGATTTTATCTTAGGTCCTGGAGCCCCCAGAAATATGAGATTTCTGTACGAAGCTTACATTGAAATTTGGAAACTTTTGCAGGCAGAAGCAGCTTTACGTCTGCGTCAAATAGATAAGGCAAATTTAGAAAGAGTTCTTGCTGTGGTCGGCAATAGCATCAGTATATTGTATCAAGCATTTACACCTTGGATAATATTGTTTCATCTGTTATTGATATTGTTGAGAATGATGTATCTGTGTTGTATCATGGTCAAAATCAATTAAGATCAGTAATGCAGTTAGCATGGACGTTACAGACTCTCAAAATGGGAAAAGTCTCTTGGGATTGTTTAAATGCTTCTGATTTGTTTTCACCTTTTAATTTCACTGATAAACAGCGATTTATTCCCATGAAAGATGCTACATACACGCTATTACACATTGAACAGTTGGAGTCCTTGCCATTCTCTGTGGCGGAGACTGACTCCGCTGTTTGGTTAATTCATGGGGTACTATCTCTCCCGTTTTCGTTGTTTTAATTTAAATCATGTATGCAACATTTTCCAATAGGTCGCTTTGAGTCCCTCGGTAGTTCACTTCTCCATGAATTATGGTCCATTCCTTTAACTTAAGATGTCAACGGGACGATAAGGAAGTTTTCCTAACAGGGTAGGCGCTTGTAATGTATCCGCACCTAATCTTGCTTGTTTTTTTAAAGTAGTCCTGTGTCATCCATAATTCCCAGTTTTACATTGCTTACAAACAGCAGTTATCTTATCCTGAATAACAACGACTGTTGTGGGTTACGGACAGGGATCCTGTATTTGGTAACAGTTTCACAGTGTGTTACTTGATGTAGCAATGTTCTTTTTCCACCCCTTCATTGTTAAGTAGATAGTTCAATTTGGCCTTCCTGTCCTACTCTGAAAACAGATATCAATAAATTGAGGAGGCTAAAAGCGTTATTGTTTCAACAGGAAGTGGCCCTCACTTCAGCTCAAGAGACCTTCGAGTTGCAGGTGGCTAGGACAACTCGCGAGAATCAGTCACTTCTAAACACTAACCTCCCAGTTCACATTGGGGAGCTTATATACCAAATATTTAATGCGTCTGACACCAAAGGCCTTGCTCATTTTGTTAAGAATGTGGGATCCGGCCTTGTGACTTCTTTTCAGGTGATATTTGGAGTAATACCAGCCTTTATTCATTCTATCTTTTATAGCGTCTTCAGAGGGTTTCCTTTGTTATTGGCGCTTGCAGCTGGATTACTGATCCTTATGCTTCTACTTTGCAGTGACTGCTCATCTTGTGGTAATGCACAGATCAGGCCAATTGCAACTGTCCCTTGACCAAATGCAACAACTTTTTGGATGTTTACCATTAGCGATGCTTAGCGTGAGTTATGGACTGACTTTTCGCTTTGCCTACTTCACTTGCGTGCAACCTGTGTTCTACAGTAAACGGTGCCCTTTCTATTGGGCTTCGGATTCATGCCTCTCCAATACGACATGTACAGTCCCGGATTTTCACCAGTTAATGGGTCCCTTAGAGGCCCATGAGCGGGCTTGTTCTGGGAATGGCAACATGGCGAGTGCTGCTGCACTTGTCAACTTGGCTGAGTGGGATATCTGCGCGGCTGCGCAGAACCTCCTACGACGAAGTTTCGTTGAATATCACGCAAGTTGTCTGGATATGCTCTTGGAAGCTTCACAATTCGAGAAGTTTGCCTGTTCCTTCGACATACTTAATTGGATGGCATCCCTTTTTTCTACTAACGATAGAGAGGGCCTTTTGGAACTAATTGCATTCTTAGGTTCACATACTTTAATGGATTTACCACTTCCTTCTTAATTCTGTTTT
The DNA here is from genome assembly GCF_964261635.1 of Lissotriton helveticus. Classification (NCBI taxonomy): domain Eukaryota; kingdom Metazoa; phylum Chordata; class Amphibia; order Caudata; family Salamandridae; genus Lissotriton; species Lissotriton helveticus. The sequence continues at coordinate 1,974,685,169 of NC_136063.1, forward strand.
TCATGAATCCAAAAATTGTAATCACCCAAATTTCTTGATTTTTTTTTACACATTTGTTTTCCCTACAATCTGTTTTTCTTAAGCGCTTCTGGACTCTGCTTAACTTTGAACTCTGTTTTAGTCTTTTGTCTATATACTACGACGTTACCATGGGGAGGGTGTTATATGGCTGTTAGGGTCATTCTCGACATTGCTAAGTTAGCATGAGCTCTGCTGCCAGGATGCTGCTTTTGTGCATGTTACTACATGACTTAATTTTGCAAGACTCTGTTTGTGTCTTTTACATGAGAACGGTCTGCTTACAGCATTCTCTGCTGTTCCTGGAGTTTAGTCTGAACATGATGTGCAAGGTCGAAAAACATGCCCCTTGTTATTCTGTTCTAGTCAGTCCCTAGTACCTAGCCAAACATGCTACACACAGAGAGCTCGTGCTTTGATATTATGGAGTTGCATGTTGTCACAAACACTTGGAGGGACGCCTTTCCTTGAAGAAGAGCCATGCTGTTCCTATGATATAAAGCTACCATTTAGGCTCTAAGGTACGGGGTCTGCTGACAAATCCCAAATGCCTTTTTTTTATATAATAAACTTTAACTTACCAAGGGGGAGGGGGTTAGGCCTTATAGTACTTTTTCCACTGTCTGTATATAATGACATCCCCCTTCATATTCTATGGTATTATAACAATGCAAACTCTGTTAGGTTTATGTCAAACAAATCCTGTGCACACGTTAAACTAGGTGTCTCTATAATTCAATCATGGTAACAAAGTATCATCATATGACAAAGTGGACCCATCAAAGTGGTATCTTTCAAGATGAAAATGTATTGGACATCAAGGAATACAACCAGCCGACACGTGTTTCGTCATACGGGTGTTGAACCCGTGACTCTTCAGGGCTGTCTAAAGCAAAAGAACAGAGTTCGAAAAGCCGGTGATAATTCCAACCCGGCGTGTGCGGGTGTAATGTTGTAATCAGGGAGCAGTATTGTCTCACTGTAATAAATGGTCAAAATGGGACGGATGGGTAAAGCTGTCTCCACCTGGATTCTGAAAGCTAAAAGCGACATCAAGACCGGTGGTGTCTTGATCCTCAAGTAAGCTGCTTACTTGTGGACCAAGACACCACCGGTCTTGACGTCGAAACATGGCATTTTAAAATGTAGACAGTTTTGTTAGGTGGTGCCAAAATTTGGGAAATTATTTAAGTCGTACCAAAGTTCAAAGCAAACTTAAAATTCACATTTTGAAAGAAAAGCGTAGTTGACACAGTCTCCCACTGTACCCTCATCAACAGATTCTATACCATACGCACACAGAGCATCTGACTGCCTTCCTTCACCTTCGCACCCATAAAGCCATCATATGCTGTATACCACAAAGATCATCCCTCAGCACCACCTTGTTCAACATCTACCTGACCCACTCTCACAGACTTCATCAGATCCCATGGACTCAACATAATCTCTTACGCAGACGACACTCAACTGATCCTCTCGCTCACCGAGGACCCCTTCAATGCCAAAACCAACTTCTGCAACACCATGACCAATGTAGTCAAGTGGATGAGAGACAACTGCCTCCTACTCAAATTCCGAGAAAACTGAAGTACTGATCTTCAGGGAAAACACCAACCGACAATGCACACAACCTCGGCATTGTCCTTGACAGCCAACTGACCATGAAACAACAAGTCAACACAGTTGCCTCCTCCTGATTCCACACAATTTGCATGCTCTGCAGAATCTTCAGATGGATCCTAACCAACACCAGAAAGACTGTCACTCAGGTCCTCTTGACCAGCTGCCTCGACCACGGAAACATTCCCTGCACTAGCATTTCCACCCAGCTCATCAGAAGACTCCAGACCATACAGAATGCAACAGTCAGACTCATCCTGGATCTCCGCAAATACACCAACATCGCCCCCCCAACTGAGAGACCTCCACTGACTCCCCATCCAGAAGAGATGCCAGTTCAAGATCCTCACACACACCTACAAAGCCCTTTATGGCCTACCACAACCAATGACTGAACTTCTGCCAACCCCCCTCCAGACACCTGCTCTCCTCTTCCATCGCCCTTGCACACGTAACCCGCATCCATCATAGCTGCAGCGGTGGCCGCTCCTTTTCCTACAATGCTGTTAAAACCTGGAACAACCTTCCCCTCCAGCTCTGTACAGCCCCCTTGCTGACAGTGTTGCACTTTACAAATGCTGTTTGATTGAACGATAACTAAAAAGTCCATTTGGCTGATACTGAAATAGGAACAACATCGGAAAGGAACATTTGTTTGAGAATACCTCAGTAAAAAAGAATATTCTTAGATGGGAATATGCTCTAGAATATACGTAGATGGCACAGACCAACCTGAAGCGAGGAGGTGATGAACAAGAAGTTAAGGCAGCAGAAGAGCAAATTATATAAAAAATGGGAGGGTAACAGACTATGTGTAAAAAAACATTAATGCTGGTTTAGTTTTCTTGTTGAATGAGAGAAATGATTTTCCTTCAAGTAAATTAGTTATAATGATGTTCCATGACGCTGTCGGGAAGCTTAATATTAGGATCTATTTTTCCATGCATTATTATTTAACATTTCCCATGACACAGATGAACAGTATTATCATATTTCACATTTCTTACCTACATTTGGCCCTATTGAGAGAAACATTTAACCAGACAGTACCGTATGAGGGTAAACAGAAAAATAGATCAGTGCCTAAACATATCAGGTTCAACTTAGGAAGAATTTTTTACACGCAGATGAAAGAGATTGGTGCCATAGGCTTTCTGAAAGTGTGAAAGAAGAGTTTATTCCTAACATCAACAAGAATGGGAATCCATGTGCTAAGAATTGCATCTATGAAAGATTGTTCAAAGGCAGGTGCCATTCCTATTTTGAATAATTAAAGTTGAATGGTGTTTCTGCTTCTAATGTGTCTCAGACCATCCGATATGGAGAGCAATTCTACTGCGAAAAGGAAGTGTGTTCCCATAGATGATAGGCAGCATAGTTTGAATTAAATCATAGCCATGATTTTTAACTAGTTTTCTTCAGCAATTTGGGGTAATGTGAACACATTAGTATGAGGTGATGACAAGCTTCACTGCTGACTGACATGGTGGCTTGAATGGTGCAGTGGATGCCTGGGACATCTGCAATCAAGCATACCTTATGTGCAGTCAAGCATACCTTATGTCCAATTTAATGATAACTAGGGGATTTTCAGTAATCTTCATTTGGTCTGATGGTAATAGTGGACTGAATATTGATGGATTGGCATACTATCCATTGTGATTGTCGATATGGACTATTTGCAAGCATTCCTGCCTCAAGTTTTGTGTGTCTGAGGGTATTAGCTTCTTAATTTCATTCAGGGTTTGAAAACTGAAATATGCAGATTTGCCAGCATGTTAAATACAATGCAGCAGTTTGTTTATCATATTTAATGTAACGCAAAATTGATCTAGCACTTATCTCATGACAACTCTAATAATTATTAACAAAATCCCAGAGACACAGATGAGGAGTACAGTCCCATATTCTAGTAGAGGAAACCCTAGTGGATGGATGGCTGGTTTGATCAAGTTTTTAATCTCGGATTTAGAGGTCTGATGCAGTTTAATCCTCTTGGCTGATAGTAGGCATTTCTATTCCCAGAATAAGTTTGTTGTCTCATACATATCCTAGAAATTTGAACACAAGATGGTTTCTGAGGATATAACTGGTTTGCATATGTTGGCATACAAAGAACTGACTAGTTCACTTTTGAGATGAAAACCTATGATAAAAAATATAAGTTTTCGTTTAGTTTAGTTTAATTTCTCAACTCAGTTTTGGATTTCTGCTAGGCATTCTTCTTGAAGGTGATCTATTGGTGTGCCCTGATTGATGAGCAGCTTTGATTAGGTCTTGCTCAAATACTGTTGGCATATTTATTCTGGCTAGCCAGCATCCCCTATCGTAGGATGGTGGCACCATACTGGTGAGTCCCCGGGAGGCCGGCGGAGACGGACGAGAGCCCCGGAGAGCGAGCTTCATGAACTGCGCAAGAGCGCCGATAAGCCACGGTGACTGGGCCTAGTCTACTGCCCTGCGAGGGGACCGCGTAGCGCCCCTGTCGAAGTGTGGCCTGAGTCGCAGAGGGATGGAGTCACCCCTCGGGGCACGAGAAGATCATCACAACATGTGCCAGGGAGGCTGGAGGCCTGACAGCAGCCAGAGGAGCACCGGTGAGCAGGGGAAGGGCCGCAGCACATCGACAACACTGCACGCCAGGGCCTTACTTTCTGGCCAGGAACTCTGGTACTTGCTGCGTCCCCAAAAGTCAGTCTGGGTGATGGTGCGAGTGACAGCCTCTCTATTTATGGCCACGGAGTACGGTGTTGGAGTCCGGCCTGCAGAGATCTGACAGACGATGCCTGCTATGGAGTTGTGGCCGCGAGGGGACGGGCGCTGACCCTATCGTCATTGGAATTGGACGAACTAGGGGTGCACACAGCTGTACTGTAGACAGTGCTGATGGGGCGCGGCCCCTGCGGAAGAGGAGGTGGGCCCCCAATTAGACAGTGAGGAGATGTCGGTAGGTGCCCAGAGGAGGCCATTGCAAGGGAAGAGCTAAGCTGCCGCATAGTGTGACATAGATGCAGATGATGCCTCTGTTGAACAATCATGTGCGTCACCCTATGAAACAATGCAGTTAGCACCACACCTGGAAGCGGTGACGCCACCGGGGAGGGTGCTGACCATGGTAACATGTGTGTGATGCAGAAAACTACGGCCTACTGCCGTGGTTGCCACGGCCCAGTGTTGATCTAAGGGACGCTTTGTGGTGCCTGGTGAGACAATCTGGTGTTATAGCAGACTGTGCTTGGAGTATGCACAACAATGAGGCAAACCAGGGGACCAGGTCGAGGACCCCTCGCAAGCTCCGAGTGCAAGTGATGCTGACCCGCCGCAAATGGTGAGTGAGCAAACTGCTCAGGATGATTGACTGGATGCCACTCTACAGGCCATTGAACAACCCAGCACATCCATGGAAGCCAAGTTAGATAAGATGGCGCTGAACCTTAACTTGCTGCATGTAGCTCATCAGAACTTGAAGGACCTGGTCATTACCGTGGAACAGGAGATTGCTGAATTTAAGCCAGCCATGGAGTTTCATGAGAAATAACAAAATGTGACTTAACAAAGAAGAAAGGAAGGGTATAGAAGGGAATACTCCTGGTCCCCTTTATCATATATGTAACAAACAATTGAAGGAGTAAACCCTGTGGACTAAAACTGTTCACGTGTTGTAAGGAAAAAAACACAAATAGGCAAACGTTTCTCCTTTTTAGGAAGACCCCTCACTCACCAACCTAAGTGGTGACATGCTTCATCATTGGGGTCCCACCCGAATAGCCGAATGCTCTCCGGGTGTGCTTCAACACCTGATTACAGTGGAGCAGGTTTTGATCGCAAGAGTGGTGTAAGTGAGTGAAAACAAGTGAATTAAAAATTGTCCTAATTTAACTCCCTAGAATACTTTGATGTGGAGCGACCAAACAATATTAAAAGCAGTGTAAGATACCGTGTTTGGTTAGATTGACCTCTGGTATCTTGGTGATGATAAAACATGATATTGATCTACATGTTTCAACCTATCAGTGTGTAAAGGGGGGTCAGTGAGGGTCGGGACACGAGGTTTGGGCAAAGCGGGTTTTATTTTTATGTACAACTTTTTCTTGCGCAACGTTAGTCTTTCCCTGGCAAAGTCCGCGGGGTCCGTGATGCCTACTGGCGGGGCTGCTTCTCCTTGGCAGCTTCTGGCCCGGTGTCAGGACTGCACGTCGCTCTCAGGATGACCGGAAACAAAAGAACACAAAGAAAGGACCAATTACTGTACGTCCTCTGGTTGCTAAACAAAAGGGTACCGGGGAAGTGAGGGACACCGTTAGTGCTCAGCCTTGCTATCCGTGATAGTGGAGCGTTGTGAGGGTAGGGGCGATTACAGGGTTTCAGGGTGTGCGGGATCACTAGGAAGCTGAGGGTCTTCAACGCGGGGATCGCCCCCTTAGCCCCACCCAGCTTGTAAACTTGGCCCGTACCTGTCGGAGCCACACTCCTCCCTCGGGAGTGTGGCAGGGCGCAGCGCGGTCTCGTTGGCCTCCTGGCTCGTCTGCTTCTACTTGTGGATCGTCTGCTTCTCGTCCAGGTTCGGTATCTCGAGCTCCGTCCTTTCGCGCGTCCTCCTCCGTCTTCCTTCCTCGTCCGGTGACGTCACACGCCTCTCCCTGGAACTCCGGCGTCTTATCCAATGCCGCGAAGTACACGTCATTGGAGGTGGGGCCTTCGTTTGGGATGCACGGCCAGTTAAAGGGGCCAGACTGTTTTTCGTCCTCCAGTGCGTGCCACGAGTCTTGTTCCGCCTGTGGAGAAGGGTGAGGGGAATCCTGATCAATACTCTTCCACCATTCTGTTTCCTTGCAGATCCCCGGGGTACAGGCCAACTCGGGCGCCGTGTTACACTCCTCCCCCCTTGGATTCTCCCGATCGGGGAGAAGAGGTGCTCGGGACAGAAAGTCAGCGTTGCCATTGTCACGTCCCTTGCGATGTTTCACCACAAAGGAGAAAGGCTGTAGGAACAGGAACCATCTGAGGACTCTAGGATTTTGGGAGTGGTTTCTTTGCATCCATTGTAATGGGGCGTGGTCGGTGAACAACACAAAAGGACGTCCTTCCAAATAATAGCGCAGTTTATCAATAGCCCATCTAATAGCCAGACATTCCCGCTCTATTGTTGGATATTTCCTTTCTCGGGGATGCAATTTGCGGCTAAGGAACAGGATAGGATGTTCCTTTCCATCCTCTCCTTCTTGTGATAACACGGCCCCTACTCCGATATCCGAGGCATCTGTAGCCAATGTAAATGGTTTTTCAAAGTCGGGAGGTGCTTGTGGTGATAGCCCTTTTTAGGGATTCAAACGCCTCCTGTGCTTCCATTGACGGGTGACGCCAGTGGGAGGGTTTTGCGTTCTTACTCAGTAGGTCTGTTAAGGGGCTTGCAGTGGCTGCAAAGTTCGCAATAAACCGTCTGTAGTACCCTATTAATCCCAGAAACCCCCGTAGTTCTCTTTTATTGGTTGGAAAAGGAGTTTGTACAATGGCTTTTACTTTGTCTTCCTGAGGGGCTATGACTCCCTCCCCTAATAGGAAACCGAGATATTTCACCCTGTAATAGGCCGCTCTTGATTTTTTTGCGTTTATATGCAGGCCCGCGTTGTCTAGCTCCTGTATAATCTTTTGTACATGGAATAGATGCTCTTCCCATGTTTTACTAAAAATGACTATATCGTCCAGATAAACCGAACAATAGGTAGAGTGCGAGGCAAGGACGGTATTCATTAACCTTTGAAAGGTGGCTGGGGCCCCATGCAGTCCAAAGGGTAGAACGTTAAACTCATAGAGACCCTCTTCTGTGGCGAACGCTGTTTTTTTTCTATCCTCCTCTCTTAATGGCACCTGCCAATAACCTTTTGTGAGGTCTAAAGTCGTTATGTACTTTGCCTCCCCTATTCTCTCTACTAGCTCGTCCACCCTTGGGATAGGATACGCATCAAATGCTGAAATGGCATTCAACGCTCTAAAATCCATGCAAAAACGGGTGGTCCCATCTGGCTTCGGGATCATAACAATAGGGGAAGACCATTGGCTGTGCGAGGGTCGGATTACTCCTAACTCTAGCATGTCCTGCACTTTCTTTTTTACGTCTCCTCTTCTAGCTGCAGGAACCCTGTAGGGACGTAGTTTGACTACTTTACCTTCCTCAGTCTGTATTCGGTGTTCGGTTAAATGGGTCAGACCGGGGGTATCAGAAAATACATGAGCATACGGCTGTAAAGCCTTCCTCAAGTCTTCTTTCTCATGTACCGTCAACTCAGGGTTTACAGGCAACAGCTCTAGGGTGCTTGTTGTTTTATTTACTGGCAGCCCGAAGTGTGTTGACTTGGGAGGGGGCCCTATCCACTTTTTAAGCAGATTGATATGAAACGTTTGACGTCTGGACGGGGACAGTTGTACCCGGTAGGTGGTGTTGCCTATCGTTTCTACCACAGGATAGGGACCTAACCACTCGCTTTTGAATTTATGGGTAGAAGATGGCAGCAAGACCAATACCCAGTCTCCTTTGTCTAGTTTTCGCCATCTTTTCCCTTTGTCATACTGACACTTCTGTTTACGTTGGCTCTGTTCTAAGTGGGAATACGCCAGATCTCTTAGTTTACCCAACTTGGATTTAAGTTGTTGGGTATAGTCCAACATAGACTGTTGCTCTTCTGCGTCCTCATGTTCCCATGCATCTTTGGTAATCTCAAGGAGGGACCGAGGTTGTCTACCGTACAATAACTCAAAAGGTGAACAACCTAGGCTACTCTGTACTTGGGCTCTTAATACATAGAGAGCCAGGGGAAGAACCTTATCCCAATCTTTACTTTCTACAGTTAGCATTTTCTTCAGAGTTGTCTTTAGGCTACGATTGTACCTCTCTACGAGGCCATCTGTTTGAGGGTGGTATGCAGATGTTCTAATCTGGTGCACATCCAAAGTCTTACAGACTTCCCTCATTAGCTTTGACACGAAAGGAGTGCCTTGATCGGTAAGGATCTCCTTTGGGAACCCTACTCTGGAAAACAACTCGACCATTTTGTCGGCTACGTTTTTAGTGGTGGGAGCCGTCAGGGCAAAAGCCTCTGGAAATCGAGTGTGATAATCCACGATGACCAGGACATAGGTATTTCCCCTCGTGGATCGAGGTAAGGGTCCGACAAGATCCATCCCAACTCTTTCGAAGGGTTTCCCTATGAGGGGCATGGATTGTAGCGGTACAGCTGGAGGACGGGTCATGTTTTTCTTTTGACATACGTCACATTTCTTACAATACAACTCGGCCTCTTTATAGATGCCAGGCCAAAAAAAATGTCTGGTGATATTTTGGGTTGTTTTTTCTGCCCCTGAGTGTCCCGCTGTTATATGAGAATGGGCATAATATAAGATCTGCTCCCTAAAAACCGAAGGTACTACCAGCTGTGGGGTGTCTCCGGCCTTACCTTCCCTATACAGGAGGTCGTTGATGATCACAAACCTGGGATACGTCAGGGTGGTAGATGACTGATTCACATGGGCAGATTCCCAGGCATTAAGGAGGGACGTGTCATTAGCCTGTGCAAATCTAAAGTTCCTATCCAGTGCCCATGGTTCCTTCGCTAAGTAGGCCGAGCCCTGTGTAGAGAGGTTAGGAAAGCGGTCTTTAAACAATGACAAAAAGTCAGGGTTATCCACACCTATTATAATATCCTCTGGTAGTGTTTCTATTACTCCTACTTTAATAGCTACAGGGGCTCGATTAGGAGTAGTTATGACCATCTGGGCCACCGGATAGGGCTTTACATCCCCATGTACGCATCTTATATGTACCTGTTCTTTGGGTATGATTTGAGAAGGCAGTACTAATTTCGTTTGAACTACTGACTGGCGGCAACCAGAATCCAGCAAACCCATGATATGGTTACCATTTAGCAGTATACGTACATAGAAGGATGGTCCCATCTCTGCAGTGTACATGACAGCCCGGGGAATGTATCCAACTTCCATTGGTTCATCGGGTGGCTTCCGTTTTGGGCACATCCGGGCAATATGTCCCCACTCCCCATAATCAAAACACTGGGGTCCCTTAAGCTGCACACTGTCCATCCGAAAGGGTCGTGGTTTCATTGGGGTTAGAGGTTCTGGTTTCTTTTTCTCGATTTTGTGGGTGACATTCGGCTTGGTGTTTTTTTCTGACTCCCAGGCAAAAGTTCTGGGTTGTGCTCGAGAGTAGTTGGTGGCCATTTCTATGGCTTGGGCCACAGTCAAACCGGAGTGCTGGCGTAGCCATCTTTGCGTTCCATAAGGCAAAGCCTCCATGAATTGTTCAAGGATGATATTGTCCATAATCTCCTCCTTACTTCTTTGAGTTGGTTTTAACCACTTTTCTGCTGCCATTTTTAGTCTCAAATATAGGGTTTTGGGGTTTTCCCCTGTTACCCCTCTTTCCTTTCTAAACCTCACCCTGTATGCCTCCGGGTCCAACCCGAGATGGTCAAGGATAACCTCTTTAATATCGGCATATGGTGTGTTTCCGGCATGATTAGCGACTTGGTAGGCCGCCTGAGCCTCCCCGCTCAACAACGGTGCTAGAAAAAATGGCCACTTTTCTATGGGCCAGCCACAGGCCTGGGCAGCTCTCTCAAAATTAGACAGAAACGCGTCGGGATCTTCTCCCGCCACGTATTTTTGTAGGGATACTCCCGAGGGATGAGGAACACCTACTCGGCGGTCGAGGCCAGGAGTGGACACTTGAGCACCCTTCTGTAGACTATCAATTTGAGCGCTGATGGCGTTTTTAAAGAGTTCTCTGTCAGCGTCCGCTATGGAAATCTGGTTTTTTATCGCCCATTCTAATTTATCTTGTCCGTCTATCAAGTGTTGGATCACTTGCTCCATCAGAGGTTGCTGTTGGGGGTCAGGCGATCCCACTTCTGACACCACTTGTAAAGGGGGGTCAGTGAGGGTCGGGACACGAGGTTTGGGCAAAGCGGGTTTTATTTTTATGTACAACTTTTTCTTGCGCAACGTTAGTCTTTCCCTGGCAAAGTCCGCGGGGTCCGTGATGCCTACTGGCGGGGCTGCTTCTCCTTGGCAGCTTCTGGCCCGGTGTCAGGACTGCACGTCGCTCTCAGGATGACCGGAAACAAAAGAACACAAAGAAAGGACCAATTACTGTACGTCCTCTGGTTGCTAAACAAAAGGGTACCGGGGAAGTGAGGGACACCGTTAGTGCTCAGCCTTGCTATCCGTGATAGTGGAGCGTTGTGAGGGTAGGGGCGATTACAGGGTTTCAGGGTGTGCGGGATCACTAGGAAGCTGAGGGTCTTCAACGCGGGGATCGCCCCCTTAGCCCCACCCAGCTTGTAAACTTGGCCCGTACCTGTCGGAGCCACACTCCTCCCTCGGGAGTGTGGCAGGGCGCAGCGCGGTCTCGTTGGCCTCCTGGCTCGTCTGCTTCTACTTGTGGATCGTCTGCTTCTCGTCCAGGTTCGGTATCTCGAGCTCCGTCCTTTCGCGCGTCCTCCTCCGTCTTCCTTCCTCGTCCGGTGACGTCACACGCCTCTCCCTGGAACTCCGGCGTCTTATCCAATGCCGCGAAGTACACGTCATTGGAGGTGGGGCCTTCGTTTGGGATGCACGGCCAGTTAAAGGGGCCAGACTGTTTTTCGTCCTCCAGTGCGTGCCACGAGTCTTGTTCCGCCTGTGGAGAAGGGTGAGGGGAATCCTGATCAATACTCTTCCACCATTCTGTTTCCTTGCAGATCCCCGGGGTACAGGCCAACTCGGGCGCCGTGTTACACAGTGATATTACCAGGTTTTCTTCAGGACCTAGCTATGTGACCCTAGCGGTATACATGGGCCAAGGTGTACCTAACCCTTGGCCACTCTGATACCACACCATGTACTCACAGTATGGCGACCTCTCATCAATTGCTGAAAGGGAAAAATTAGAGACTCGATTTGGTCGTGCCTCATGGAAGGCGGAGTTGGGGTGCTGGGTCTAGTCACATTTCCGTCAAACCATGCCACCCGCGTATCCGCCTATTTTATGAACCCTACACGGCATGTAGGGTTCATACAATAGGCAGATAGGGTTCACACTCTCTTAGTCCACAGCTGCTTAAAGTCTACACGGAAGCACTCAAGACCCTTGCCCTCCCGACCTCGATGACGGAGGCTATCTTGACCATGCTCCCTAAGCCAGGCAGGGACCCCACTTCCATGGGGGTTTACCGGCCCTTGGCGCTCCTGAACGGGGATTACAGGGTCCTAGCAGGCATCCTGGCTAGTAGATTAGCACCACTGATCCCTCTTTGGTTTATCAAGCTTGTTGAAAATGTTCAGATGTCCTAGAGGCAAAGACCTTGCAAAACTATAGTACCCTGACTGCCTCCTCTCTCTATTACCTATTCTCTCTTCACTAAAGTATTTAGTTTTGCCTTTAGTGCATTCTCACATACTAGCGGAACAACATTGACATCAAACTCTGCTATGCAATTACTCTGAATCCTGAATGTGACATTATTTTCAACCATTGAGTAGTGTCAATAAAAGGGACTAAGAGAGAATGTGCCAGATTAAGTACACAAAAAGAGAGAGAGGAAGTGTACAGAGCAAGGAGACCCTCAAGATTTCCTCTATGATCAGGAGGTACAGTGGATGGTAGGAAGGATGCCTATATAATGATATTGATCACTTTGGTGAGTGATGGGAATCTGACTTATTCTTGAGGTTCTCCTCTGTCACATTCTCTCTCAGTCCCTTTTATTGAGTCCCTTCTATTGACAGGATTTTGCTCTAGTAGACCCACGGATTACGTTGTTTGTATGGTAATCAGTGTTTGGGAAATAATCCATAGTTGGTCTATAAATATCCCTAGGACCCTTCCTTAGATTTCAGTTCAAAATGGTCCTTACAGTTACCTTTCAAGCAGTAACCCAAATTTGTTACCCATCTGTATAATACATTTCTTTAGTGCAGAGGAGCATCAATTCTGCTCTGACACGGTATAGGTCTTTGAGCTGTTTTTAGTGTGTGTTTATTGTCTCTACAATTTGTGGGCCCCAGAGTGTTTGCGGGCTACTTCCATTGCCCACACTTGTTCCTCCAATTCTAATCATTGCCCTCTCCTAACAGTCATGAATCATGAGGAGATGGCCAGAAAGGGCCCCCTGACCATCAGCTCTAACATTTCCCATAGGACATACAAGGGTGTTTTAGGGGTGTAGATGGCTTGTACATATTGCTTGATCACCTCTTTTATTTCCTTCAGGGTGGGGTCATAGGTCAGGATTCTATCATTAAGATTCCACAGTTGACAGTTTTTAGGAAGTGTGGGGTTTCTAAATGTGATCAAAATGTGGTAGTGCTCCGACAGTGGCGACACCCCCAAGTGTCAAGAAATATCCCAGTCTAGTGTATGTTTGGTGTGAGGCTGAGTAGAAGGTGTGATCCCTGGAAGTGGGGTATCAGGAGAGCCAGGCGTCAGTCAAATCAATATCCTACATCCATCTCAAGTGTGAATGCCCTGGTTTGTCTGATTCTTAGAATTGATCTTTGGAGTAGTGAGTCTGAGACTATGCTAAAGCCCCCACCCATTAAAATATATTTGTAAAGGGAGGACATCACAAGGATATGGGCTTTGGTGATACATTTCTTGTTAATTTTTATCTTGTGTTGGATGGGATGGTGAAGTTACGCAGGATGGTGGTTTGGGCATGTCAAATGGAAGAGTTGGTGAGGAGATCTGAGAATTTATTAATCAAGTCATTTTTGTGGCCAGGAGGCCTGTAGATACGATGTAAGGTGATAGTTGTATATAGTGGGTTATAGCATGTCAGCAGCTCCATGGAGTTGGCTATTGCTTGCTTGCGATGGTGCAGGACACGGAGGACTTATGTATGACAGAAATGCCTTTTTTTTTCTTATATGCACAGTCTTTACAATGGATGCTGTCATTTTTCGGGAACAAGGACGCCTATAATTTGTGAGGATATGTGGTGAACCATGCTTCTGTAAAGGAGTAGGTGTCAAGCTTGAGAGAGGTGATGACTTCTGTGATGTTTGGTGAATGAAGTACTGTGGAGCAAGCGCTGATGAGCATGAGCTGGAATGTGTGCTCTTTATTTCGGGGGGTGGTAAGCTGTGGAGTGTGTCAGAGGTTGGGCCTGTGAATAGCGTAAATGCTATGTGCATGTCAGTATGGTTTTCTAATTGAGGCACATGACTATATCTTACCTTGTGGTTTTCAGTGGACATGGGGTTATTTTCCTCTCTCACCTCAAAGAGGTTCCTTTGGGTTTTCCACTGTTTATTCTTGACTCACAGGATCTTCCCTGAGTGCATGTATTCACATATTAAATTCACTTTAAGAACTAAATTTGACTTATTATCAAAAAAAGGGTTTGTCTAAATTACTGTATTGAGCAGCATAGGAATCGTTTTGGCATGCGTAAACTTATACCTATAGCCCAGGAATCTATCCAATGTTATGTTATGTTATGTTAAAACTGGATTTGTAGAGCGCACAGCTACTCAGAAGAGTATCCGGGCACTGAGACAGAAAGCTACAGATGCCTGAGATAAAGCATTAGTCCCGGGGCGGTCGTCCATTATGCTGCGTGTTGCAACAGCCAAGTTTTCAATCGTTTCCTGAAAGCCATTATACTTGTGGCCAGCCTCCACTAGCACTTGGAATGAGCGTCCGCCACGGCGGGCTCTAAGACACTTAGGGATACCAATTAAGTGTTGGTGTGCTGATCTAAGGGATTTGCCAGGTACATAGTATGAAACTCTTCTAAGGATGTAATGTGCCCCTATGCCATGTATGGATTTACAAGTAAGGACAAGTGCTTTGAAAAGAATTCTGCATCGGGCAGGCAGCCAATGCAGCTTCCTCATGTGGTGGGAGACCTGGTCTCTAGGTCCGAGTCTCAGGACCGCCCTGGCTGCCGCGTTCTGCACGACTTGCAGTCTATTGAGTATAAACTCCGGAAGGCCCAGATAGAGGACGTTGACATAGTCCAATCTGGAGGTGATAAAGGCCTAAACAACCGTCTGTCTGTGCGAGGTCGGCAAAAGGAAGAGAAACCTACAGAGCATTTTCAAGAGGCCGAAGCCTCTACTGACTTTACTTGTGCAACCTGTTAATTTGCCAATCGCAATTTGCCTGTATCTTTGTCTTAAAATGCTAGCATCCATAAGCAGCTCAGTCTATTCATCCTGAAGCAGAATGCGTCCAGTTAATGACACATGGACTGATAAAGTTGATGACTGTTTCACTTCAATAGTTTGTCAATGCTTTCAAATTAGTACATTGCAGTTACAACTGCTGCCTCTATTTTCTCTTAATTCATGCATGTCATTTTTTAAGTAGTACATATTGAGCCTGCCAGTTCAACATATATCAAAGTTTTCTCCATGTCTTAGACTTCTGCATATTTAAATTATTACAAATATTTTCTCACTAGGTGTTGTAATAAAAATACATGAGTCTCCTTAACCCCAACTGAAGGAATACATTCAGCATATTTTTGACACATAATGATGTCTTTATATGACCTCAGTCAAATTGTTTTTAAATGATCCTTCTTTGTGAACAATTATCTTACTGTCACCTCTGTATAAGCAGCATAAGGAGAGATATATTTAGGAGAGGTGGCAACTAGTCAACTCTGGGGTCCATGTTGCATTCTAATTTTTTTTCAATACAAATGTGTAGAACTCAGTGTGCTCAAATTACTAACTGCATTGTAAATATTAATGATGAAAATGTGGAATTGGAAAAAGATCTATAATCTGCCTCAATTGTAAACAGAAATAGTGTGATGATCCATGTAATGATTCCCTTTTAAATGCCTCAATGGTAAAAACATTTAAATTGAACAAAAAAATATTTACTAAAATATTCAACATGTTTAATGTGTTAAACAAGCACTGTTACAGCCAATATTTTGGGTTTTTGTTCAGTAAATCTGTGGCAGAGCTCTCAGGTTTCCCACTCCAATGCTTGAGTAGCAGTATGACATGAGGCTGAATAACAGAATATTAACCATAAAAATATTGTGTACAAAAATATTGTTGTCAAAATATCAACAACTTATGTATCGATATTCCATATGTATATTGTAATATCCAAGAATAGAAACCGCACAAACGTCGTGGACCAGAATATTGAAAGAAAATTGGAAAGTATATGTAAATAAATTAAATTAATATTATAGTAAGTAGAAAAAGTTTAACAAATGCAATACTTTAAAAAATACCTTTAACTCATTTATCAACATTTAAAACATTTATTTACTCAATTAATACAAAAAACTATTGTTAGAAATGGGATCTCTGGTTGGCTAAGGCTTGCGCCAAAGCCAGGCAGAGACCACAACTCTAGTCAGGGCAAGGGAGTTACACACCAAAAATAACCCCTGCTCACCCCATTGGTAGCTTGGCATGAGCAGTCAGATTTATCCTGGAGGCAATGTGTAAAGCGTTTGTGCAACAAACAAACACAGCAGCAACACACTAGGCACATCACAAAAGGAACTCCGCACAAAGTTATATCAAAAATAGCCTTTGTATTATCATAAAACACATTAGATGGTAATCACACAATTTAAAGGGGATTATATACACATGACAGCGCCACAAGGACCACCGTCCGAGTCATCACTTAATAGAAATAGTAAAAGTAAGAGTTATCCTAAACGTAGAACACCACCAGTAATTGTAGCACAAATAGTAAATGTATAGCACAACCAGTAACTACTGGCACAATAATGACCTCAACATTATCATATTAGGCATAAACCATATTAGGATAACACCGTATGCACCAACCTCAAATGTACATTATGTAAGAATCATGAGGCATAAAACAGATTAGTAGAACGCATTGCGCAATCGGACTCACAGTCAGAAACACATTTAGCCAGTACCCAGCATAACACAGTGTGCCCCAAGCGGGGGCGCAACACACTGAACTGGCACTAGGCCAACTGGCCTCTCAAAGGGGCTCAAGTGCAATATGTCCCGCAGAGTCAGGGCGTAAGCTGCCAGGGCAGCAAAGAGCGCAGGTGCACAGCCTAAATGTGGCAGCTGCCCACTAATTGCTGGGCAGCTGGAGAAATGAGCCCGGTCACCAGCGGGCCCCCTGAGCTCCTCTCTGGGACTCTAAATGAAACTGAATGTGCCCAAACGCTGCAGCTGCTGGTATCTGCTGTGCAGCTATGGCAACACAAACTGCCATGGCACTCTCAGTGCCTCTCGCGCCCAAAACAATGCCCCACAAGCAATGAGGATGGGCACTGTGCAAATGGGAGTCCTGCCATGGGACTCTGCAAATAACATAGGCCCCAAATGTTGCAGTTGTCCACTGTCACACGGGGCAACTGTAAAGAAGTCCTGCCACTACGGGGAAAAGCACGGGCCTCTCCTTGGAGATGAGAAGGGCCCAACATTGCAGTGGCCCGCAAATGAAGTGCCGCTGTGAAGCAAAATGAATAATGGGCTCAACTGTGTCTGGGGCCCCACTCAGGAGGCTCTCCTGGTGCCAATCTCAGAGGCAACCCCCCCATTCACCGGGAGCACTGCCGGACTCCGACACCTCCTTCTCCGGTGCCGGTCACTGGACTCCGCAACTCTGGCTGGTCTCTAGACTGCACGCGGGGCTCCCCCCTTTAACACAGGAAACCCTCCAGGAACTTTCAGCACTCCTTCAATCTTCCGCGGGCACCACGGGGCTCTCCCTTGATTTCGGGGCATGATCTCCCTGGAGCTGGGATTTCCTGCCTCCGCCCTGCATCGTGATGACATTGTAGTGGGAGTCCCGGTTGCCAGGCAACACTCTGGCTTCCCTCGGGCACGCGGCGGTGAATTTCTTATGCTCCAAAGCAGTATCACCTCCAATAATGAAATTAAAAAGTGCGGCAATAAGGGGTAGGCTCCCTATTCCTTAATTATACAAAGCGGGGAAGGCACCCGCTACGTAGGCACCGATGCGGGGTGGGCTCCTGCTCGGTTTTCACGGATTAATCAGCGGGGTGGGATCCCGTTCGAATCGACAAGTGAATGCGGGGTGGGCACCCGCTCAGTCCCAGCGATAGTGGTGGAATCCCACATGCTGCAGCCTTGCGATGCAGGCCACCAGTGCTCCTTGAAATAAAAGAAAAGTGCTCCGAAGGTGCTATGAGGGAAGTCCACAGTCCATGGTCAAAACGAAGCGCTCTTCCCCAGAACTAAAGCAAGGCTCAGGGGGGGCAAAGGCTGGGCTCAGGCAGGCCAGTTCCTAGGGCCTTCCAGTAGGGAGGCAGTCTCTCATGGCGGTTGTTCCTGGAGCCCAGCAGCAGAAGTCCCCCCCAAGTCAGGATCAGCACCCAAAAGCACCTAGAGTACACTTTCATGGGGTCACAGCCCCTTCATTTATACACCCTTTCCCCTTTGTCTGTAAGCACAGGGCTGGGGAAACCAGATGCAACTGGTTTGGGGGAGCTTTGGAGCACTTTGTTTTGCTCAGCTCCTCTCTCTTTTCTCAGGTGGGCGCTCAGGGATTAGATGCACCACAGGGGACGGCGCCAACTTTGTGGAGGGAAGGCACAGTCCTATTCTGGTCACAGGTGCAACTCCTCCCACCCATCTGCATGCAGATCTCTCTATTCACCACTGGGCTGACTCCCCCTGGCTCCTGGAGCCACCCTCATCTCTCAGCTTCTGTCAATTACAAGCCAGACATGCAATTCACATCAGTCAGGCAGGCACACAGCACACAGAAATGCCAATTTCTAAACGTGGCATTTCTCCACCAGTCACCATAAATCTGTACACACCATTGCGCAGCATTTATTCTCACGTGTACAAACATACTAAACTCATCCCTGCACTCCTTTCATACCGGGAATTACTATGGACACACAGAGCACGCACGCACTCTACACTGGGCCACAGTGCTAAAGTGGCCAGAGGCCTAAAACCACTACCATCATGTCAAAGCTTAAAGCAAAAAGTTAAGGGGTGAACCTGCCAAAAGGGCCAAGTCCAACAACTATATTGCAAATACACATTGAAATTAATTTATCACACAAACAATGCATTTCCTAAATACAAAATGTAATATTAATATATATGAAATAATACAATACAAACATATATAATTAGAAATTCGTTGTTTTCAATGTACATACATGTGTTTCCTTCATTAAACTCTTACAACAGAAATGTAGCTAAAAAATATTTTATAAATAATAATTTTAAAAACACAAACAAAGATGAAAAGGGATGAAATAATTTACAAAATATACTTTGAAATGAAATACCCTCAAAAGAAATAATGCAACAAGCCAGAATGGAGCAAAAATTTATAAACTAGCTCTAATCCAAAAACATTAAAAAATATAACAAAATTAAAAAAACATAACTCTAACTACAAACGTTTAAACATTAGGGACAATATGACCATGGTACAGAGTTTAAACTGCCTTACTGTAATATTGAGGTAAGTTTCTACATTAGAGTCCAACAAACATTGAGTGTAAAGTAAACATTGGTTGGGTCAGGTTAACTATTGCTTGTCAGTTTCACAAATCCTGAGGAAAAGTGTGTACCAACAAACATTGTGGAAAGTGTATGTAGTGAGGAGAGCAAATTCACTTCACCCATTAAATAGTTTAAAGAAATTAAATGAAAATATTTGTTTTAAATGCTGGGAGTTAATTGAATGGCTTCAACTCTGAAAAAACAAATAGTGTTTAAACTAAAAAAATCATTATAACAGTTAACTAAAGTTAAACTAACACATAAGTTTGAAATATACAGTATCCATCAAAATAACACAAAAACACAAAAACATAAATAATAAAATACATGCAATGATATTGAAAACATATTTTTAAAATAAAACAAAATCATTTATTTAAAAATTATTTACAACCAGAGGTTGAGGCAAAGCACCCAACACACATCTCTCAAGCTGGGAACAGATATAAGAAGAACATTTCCTTGTATCTAATTTCTCAAGTGCATGAGTCAGAAGTGTCAACCTTTATTATCATATTATTATTTTTACATTTCCAAGGCGCACAGCTAACCGGAGGTTTCCCGGGGCCGTCGGACATATGCAAGAAGGCAGGGCTGCACTATTGGTTAAATAACCATGTTTTCAGATCTTTTCGGAATTTGTGGTAAATAGTTTCATGCCGGAGTTGTAAGGGGAGAGAAATCGACAGTGCGGGAGCTAAACAGGCAAAGGACTTACCACCCATACGTACTTGTTTGAGCTGGAGGACTTGCAACTTAACCTGAGAAGAGGATCGTAGGAAGGTATGTGTGTACCAAAGCACTGAGGTACTGTGGCGCAGAACCAGATTTACTCCTATGCATGTAGCCTAGGACTTTAAATTTAGTGAGATTTTCCACCCTAAGTCAATGAAGGTTGCCGGGGATCCTGAGATGGAGGCCTTTCTAGGTAATTGACAAAGTAATGTGGCAGCAGAATTCTGGACGACTTGCAGCTTACGAACCACCTCTTTATTGGCACCCAAGTTTAGTACGTTGCCATAATCCAGTCAAGACACAATCAGGACCTGTATAACTGTTCTTTGTGTAGACCTAGGCAGCATCCAGCGTATTTTTTTAGCCATCTTAGGAGGGTAAAACAGGTTGAGGCGACATTAACTGCTTGCTGCCTCATAGAAAGTTGGTCATCCATGATAATATCCAGATTACTGACCGATTGAGGCGGTTGGGGGAGATCACCCATTTGAGGGGGCCAATGTTGGGTACCCCAAAGATCGTTGTTTCTGCTGAGGATAAGAACTTCAGTTTTCCCACCATTTAGTTTCAGCCGGTTGTTATGCATCCAGCCAGCTATGTTTTGCAGCCCTTCCTGGAGAGATGACACATTGGATGTCTCCTTGGAGGACAAGGAGAAGATAAGCTAGGTATCATCTCCATAAGAAAAAATGGTTAGCCCAGCTACCTCAGCAATTGTGGCCAGGCGGCTGAAATAAATGTTGAAAAGTAACGGGCTAGCTATGGATCCCTGTGGTAATCGTACGGGGAATCATGGGTCTTAGAGCTAGCAGAAGAGGAAAAGACCTGAAAAGTCCTGTCAGACAGAAAGGTAGACAGGCATTTGAGTGCTGATCCGACAATACCCCAAGAATGTAAAGTTCGTGAAAGGGTAATATGAGACACAGTGTTGAAAGCAGCACTCAGGTCAAGCAGTATGAGTGCCATTGTTTCTCCCATGTCCAGACGTTAGGGAAGGGTTTCTGTGACACTCAAGAGCGTGGATTCTGTAGAGAAGCCAGCTCTAAATCCTGATTGTGATGAGTGAAGGATATTAGGGAGTCTGCAAAATGTGACATCTGCCGATTTACATGTTTCTCCATGATTTTAGAAAAGGCTGGGAGTCGGGAAATGAGGTGGAAATTAGAAAGTTCTGCTGAATCAGCATTTACTTTTTTCAGCTGGGATAGAACCATTGCATGTTTCCACGCTGCTGATACTATTGCTTCACATTGCGATGAATTAAGCAGTTCCATGATAACATTAAGTAACAGTAATTACAATTTTTGAAGAATGGGATGGAGAGAGGGTCCTTGGGGGAGCCAGATGCGGCTAAAAGATGGTATATCTAGAGGCAGCCTGTTTTCCAGCGCATTACCAGGGGTTGCAGTGGTGAACTGTGTCATAGAAGAAATGGTACAGCCCGATGAAGGTGCATTGAGCTTTAAGTGCAACTCTACATTAGTAGTCATGATATTAAATTCTGTGTACATTTTTTCCATTTTTTCAATGAAGAACTCAGCCAGGTTTTCATATTGTGCTGTATTTACCTCCGGTGGCATGGGTTGGCAGAATGCGCCTGAAAACTTTTTATTATCTTATCCAAATATCACGTTTAATAAATGTTTTTTTATTGGCATTTTACAAACAAATAGGTACATTACATTTCAACAGGCCATATTGATATAGACCAGAATAGGAGCATGTATATGCATAGTCAGTACAGTACACATTACCATTATAGCATACACCGTAGCTCCCCTCCATCAGCAAAGGGACTCCCATACATTGATTATTTATGAGTTCACACAAAGTAGCAAATGTTAACGGAAGAATAATAGTACTGCACATTTCCCCTCCAGAGAAGGCATATACTACATTTGTACATCACACTTCTTAAATCACAGGTCCAATATACTATCCCAGGTGTTCGAATTCTGAATGCAAGCGTGGGGTAGTGGCATATCAAGATTGTTTTACAGACTGAGTATCCTCCAGGACCGCTGTGTCAGTCGGTGCCTAGGAACCTTGGGTCCAGGTTAATAACTGATGCCATATATTATGGGGTCTGGAAGAGGGTGGCATTAGTACCCAGAATGTATTCAATTGCATGTGCCGGTATCTGATGTCCCTGACCCATTCCTCAACTCAATTGAGGGTACCCGTCTTCTGCCCCAATGTATTGCGACTTGTCTTTTGGCAAACAGTAGAAGGGCATGTAGCTTACGCAACTTTGGCGGTGTGTCCTTGACATACCCTAGGAGGAAAAGAACAGGGGATGGGAGCAGGGATACCCCTAGAATTTCATTCACTGCCTCAAAAATCAGAATCCAGAACTCAGCTATCTTGGGACAGTGCCATGCGATGTGTAAGAACGTAGCGGGAGTGTAGCCACAGCGCCAGCAGTTGTCATTATCACAAATACCCATGCGATGGAGGTTCACTGGAGTTCTATAATATCTATGTAAGTATTTGAAGTGTATCAGTCTTAACTTGTAGTTTAGGGAGAGATCTGTGAGTTGCCCACAGCAATAGTCCCACTGGACGTCGGTCAGCGGGGCTTCAAGTTCGTCGTTCCAGTGTTGTAATGAGTTTGGGGTCACCACTGGAGCGGCATTCTGCATGTGAGTGTATAGGTATGTAATAAGTCTGCGAGGAGATGGGGACTTTAACAGGTAATCTAGCGCAGGCAGATTTGGCGGTGCTTCTGGAATTCCTCCCAGAGGGCTCTGCATGCAGTGCTCAACCTATGATACAAGAAAATTTCAGTAAACAGTACCACCTGACCATCTAGTGCCTCAGGAGGGGGCCTAAACTCACCTCCCGGGTACAGGTCATCAAAGGTCTGGAGGTTCATTCTCTGAGCTAAGGTCTCACTCATTCTGTCTTGTATGCAAGGTAGCAATGGATTTTGGAACAAGGGAATAGATGGGGCATACAGCAAGGGGATCTTCTCTCTTTTCCGCAGTTCATCCCATGACCAGCATAGAGTCCCAAGTCCCAACAGAGTCTATGTCTCCACGAGGAAGTTGCGCCTTTCGATATAGTGCAACTTTGAGTGAGACTGGGGCCATCACATCTGTCTCGACTACCACATGCATCTGAAAAGGGGTCGGTGTGCCCAGAAGTGCAAGAATTTTGCTTGGGAGCACAATGCATATAACGTCATGTCAGGAGCCCCCAGACCGCCCTGTCTCAATGGGAGGGTCAACAGATCCCAGGAAGCTCTGACTGGGCCTCCTGCCCACCCCAACATGATCAGCTGTGTTTTAAGGGCATTAAAAAGTGGCAGGTGAGTGGGATCAGTATATTTAAGAACAGATATAGAAATGTTGGTAATATAATCATTTTGGCAAATGCTATCTTGCCGGCCAATGACAGTGGCAACTTGGCCCACACCTTTACCTTTTCCTCCAACCACATCATGGTTCGGCCGTAATTTAGTCTCCACACCTCCTGCGTATCTCGGCTAATCCAGACCACTTAATAGTTGTCCTCATCAGCTTCCCATTGCAAAGGGAATTCTGACCTTCCGTCAGCAGGAAAATCACAGATTTGGCCCACTTTATAAACACACCAGAGAGCCCCCAAAACGAATGAACTCCCTCAACAAAGGATCAAGATTCTCTTTGGGGTTTATGATGTAGAGAGTGACATCATCTGCATATAGAGAGATGAGTAGACTAAGGGATCTGAATCCGGTACCTCGCGCAGTTTGCTGTTGCCTGGTGCCAGCGGCCAGGGGTTTCATTGCAAATGCTAAAAGCAAAGAGGACAGTGGACACCCCTGTCTAGTGCCTCGCGAGATCGAGAAGGGATCAGACAACAAGCCATTGGCCTGACCGGGCACTCTGGGTGAGGTATATAATAGTTTGATCCAATTTATAAAGAGCGGGCAGAAGCCTATACGCCCAAGAATGGAGAAGAGGTATGACCATTCAAGCATGTCAAACGCCTTAGTGGCATTCAAAGACACCACTGCGGCCTTATCGTCTGGGTGTAGATAATGCAGCACCGAGAGTATGGTTGTTAAATTATGGAACGTTGACCTCCCCGGGATAAATCACGATTGATCCGGAAGTGCTATTAATGGCAGCATTGGCTGCAGTCTATTAGCAATCAGTTTTGCTAGGATGTTTACATCCACATTTATCATAGAGAGTGTCCAGTAAGAGTCCAGCTCCTCCTCCGACTTCCGGGTTTTAAAAGTGTAAGAATCGTTGCCTCTCTGATAGACTGAGGTAGCACCCCCTCCTCCAGCGCCTTCTCACACACTGCCAGCAGCTGAGGTGCCAATTCCTCAGCATAAGTTTTATAGAATGACGTAGTCAAGTTGTCGGGTCCGGGGACTTTACCTAATGGTAGGCCTTTAATAACCTGAGTGACATCCTCCACTGTAAACAGGAGGTCCACGTATTCACGATGGCCATTAATAAACCAGACCAGCGCCACTGAGTCAAGAAATGATTGCAACTCCTCTGTACATGCCTCCTGAGTGGTGGTGTATAAGCGGGAATAGAACTTGGAGAATTCATTGGAAACCTTCTCCTGGCCTCTGATCATATCACCCTGCGGAGTTCGTATCTCATGAACATATACTGCCAACCTAGATGATCTGACCATGCTAGCTAGAGTGGGTCCTGGTCTGTTCCCCTCTCAGCATATTTACTCAGACATTTCGTTTCTCGCTGGGTCTCCTCAGCATAATCTAACAATAAAGATTTCAATTCTTGCGCAGTGAGGGGTTCACTTGTGGAGTAGAATGTTTCTTTGAGTCTCTTGATCTGGGTCTCCAGAGAGGCCAGCGTGCCCCGAATTGCCTTCAGTACCCCCACCTGTCTCGCAATACATTGGCCCCTAATCAGCACTTTGAATGCCTCCCAGAGTGATGCTTCAGTAGTAACAGATCCCACATTATTAACAAAGTAGTCAGTAATGTCCACCCTGATTTCTTTCTTGAAGGCCGCGTCTAGCAGGGCATGCGGCGGGAGGCGCCAGGTAAATGCCCAAGGATATGACCCCGGGAGTGACAGCTGTAACAGACATGGGGCGTGGTCTGACAGTGTGCGCGGTAGGTGCCGGATATCGGTGGTCCAAGTAGCAGCGTCTCTAGAGACCATCCAGAAGTCCAGGCGAGACCACGCACTATGGCGATCAGATTTGCATGTACCCTCCTGCTCCAGGGGATGTCTGCAGCGCCATATATCCACCAGGCTCCCGTTTGCGACTATAGACTTCAGAGCAGCACTCGCAGCCGTGTGTAAGGAGCGGGCTACACCTTTCCTGTCAATGGCATCATCCAGTATTGCATTGAAATCCCCGCCACACAGTATGGTATCAAATCCTGTCGCCTTGATCCCAGCCCACATATTATGAAAGAAATCAGGGGAATCACATTCGGGCCATACACTACCGCAACCATGAGGGAGACTCCTCCAAGCACCCCACAGATAATAACAAATCTTCCTTAGGATCCGTGTGTACTTCTCTTTCGCACCAATCTACCCCCTGTTTAACTAGCACAGCTACCCCACGGGCATAATTAGAATAGATAGATGAGTACATGTGTCCCCATCTGCGATGTCGCAGTTTCGATGACGGTGTAACATTTAAATACATTTCCAGCAACAGACAGACATCTATATTATGCCTGGATAAATAAGTCTGTACAAGTCTGGACTTCCTACCATAATTTAACCCTCTAATGTTCCATGCAAGCAGATTTAGTGATGCGATGTGTGTGTGACTTCAGCTTGTCCGTCAATGCTGATTAGGCATTGGTGCACATTAAGGTTAGAGCATAGGTTGTGTACAGTGATCAACAATCGTTCTGTCATTAAACAAACTAATAATCCCCACCCACCACCCACTCCAACCCCCCAATCAGGTTGCAGAATATCCCCCCATAACAAACCAGAACATAATAGTCCTCTTAACGGTAAAGGGAAACTTCCCATGGGGACGTAGTGGCATCGTCAATCACCCCTGAGCGAACAGGGTGACTGGGAGTACTGTGGTGTACGTCACAGTCCCTCCCCAACATTCAAATATTTAAAAAATATACAATGCAAAGACCCACAGCTGCATGCATATGAGTTACCACACAACACCTTAGCATGTCGAAATCACTCAGTTCAGAAGGCAGCAATTTACCAGATCAGTCATTGTCACTGAGTGGCCAGTCACAGATGCCGCCGCTTCACGAGGATCCTTGTTCTTCTTCCCACCAACATGCTTGGCAAACTTTGAGGCGGACTTCGCATCAGTGAAGTAATGCGCGTTGCCATCATACAAAACCTTCAGCTTGGCAGGGTAGAACAAGGAGTAAGGAACCTGCGCCTGCAGTAGTGTTCGCTTGGCCTGTAGAAACTCATGTCTCGCCGCCTGAACCGCTAGGGTAAAGTCCGGGTAGAACGAAAAGAAAGACTGAAAGGTGTGGCATCTGTAATAGGACATTTGCATAATCTTGCATTTAATTGTGCTTTCAAGAATAGATTGGAAAGGTATGACAGGATGTTCATAATCATAAATGAATATTATTGGTCCTCTCTCCTCAGATAAATGCAGTGGTGGGTCTCACTATAGAAACTTTAAATTGTCATAATATGTGGGGGAAGGTTAGGTCTCATATTTTCATATTGCAGTAGTTTTTTAATATGATTTGTACATTTGATGCACTGGTGTCTTCACAATAAAAGATTGTACTGTGTTTTTATGATGAAAGTTTATTCTTTGTAATAGTCTGTATATGGTATATGTAATATACATAGTTTTAAAGATGTATAATTTAATATGTGTTTCTGTAGCCCTGAAGACGTTTGTATGGACGTAACGCATTGGCAACGAGCAGGCTCAAGAAGAGTTTTATTAAAAATGTAACCCCTTCGGCGCTGCGCAATTACTCCCACTGTGCGCGAGAATTAATGAGTGGGCATGTTTTGTACGGCATCCGGCCGTCCTCGGCAAACACCCACTGAGACTTCGGACGGTGCAGTTTTTGATATTTTGAGATATAACAATTTTGGACTATTTTATTATGTTTTAAGTGTACAAAGCTAAAAAATGTTCCCCTCATATAAATGAATAAGTAAGTAATCTTTATTGTTTGAATACATTTTAATAAAATACACCCATTTGCCAATGTACCTCACAACCTATTAAAACAATTGATGAGCTGTCTTTAAACATATATTAAAAATATCATTACATTTTAATAATAATAAAACAAAATATGTATTTCCTATGACAAATTTGCTTAAGGAACACATTAATCAATTAATTACTATATCTATATACATCTAGGAGTTTATATATATATATAACCATAGGTTTCAGGCCCGTTATAGTTAGGAATTAGCATTTAAAAAACCTTAGAAATTCACTGAAAAAACCATAGGTTTCAGGGCTGTTATAGTTAGCTGGACATTTCACTTGTACAAAACCATTGAAATTCCTCTTTTAAAGTTAGTTCTGGTAACTATAACTTGCGCGCCCGCAATGCACTACTGATGATGTCACATATTACATCATTCATGACATGGTCAGTGACATCACTGATGACATCTCAAATGACATCACTGATGACATCATCCAGTGAATGTCGTTTTGTTTGATATTTAAATATGTATTATATGTATAGTAATCTGCATTGAACAAGGAGTGAATGTATAAGTGTCTGGACAGAGGGTTTAGTAGCTGTGTGATTGGCTGTTTAAGTGACTAAAGTGTCTCACTTAATACATGGGTTAGTGACTAAACTGTGTGTATGTCTGTATCACTCTGTCTGTTGTTGTGTAAACTGCTGCATCACTTGGTTCCTAGCTACATGAAAGTCTATATTAGTTATTGATTAGTTGGCTGAGTATTTGTATGGGAGAGTGAATGTGTGGTTGGGTGGTGTGTGTGTGACTGTGCAAAGATGTGTGAATAGTTGATTCGCTAGGTATATGAGGTTAAGAGTGCATGTGGAAATAGTTGTTTGGGTGAGTGAGTGTGTTTACGGGTGTGTTGATAAGCAAATATATCTGTCAGTGGTACATGTCCAACAAAGTAGAAAAATAAAAGGCAGTGTATGTGACAGTTGTTGTATAAAAATAACTATACATAAGAGTCAGTGATTGTGTGGGTGACTGTACGAATGACTGTATACTAGTAATAGTAATTTTATAAGACACTAAGGGGCCGATTCCGATGTCGGATGGACTCAAGTCCGTCCGACATCGGTCAGCAGCCGTAACCGACCGACCTGCTGTGGTCGGTTACGACCCTGCTAGTACGATGTTCGGTCGCATTCGTTTGGTTCACCATGCAAGCATGCATTCCGACTGGAAAGCATGCTTGCAATGTGAAATGCGGGGGTGCAATTCATCCCTGCATCCTGTAGCCGGCACCCCAAGGTGCCTGCCACCGGGTGCAGTGATCAACGGAGGGGCACCATAGGTGCCCCAAGGCTGCCATTCGGCGGCCTCACACCCATGCGGGCCCTGCTGGGGGCCTCCAGAGACAGTTTCCGACTGCCTTTTCATGCCGGACACACCGGCACGAAAAGGCAGTGAAAAACTGTCATCGTACTCCCTCGGTCGTAAAGAGGCGACCAGGGAAGTACTGGAGGATTTGCGGATGGCGGACGGGCTCTCCGAGCTGGTTGTAGGCCATCCGGAAATCCGAGTCGGATTCCTTTCCGACCGAGCCCGTTGGAATGGCTCGGTCGGAAAGGAATCCGTCCGACACATACCGATTCGGTCGTAAGGGCTCCGAACATTGTTCAGAGCCCTTCCGACCTGAATCGGAATCAGCCCCTAAGTATGAGTTACTATCTTTATGAATAAATGAAGTAGTGTTTGTATAAGTGTGTAGCTGAGTAAATGTAAGTGTGATCAATTGTTTGCAGAAGTGAGTAGGATGACTGCATAACTAAGTAGGATGTGTGCTGGTGTGTCAATGTTGATATAGGTGTATAAGTGCATTTGATAGTGTTCTATTGATCAATGACCGCATGTTTGAGTGAATCTATAGTTGAGTGATTAGATGTGTGTATAAACCTATGAATCAGTGAGTGGATTTTTTGAAACTTGTATTGGTGTGTCAATGGTTTCAAAAATAGTACTTTTATAGTGAGTGATAAAATGTTATACTACTGAGTGATGAGGTGTATCAGATTGTCGCATGGATGATGTCATTAGTGAAGTCATCAGTGATGTCATTTGAGATGTCATCAGTGATGTTATCAGTGATGTCACTGACCATTTCATGACTGATGTAATATGTGACATCATCAGCAGTGCATTGCGGGTGCGCGAGTTATAGTTAGCAGAACTAACTATAACAGAGGAATTTCAATGGTTTTGCACGAGTGAAATGTCCAGCTAACTATACCAGCCCTGAATCCTATGATTTTTTTCAATGAATTCCTAAGGTTTTTTAAATGCTAGTTCCTAACTATAACGGGCCTGACACCTAAGCTTTTTTCAGTGAATTTCAAAGGTTTTTTAAATGCTAATTTCTAACTTTAACATAACTGAAACCTATGGTTTTTTAAGTGAATTTCAAAGCTTTTTTAAATGCTAGTTTCTAACTATGCCTACAGAGGTAGGACATGTGAAAAAAGAAGAAAAAACACAGAGAAAGAAGAAAATGAAATGCAGAAAGAAGCAACAGAAGTCCTCAAAGACGAAGAAAAGTGTAGGAAGAAAAAAGACGTGCAGAAAGAGGCTTTGTTGCAAAATCATCCTGTACCCTCAACTTTTTCAGATGGGTACTGGTGGTAACTGACTCAGACTAAATTGTGCTAGAGCCAGTGCTAAGCTAAAAGACACTTAGAATACAGTTAAAACACCTACATACACTAGGGAACACTATGTGTTGGGATACCCGTTATTAGCATGACCTCCTCTGTAAGCCCCTAGTATATAGTATGGCAGGGGGATTAAAACGACCTCCTAAAATCCTCCACAGGGCGCGTTTGGACACCTGTGAAGGGAGGGGGAGGCTGAGCCGAAGTATGCAAGCACGACCTGTGGCCGTTTTAATTTGGGGGATAAAGTCCCCCTGAATCCTGAGTGTCCCTTGGGTCCAACTAGCCCATCAGGTGTCTCTGGTTAGAGTTGCTTTGCAGATAAAATTGGCACTGCCTGAGCCACCTCTCTGCTACGCAGCGCAGTAGCACTTACTGGAAGCACCTGGTGGACTAGTTTCTCCCATGGGCTCTCAGGATTGAATGGGAATTATTTCCCCAACTTGAATCGCGCCATAGGGCGTGTTTGCACATGTCACCTCTGGCCCCGTCCCCTCCCTTCCCCACTGTGTAAACACGCTCTGTGGCCATTTTAAGTTGGGAGATTAACTCCCCTTGAATCCCTCGGGTCCCTCGGGGCAAATTAGCCGACTAGGTACATCCAGTAAGCACCATTGCAGAGTGGTGTAAAAAGGGGCACAGCCCAGGGCCGGCGCTAGGCATGGGCAGCGTGGGCGGCTGCACAGGGCCTCGCACTCAGCCCACCAGCATGGGGCCCCGCACTGGTGATGTGTCCTGTTGTTTCCCTGGCGATCTATTTAAAAAAAAGGTGTCGCCTTGCAATTAAGGTCCATTGGAGGGGGTCCCCTGCCCGGGCCCCCTCCCCGGGCCTCTCAGGGATGGTGTCTGTCTGGGGGCATAGGGGAGGGAGACGCGCCCTCAATTGCAAGGAGACTATTCACAGACAGTGTGGGGGCCCCATTGTCCAGCATTTTGGCGCCCCCTCAGTTTTAAATTTTAGACCACAATCAATTCTCACACCTATCGGACTGAAGGTGTGAGAAATGCTTGTGGAGTAAAAGTTAAAACTGTGGGGGCGCAAAAGTGCTGGACAATGGGCCCCCCACAGTGTCTCTGAATGGTCTCCTTGCAAGGGGCCACTTATCTAAATTAGAGGGGACCTCGCATGTTGCCTTTTAGCCCAGGGCCTCGCAAATCCTAGGACCGGCCCTGGCACAGCCTGCACCACCTCTTTGCAACGCAGCACAGTGGCGCTTACTGGAAGCACCTGGTGGGCTAGTTGGCCCCCAGCGTCCCTCAGGATTGAAAGGGGAATTATTTACCCAACCTAAAACTGTGCAAACGCGCCCGGTGGCGCTTTTTAAGTTGGGGGATTAACTCTCTTTCAATACTGAGGGTCCCTGAGGGCCAAGTAGCCCAACAGGTACCTCCAGTATGCACCAAGGAGCTACGTTGCAGAGTGGTGTTCAGAGGCCGTGCCCCTTTTAACACCTGGGTGTGATCCTCTCTTTGTTGGCCTTTGATCGATATATCACAGGTTACTATCTTAGTTTTCTTCCTTCTGGCCTGCTTCCCCTGGACCAGGTGTGTGTGGTTTACTTCAGTGGAGGCCTGCATGTGGGGCTAGAGGGGCCCTACTGCTTGTCAGAAGGGGTTGAAACACACCAGGTTGTACTGCGATGTATGAACTACCTAGACTCCTACCAGGTTCTAATGATATGTGGACAATTTATTTGAAGTTTTCTCCTGTTATTAGTTTAGCTCTCTGCAGTCTCTTGGCCACCCTGTCTCGACAGCGGAGTACGCTTGCGGTCCTGCACCCCTATGGAGGATTCCTTTGTGCTAAATGTTTATTCATGTTATTATGGGGGGGTTTCTACAACCTGATTGGGGGGTTGGAGGCGGGGTTTCTTGTTATATTATATTGTTAGCCAGTATGACACTTTGCTACTTCATTGTCTGCACCTGGAGACCTAAGGTGATGCTACACTGCCCTCACCCCACTGTTTTCTTGCACTTTATACAGTCAGACACCAAGCCACCAGTTTAAACTTTTCAACATGGAACATTTGGGGATTGAATGATGGTAAAAAATCCAGGCTTGTGCATGCCTATCTGCTGAGGCATAATATAGACGTTTCTGTGTTGCATGAGACACATCTTAATGTTGTGCCCTCCCCCAGGCTGAGGCGTAGCCGATAGGGCTAAGTGTACTCTTCCATAAACTCCAACTATTCCTGAGGGGTTGCTGTGCTGATCAGGCAGGGCTTGGACTGGAGGGAAAGGGAACTACACAAGGACCTCGAGGGTAGATTCATTATCATACTGGGTACATTGGGTGGGACCCCAGTTGTGATAGTCGCGCTAGATGGCCTTAATGTGGACTCTCCTGGCTGTTTTCATGACATTTGGGATAGAGTTCAGGCGACCGGCTGCGACACTATTATTTGGGAGGGGGACTTTAAAGCAATCTTGGATGATGAATTGGACAGGAGATGGGTGTCCCGGACTTTACAGCCTTCTACTAGTGCGGCCCTGAAAGGCATAATTTCAGATGGAGATCTAGTCAAAATTTGGCAATGTAGACACCCATCGATTCGGGAGGGCACCTGTATTTCTGAGCATCATGGCGTATGGTCAAGATTGGACTTCTGGCTTGTGTCGCGCGATGTTGCCACCTGCAACAAGGAGGTGCCCCATATTCCCAGATCCCTGTCGGATCACGCCCCATGCCTTCTGCAACTGCTGTTCCCTGAGTCCCCCCCGCACCTGTCCTCTTGGCGGTTACTGCAACACACGCTCTTAGATGAGGCATTTAAGGAAGAAATCAGAACAGATTTCCCCGACTATTTCACCCTCCATTCCGGTTCGGTGGACATGGAGGCCTCTCACTGGGAGGCATTCAAGGTGGTCATTAGGGGTAAATGTATTGCTCATCAAGCCGGGGTGTTAAAGGTTATTCGGGGCTCGCTTGCCTCCCTAGAGACTCAAATCAGGGGACTAAAAACACAATATTATTCCTCTGATGACTCCGGCATGATGGCCCTCTTAAAGGCAAGATTGATTGACTTTGAGGAGGAAGCGCAGCGGGAGGTTAAGTTCCTGGGGAAATACGCTGAGGAGCGGAAATATGAAGAGTGTGATAGGCCATGGAGGATGTTGGCGACGATGATTCGGGCCCCGTGATCCACTGCTTACATTCCTGAATTGACTAGCACACATCGTACTGTCATTAGGGGGCAGGCGGGTATTTTAGACAAATTCTCCTCGTTCTATTCTAGACTTTACCCTACTACTCAAGAGACATGCTGGGAGGGCATGCAGTCCTTCCTTGATTCCCTAGAGCTATTCTGGTTCAGTCAAAGGCATAGAGATTATTTGGATCTCCTGTTCACAGTAGAAGATATTTCTCAGGTGGTTAAAAGTTTGACATTAGACAAGGCCCCGGATCTGATGGTCTAACCACTGCCTTCTATAAAACTTATGTGGAGGAACTAGCGCCGCAACTGATTACGCTATATGAGGAAGCTCAAACTAATGGTATTTTACCACCAAACATGAGTGAAGCAATATTTATTACTTTATTAAAACCTGGGAAGCCAGAAACTTAGCTTGACTCATATAGACCACTCCCATTGATAACTGTGGATGCTAAAATCTTGGCCAAAGTGATAGCTAACAGGTTGCCCCTACTACACTTGATCCTCGTCCCGATCAATCGGGATTCATTCCCGGGGGTTCCACCTCCCACTACCTCAGGACTGTATTTTTGGTACCACACTACCTCCGTCCAGACATGTAGGCAGCTGCGGTTTTTCTTGACGCTACCAAAGCGTTTGATATGCTCGAATGGCAGTATATGTTCACTATACTGGGCTGCATGGAATTGAGCCTGCTATTTATTAATTTAATTTGTTTGTTATACACTAAGCCAACAGCTCGGATTCGAGTAAATGGCCTCATGTCAGAGCCTTTCCCTATTTCGCGGGGCACGAGGCAGGGATGCCCTTTGTCCCCCCTGCTTTTAGTGATTGCAATGGAGCCACTTGATGCGAGCATAAGACAGCACCACACGGCCAGGGGGATTGGGTTTAGTACCAGAATTCTCCTCATTTCGTTATATGCTGATGACGTCACATTGTACATTTCTGTCCCTGTGGTAAACTGGATCCCCTCCTTATGGTTTTTATTAAATTTGGATTGTCTGGAGTTTCCATCTACAGGGCAAAGTCTGTTATTTTTCCCTTGAATGCCACCACCGCCCCGGTTATGTCCAAGGTTACTTCAAAATGGGCGGATGACACGGTTAAGTATTTGGGCATATGGCTTAGCAGGAACTTAGAGGAGGTGTGGAATTTAAATTATGGGCATGCCATTACCTGGTTAGAGGAGAAGGTCACATTGTGTGCTAAGCTCCCGCTATTCCTAGCCGGAAAAATTGCCCTAGCTAAAATGGTAATTCCTCTGAAATTTCTTTATTTATTTGCTAACATCCAGATTCTCCTCACACAGGCCTTTTTAAAGTCCCTCAGGGCTCTGCTGGTTTCACTGGTGTAGACGGGCAGCTAGCTTGGGTGTCCTAACTGGTCAATGATGTTGTTGATGTGTTTACGAATAGGCAAGTATAGCTTCTTTATTATCTTCTTCCATATGTAATGATTGATGGAGTTAACCTTTGAGTTTTTTAACTTGTGGCAGAAGTGACAAAGGCTGCTCCTTGGACATTGAACTGCTTTGTTACCCTAAACTTGAGCCGGAGAGGTGTTTTGGGGTAGCTAGAAAACGTTGCCTGGAAATGCGTACCAATGCTGTAAGCCATGGTGGGACCACTTTAGCACTGGCGATTTCGAGAATCAGTATATATGAGAGCCCGAGCATTGCCGCCATGCCAGCAGCAGGAGCAAGCCCTCATCTTTTGATTTCCTCCTTGTGTGACTTGAAGGAACCATCGCTGTTGAATATGAGGCCAAGGTTCTTATAGCTATTTGTCTCTTCAATTCTGCTCCACCAAGGGTCTAACTACCCTTCCCCTTCAGGGACGTTGTGGCAAAGTTCATGATCTTGATTTTTTTGCTATTTATTTTCTTTCCATTTACCTCTGCATATGCCTCAGTCATAGAAGATTGTACAAATGATTCGACCATAGTTCGAAGTTGATGGAGGAGAGTGTTGGTGGGAGTACTAGAAGAAATGCATTAAATAGCAGTGCTGCCAGCACAACCCTTCGTTGAGCCCTCTTGTTGTTGGAATGTCTCTTGGGAGATTTCCTCCAGTCTCCCATTTGACCCTGACCCTTGTATTGGAATGCAGGTTTTCAATTGCATTCAGGAGATGAGGGGATATTTGCCAATAATTACATTTTTCCCAGAACTTTTTCCGACGTGATCGGTCGAAACAGCAATGTAGCAGAGATAAAGGGTAAACCATGTTTAATTATAGGGAATGATGGAGTTCGAGTTGGCATAGTAACTGAAGTGCTCGAGTAGGACTCCGGCATAGTATTTAGCTGAGTTGACAATCAAGGCAATCAGCCAGTAACTTCCGGTTTGAGTTTCTTGAGTCCTTTGAAAATGGGGGAGATGATGGATGTTCACCAGGATAGTGGAATTGATCCCCTGGCAAATATATGATTGAAGAGTGGCACCATTGCTTCAGTCCATTTTGCTGGGTTTATTTTGTATATTGACTGGTGGACGCCCTGTGTTCTTGGGGCCCCGGTGTGCCTCCAATTGTTTATCTGTCACTGCACTTCCTCTAGTGTGATTGTGAAAGTGATAATCTTGTTTTATCCCCATGTCAGAGCTGATCTAAGGTCCAGTCTTGAGTTGTCTGGCCCGCACTTGTGTGGGGTTGTGTCTGGATGTGCATGGTGATTGAAATGGGCTACTAGAAAAGCTGCCCAGTCGGCTACCGAGATGTAAGAGCCAAGCTTCTTGTGGGTAGGGTTTTCAAGGCCTTCACTGTGTGCTATAAGTGGCTCAAGTTGTTGTTTTTGAGGTCCCAGATGAGCTTTGCAAAGAACGTTTGACTGTTTTCATTGTAATTGCACAAATTGCACACCTGAAGTCCCATTTGATTTGTTTAGTGGGTGGCCTGCTCGTCTGACTGCTCATAAGGCTTTCTTAACTTTTTACTTTAGTTGTTTATGTTTAGCCGTCTTGTATACTTATTGAGTGATTGGAATGGTTTGTCCAGGTTGAACTTTCTCAGATGTTACTTTTGTGAAGAATTGCTTTCTGCAGGTGTTTGTGAATTCTATCCATTTTTCTGTGGTAGTGCTGTGGAATTGTTGGGAGTTTTGAAGATGGTGAGTAGCCTCCTGTACCAGACTTTCAATTGTGTCAGAGGACCATTTGATTATTTTAAGATTGATGGAGTAAGTGATCCCAGCTACTTCTGCTAAGCACTTGTTCTCGGTTGGAGGCATAGTCAGTTCCAGCTCCTGGGGTGAGGGGTCACTTTCTGGTCTTCAGCCCATTTTGTTTGCGAGAGCAAGGTGTAATAGGGGAAGAGACACCAAGGTGTAGTCCATTTATGAGCTCTCATTTTGAGAATGAAGCGAGAGGGCTGGCGGAGTGTATCCATTGGTGCAACCATTAAGAACTCATAGGCCCAAGTGCTCTAGTTTCCCGATCAGAGAATTGACCCATTTAGTCCTTTCTCCCTGTGCAGAGTTGATTTTGTTTAGGGACATACCACTTCCGTTCCTGAGCCTCAATGACTTTGATTCTGATTGTGTGGCCTAGCAGCATCATGTTACAGTACCCTGTCAGTATTTGTGAGGTGCCTGGGTGTTTCCCTTCCAAATTAATGATTAATGTGGTCTGTTAACTCTGTTGATAACTCCATTCGATCTTTCCGTGTAGGTGGTACGAAGATATTTACCAGCATGATGCCCTGCTCCTTTCCCTTGATCGTAAGAGATAGATGCCGTGTCCGGAGTCTGGCATGTCCAGTTGTTTCAATTTTGCGTCTCATTTTAAGTGCAGTTGATAAATATACCCATAAGCCACCTTTCCATCTGCTGAATTTTGCATCTTTGGTGGCTGGGATCAGAGCATGAGTGAATCCCAAGATTGAAATGTGTTCCTTGAGCCCAAGTTTCCTAGAGCACTATTATAGAGAACATGTGAAGATAACTCAGTATTTCGGGTTCCCTGATTTTGCTCTTCAGACTGCGGCTGTTCCACGAGCAGAGTCTTTTTTTTTATATTTCTTTTTATTAACACAAGGTATACAAAACAATCTGCAAATAATAACAATACACAGGGGGGGGGGGGACAGACTCCCATATAGCACACAATACGACAAAAGGAAAGGTTGGGGAAAAGCGGGAAATACATTACATAATCATAAACAATCACGGCGAGGCAGGGATATCAATGGGCGCGGCTGCAGGTGGCACACAAATGTCCCCCCTATAACTATTCCACAGCCCCCACACAGGTGTCCACTTACAGGGGCGACCCCTTGCCACATAAACAGTTTTTTATCGAAACATGCACCAATCCATGTTCTCCATCCATTCTTCAACCATCGGCACACTTTCTGCCCCCCACCACTGAGCTATATTCTGCTTCCCTATCATATTACCTAAAGTTACCTACTTGGTCTGCAACACATTTAAATCCGTAGGTTCCCAAATATTCCGGAGGCATCTCTGTGCTTCTGGCAACACAGCTACTCCCAAAACCTCTCGCATGATTCCATGTATTCCACTCCAATACTAATACTATATAATAAAGATCAGTCTCCGATAGCCCCATCCAAACCAGACGGGCCCTGTGACATAAATCCTATGCAATATTTTCATTTGGACCAGGCGTAGGCGCGCCGGGATTGCGACCACCTTCGGTGAGGAGATCGCAGATTGCCAGTCCTCATCATCTAATTCAATACCATCGTTCGTCCATTTGTCCCCTAACTCAATCAGGAAACCTGCCCTATGATTAATCAGTTTTTTATAAATTAGGGAAATGGTCTTCTCAGGCAGGTGACCGTCCAAAATTCTGCCCTCAACTGGAGACGCCTCGGGGAGGTCTGCCTGCGCCGGCACTACCGCCATCAAAGCATGCTTAACCTGCGCATAACGAAAGTACTCCGTTTTCCCCAAACTATATTCAGTCTGCAATTCCTCAAATGTTTTAATCCTCCCCTAAACTAATACCGCACCAATAGTAGAGATCCCAATCAAATCCCACTTGTCAAAGCTCTTTGTATTCCAAAGCTTGCCTAACCTTTCTGAGTCAAAATGCGGGGTAGTCTGCGTCAAGCGGTCTCTCCATCCCAAAGAGCTGGTAGCATCACGCCAAATCCGTAGCGCGTGCTTAGTTGGTCCCGTCAAACCACTCCCAGCCAACCTAGCGTACAGTGCATGACTATAGGAGACCCCAGGAAGATGCAATTATCCATTGCATATCCAACATCAGTGGGGGAGCCATAAATGCAAAGGTTAATGGCGGCTAACTGTGAGGCCCAATAGCATCTCCTGATATCAGGGTATGCAATTCCGCCGTCGCACCATGGAAGTGTAAGTTTAGCCAACGCTATCCGGGGTCTACCATCCCACAGCAGACTATGTTGTAATCTCACAACCCCTCAAAAGTATCTCGCTGGCACAACGTCTAACGTATTTTGTCAGGCATAAAGAAAGCAGGGCAAATACATAATTTTAAAGAGAGTCGCTCGCCCAAGCAGGCAAAGAGGAAGTCTCCTCCAACCGGCCACATTGCTTCGCAATCGAACCAAGGGGGGGAGCAGATTCCTAGCATATCGGATCGCGGGATCCAAGGAAATAAAGATCCCCAAATACTTAAACCCATCCGTAGCTATTTGGATCGGGCCGTTGCGCGGGAGAAGCGGAGCGTCCCCACTAAGAACGAATAACAGCGATTTACTCTAATTTATAGAGAGCCCCGAGTTCCTTCCGAAGGAGTACAACACATCGCAGACCACGTCAAGGGATCTCCCAGGGGAGGCCAAATAAAGTAATATATCGTCTGCATACAACGAGATCCTATCCTCCCATTGCGGTGACCACCGGAGACCCCGAACCGAGGGTTCCCAGCGGATCCAGGCGGCCAACGGTTCTATAGCCAATGAAAATAGAAGAGGAGAGAGGGGGCAACCATGTCGGGTGCCTCATCCAAGGCCAAATGTCAAAGAGACTCGGTTATTCACGACTACTTGGGCAAGGGGTTCAGTATATAACAAGCGGACCCAGCGGATGAATTCAGGGCCGAAGCCAAATTTAGCAAGGACAGCCCACAGGTAAGGCCACTCTATCGTATCAAAGGCCATTGTTGCATCGAGAGATGCTATTACAGTGGGTTCCCTCAGAGTGTGAGCCCTGGCAAGCACCCCATGCAACCGATGCAGATTGAGGGCCGTATTCCTATGGGGGATAAATCCCGATTGATCGAGGTGTATCAATGCACTGATTACCGTAATCAATCTAATGGACAGGATCTTAGCAAGGATCTTGGGTTCTGCATTTAATAACGAAACAGGCCTATAGGAAGCACAACAGGATTTTCGTTTACCCTCCTTATGAAGTACTACAATAGAAGCGACCCTATGATCATAAGGCAGCACCCCCCCTCTCGGGCCTCGATGAACATGCGCCGCAGGTAGGGAGCAACCCTATCGGGTCGAAGTTTGTAGAGCTCGATTGGGATCCCATTAGGCCCCAACGCCTTACCAGAGTTTAAAGAGCGTATCGCCCGAGCTACCCCATCCACAGTGAGGTCACTCTCCATAAAATCCCGGTCCTCCCTAGACAAGCATGGCAGCCGCAAGTCACGCAAAATCAACTGGGAGTCCTCCACCGGGAGATCCGGACCCGACGCGTACACAGTGCGAAAAAACTGAGCAAAGCTATCCACTATAGCTTGGGGATCAGTGAGATGGCGCCCATCCTCTGTCACAAGCTCCGGGACAACCCGATCCGCCCTATCCTTCTTGTCCAGCCAAGCAATAAGCTTCCCAACTTAATCACCGATATCATACAGCCGACCCTGCTGCTCTCTACTCTGAGCTTTAGCGCTGTTCGTAACCAGCACCCTGTATTCATGCTGTTTGAGACCAAGGACATGCTGCTTAGCACGAGTTACCCCCAGTTCTAGCTCCCTCTCCAGGCCAACAAGCGCAGCCTCCACCTCAACAATTTCTTTATTCCGGTCTTTCTTAGCCGCTGCTATCAGCGAAAGAGCCTGACCCCGAAGCACAGTCTTAAAAGCCTCCCAAAGCGTAACCAATGAGGGCACTGACCTCTCGTTTTCAAGGAAATAGTGATCCAACGCCTTAATCATGTCCCCTCTAATTTTGGGATTACGTAAGTGCCAAGGATTGATGGGGGCCACTCTACCCTCAGAGCAAAAGGCCACACCGAAACGGAACCAAAGTGGGGAGTGATCGGATATCCCCCTAGCGAGGTGCGTTGCTTTCAACACGTAAGGCATGTAAACGGCCGGGACAAGACAGTAATCCAACCTTGACATGCTACCATGAGCACCCGAGTGAAAGGTGTACTGCTTCTGATCCGGATGGAGCAGTCTCCAGCCATCACCAGCTGCATGGTCTCGAGGAAGTCTGGTAACCAGCAATGAGCGTGTCCCACATCCCTCGGGGGATACCTATCAAGAACTCTGGAGACAACCGCGTTAAAATCACCCCCAAAACTAACAATCCACTCCGGAGATCAGGCAGAGCCTTCCCAAAATCGACAAAAGTTAAAGCTTGCATGCCAGGAGGAACATACACAGGCAACAGTGACAAAACCTGCCTCTCCCATCGACCCGTCACACCCACATACCTGCCCCTATCATCCTCAAAAACAGAGTCGACCACCAATGGGAGCGCTCTACGAGTCAGAATACCCACTCCCCTATAACCAGTAGTAAAACCGGCATGCGCCACCAACCTGTAACCCATTCTGTGCATCGCTTTACATGTACTACCGACCAAGTGGGTTTCCTGCAATAAAACCACATCAGGAGCATACTGTTTAAGATATTGAAGAACCACACTATGCTTAATTTTATCACCCAACCCATTGACATTCCAACTCAATATCTTCAGTTCCCTATCCCCAATCATTAGAAACACAGATGGAGCGATCATCCCCCAACCACCCCAACCACTGAACACTTTCCAATTCGATGACTTGAAAAAACACAACAAACAATACAAAAAAATCCCCATATACACCTGCCCCAGTCAAACCCCATGCACCACCCCCATCCGTTACCCCTGCTCACGGTGTTCCTCCGCCCCCAACTCGCAGTGTGCCTGTCGCCCCATAATCTAACTACTGAACTATCGAAAAGTAACTCTGAGGAGGAGTTTGACCCCCTATTCGCCGCCTATGCCCCAACAATACCACCAGACCTATCTAATCAGTTTCAACAATCGACTGGTTTCTACACCCTCCCCAGCATAGTCCCCCCAACCCAGACCAACCCCACCTGCATCAATATTAGTCCTTATTCTTGCTCTTGAGCGCCTTCGTCTTCATCTTTGCTCCATCGCCGTCGCTCGTCACGAGGGAAGATAGTCTCCAACCAGTCCGGAGCAACCTCGGGCTTGTCAAAGAAGAACGCCTTACCCATGTGCTCGACTCTTAACTTGGCAGGATACATCATGGCATACTTAAGCCCTTTGTCCCGAAGTCTCCTTTTGACACCCATAAATGTCTTGCGTTGTCTTTGTACTGCCTGTGTAAAGTCTGGGAAAAAACTGAGGGCAGAGTTCTCATACATCAGAGGACCCTCAGTCTTAGAGGCCTGCAGGATAGCGTCTCTGTCCCTGAAGTTTAGCACCCTAGCAATCATCGGGGTGGCGCCCCATGACGCGGTCTCTCTCCCGGCACTCTGTGTGCCCTTTCCACCATGAAAAAATTCCCAAGGCCTCGGGGTTTCAGATGTTTGAGAATGATGTCCTCAACGAAAAGATCAGCGGCCGTACCTCGGCCTTTTCAGGCACACCAATGATACGTACGTTGTTTCTATGGGCCCTCCCTTCATATTCATCCAACGTTACTGGCGGTTTTGAGATCGCGAATTTCTTGTTGCAGCAAGGCCACATCGTCCGTGAGACTGGACGTTTTGATGTCCAGTGACTTTACCTTTTCACTAATCTTGGTGAGGTCTGCCCGGATTAAGTTAACCTCAATCGTGACCGTGTCAAGCTTATGATCCAAGGATTCCATCTTCTTACCGAGTGAGGTTTGCACCCCGTTGATCGCAGCCATCACGCCCTGCAGCGTGGGCTCCGCCAGAGCGGCCGATGCCTCTGCGCCCCCATCGTGCGATTTCCCAGGCCCAGTCGGCGATCTGCGTGTAGCGGTCCAGCTTGTTGGCCTGGGTATACCTGGCCCCCCTAGCTGCCCTACACTGTTGTTTGTCCGCCTCGGGCCTCGTCGCCATTTTGTGAACTGCCAAAAGTGATCCAGACCACCTTCGCGTCTCCACCACGGAACACTAAAACCTGGATAAAGCCTCACGTGTCCCACCGTATTAATCGCTGTTCAACCAATGCTACGAGCCTTCCGCCATCCAAATCCATGCCTCACCAAGACCGCGATCACTCAGGCCACATCAATCTCACGACATCCCGGGGTAATGCATCTAGGTCCGAGCTCGGCCTGAGATGTGGCGGCCCAAAGATTGTTCAGATGTTCAGACCCCCCGGCACCAGCTCCATGTATGCGGGAGCTGGTACCGACCGCACAGGCCTCAGGAGAAGAACCCAGGAAAGTAAGCAGCGCCACTGGCAGCTATCCAAGTGCACCAGGCGCCCGACCCCAGCACCCCACCGGGGCTCACCACAGCAGTTAAAATAGACCAAGCTGGCGCCGTCGAGCTCAGAGCGCCCTGACCAGGAGCAGTGTCCATCAGTGTCACACAAAAGAAAGGGGGGGCTGAGGGCCCAAACAGCGTGCCCAACCGGTCCATGCGGGCCACAGCAGCTCCGAAGCCCACCAGGGCCCCGGAGTTAGGCACTGTTCTGGCAAAAGCAGCAGCAGGTAGGGGCCCAGTCGAGGAGGCGCCGACACGCCAAATGCAACAATATACAAGGGCTCGAAGGGCCTATCTACCTTCAGCCGCGGTCCGGGTGCCAGTCACAACAGGGGGCAGTCGCCGTCCAAATTGCAGCACGGCGCTCGCCCTCCACCGCCCCCGTGTCGAATCTCAAACCCCTGTGGAGGGAGGGCAGCAAGGATGCGAAAATCCCGGGGACGCAGGGAGCACAGCTGTGACTCTTCACGGGGCCGAGCTGGAAACTTCCGGTTTCGGCTCCGGTATTAATCAATTGCAGCCAGGGCTGAACTTCCACCCGAGACCCCGGCCTCTGAGCCCACAGGCCGCAATCTTTCACGGCCCTGTCTCGCAAAACTCCACGGTCGATCAGGAAGCAAAAGAACAGCGCCCGGCACCGCGTCTCAGCCGCCATCAAGTCCCACGGCATGGGACCAGGATACAGAACAGGATAATCTCCGGGGCAGCGGGGGTCTCGGGAGTCATACACTCACGCAGCCATTTTGGATGCGATCGTGGCTCCTCCTCCACAAGCAGAGTCTTAAGTTGGGGACTGTCTGATGAAGTCCAGTCTCCAGTGCATTAGTTCAATCTGTTGTTGGCCTTTGCTTGATTGAAACCGCAACCTACCACCATTTGTTTCTCATGGGCTCATCTCCTGGTTGGATCTGTGGACAGGTGTGTGGGTCATATTCTTTGATTAGGTTGGTCCTCCAAGGGCAGGCACCTATCGCATTCCTGAGGACAGAGCAAGGCATGGATGAGGACATATATTTTTCAGTCAGAGCATCTTCTGCCAACGTCAGGGGTTGCAGTTGCACATGTTCGAAGTAGATTTCCACTAGGATCCCCGTCCATAAATTGTGTACTTTAATTCAGTATTTTCTGAGCTGCTTCAGCTGATTTCCAAGTAAACTTAGTTGAGTTGGTGTATTGCACAGGACTGGGGTTGATAAACTGGACTGATTCTCTTTCAGTCGGTATGACCTCTGCTAGAGTGGACATCTATCTCAGAAGTCTGAGTATGTTCCGTTGATTTAAAATGTCTTCCTGTCACCGGGAGTGATATTTTGGATGATAGGAAGGTGGTACTTGCTGATCTAAAGGGGCAGTTTTCTTGGTCTTCCTACCCCGCTGGTGTTGTGTGGCTTGGGAACTGGCTTGCTTGGTGGTCAACAAAGGGTGGGAATCCTAAGGTTTTTCCTCAAGACCCAGGTGATCCCCTCTCCTTGCTTTTGGGCTCCTTAATGGTTTGTAGATTATAAGATGGACCATGGTCAGGAGGCATTTGAAAAGGGTGCGTCCCTGTCCGCTGTTTGCGACGTTCCTTGTGAGACCAAGTGACCCCCTCCTGTGACCTCTGTGTTTCTCCTCAGCTTGTGGGTTGTAATGTACCCCGTGATCCGGGGACCCTTTATGTCGGTCAGTGTCTACCTTGATGTTGCTAACTGTTGTTGTTATAGGTGGGATAAGGCTGAACTTGGCAGGTCTCAGAAGGCATGTCATTATTTCATGAGTGGTATTCTGTGTGGGTGCTACTGTGCCTTGGTATAGGCCCTGTTCGTCTCCTGGACCCTTTATAGTGGTGGCCGTTGCACTACCCTCAACCCCTT
The DNA here is from genome assembly GCF_964261635.1 of Lissotriton helveticus. Classification (NCBI taxonomy): domain Eukaryota; kingdom Metazoa; phylum Chordata; class Amphibia; order Caudata; family Salamandridae; genus Lissotriton; species Lissotriton helveticus. Next base: position 1,974,729,484 of record NC_136063.1, read on the forward strand.
TTTGGTCTGCAGTGTTCGTTACTTTGTGTGGTGTGCCTTACATAAGGACGTTTGTAGCATGTATCTTTAATGAGTGATTCAAAAAAATTGCAGTTGTTATCCTGATGGGATACCTGTGGACCTCTATAAGACAGACCTAGGTATATGGGCGAAGATTTTAACCGGAGTGTTCAATGTGGCCATAAGGGTAGGTCAACCTCACTCATGTGCTAATCAAAGGGGGGGGAGGAAAAACAGATCCTTCAGTTTCCTGTAGTCAATCTAGCTAATCAATAGGGGAGGATCACTTGTCCTGCATGAACCAGGGTATGCAGGAGGTGAGCAATATGTCTCCAGTAAAAAAAACTCATGCACGTGTTGGGTGGTCGTAGTAGCAGTATATTTGATTCTCCGCTATTAGTACACGTCTGTGCATAATCATAGGGTTAGTTCTTGGAGGCTGCATACCAAGAACTAACCCTATGATTATGCACACACGTGTACTAATAGCGGAGAATCAAATATACCGCTACTACGACCACCCAACACGTGCATGAGGGTTTTTTACTGGAGACATATTGCTCACCTCCTGCATACCCTGGTTCATGCAGGACAAGTGATCCTTCCCTATTGATTAGCTAGACAACCTCACTCATGGTCAACAACAGTGATTTTGCCAATTTTCAAAAAAGGTGCTAGGGAAGACCCGGGCTGTTATCGGCCAATTCCTTTGTTGGATTCTGCAGCAAAAATAATGGGCAAAGTAATTCTAGATCGCCTAACCACCTGGTTGGAAGAAAAGGAAGTGCTGTCAGAATTACAATTTGGTTTTCGCAAGGGCAGGGGTACAGTGGAACAATGTATGAACCTACTCATGATCACCAGTAAATATACCCTAGCCAAAAAAGGACGTATGTCTTTGGCTTTTATGGATTTAACATAAGCTTTTGACAAGGTAAATAGGTCTAAGTTATGGCATATGTTGGTAGAAATAGGACAGGAATTTAGTACGTTTCTTGCACTGCTCCCATTTTAATTTGACCGCCTCTGTAAGGTATAATGAGGATGGCTCCCTATCTAATGCCTGGAAGGTAAAAAGAGGAGTGAGGCAGGGGTGCATTCTTGCCCTGGTTTTATTTTCACTTTATATAAATAGGTTGGGGGCAGTGCGGTCAAACTCGTGTCTAGATATCCCTAGAGTAGGTTTCAAATCAATCCCACCACTTTTATACGCGGATGATGCAGTTTTATTTGCCATGACCCCGATTGCTTTAAAATCTTTAGTTAAAACATTTATTGATTGTATGGTAGCGCTTGACCTTGCGGTAAATTTGATTAAATCTCATATAAACTCATTTGGTAACCAAAAAAGAGGGAATATATCCCTTCCTTGTAAAGGAGGAGTGCTTACCAATGTGCCCACATATCCATAGTTGGGTGTGTTATTTGATGAAAAGGGCAGATGGGTAGCACAGTGTGCTCTAAAGAAAAACACATATGCAAGAGCAGCTGAAGCCTGACTGAACTTCGCTAGAAGATTAGGGAGCAAACCCATACAACCACTGCTGAAAATATACAATGAGAAATGTGTCGCTATGACAGTGTATGGTAGTGTGATTTGGGGTTACAAGGATTGCAATGAACTGCAAGGAGTAGAAAATAAACATTTATGTAAACTCCTAGCTGCTCCCTTTCGCATTCCAGCTTTTATTATACATGAGGAACTAAGGCAGGACTGCTTGACATATAATATAGCTGTTGCACCCCTGATATGGTGCCTAAAAAAATTGGTCCAGAGAAAAGCCAAATCTAAACCAGACTCTCTTAGAAGACTGCATGAGATAAGATATAGCTGCAGAAATTCCTTGGTTAAACTATATCTCATGGCAGCTTTCAGCTCTTGGACAACCAGAGCTATTTATTCAACCTAGAAAGCTGCATCCTGAAGCTGTGAAAACTTTAAAAAAGCAATTCTTAATGAGGAGACAGTTGGATAGAGAAGCAAATGAACTTAAGAAACCTACATGTAGATATTTTATGATAATAAGTCGTGGAATTTTAACTCAACCCTTTTGGTCTTTCTTAACAATCTGCATCATCGCTTTCTTTTATTTAGATTTAGATTTATTTGTATCCACTGGCTCCTAACTGTACCCAACGGCTTTTCAAAGTTAGGCTCCTTGCAACCATGTGAATGTGATAATTTTTCTGACCAAGACTTAGTGCACTTTATTTTCTTTTGTGGTTTTTATACTGAGCTGCGAGCTAAATACATCCTACCACTTTTAAGAGATTGCTATTTTACACAAGTAAGGCCAGCATTCGATCTATCTACAAATGCTTTCTTTCCCACTTGTTTTTATGGGGTTGCATGTTTTTTATCAGGGGCAATTAACATTAATGACCTGATTTGTTAGAATATGTCTCTTTTATTCTGAATAGATTTTTACCCAGTGTAGTTTTTATTCAAAATATATATGTTTTATGTAAAACGTACTTTTATGGCCAGAACGTGGCCGAATAAAGTTTTTATTGACTTGACTTGACCTTTGTGTTTTTCCTCAGGATATGGTTTGTAACTTACCCCTGTGATCCAGGGACACTTTATTGAGGTCAGTCCCTACCCCGATGTAGCTGACTGTTGTTGTTATTGGGGGGATAAGGCTGGACGTGGCAGGTCTCAGGAGGTGGCCGTTGCAGTACCCTGAACAACTTTTTGGTCTGCAGTGTTTGTTACTTTGTGTGGTGTGCCTTCCATAAGGACGTTTGTAGCATGTATCTTTAATGAGTGAATCAACAAAATTGCAGTTGTTAAAGTTTTTGCCTCTCTGCTCTCTGTGCCTGGACTTGATACCTTTTGGTCTTGTTTGCTGTTGGAGTCCTGTGCTGCGAGAACCTTGTTTACTGGTGATGTATCTCTCTGGGGCCACTGTTCTGGTGCAAAGTTTGGTGGGGGCGACAAACTTCCTCAGCCATGTTGTTTTTGGGAAATTTTTGGTTGTTCTGGGATTTCCATTTTTGACTCCTTTTTGATTTTATCTTTGTTTCCTATAGTGCCGGTGTATTGGTTGTCCTAGTTTTTGAATGACTGATTTTGCGAGGGTGCAGTTGTGTTAAATATGGCCGATGTTTGCTTTGCTACTTGTGTCAGGTGAAGTCCTTGTATTGCCTTCTTTTGTGTGGCTTTCCGTTGTGGGAGGTACCCAGTTCCCTATGGGGGCCTCTTCCTGATCCCTAACTCTGTAGTTTGTTGCTAAATTTGACACAGTTTCTTTGTGTGGCGATGTTTGTTCTCCTCTCACAGTTGTCTCAATGTTCATTTTTGCCTTGTTTGTGGCTTCCAGGTCATCCAGGACCTCCCCCTTCACTTTGGGTAGGTAACTTAGTTTCTCTTGGATTGAGGAGCAAGTGCATCTTGAGCTAAGTTCCATTGTGTTCTTGAGTGTTCTTTTGATTAATTCGTTCAGGTTGGTGATGTTCTGATCTATCCCAGACATGTTCGTTGCAATGGTGTTCAGCAACTCAATCTGTATGTCCATTTAGAGCAAGTGATACGTTAGAGAATTGACCATTGATCAGATGGTCTTTAACAGGGAGGGCCAAGTGCCATTGTCCAATTGATAGGCAGTTGTTTGTCAGCTGAGAGGTGCGGGCTCCTATGTGTGGACAAAGCTTCCTCTGGACCATCTGTACCTTCGGTTTGGTCCTCAGTTTCAGTCAGTCACTTACATGTAGGATGCCAGAAGAGAGTTCAATTCATCCTGTGTTAGGTTTGAGTAATCGGTTCCTGGATCAGCTTATGTAAATATAGGCTTTCCAGTTTTTAGTTTCTATTTTTGGTAAATTCTGGTGGGGGGTTTCAGTGTTTTCAAGTGATTTCAATACCTTGAAAAAACTCAGTGGTTACACATTTTTGATCCATTAAAAATAACAGAAACAGTGTTTTGCTGGTGTTTATATAACATTTCGCTTTTATTATTTCTTGCTTTCCTCACTGATAGTGCATGGTATATTGACAGTGTACACACTGTGTATATGAGGTCCAATACATTTTTACAAATCAAACTTATTGTAGTACACCATACAATACTTCTGCTGTGAGTCTTTGGTCATGCACTCTCACTCTTTCCTTCCAATGTAAACTTTTATCTGTGAAAAGGCCCTCTCTACATTGGCAATTGAGGCGGGAATTGCCAAAAAAGCCAGTACACAATTTACTTACTCTGGCCACTGACATAACTTTCCATGCCAATACTGGTGCACCTGAAGATTGTGATTCTCTGAAAGAGGTCCTGTAACAAATGCATTGAACTGGGCGCAAACGCCCTCAGAGTTATTGAAGCTGTCAAAAGTGAAGCAGCACTTTTGAAAGTCCAGAGAATATTTTCCTTTTACAAAAGGGATCTGGAACTAGTGCAGAGTACCACAGTGAGGCTTCATTGACTTTAAATGCCATGGCTGGTGAAGGGACATTTCTATGCATCCTTGAAAGCCCTTTCTCATACATTGTAAAATAAAATGTCCTGAATTGCTCCTCAACATTTCTGTGCTTACCAAGTGGGAAGCACTCTAGCATGGAACATGTTACAGTGCCATAGTCACTAAAAGTGTTGCCCAGCCTACTCTCAAGGAGATGTTTCACATCTACACCTTTTATGCTGAACACGTGGTAGACAAGGGTGTTTTCAGACACTACAGCAGTCATGTCTCCTGTAAAAATCTAAGACTGTGGTAGAGTGTACTTTTTTTTCACACATAACAATCAATATGCGACCGAAGATTCTCAGATTTATTGCCTTTGGCATTGTCACTCAGCAAAATTCTGTAAACGGTTGCCACATGGATAATGTAGCATTCACAGCCTCTAGGACTGAGACCCATCATCTAAATGACACAATTTGATGACACACACAGAACAAAATAAAGATAGATAGATAGATAGATAGATAGATGGATGGATGGATGGATGGATGGATGGATGGATGGATGGATGGATGGCTGGCTGGATGGATGGATGGATGGATGGATGGATGGATGGATGGATAGATAGATAGATAGATAGATAGATAGATAGATAGATAGATAGATAGATAGATAGATAGATAGATAGATAGATAGATAGATAGATAGATAGATAGATAGATAGATAGATAGATAGATAGGTAGGTAGGTAGGTAGGTAGGTAGGTAGGTAGGTAGGTAGATAGATAGATAGATAGATAGATAGATAGATAGATAGATAGATAGATAGATAGATAGATAGATAGATAGATAGATAGATAGATAGATAGATAGATAGATAGATAGATAGATAGATAGATAGATAGATAGATAGATAGATAGATAGATAGATAGATAGATAGATAGATAGATAGGTAGGTAGATAGATAGATAGATAGATAGATAGATAGATAGATAGATAGATAGATAGATAGATAGATAGATAGATAGATAGATAGATAGATAGATAGATAGATAGATAGATAGATAGATAGATAGATAGATAGATAGATAGATAGATAGATAGATAGATAGATAGATATCGGTGTATATAGATATATTCCTATAAAAACCTTTTCACTCCAATGTTGCAGTTCCAGCCTGCTCTTGACCGTCTACTGTACTCGGAAGGACTTGATATTAGGTCCATTATTCTCATTACTGTTTATTTCAAGATAGTGGAAGGAGGTTATGACAAGTCAACATGTGCCACTCAGATGAACCATAAATGTTTGTCTTAAGACACTGTATTCCTGAAGTATCCAGGGAAATCAAAGGTGCAACGGTGTGCCACATCGGTCATTTATGAAATAAATTGCTGTGGGACACATTTGGTTTCCTTGCTTCTAGGATAGGAGCAGCACTAGGCTGTCTCAGCTCATTGTAACAAGACCCTGAATGATAATAAGGCAAAACATTTTTCAACTGAGCTCTAAGTATTCTATGTTTTGTGTACTCGGATCCAGTTTAAAATGACAGATTGTTTAGTGTGGATTGACAAGTTTTTCTTCAATGTTTTAGATGCGATGTCCATTGTGATTGGCTTAAGGTGTTTTAAATACAAATGCATGGAATGATGCCATTATAGTGAAAAAGGCTTTTGCTGAAACTTGTTGATAGCCTCAGTCATTAAAACCGGTTTTACTATGCAACTAATTCTGGTGTGCCAGTCTCTTAATTCCTGTTTATGACGTGGACTTTATATACACAACAAGATGATGGACTGAGTGCTGAAACTTTTCAGCCACTCACCCCCAGTCACAGATCTGAGTTTAATCATGGGAACAGTTCAGCTTGAACTGCCAGGCCACGTCCTCCCTGGACCGGAACCAAGCATCCTGGGTCCGGATTCAGAATTTCACCCCTCATCAGATAGGCTAGCTTGAATCCAGTGGCACAGCGGGCAAGGGACCCATATCAGGGCATACCCATGGCCACTTAGGGCGAACATAGAAAACACAAGATGATGGATGGAGTGCTAAAACTTTTCAACCACTCACACTCAGTCACAGATCTGGGTTTAACCCATTATTCTTTTGCTCGCTATTCCTCACCAGTTTGGACTCAGCCATATGCAAATCAGTCTTGACTATGTTCCTCATTGGAACAGTCCAGCCCGAACTGCAGGACCAGAAACATGGATCCTGGGACTGTTTTTGGCGTTTCACCCCTCATCAGCCAGGCTAGCTTGAATTATGTGGCACAGCGAGCAAGGACCAACGTCTTGGCATACCCTTGTCCACTTAGGGAGAACATAGCAAACACAACAAGATGATGGATGGAGTGCTGAAATGTTTAATTCATTATTATTTTTCTCTGTGTGTGTGCTGCTGTTTTTGTGTTTCAATTCTTTATTGGGCTTTAAAGGAATACAAACATACTGTATTCAGATATATATACACACACATACAACTGGTAGTGAAAAACAAAATCCTCAACCTGCAAGAAAGTTACAGCCTACAAAACATTTGATAAAATAAAAAGGGATCAAGGGGGAAGGTGTGAGGGTATGGCTCCCTCTCCTTAGCTCAGCGTGAAACCACCAGTCAACGCTATCACCTCAAAGTCCTGATGCACATTGCCAAGGCCACAGCTGGTGAGTGTCCTGCAGATTGAAAATGGGAGGAAAAAGAGATATGCATCAAATCCACATATAAGGGTGTGTCTGTGTGTGGGTTGGGGTCCCGGGTGTGGTAGGTCAGGTCCCTGACAGCTTACTGAGAGTATGTGCCATGCTGGAAGGCTTTTGAACCAGACCCAGGGTTCACAACAACCTAGGAACAGTCCCACAGATCCCTTCGTCCCACTGCTCGGACCCCTTGAATTTATGCAACTGGTTGTTTATATATGATGTTTTCAAAAGAGGCCATGTCATACATATTGGATAGCCACAAATTAAACAACGGTGGCATGGCAGTCTTCCAATGATCTAGGATCTCAACCCTGGCAAGGCCGCGGACAGCCACCACTTCCCAGGATGAGACATTTCTAGGAGAACCAACAAATCATGTAGCAAAGCCAAACACTCCGGCAACAGGGCTGTGATGCGGATCTCACCTTTCAGTATATCCAATACAACTCTCCAATAATGCACAAGCGCCATACAGTCCCACAGGGCATGCATTTTATCTAATTCTGGCACCTTACACTGCCAATAAAAGAGTCTGACTCTATATGGGCTCTATACAGTATCACCTGCATCCAATGCCATTGATGAAGGATCTTGAAATAGCTACATTTTAGTCTAGCTTCTTGGAGCAGTTTGTCAAGATCCTCCAGTACATCAGTTTAGTCTTCCTCAGAGAGCGTAATAGCTAATCTCTGTTCCCACCCGGAATAGAGGGCATGTGCAGTTTCTTCAAAATTATGAGGTCAGGAGACTGTAATTGTGTATGAGCAAGTCAAAGTATTTCATGTCCCTATCGCAGAGCAAGTCATCTATGTGTTGTATTCCTCTGTCCCTCCACAGGGATCAGGCTTTTTCTACCGCTCACTGTAACAACACTCCTATTCCTCCATACTGCATATGCACCGAATCCGGAGTTGTAGTGCCTGTCGCCAGGCGTATTGCGTGGCTTCTATGATCAGGTTGCATTGACGCACAGCCCGTGCGTGACCTGCAATAAGTCCCTTTGACTGTAGGGCATGGTGCTCAATGAAGACCCACATTTGTGTCACAATATATACCAGCTTGTAGGCCAACCAGTAAGATTCTGGATGTGGGAGGTGTAGTACCTTCATGGTGGTCTCGGCATATCATTTAGAGGCTTAGAGCCTGGGCCTGTGGTTTCCTCACACAAATACCAGAATAAGCAGATACATCTCTCTCAATAAAGCCAGCGGGATTTTTCAAGGGAGCATGCCAAAAATATAACTAAACCTCAGCATCATACTAATTCCAATAACTTGCACCTTACTCAAGAGCGACATTTTGGAGTTTTGACCTGTTTGTGAACTCTGTCCTCACCTTGTCCAGGATGGGGACAAGGTTGTCCTACATTACTGCACTCAAGCCGCTGTTCAGGTACACCACAAGTTACTTAATGCAGGTATTTTTCCAACTGAATCATTCAATCCCCAAGGACGCGACCAAGGTTTATTGTGTCATAGGCATAGCCTCGCATTTGGCCCAGATAATTCTGTACTCTGAGAAACTAGAGAACCTCTCGATCACCTGAATCAAGGCTGGAACCAAATCCTGAGGGCGGGAGAGGGTCACCAGAATGCCATTTACATAGTAAAGGGCCAGTTGTAGGTAAATCATATTTACCGACTGTTAAATATCGAATTGTACCGATTCGGTATTTAAGAGTCGGTAAATATGAAGGGGGGAGATGTAGGTATTACAGAATCGGTAAATACCGAATCTTTAAGATTCGGTATTTACCGATTCTGTAAATACCGAATCGGTATTGCCCATTGATTCCTATGGGCCTTGAAGCCCATAGGAATCAATGGGCAATACCGATTCTGTAATTACAGAGTCGGTAAATACCGATTTTAGCAAGGGTGCAGGGGGTGTCACTTTGACATCCTCTAGCACCCCAAAGACGGGCATGTGAGCCATGTGGCACACAGACATGCCCTGAGGGCATGTCTGTCTGTCACATGGCTAGGGTGTGCATGCACACATGTGCATGCACACCTGGATTCGGTATTTTACCACACAATTGGATTGTGTGGTAAAATACCGAATCTGTAAGGCCTGTGGCACTCTCAGGAGTGCCACCTACATTTGGATATACCGAATCGGTAAAAAATACCGATTCGGTATTTTACAGAATCGGTAAATTTACCGAATCAGTAAATTTACCGATTCTGTAAAAATATGCCCCTACATACCAATTCATACATACCGGTCGGTAACGGCCGAAAATACCGATTTTCGGCCGTTACCGACCGACCTACATCTGGCCCAAAGTGCCTTCCACTACCCTGGCTGCCGTTAGTATCCTCACAGTATGCCAACAGCCTGTCCGCCTTTTCCATCCTTTCATAGTGTCGCTGTTTCAGTCGAACGAGGGTGGATTTTGTCTATGTCGTAAACTAGGAATTCCAGTCAAATTTGGCTTGAAACAGCTCTTTAAGTAGGGCCGGGGATGGCATCAGATTTTACTCCATGATCAGCTGTTGTTTTGGAGTCATCAGCTGGCATGTTTCTCATGCAGGCCTTTCCAGCTTCCCAATCCATTTGTGTGGAGGAGACCGTGTTCTCATTAAACCTTCAGTTATTGATACAAAAACTCACAGAGCCTGAGATTATTTTCAGGGGCCTTGTAATATGAAGTATTCATGCACCAGTGGGCCAACGGGGGTTACTGGAGCTGGAAGTCAAGCAGGATGAGGTTGTGGTCTGATGTGCCATTTGGCACAAAGGAGGGAGCAGCCAGTTTCCGGGCTAACTCTGCTGTCAATAGAACGAAGTGTATGCATGAGCGGATGCCATGGATGCAGGACGTGCATGTGAAGTCCCTATCACATGGTTGAGTAGGACGCCAAGGCTCTATCAAGGAGTGGTCACTGATACAGTCAGATAAAATGTACCTAACCCTGGGCTGTGTGTGAAGATACGATTCCCAAGCTTGTCGAGTTGCAGGTCTTACGGTAGATTCCAGTCTCTTCCCATCACTAGCCTTGTAAAACCACAGGAGTGGAGCAGCTTGGTTAGCCTGGTGAAAAGATCAGTTTTATCCTATATGGGGGCATATATGGAGCCAACAATCAACTGTTCACCACGAATCCTGAGATTCACACAAATGTATCATCCCTTGGAATTCCTCCATGTGAGCAGTGTTCAGGCTGCCAGAGATTTATGCAGGAGGATGGCCATTCTGTTTTTCCTATGGTCTAGCAGTGTGGTGTGTACTTTAGGAGCACTACATGATTTAACAGCATATATCAATGAACCCACCAACTACTTTTTCAACTTATCCTGTTCAATGTCGGACAAGTGTGTTTCCTGAATCAGTGCCACATCAGGGTGGGATGTCTTCAGGTAAGACAACATGTACTTTCTCTTAATGGTGTGTGTCTGCCTGTTGACATTATAAAAAAAGATCCAAAGGGGCCTGGTGAGTTATTGGGAGCAGATGGCATCTATATGCTGCAAAACGGTTGCCACAACAGTGACAAAGAACAGTGAACAAACAACAGTGACAAAGAAGGGGAAGGGTGGGGGAGGGTAATGTCGGGGCTGTCTCCAAGCTGTCTCAAAGGAGAAATAGCACTGCAATAAGTGGTGCAGCATAAGCCCCGCAGCCCCCACGGTTCAGGGAGCCCCCAATGCTCCAGGTGCCCCTCTCAGCAAAAGTGGTAGATTGCGGCCTAGGAGGAGGGCCCCCCTCCATGTACTTTGCAGAGGGGCGCCCCTCAAGCTTTGCTACACCACTGCCTGCAATAACAAATATATCAGCTTAGAGACATGTGGGGAAAACCTGTATTCCCTCTCCCAGTTACAGATCACAGGAGCAATAAGCTCTCTAGATTTGGGGTGAGACTAATGTGTCTGCTGATAGCATTGGGCACCAGTCCCTGATGCATCTGGACCTGTGACTAAAACTAAGAGACATATTTACGACCAGCCCCATTGTGTCACTCTTGCACTACATAATATGGTGCAAGAGCAATGCAACTCAAATGAAGCCACACAAAGCCACCTTGCACCATGTGTGGCTTCATAAATCTTTAGTAAAGCAATGCAGTGCAAATTTCTGCATTTAATTAGGAAATCGCTGCATTGCGTTACCCTGTGTCAGGGCTTTGCATGGGTGTTCCCATGCAACTCCCAAGGTGTTTGACACATTCCCATATTTAGCCAACTGGCAAACCTGGGAATGCTCCAAAAAGATATGCCTTTCCAAGTGAGGTGGTACAAGGAGAAATATATATTTTTCTGTCTGTTACTTCCTCTTTCTATGTGTGCAGCATACTGCAGGTGCAGTCGCTCCTTCCGTACTGTCATCTCCAGGTAGTACCAGACAGTTAATGGAAGGAGACATAGCCTTATTTATGTCCATTAAGTAAATTGCAGTTACACTGTGTCCAAACTGTGTCAGCCAACATTAGGCTTTTAAGTGATAAACGTGATTTGTCTATGTGCACCCCAATTCCCTTAGGCACGTTTCCCCCCCTTCCAATGACCAGCGTTGCATGACCCTCTCCAGTGTTTGGCGTTCGTCTGGATCCTCGGTGGTCGATCTCTTCTTGCATTGTTGGGCGGTGTTGACTTCTGCAGCATCTCTTTGATATCCATTACACTAATGTCCAGTGTATCCAAGAATCTCTCCAACTCCTCAAGATCCACAAATTCCCGGGTTCTACCATCCACCGTGAGCAGCATCAGTGCTGTTCCAACAGACCATAACGTATGTCATGTTTCCGGGAATAGGACCTCAAGCCAAAAACCTTTTCCTCATATGACTGGTTTTGTGACAGAAGATAGCTGAAATGCAAATCGTGTGGTTCTTGCATTTTCAGGAGCCATGATTCCTTGCTGTAGATGTTATATGTTCTGCTTGTTGATGTCTCAGTGGGTCAGCCTATATTGGGCAGGGCTGCTGAGAGAGAGGAGTCATGAGATCAGACCCTATGTACCATTTGAAGTACCAAATGCGGCATAAATGTCAGGTCAGTGGGTTTCTGTAAAAAGTTGCAGAGGAAATTTAACATACTCACACCTTCCATTTTCTCTGGCACACTGGTAATGCAAATAATTTTCTACTTACTTCTATCCCCACTTCGATCACTTTCTGCTTCAACACCAAAATCTTCAGAGACAAGTCCAGGAGACTATCCATGCGTGCTTCCACATCCTTCAGCCACATGTCCGCAACATTTAGTTGTTGATTAAAGGAGGCAATATCAGACCGAAGAGATTGGAATTTTCTCACCATTTTTAAGACTGTCTCACTAATTGAGGTTTTGGAAGTCTTGATTTCCAAAAGCTTCAGCAGTGAAGTGTCTATAACTGAGGACATTATGGGCAACAAGTTCTGTGCCATTGTTCCCATTGGAATAATGGTGGTGGCCCGTGTGTTGGAGATAAGGTCGGCAGCAAACTCTGCTCTGTTGGTGGAGCTTACAGAGTTTTGCCACTCTGTGCTTTGCTTGGACCACGGAGTTGAAGAACAATTCTGCTAGCCTCTGCAAAGTGGAGTTTACCAACGAACCCTTACTTGCTCACTGAGGCGCTGCTGAGAGACTTATCATCATTGTGTCCTTAGTAGAGGTGAAACTTTGCTTGCTGATACTCCAAGTCATGCAAGTGATGATCCTGTTTCTATTGCCTTCTCTTCATAGAAGACATTACGTCACTCACCGATCACACCAATCCCTTAGCAGGACTACAGCCCCTAGAATGCTATCGGTAATCGAGGCCTTTCCCTGGTGATCTGGCGGCTTGTCACCATTACTGCAGCAAGAGGGCTTTGAGGTCCCCATAAAGCCCTCTACGCACACGCCCCTATGCCACAGGGATCCGAGACAAGGCTCTGGAAAGGATCACCTCCTTCCTCTCCAGTAGAACCCTGAGCGTCCACCTCCCCGGATTCCATTCCAAAGCCTCCGAGATCATCTGCAGCGTACCCCAGGGATCCTCCCTCAGCCCGACACTGTTCAACATTTACATGGCCTGTTCTCACACGTTGTCTGACAGCACGACCTCAACATAATCTCCTACGCCGATGACACTCAACTGATTCTCTCCCTCGCCAAGGACCCCATCACCGCCAAAGCCAACCTCCGCCGACTGGATGAACATCAGCAATCTGAAGCTGAACTTGGACAAGACGGAGGTCCTCATCCTCGGCTCCAACCCTTCAGCCTGGGATGACTCCTGGTGGCCGACGGCACTGGGGCAGCCCCGACACTCTCCGACTTCGCATGTAACCTGGGAATCATCCTCGAGTCAACGCTCTCAATGAGCAAGCAAGTCAATGCCGTCTCCTCCTGCTTTAACACCCTACACATGCTCTGCAAGATCTACAGATGGATCCCGGCAGATACAAGAAAGTCAGTCACCCAGGCCCTCGTCAGCAGCAGACTTGACTAAGGAAGTGTCCTCTACGCGGGAGCTCCTACCAAGCTCATCAAATGACTACAACGCATCTAAAACACCTCGGCACGATGTACCACAACATGGCCACATCACCTCCCACTTGAGAAACCTGCACTGGCTCCCCGTCAACAAGAGAATATCCTTCAAGCTCCTCATCCACGCACACAAAGCACTCCACAAGGCCGACCCAGCCTAACTCAATAGACGGCTCTCCTTCTACAACCCCATCCGCCAGCTCCGCCCTGCCGAACTCTCACTCGCCACCGTCCCACGCATCTAAGAACAACCACCGGTGGGAGATCCTTCTCCCACCTCGCCACCAAGACATGGAACACCCTCCCACTGAGCCTACGACAGACCCAAGACCTGCTGATCTTCAGGAGGATACTCAAGATCTGGCTGTTCGATTAGTGGTGCCCCCCCAAGCACCTTGTGACCCTCGGGGATATGTAGTGCGCTTTGCAAATGATTAATTGATTGATTGATTGACATGGTCGCAGAATCCATACCACTTCACAAGTGATCATATGACAATGCTGAGCAGCTTCACCAGAACAGCAAGTCAGCTATGGCCAGTGCTGGGTCGTGAAATCGATTCTCATCCACACCGCCAAGGTCCGAGCAGCAAAGAGGTGTCGGGCTGCATTTCAGTTTCCCACACAGTGACACAAGGGCAGCCAAAACTTCCTGAAATGCTGTGCGCTCGGACCGCCGCCGCACAGCAGGACGAACACTGTGCCTCACCTATAAAAATGTCTCTAGCCTTCGCGTTGGGGAGAACATGGCGGCCGCGGGCTAGTGCGGCGTGCGCGTCAGACGCCGGATCTCCGAACACCGCGGAGTGCAGCCGCTGCCTTCTGAGGAAACCATGCAGCGGTGAATGGGGCTTTTGAAGTTTTTTTAGCCAGTTTCAGCTACCTGGGAGTCGAGTGAAGCAGAGTTAGCTTCGTATTCTTCGGCGTCGGAAGTGGGCAGTGCCGGTGCTGGGACCAGTAGATGTGCTGCAGTGAGGAAGCCTTTCGATCCTTCCGCGGCAGCCCTACACCTCCCTGGAGTCTGTGGCAGAGAGCAGCCGTGGAGCTCCGCCAAGGTCGTTCGGCTCGGGGGCAGCTGAGAGGTAGGCTGGGCTGCGCTGGGGAAGAGGAACAAAGATTGCAGTGGTTACGGGCTCCCTCCGAGGGGGGTCGGGACTTTGATGTATCGGCTGGAGTCAGCGAAGGGGAACAAAGGGAAAGTAAACGGTAGTGTGGGGCAAGTGGGGTTAGCAGTGCCTCTGTTGAGACCTGGGACAAAATTGAAGAAGAAGTGGGAGGCAACAACAACAAGGTGTCCTCAAGGATAATTGGATCTAAAAATAAAAGTGCTATTCTCAGGATAACGAGCACTAAGAGCGCTAAGAGCGGGATTGAGAAGACAGGAAAGAAACAGAGGGCAGCTAAAAAAAGACTACAACTCCCAGAGTCCTCTTTTACAGACGAAGTGGCGACCGTAGAGCCTTCCATATCTGACACTTCAGATTCAGCAAATTTGAGGCTAAAACAGGAATCAATAACTAAGGGGAAAAAAAGCAGTAAAAAAAATAGTAAAGGTGGCCTCAAGGCGGGGGGGGTAAAACCCTAAATTTAACTAATAGTACTAGAAAGATTACCCCCTCCCTGCGCTCTTACTTCAAGGCTCTACCTCAAGTCTTGGATTTGATACCGGACCACAACCTAGTTAAGAGTGACAGTAATCTTACACCTTCTCTTTGCTTGCTCACTGCCACAAACTCTGATCATCACAGCATTAACTGTGAGCCTAAGCCTCCTATCTTAGTATCAGATATGGCGGAGTCCCCACCTTTTCCACTACCGAGTGTTGTGGAAAAAAATATTCTAGAAAATGAAGGTAGTGCTCAATCTGTAATATCCCAAGACTGCCCGTGTAATTTAGAGGTGGGAGGGGAGGAACAAGGAGATAAAAGTAAGAGGCCCACCCACACAGAGAGTGCTTTGGAAGCTCTGGCTGCTTCAATAGCCTCAATGAGAGAAGAGATTCAGAATGATTTTCTGAGTTCTAAGGCAAACCAGAATGATATTCAGACGTCTTGTGAGGCATTGGAAAGGAAGGTGGACGGGTTGGTTGAAAGAACAGAGATATTGGAGGGCTCTGTTGGGGCGATGAAGGCAAATCTGGAAGTAGCCGAGTCAAAAATCCATAACTTACGGAGGGAAGGAGATGCCTTGAAAGAAAGAGTGGAATCGCTAGAGAAATATTCGAGACGAAATAACTTGCAACTCCTCAAGATACCGTAGGGAAATGAAGGAGGAGATCTAAAGTTTAATACAATTAGACTATTGAAGGACTCTCTAAATCTTGAGGAGTCAATAGAGGAGCTCAATAAAGATATACAGAGAATCCATTGTGATCCTTTCCGGCTGAATTCCGGTAGAGCTAAACCTCAGAAAGTCTTGATCAATTTCTTGACGTATTCCCTAAAAGAAAAAATTCTTAATCATGCACTTAAACAAAAATCTATAAAAGGTCCGGATTTTCCCTTTGAAATACGCTCTGATCTCTCTAAACCCACGCTGAATAGGCAATGGGAATTGGGTCAGAGGATGGACAAATTTAGAGCAGCCGGCGCTACGGTCAGATGAGGTTCCCTGCATTCTTGCGGATCATGTATAATAATAAAATGCATAACCTAAGAACACCTTTTGAAGCAGATGAACTATTGGAGTCCATCAGCAATCACTACCAGGGTAAATTTCAAACTTTAAAATTGAGAAGAATTATTGTGCTTTTGTTCTTCACCATACTGCACACCTATACCTTTTGATTAACATTAGGGATGGAGATTGAGATTGAGACTGAGGTCAGTTTCAACAAACCCCTCTTAACATTGTACTGATAACCCTGACCAGTACAATTACAGAGACTGGTAGTAGGATTTTAGCATGTTTGAGAAGAATTATTGTGCTCTTGTTCTTTACCATACTGCACACCTACACGCATTAAAAAGAAATATATAATTATAGATACAAGGTTCCAAATGATCTATAGGATCTATAGGATATAAAGGGACAATTGGATAAAAAGGTGGGAAAAAAATCCATAAAATTAGACGAAATAATACAGTCCCCAAAATCGTTAAAAAAAAAAAAGAACAATATGTAAATTCTTCACAAGTGTTTTCGTTTTTCATGGGAGGTAAGGGGGGGCACTTTGCGGTGTTGGAGGAGAAGGCGTGGTAAGACGCGAATCCGACCATACATATGGTCGGAGTAAGTATGGGAGGGTTCTCCAAGGGTGGGGTGGAGGGGGTGGGGGGTTAGGGGGGAAGCATTAAAAATAAAAATCCTCAGGAATCAGGCCTTCCAAGACAAGCTATTAGCTCGAATAAAAACTGTCATCTCCGGGATAATATAATAACCATGTGTCGCAGGGGAGAATATACTGAGTTGGATGTTGGAAGGTGACCTGTCCAGTTTTTATCTTGGAATGTCAACGTTCTGCGTGTGCGTGGTAGAAGAGAACGTATTTTGCAATACTTACGAGAGGATGTATGACGACACAACGCACACTTTTACAACGCATACCTTTACAACACATTTTTTACAACGCAACATCCATTACAACGCACACTTTTACAACGCATACCATTACAACGAATTCTTAAAAAATACCTTTACAACGCATTCCACTACAACGCATACTACATTTACAACGCATACCATTACAACGCATTACATTACATTGCAAATAAGGTAAGTGTTGGATAGTGTAGGGGTTAAAATTACTATTCTAACTCCAGGGGGTGCAACAGTAGGGAGAATATTGGATAGTGTAGGGGTTAAAATTACTATTCTAACTCCAGGGGGTGCAACAGTAGGGTAAGTATTGGATGGTAAGTTTTGCGTTGTAATGGTATGCGTTGTAATGACTGTGTTGTAATGGTATGCGTTGTAGTGCTGTGCGTTGTAGTGTCATGCGTTGTAATGACTGCGTTGTAAATGTATGCGTTGTAATGGATGTTGCGTTGTAAAAGTTTCGTTGTAAAGATAGTGCGTCGTAAAAGTTGCGTTGTAAACGTTGTATACCCTTACGAGACTCCCCAGCGCAGATCATAGTCATCCAAGAATCACATCTCTTAAAAAGTGAGGCCAACATAATTTAAAAAAAGCAGAGGTGGATAGACAAATTTATCAGTACTGATCACAATGCCAACATAAGAGGAATTCTCATATTATGTAAAAATTCTGCGAAGGTTCAGATTCTTCACTACAAAGAAGATCAAAGTGGTAGATGGCTCATGGTGAATATGTCTATCAATGGTTGGGTGTGTAACCTTGTAGTATATTATGGCCCTAACACTGACGATTCTTCCTATTTAGAAATAATAAGGAACCATCTGACGACCTCTTTGGATCCAATAATTTGGACAGGGGACTTTAATGTCGTATTGAACCCAAAATTGGACAAATCAACCCACCATAGAGGTCAGTCCCCTTCTAAATCAAGACAGTCCCTTAAGGGGATAATGGAACAATTAGGCCTAGCAGACCTATGGAGAGAAAAAGTGGGTAATAAACAAGGGATATCCTATAGAAATTTTAAATATATACACACGTCAAGAATTGATTTCGCGCTATTCAGTTACTGTCTCCAAAACTCCTTAACCAGCATCAATTATATCCCTTCTCACTTATCGGATCATTCTGCTCTCTTAATTCTTTAAAACTCTCAGCTCAAACCAAACATCCTTCTTGGTCATTGGATCGCACCATCCTGTTAGACCAAGAGGAAGTGACATATTTGACGGAGGAAACAAGCTCATTCCTGGATATAAATTTGACCTCAGCTTCCCTGGACACGGTATGGGAGACTCTAAAGGCATTTTTGAGAGGTTGTATAACAAACAGATCCTCCCACCGGTATAAAATATACCGATCGAAGATCAAAAATCTTGAACAAGAACTAGTAAAGATTGAGCAGAGGATCGGAGACTCAATCGGTTCACCCCAAGATCAAAAAAATATGCGTGATCTGAAAAACCAACTAGTGAACATATTACAAGAGAGAGTGACGAAGAGATGGGAGGCGAGCAAAATCTCGCGTTTTGAATTTGGAGAAGCAGCAGGCAAGATTTTGGCTTGGAAGGTCAAAGCCGATCAAGCCAAAAATTACATTAGAGAAATTAATGTTGAAGGTGAGGCCGACGCTAGGACCTCTAACCGAGAGATAAGTACTGCCTGTAGGGAGTTTTTCAAGGAAATATACAGGGAAGATACCCCAGACGAACAGCAGACCAGGGACTTATGGTTAAATCAGATTTCTCTACCGTCCCTTTCGTCCATACAGAGCGAAGGGATCGAGATGGAAATCTCTGAGACGGAAGTGAGAAATGTCATCAGTTCTCTCAAGCAGGGTAACGCCGCAGGCCCTGATGGGCTTCCAAGCGAATTATATCGTGCCTTGGTAAATGTTGTTGCCCCTATTCTAACAGCCCTCTTTAATCGAGTCCTAAGGGAGGGACAAGCCCCACCTAGATCTTGGGGTGAGGCTACTATAGTATTGATCCCAAAGCCTGGTAAAGACCCAACTATATGTGGGTCCTACCGTCCTATATCATTACTGAACAGCGACTATAAGATCTTTGCTTCCATCATGTCATCTAGATTGGGTTCAGTAGTGGGGGAAATAATACATCGGGACCAGAGGGGATTCATCAGAGGTCGCCAGTTATCAGACCTGACGTACGATCTGGTGGGGGCAATCGACATCGCCACATTTTTTCCCTTCCGCTGGCAACACTCACTTTAGATGCAACTAAAGCATTTGATAGGGTCAATTGGCCCTATCTTGGGGCGGTTTTGAAGAAGTTTAACTTCGGAGATAAGTTTTGTCGTGCGGTATCACTTATGTATAATGCGCAATCTGCACAGCTATTAATTAACGGCATATTGTCTGACTCATTTAAAATCTTGAGAGGGACAAGACAGGGCTGCCCGCTTTCCCCTCTCCTCTATATTCTATACATCGAACCATTTGCAAAAGTTTTGAGAGGAGATGCAAACATTCCATCGTTTCGGTTTGGAGAGTGGGAAAGGCGGGTAGCTCTTTATGCAGACGACATTTTAATTTTAACCTCTGATCCGGAGACCGCATTTCCAGAGGTTATTAAGAAAGCCGAAGAATTTGGTCGCGTCTCGGGGTATGAGATAAATGCAAGTAAAACTGACACCATGGCATGGAATATCCCAAACTTACAGCTAGATGTGACCAACTCAATGAGATACCTGGGTATCCGAGTGATACAAGACGTCTGTAAAATCCGGAGAGAGTGTTCAATGAATGTAAAAAAAAATTAAAATCTTGGTCCAATCTCCCATTGACTATTCTAGGCAGAATTAGTCTGATAAATTACATTAGAGAAATTAATGTTGAAGGTGAGGCCGACGCTAGGACCTCTAACCGAGAGATAAGTACTGCCTTTAGGGAGTTTTTCAAGGAAATATACAGGGAAGATACCCCAGACGAACAGCAGACCAGGGACTTATGGTTAAATCAGATTTCTCTACCGTCCCTTTCGTCCATCCAGAGCGAAGGGATCGAGATGGAAATCTCTGAGACGGAAGTGAGAAATGTCATCAGGTCTCTCAAGCAGGGTAAGGCCGCAGGCCCTGATGGGCTTCCAAGCGAATTATATCGTGCCTTGGTAAATGTTGTTGCCCTTATTCTAACAGCCCTCTTTAATCGAGTCCTAAGGGAGGGACAAGCCCCAACTAGATCTTGGGGTGAGGCTACTATAGTATTGATCCCAAAGCCTGGTAAAGACCCAACTATATGTGGGTCCTACCGTCCTATATCATTACTGAACAGCGACTATAAGATCTTTGCTTCCATCATGTCATCTAGATTGGGTTCAGTATTGGGGGAAATAATACATCGGGACCAGAGGGGATTCATCAGAGGTCGCCAGTTATCAGAACTGAAGTACGATCTGGTGGGGGCAATCGACATCGCCACATCTTTTTCCCTTCCGCTGGCAACACTCACTTTAGATGCAACTAAAGCATTTGATAGGGTCAATTGGCCCTATCTTGGGGCGGTTTTGAAGAAGTTTAACTTCGGAGATAAGTTTTGTCGTGCGGTATCACTTATGTATAATGCGCCATCTGCACAGCTATTAATTACCGGCATATTGTCTGACTCATTTAAAATCTTGAGAGGGACAAGACAGGGCTGCCCGCTTTCCCCTCTCCTCTATAATCTATACATCGAACCATTTGCAGAAGTTTTGAGAGGAGATGCAAACATTCCATCGTTTCGGTTTGGGGAGTGGGAAAGGCGGGTAGCTCTTTATGCAGACGACATTTTAATTTTAACCTCTGATCCGGAGACCGCATTTCCAGAGGTTATTAAGAAAGCCGAAGAATTTGGTCGCGTCTCGGGGTATGAGATAAATGCAAGTAAAACTGACACCATGGCATGGAATATCCCAAACTTACAGCTAGATGTGACCAACTCAATGAGATACCTGGGTATCCGAGTGATACAAGACGTCTGTAAAATCCGGAGAGAGTGTTCAATGAATGTAAAAAAAAATTAAAATCTTGGTCCAATCTCCCATTGACTATTCTAGGCAGAATTAGTCTGATAAATTACATTAGAGAAATTAATGTTGAAGGTGAGGCCGACGCTAGGACCTCTAACCGAGAGATAAGTACTGCCTTTAGGGAGTTTTTCAAGGAAATATACAGGGAAGATACCCCAGACGAACAGCAGACCAGGGACTTATGGTTAAATCAGATTTCTCTACCGTCCCTTTCGTCCATACAGAGCGAAGGGATCGAGATGGAAATCTCTGAGACGGAAGTGAGAAATGTCATCAGGTCTCTCAAGCAGGGTAAGGCCGCAGGCCCTGATGGGCTTCCAAGCGAATTATATCGTGCCTTGGTAAATGTTGTTGCCCCTATTCTAACAGCCCTCTTTAATCGAGTCCTAAGGGAGGGACAAGCCCCAACTAGATCTTGGGGTGAGGCTACTATAGTATTGATCCCAAAGCCTGGTAAAGACCCAACTATATGTGGGTCCTACCGTCCTATATCATTACTGAACAGCGACTATAAGATCTTTGCTTCCATCATGTCATCTAGATTGGGTTCAGTAGTGGGGGAAATAATACATCGGGACCAGAGGGGATTCATCAGAGGTCGCCAGTTATCAGAACTGAAGTACGATCTGGTGGGGGCAATCGACATCGCCACATCTTTTTCCCTTCCGCTGGCAACACTCACTTTAGATGCAACTAAAGCATTTGATAGGGTCAATTGGCCCTATCTTGGGGCGGTTTTGAAGAAGTTTAACTTCGGAGATAAGTTTTGTCGTGCGGTATCACTTATGTATAATGCGCCATCTGCACAGCTATTAATTACCGGCATATTGTCTGACTCATTTAAAATCTTGAGAGGGACAAGACAGGGCTGCCCGCTTTCCCCTCTCCTCTATAATCTATACATCGAACCATTTGCAGAAGTTTTGAGAGGAGATGCAAACATTCCATCGTTTCGGTTTGGGGAGTGGGAAAGGCGGGTAGCTCTTTATGCAGACGACATTTTAATTTTAACCTCTGATCCGGAGACCGCATTTCCAGAGGTTATTAAGAAAGCCGAAGAATTTGGTCGCGTCTCGGGGTATGAGATAAATGCAAGTAAAACTGACACCATGGCATGGAATATCCCAAACTTACAGCTAGATGTGACCAACTCAATGAGATACCTGGGTATCCGAGTGATACAAGAGGTCTGTAAAATCCAGAGAGAGTGCTCAATGAATGTAAAAAAAAATTAAAATCTTGGTCCAATCTCCCATTAACTATTCTAGGCAGAATTAGTCTGATAAAGATGTCTATCCTCCCTAAATTTACTTTCATATTTAATACCATCCCCCTGGCATTTGATAACAAATTATTGGAGAAATGTCAGAGAGAATTGAATTCTTTTGTCTGGAAATATAAATCGACGAGAGTGGCATGGAAAAAACTGAGGAGGAGGAGGGAAAAGGGGGGACTGTCCTTGCCTGACTTACAGTATTATGCTTGGGCCTTTCAACTGTCCCACTCCAGAATGTTGTTAAAAACACCATCTAACACATCTACTGGAGTAATGTTTAAAGCCATGTTGGAGGGAACTGCAGTATCAACCAATGGTTTCATGTTTAAATTTGCCGATCAAAAATACTTCAAAAAAGTAAAGTTAAAAACGCTTATTTCCCAGGTGAAGATCTGGTCACAAATAAGAAAAAAACTAGGTCTGCCGTATTTGTCAAATTATCGGTTACCTTTGTGTCTTAAAGATAGGCTGGCAATACCGGTGAGAGATGGAGGTATTACAACATGGGGAGATTTGCTTGTTGGAGAGTCACTGAGATCGTGGGAGGAGTTACGGGAACAACTGGGCCCAGATTTCTTGAGATTTAAGTTTATACAGTTAGATACCTGGGCAAAAGCTCTGGTTAGGTCAGGGATTTCACTTGGGCAGAATAGTAACATAGAACAAAACCTGGTAGAACGACAAGGGGGGGGTAAAGAAATTTCGCAGTGGTATTGGAATCTGCTGGAGGAAATAGATGGTGAATACACCCTTCCGGAGGAACTATTGGGATTAGAGCTTGGGGCCCAAAGTATAGACATCTGGCAGAAATCTTGTACCTTGCTATACAAATGTGTTAAACCAGCATGGCTGAGGCGCAACCACTTTTTCACGATACATCGAGCTTATTTCACCCCCCTAAAGTTGATTAAATTCATACCAGGAAAGAAATGCAACAAGCGTAATTATATCGCAGCCTCAGACACCCATATGTTCAAGGATTGTCCTGGTATTGCTCATTTTTGAATTGAAGTTAAACAGACCTTGGACTCTATTCTCAATATCTTGGTGCCCATTACATTACCACTTATAATATTTGGATGGGATAATAGTATAAAGGGCCATGCAAGGAATTTTTTTTTTTACGCAATATTGCTTGCTAGAAGACAGATATGCAAAGTTTGGATCGAAAACACGGCACCAACGCACGCAAATTGGTTGTCATCCCTGTATGAAACATCCAAGGCAGATCTGTTGAGATCTTGCAGCCAACGTAATGTGGCTTTTTGGGACTACTTGGTTCAATGGAAACAGTAGCCGGGGTTTTTTTTTGGGGGGGGGGGGTTTCTTTCTCCCCGGTCCAATGATTATGCCATAATACTCCAAGAATTAGGCCCCCTCCTCGACTTCATGGCTAGTTCTATAGGTTATAACACCCAGTTTGGAGTCATCCCCTGTACCTCTTTGGGTCATCTCCTGCCGAATCTCAGAATTCGCTCTCTCTAGTGCAGCAATTCTTTGCACTTAGATTTAAGACGCGCATGGCAGTTGGAGGCTAATTACGAGGTGGGCAAGGCAAATGAGGATAAAAAAAAACAATAAAAAAAAATGTCTCTAGCCTTCACAATCATATTGTAAGTGTCGAAGAAGCCAAGCCATTGGGCAGTGACTCCACAGGAATGGCACATGGTGTCGGCCCGGGTTGTGTCCAGTCCCAATACATTGTAACAAAGTAGAGAGCGGTGAGTAGATCATGAGCACACCCTTGAAACTAATGGGAGCAGCACGCAACGCACACTGCCACTCAGTCATGGTAATTTATAGCAGCGCTCCTGCTTGACAGCTGAGGAGGCCCTATAATGCATGACTTCTTTATTTCAGTGCAGGGATGTGAACCACCACGCTGAAATGCATTAGTGTAACACCCGATGTGTGGTACTTGGCAGGACTGACTATGGACAATTCTTTTTTTGATGGCCCCATAATCAGTCGGAAAGCTATGAGACTCCAGCATCACGAGTATCTGAATCGTCCTTGGGGCCAGATGCTGTCAGTCACCCCTCTGCTCACCTCAGCACCAGGTTAAGATGGTGCCCAATCCTTCTTGGTCACACTGGTATCTTGGCCTGTGCATCAGCCATGGCACCAGCTTGCAAGGTAGCAAAAAAATACCGAATAGGATGTGCAGCAGCACCAACGCACCAAACTTCAAATGGCTGGACACTGTACAGTGGGCCAGGTCAAAGTGAGGCTGCCTGACAGCGGGCTGTGCCCCGGCAGATATTCCATTTCAGCATGTGCAACCTCCTTTGCCCACCACCACTGGTGGTCGGGCACCCTCAAATCGTCCCAGGGCATCTCCCAGTGGTAAGTGGATGGGCATAGAACAGTGTCCCACTGGAGGTTAAGTCGTTACCTGCTGCCAGGGCCCATCATTCCAGGGGCTTTAGAAAGATGCCACCATGCTCCTACGTGCCATGTTCAGCATCAGTGTGCACGCGGTAGGTGCATGGGGTAGCAAAGCACATGTGAACCTGGAAGAGGACAGGAGAAGGCAATAAGGCATGCCAATTCCGGGCATTCTCAGGGTGGTGCCACACTCAAAAAAACACAGGGCATATATAAATCCATGATTAGGCAACCCACCACAAGTGTTTTTTTTCTCTATGTTTTGTGAGAATTAGCCTAATCACCCAAAACAACTCCTGCTTCTTGATAGGGCAAACCACTACCAAACATTTATTTTGCTCAGCGGAGAGTGCCCGACATGGAAGCACTGGGGAGGCATGGCGAAATAAACGGAAGGGTGATATGTTGTGGTGCCATGAGTTTTTAAAACATTTATTGGAGAGGTATTACTAGAAAGCAGAGGAACGGTGCGATGAATGCATTCAAAGAAGCAGAATTCTTCTGCTTCTTGAGACAGTGAGGCAGCCCTGGGTAATCTTGGTCAGCCTCAAGGCTCCTGTTTGCAGCTTTCTGGGCATCACACTGTTCACCTTGATAAAGAAAAAGATGAGTGGGTAAGTTCTTACGTCCAGATCCTCGTCCAGTGACTCCCGCCTTGGTCCCTGAGCTTTCTTTCAGTATGCTGTGTATGCTACATTGATGATGTGGGCAGGTGATAGTGGGTGAGGGGCCAAGTATGTGGTGATCCTAAGCCTCTGTCAGTATGATGGCAGGGTAGAATGCCTCGAAGTTGATAGAGCATAGATGTTACCTTTTGTCAATCTGTATGAATTCACTCCATAAAAAAATATTTGTGGCATTTATTTTTGAAAATGACTAATGGCTGTTAGGTTACCACATTTAAAAAAAACACACATTAAACTTGATTTAGGTACTGCATCGGAAAAGCATGCAGAATGTTACATGCAGGATTGTGATGACATTCAACAGTAAACAAACTAATGAAAAGTTTAACACATTTATTAAGATGGCTCTCTCTACGTGTAAATGAATGTAATAAACAAACGATAACATAGAATACTCTATGAAAAGAATAAAAATTGTAATGCGTTATGAACATGGTCGGTAACCTTAGAATGTGTAATAATGAACACTGACAATGAAGAGAAAAAGGGTATACAGTCAAAATATCGAGTAAAAAATATAGAATTGCATTAATATCGAGTAAAAAATATAGAATGGACTAAATATCGAATGGACAGAATATAGACAACAAAAATATTGAAAGAAATGGACAAAATATCGAATGGACAGAATATAGACAACAAAAATATCGATTTTGAGGTAAGTAAGTTAATATCGATTTACATAAATATAGAAAGTCAAAATATCGAAGTATATAATATAGATGTTAAATATATCGATTTTTTAATAATATCAAACTTTTTAAAGTTGTTTTTTATGTTAGTATATGTGTGAAAAGTGTATATTTATTTTATAATTTATTTTAAGTAATTAATTTTATGGTATTTAACTTTTGCGTAGTAGTTTAATTCTGTAGCGGATTTTGTGGGTTTATAGGGGAATAGGGTGGGAAGTAATTTAATTATAATTGATTAAATGTTTTAATTTATTTATTGGTATTTATCTCGAATTAATTGTTAATTATTTTTTAATTGGTAATTAATGAAATTATAATAGGTAATTAATTTTTATTAATTGATTAATTGATAATTATGTTAATTTTGTTAATTTATTTACTGTAGCGGGTTGTGGGTTTATAGGGGAATAGGGTGGGAAGTAATTTAATTCTAATTGATTAAATGTTTTAATGTATTTATTTGCATTTATCTTGAATTATTTGTTAAATAATTTTTAATTGGTAATTAATTAATTGTGAACTAGTAATTAATTTGTATTAATAGGTAATGATTTTTAATAAATATTTTTTATTTGTATTTTTGATTGATTAATTATTATATTATATTAAATTGGTATTAATATATATATTTTTAATTAATATATGAAGTATTTACTTTCCCTACTGTTGCACTCACTGGAGTTGGAATAGTAATTTTTATCCCTACGCTATCCAATGCTTTCCCTACTGTTGCACTCCCTGGAGTGGGAATAGTAATTTTTACCCTCCCACTATCCAACACCTTCCCTAATGTTGCACTCTCTGGAGTTGGAATAGTAATTTTTATCCCTACGCTATCCAATGCTTTCCCTACTGTTGCACTCTCTGGAGTTGGAATAGTAATTTTTATCCCTACGCTATCCAATGCTTTCCCTACTGTTGCACTCCCTGGAGTGGGAATAGTAATTTTTACCCTCCCACTATCCAACACCTTCCCTAATGTTGCACTCTCTGGAGTGGGAATAGTAATTTTTACCCCTACACTATCCACCGCTTTCCCTACTGTTGCACTCTCTGGAGTGGGAATAGTAGTTTTTACCCTTACGCTATCCAACGCTTTCCCTACTGTTGCACTCACTGGAGTGGGAATAGTAGTTTTTACCCCTACGCTATCCAACGCTTTCCCTACTGTTGCACTCACTGGAGTGGGAATAGCAATTTTTACCCTCCCGCTATCCAACGCTTTCCCTACTGTTGCACTCTACGGAGTTGGAATAGTAATTTTTACCCCTACGCTATCCAACGCTTTCCCTACTGTTGCACTCACTGGAGTGGGAATAGTAGTTTTTACCCCTACGCTATCCAACGCTTTCCCTACTGTTGCACTCACTGGAGTGGGAATAGTAATTTTTACCCTCCCGCTATCCAACGCTTTTCCTACTGTTGCACTCTACGGAGTTGGAATAGTAATTTTTACCCCTACGCTATCCAACGCTTTCC
Organism: Lissotriton helveticus; assembly: GCF_964261635.1. Lineage (NCBI taxonomy): Eukaryota > Metazoa > Chordata > Amphibia > Caudata > Salamandridae > Lissotriton > Lissotriton helveticus. The sequence goes on from NC_136063.1 coordinate 1,974,757,141, forward strand.
CTACTGTTGTACTCACTGGAGTGGGAATAGTAATTTATACCACTATGCTATCCAACGCTTTCTCTACTGTTGCACTCTCTGGAGTGGGAATAGTAATTTGTACCTCTACGCTATCCAACGCTTTTTCTACTGTTGCGCTCTATAGAGTTGGAATAGTAATTTTGATCCCTACGCTATCCAACGCTTTCCCTACTGTTGCACTCACTGGAGTGGGAATAGTAATTTTTACCCTCCCACTATCCAACACCTTCCCTAATGTTGCACTCTCTGGAGTGGTAATAGTTATTTTTACCCCTACGCTATCCAACGCTTTCCCTACTGTTGCACTCTCAGGAGTGGGAATAGTAGTTTTTACCCCTACGCTATCCAATGCTTTCCCTGCTGTTGCACTCACTGGAGTGGGAATACTAAGTTTTACCCTCCCGCTATCCAACGCTTTCCCTACTGTTGCACTCTCCGGAGTGGGAATTGTTATTTTTACCCCTACGCTATCCACCGCTTTCCCTACTGTTGCACTCTCTGGAGTGGGAATAGTAATTTTTACCCTCCCACTATCCAACACCTTCCCTAATGTTGCACTCTCTAGAGTGGTAATAGTTATTTTTACCCCTACGCTATCCAACGCTTTCCCTACTGTTGCACTCTCTGGAGTGGGAATAGTAATTTTTACCTCTACGCTATTCAACGCTTTCCCTACTGTTGCACTCTCTGGAGTGGGAATAGTATTTTTTACCCTCCCACTATCCAATGCTTTCCCTACTGTTGCACTCACTGGAGTGGAAATAGTAATTTTTACCCTCCCACTATCCTACACCTTCCCTACTGTTGCACTCTCTGAAGTGGGAATACTAATTTTTACCCCTACGCTATCCAACGCTTTCCCTACTGTTGCACTCATTGGAGTGGGAATAGCAATTTTTACCCCTACGCTATCCAACGTTTTTCCTACTGTTGCACTCTTTGGAGTGGGAATAGTCATTTGTACCCCTACGCTATCCAACGCTTTCGCTATTGTTGCACTCACTGGAGTGGTAATAGTACATTTTACCCTTTCCGCTATTCTACGGTAAAAATATTGTATAATTTTTATTAATATTACATTCATATATATATATATATGTATTAACAAATCAATTTGTATGCTTTTTTTTTACTTACATTAATTATTTACTAATTTTAAGGTTATTTAAGTATTTTAAGTATGTTTAAGTTAATTATATTTATTATTTCATTAATTTTAATTACTTTAAAGCATTTTAAAAAAATCAATATTTTGATTAACTATATTTTTTACAACAATATTTTTGATTCTATATTTTTGTACTTACCTGTTTGGAGATAGGAATTCGATATTTTGGTATTCTATATTTTTTACTCGATATTATGGTAGTTCTAAATTTTTGTCATTGATATTGTTTCAGTGATCCGAGAAAAGATGATTTTCTTTATTGAACAGTTTATTAGAAATGTGCCTTTGAATCTTGGGGGGTATATTAACCTACAAGGTGAAAAAGAAAATTGCTAAATAGAATGTGAAATGGAAATGACATGCTAAAAACTTTATGCTTACATGATCATATTTTAGTATACATTCATTGTGCACAAGCTGTGTTTCATGAAGACCCAAAAATTGCTTTCCTTTCCTAGTATGAACTTACGAAATGAATAGTCTGAAGACTATGGGAACCTTTCGTAAAGTTTCTACCTGTGCTCTAACAATCAATGATTACGTTCACGTTTGTAGATCACTCGACTGGACTTGCAGAAAAATTGTTACTTCCTATAGCACATGCTTGAGAAAGGAACTAAAAAGGGATGAGAGTATGGATTCCCCTATTTCCTAAATGACACAACCAATGTGTATGACTAAAGTACAGTGGACTAAAGGAAATGCAAAGTAATGGATTACTTAATTTGTCCTGCTTTGTATACTTTGTACCCACCACATCATCTCATCTTACTTAAAATAACAAATGGGACAGAGTGGCCTGAAGAAATTGCTGATGTTAAGGGTTGTAAACTAGAAATCGATGGAGTATAATTGCCCAAAGTAAGGATAGGGGTGGACCCTATCTTATCCACCTTCTCAACCAACCTTGCGATACTGAGACTGATATTTTGGACTTCCAGAAACTAATGCGAACTTTGATGAATTACTGTGTTTGCTGCCAGCTGGTATGCTTGTGTAGTGGAATTTTTCTGGCTGGAAGGTTTCTGACAATAGCTGTGTCATTAACACTGCAGTGCGGAGAGGGGCAGACAAATCCTGTCCATGAACTGCAACTGGTCATTTGGCAATTCCTGAACTTCCACTTATAGGGTTTGTATGAGGGTTATTTGCTTTAAATGACTTACTGCTTATGATACAATCTCCCTGTGCTGAGGAAGATAACTGCCTTCAAAACTTGATTTTCACAACTCACTTAATGATTAATAGACCCTTTTAAGTCGTAAATTAGATTGGCATGCAAAATTATTTTAATTCAATAATGATACCAACTGAGATAACTACTCTGCTGATTCTGTTTCATTCATTTTTTTGTGGTCTATTTATCTAAGTGTACTGACCTAAAGATAGATTAAGTCTAAGATAATCCATGCTGTAATAAATAAATGCTAACCATTATCTTATTCCAGATCCTCATATGATAATAGTTCATCCCCTAAATATTCTGGTGAATTTCAGCACAGAACAAGATCCATCGAAGGACCTAGTGAGAATAGTGTGCTAGCTGAGGTTATTCTGGGATAATTCTCTTGATCAATTGAAGCAAAAATGTATGAGGCCCAACACATTTGTGCTACAACAAAGTCAGGCTTTAATCCTCCCCTTAGTCCTGCTGCTGCTGGCTTATCAGATAGTGTTGCCTGGGGGCTGACTCTACAGTGGGCCGGTGACAGTGGACATGGGGCCTGGGCGAGCACACTTTAGACATGGTCAGTTTCAACCAAAAATAATTGACTCACATCACAAGCCTGTAATAAAAGGCAGAGTTGGGGAAGCAAACGTGGCTTCAGCCCCACTCTGAGTGTATTGGTGAAATCGCTCTGGGGCAGTCTGGTACCGACAAGCAGGGCTGTTATAGATAGAGGTTTTGCATGCTTTGCATGATTGGTGGCCTAGCGACACTGGTACGCATGCAAAAGGCAATAGAGCATGTGCGAACCGATTGTATGACAAAATATCGAAAGACAGAAAAATGACCTACAAAAATATCGACATAGAAATATCGATGTCAAAAATATTGACGTACTGTGTACATAAAGGTAAATACATAAATATCGGAAAAAATATTGTTGTAAAAAATATCGATGTTAAAAATATCGTTTTTTAAAATGTGTTAATAATAATGTAAAAATAAGTAAAAAATTTATATAATTTACAAAATTATAGAAATAAACATTAAAACATATTTTAAAAATATTAACAAATACATATAAATGTAAAATTAATTAAACATCTACATATAAATTAATATATATACTGACTCCACATATTGCAACAGTAGGGAAAGCATTGGACAGCGTAGGGGTAAGAAATACTATTTCCACTCCAGTGAGTGCAATAGTAGGGAAAGCGTTGTATAGCGTAGGGGTAAAAATTACTTTTCCAACTCCAGAGAGTGCAACAGTAGGGAAAGTGCTGGATAGCGTAGGGGTAAAAATGACTATTCCCACTCCAGTGAGTGCAACAGTAGAGAAAGCGTTGGATAGCGTGGGGGTAAAAATTACTATTCCCACCCCAGAGAGTGCAACAGTAGGGAAAGCGCAGGGGTAAAAATTACTATTCCCACTCCAGTGATGGCAACAGTAGGGAAAGCGTTGGATAGCGTAGGGGTAAAAATTACTATACCCACTCAAGAGAGTGCAACAGTAGGGAAAGCGCTGGAAAGCATAGGGGTGAAAATTACTAGTCCCACTCGAGTGAGTGCAACAGTATGGAAAGCACTGGATAGCGTAGGGGTAAAACTTACTATTCCCACTCTAGGGAATGCAACAGTAGGGAAAGCGCTGGATAGCGTCGGGGTAAAAATTACTGTTTCCACTCCAGAGAGTGCAACAGTAGGGAAAGCGCTGGATAGCATAAGGGTTAAATTAACATACTTATCAATTACATATTTTTTATTAAAAAAATAACATATTAATAATTTACAAAAAATATTAATGAATACCAATACATTAAAATTGATATTTACTTAAAATTAAATGACGTCCCACACTATCCCCCTTTAACACACAACACACTACACATACAAAAAATCATAATTAATGTAACTATCACTCAATAACAATTAATAATACATTAATATAATTATAACTGAATTAATAAAAATAATTACCAATTAATAATTAAACACAAATTAATAATTAATTAACAATACATTAATTAACATTAACAATACATAATAAATATTAATGCATTAATTCTAATTAATATTTTTAGCTCATTAATACAAAGTAATTACCAATTAATAAGTAATTAACTATTAATTAATAATAAATACCAATAAATAAAAACACTCCTATTAATTAATTTAATTTAATTATTTTCCCACCCTATTTCCCTATAAACCCACTACACATAAAATATGACATAATTAATGTAAAATCAATTAATCACTTAATCAAAATTCATTACCAAGTCATTATTATTTGACAATAAATTAATTATTAATAACAATAAATAATCATTATTAATAAATTAAATCTAATTATTATAATAAACTAATGAATACACATTAATTACCATTTAATAATTAACAATTCATTAATCATAAATACCAATTAATAAAACCATAATATTTAATTAATTATAATTAAATTACTTCCCACCCTATTCCCCTATAAATCCACAACTGCGCTCTGATACTAAAACGCAAAATTTACTTTAACAAAATTGCTAATTTCTAAACATTTATTTTAAAATTTATAAAAATACATTACAAAAATGTTTAACATACATATGAAATACATACTGAAATACATGACACTAAAAATAAATTCTATATTATTAACAACAATATTTTTGCTTACGATATTACTTACTTCGATATTAATTACTTCGATATTTAAAAAATCGATATTACTTACCTTGGAGTTGATATTCTGGTCAACGATATTCTTGATTACGATATTCTGTCCCTATGACATTAACTACTAAATATTAATGTAGGTCGATATTTTAAATTCAATATTTTGACTGCCCACTGTGCTAACTCGGAGGAAGACTCAACTGTTTGAAAGGAGGAGGCCATAATGCATGGCATCCCAGTGTCAGCCATCGACAGCACACTCCAAATAAAAAGAATGCAAACTGGGTGAATACAAAATCAAGACTAGGCAGCCAGCCCACAGAGTTTTCCTCGAACAAATAGAGAGATAATATTACCTTTTGTACGACAAGAAGCCCAATGTGAAATCACAACTCCAGGCAGTTCCTTGGCCTGAACAATACCAAAGAAGCATTTTGCCGAGTACAGGATGCCTGGAGTAGAGTGTCCTGTTAGGAGAGATGCTAAAGGAGTGACTGATTTGTTGGAGAGACCTAACCATTTCTCTTAGAATTCTAAGGGATCTCCTGAATTCATGTGGCAACTTCATTATTGTTGGGATATTTGCGGTTCTAGGAAAGACTAAAGGAAAACATTATTTGTTTTCAAAATATTTCAAACACGTATCATTAACGAGAATCATGGGTGTTACAAGGGTATGCAGAACACTCTTGAAATGATAAACCAATGCTATCAATTTATAATTCTTCTGATAATTAGCATCTTTGCATCGGAATCCTATCCAATACCTATAACTTGCCTTCAGTTTTCGGTCATCTTCACTGGGACAAATGCACAGGCATAACGAAACTTTGGGCCCCCCTGCAAACTACTTGGAGGGGGCCCCCCTCCAATACTCTGTGCCAGTCTAGAGCTCTCAGGCCAGCGAATCGCTATACTGCAGGGGATGCGGGCTATTGTTACGCCACTGTCACCAATCCAGCCGTTATAAGTAACACTGGATGGTGGAGTCAAAGGTTGGGCTTAGTCTGCCAGCAGGCTATCGTAGGTGGTGGTGTTCCATTCATTACAGGGTCCCTGCCATCAGTACGCCAGGGAAGTTTGCACAATTTTAGGTGGGTTTCCTGATGCAGACTCCTGTCATGAATACAACATCGGGCCCACTCATCGTTCAGTTTTGACAAAAGTGCATCCACTGCTCCTTCTCGTTTCCGTTTTAAAACATTAGAGACAATGCGACAATACAGTATTTCAAAAGCAGATGTAACTACAAAGAGCAAACTTTGGTAATACATTTTTATTAGTAGACAATAGCAATCTTAAGAGGCATTGCAGAGCTCCACACACACTGTGACCCCAATTCCATCACAGTCTCTCTCTCTCTCTCTCTCTCTCTCTCTCTCTCTCTCTCTCTCTCTCTCTCTCTCTCTCAGCGAGTCAGTCTCTCTATCTCTCAGTCAGTCAGTATCTCTCTCTCTCTGTCATTCAGTCTCTCTCAGTCAGTCAGTCTCTCTCAGTCAGTCTGTCAGTCTCTCTCTCTCTCTCTCTGTCAGTCAGTTGGTCTCTCTCTCTCTATCAGTCTCTCTATCTCTTTCTTTCTGTCAGTCTGTCAGTCTCTCTCTCTCAGTCAGTCTCTCTCTCTCTCTTTCAGTCAGTTTCTCAGCCAGTCAGTCTCTTGGTCAGTCAGTGTTCAGTCTCTGAGTCAGTCATTCTCTCTCTCAACTCTGTCCACTCTATCTTCAATGTCTCTCCCTCCACTGTCTCTCTCTCCACTGTCTCTCTCTCTCCACTGTCTCTCTCTCCTCTGTCTCTCTCGCTCCACTGTATCTCTCTCCACTTTCTCTCTCTCTATTCTCTCTCCTCTATCTCTCTCTCTCTCCACTCTCTCTCCACTGTCTCCCTCCACTCTCTCTCCATTCTCTCTCTCCCTTCTCAGTCTCTACTCTCGCTCCACTCTCTCTCTCTCCACTCTCTCTCTCCACTCTCTATCCACTCTCTTTCCTCTCTCTCTCCACTCTCTCTCCTCTCTCTCCTCTCTCTCTCTCTCCTCTTTCTCTCCATTCTCTCTCCATTCTCTCTCCACTCTCTCTCTACTCTCTCTCTCTCCACTCTCTCCACTCTCTCTCTTTATACTCTCTCTCCACTCTCTCTCTCCACTCTCTCTCTCCACTCTCTCTCTTCTCTCTCTCTCTAGTCTATCTCCGCTCTCTCTCTCTCCAAGCTCTCCACCCTCTCCACTCTCTCTCTCCACTCTCTCTCCCCACTCTCTCTCCACTCTCTCTCCACTGTCTCTCCATGCTCTCTCCACTCACTCTCTCACCACTGTCTATCTCGACTCTCTCTCTCTCTACTCTCTCTCCACTCTCTCTCTCTCCACTGTCTCTTGCTCACTCTCTCCACTGTCTCTCCACTCTCTCTCCACTCTCTCTCTCTCCTCTCTCTCCTCTCTGTCTCTCTCCACTGTCTCTCTCCACTGTCCCTCTCCACTGTCTCTCTCCACTGTCTCTACTCTCTCTCCACTCTCTACATTGTCTCTCTCTACTCTCTCTCCACTCTCTCTCTCCACTCTCTCTCTACTCTCTCTCTCCACTCTCTCTCTCCACTGTTTCCCTCCACTCTCTCTCTCCACTCTCTCTCCACTGTCTCTCTCTTCACTCTATCTCTCTCCACCCTCTCTCTCTACTCTCTCTCTCTCTCTCCACTGTCTCTCTCCACTGTCTCTCTCTACTCTCTCTCTCCACTCTCTCTCTCCACTCTCTCTCTCACTCCACTCTCTCTCCACTCTCTCCCACTCTCTCTCACAAAGTATTTGTGCATTGCCATGGGGCGTCCGCTGAAATGTTTCCGAGAGACACATTTTTAACTTCATCACCATCCCCCTTGCACCCTTCTCCCCTCTGCCTTGCACCTTTCTCGCCCTCCCCCTTATACCCTTCTCCCCCTCCCCTTGTACCCTTCTCCCCCTCCGCCTATTACCCTTACCTTGCACCATTCTCCCCTCTTCCTTGCACCATTCTCCCCTCTGCCTTGCACCCTTCTCATCTCTGCCGTGCACCCTTCTCCCCACTGCCATGCACCCTTATCGTCTCTGCCTTGCACCCTTCTCCCCTCTGCCTTGCACCCTTCTCCTTTCTGCCTTGCACCCTTCTCTCCTCTGCCTTGCACCCTTCTCTCCTCTGGCTTGCACCCTTCTCCCCTCCGCCTTGCACCCATCTTCTCTCTGCCTTGCACCCATCTCCTCTCTACCTCTTGCACCCATCTCCTCTCTACCTTGCACCCTTCTCCTATCTACCTTGCACCCTTCTCCGCTCAGCCTTGCACCCTTCTCGCCCCCCTTGACCCCCAACCTCCCCTGCGGACGCCCACATGGTGTGTTCTAACGAGAGTGCTTACCTGAGGACACCATTTTGCTGCCTCATCCCTTCTCATATGAGGTTTGCCATGGAGAATGCTCTCTCTGGGGGCCCCAACTCCCACCCTTGTCAGGGTCCCGAGCAGTGCTCTGTGCTGCCTCCTGCTCTCTGGGGCCCCCACCCCATACTCTTTCCGGGTCTTGCTTGCTCTGACTGAAAAGAAACAATGTAAGTTGATGCGAGGGGACCACGCTTAGGAGACCCTGGGATTGTGTTGTGACATTTGTGTTCCAGGGTGGTTGCAATGGGGAAATCAAGAGCAAAATTGCAAGAGGCGGTCCCAGAGGAGAAAGAGGACCAACAGGGGCCAAGCCGGAATGCCCACGAGGAGCCACCCCTTGAGGAACCCATACAACAAAAGTTGGCTCATATCCTAGAGGTCATATCGGGCACAAAGAGACTTTACATCAGGACATAAGCACAGTGTCCAGTGGGATTGGAATTACTGCATGCTGAACATCAGAAACTCAGTGACAGAGTGAAAGTGGTGTAGACCTCTCCGGAAGAGCTGACCCCGGCTCACCAGCCGACGCTTAAACAAATGGCAGACCTGAATGACAGGATCAGAATACTGGAGCGCAGAGCCGAGGATAGTGAGGGGCGCAATAGGAGAAACAATATACGCATCCTAGGCCTGCCGGAGGGAATCAAAAATGGTAATATGATATCCTACTTGGAACCATGACTCCGCACAGTAGTTGTGCCAGAAGGGTAAGCGCAGTTCTACACCTTGGAGAGAGCACTTCGTGTCCTGGCGTGGCCACCGGCGTCATGCCGTCCTCCTAGACCGGTGGTAGCCCAACTCCTGCATTACCGGGACAGAGACATTTGTTGCAGAGAGTTCACTCAGATGGTCCATTTGCAGTGGATAATAGTAATGTCTCAATATTTCCGAACTATACTCTCGAAGTGCAGTGAAATTGTGCCTCCTTCTTTGAAATTAAGAAGGCTCTGGGAGCAGAGGGCCTCCAGTATGCCCTTATCTTCCCAGCTTGACTGCATATCATAAAGGAGGAGGATTCTGTGAGAATGGTGCAGCGGCCTGGGAGTCGTTGGAGTAATATAAGCCGGGGCCCACGGGAGCAGGCATCTACCCATCAGAACCGACGGACTGGAAAGCGTACCAGGAGGCGACAGGCTAGAAATGCCCCAAAAAAGCCAAACCCCTCACAGACGGAGCGTGAAAGAGCTGCGGCACTGCAGGTGGTGGCTGAGATAATGTAAGAGGATCTGCAGCAGATCCTCTTACAGAACCGAGATAGGGTCGTGCTCACTGACGGGCACGACGGGCTTGGAGTTGGGCTCCTCTAATGTGGACAGCTTAATTATGCCACGGATCACCCCGAAGCCTGCGGACAATATCATATAGAGGGGGCTGTAATGAAGAATGGACTTGGTCACATTTCCTGGTCTTCTGTAGCCAGCGGGCCACGCTGGAACACTGAGATAAAATGGTTCAGGTTTGACTTTCTTGGTGGTCAGTGCCCGGCACCGTTCCTGGCACACTACATATGGACACACGACATTGAACTAAGCCACGACCCCCTGTAGGACCTCACCATAGTTGGTTTTGACCTTGATTTTCAATCACTGTTGTATGAAGGGTTTGGGCGGGTGGCCGTTGCCACAATGCTCTGGGGACTTGGGAGTTGGTCCATGTTGGGATCTCCTTTATTTCTGTTTTGGTTTTGTTCTTCCTTTATATAAGCCCTGTCTGGTCTGCGGTGTTCTGATTGAAATGTCTTTTGTCTTGAGAGGGCCGGGGAGCCCGGAAGTGGTGGGAGAGAGAGAATACTTTGCTAATATTACCAACAAACTACCAGACATTAAAACTACTCATGTGGAACATTAAAAGGATGGGCTCCATGACTAAGCGCCACAACATACACAATATACACAATTACTTTAGGAGATGAGGAGTGCAGATAGCCCTTCTGCAGGAGATGCACCTGCTCCAAATAGAAGTGGACAGACTGCGTAGGGGGTGGAGGGGAGAGGTATACTCTACGTTCTTTTCAGCATATGCCAGTGGGGTGTTAATCTGGATTAGAGCACCAGTGCCCTTTGAACTAATAAGGTCAGCTATTGACAAAGAGGGCAGATACGTCTTCCTCCTGGGAAGATTGTGGGGGTGGGAGGTTACGCAGGGCTGTGTGTATGCCCCTAACCAAGATCAGATAGCCTATATGTTGATCTTTCCACTCAAGTAACGGACATGATGGTGGGCTCAGTACTAATAGGAGGGGATTTTAAAGGGGTACTGGACGTGGACTTAGACTGCTCTCATCCTCCCTTGCCCAGCGCCGAGTGGCAGCTGGACTTCAACACTGGATGCCCCATTGGGGCACTGACATCTTAGAGCAACTTAGGTCCTTTGACTATAGGACATATATGGACAGGATTCTAGGGGAGTATGGACAGGCTGGTCATCTCCTAGCCTGGTTGATTCATCCGGAAACGCATGGAGCTCCAATCATACGCGTACAGACGACTGCCAGATTAACTCTGCAATGGCTGGCACAATGGATGGAGGGGGTGCACACTGATGGGACCTTCTTAATGGAACCGGATCAGAGCCCCTATCTGTTGCTTGCAAAGGTCCTGGTACACACAACCAAGGTTCCTTTCACCTCAGTAATGCAGACCACATAATTGCAGTGCTAGTGGCGTAGCCTCAATAGAATACCTGATACACCCAAATACTCATCTGAGTTACCACTGGTGGGACTGCCCCACGGCAACCAACAACAGCTCACGACTGCAGAACGATTGGCACCTTGGACTGCAGTGGGCCTTGAAAACATGAGGTGCTGCTACCATGGGATACATTTGCACCCCTTCTCAGAATTGGCAGAGAGCTCTAAGTTGCCCCTGGGCCAGATCCTAATCTTTGAGACACTGCGGAGCATGTTTGCGCAGCTCTGGTGTCAGAATAGAGAGGAGCCAGAGACACATGGTGTATTGCACTAGCTAATGACCCTGGGCACAGCAAGACTCCAAATGAAATGGTTTTATTCATGCCTACGCGAGGCCTCTCTGACCCTCCTGCTACGATTTTCCAAGAAATGGGACAGAAACTTGGGACGGGCTCTCATGGATGCAGAGTGCGGCAGAATCTTAAAATCCCCTAAGAAAGTATCGTGGTTTCACGAGTCCGATGAAGAACTGCAGAGCTTGTTACCCGTTAACACTGTCAGGACATTTACGAACGTCATGTCGCCCTCTATGCAGGCAGGTCTGGAGCCCTTTAAGAGGAAACACCAGGAAGAATGCTTGGGGGCGTGGCCCATGACGCCGCCAGAAGCTGGCCTATTGGAGGAGCAGATGAGCGAGAAAAGAAGTCTAGGTCTCTGGTTGAAGAAGGAAGCTGGAATCCGTGGAGGAGGAGAGTTTGTGGCGTGGACCGTGAACGAAGACAGAAGCGGGATACCTGACAAGACCGGAGGACCTGCCGTAGAGGACGGCGCAGAGTCGAGAGGCGTTGCCGCAGACGAGAATATCAAGCCGGGAGACCAACCGGACCAAGTCTCGCCCAGTCACCCACCAGGAGGGGGGTGGTTTGCCGAGGTATGGGCGAGAGTCCAAGGGTTCACGGGGAACGGGAGAGGGAGGGCTGCAGTATAGAGGGAGGTCACGATGGGATCGACTTGGTGTTGGCTTAGCAGTGACTACTTTCCTCACTCCTGTTCCTCAAGTCAGGAAGCATAGACTTCCTAATCACTGACTCCGATATTGTTTCTTTTCTTCCCATATCTGGAGCATTCCCCAAACTATACTGATTCCTGGGAAGAAGACAGAACCAAGACCGAACCCCCACGCCTGAGAAAAGACATGGTGAAGACGGGATCAACCCAACCAGGAAACCTGTTGTGTGAACAGTGTGAGCTAGGCATAGAGTAAACAAAAGTTTGGAACCCTATCACTCTTCATTTTGTTCACTTCATCTGCCTTCCAAACTGGTACTGATCCCAATGCCTGGCACATGGAGCATGCGATTGAAATACATTCAATTCAACTATGTGCACATTGTTTACTTGACGCCCCATAGGGTCTTTGTCACCTTTGGGGGAGAGCTGAGGCAATGCCTGAGATGCTTCCTAGAAGATGTAGATTTCTTGTATATGACTTGGGAGTGTAAGGTTACACAAATATTTTGGCAGCAAGTCCTCTCCAAACTTAATAATACATTGGGCAAATGCTTAACCACGTCGCAGACATCTGCTTACTTTGGTCTGGCGCTGGTGCTGGCTAGGAGGAATGTAGCAATCACATGGAAGGCACCCATGGGACCGTAAGCGCATTCCTGGCAGAGGGAGGTGACTACCTCGGCTGGCGCAGCAGAAAGAGCGCTGGGTAGAGAGGAGTTGACTATGCCAACGCCCTATGATGAAAAAATGGAGGAACATTCTACACGCTTGGGAATACCCGCCTTCCTCAAGTAGCACGGATGGAGAAAACATTCTACACGCTTGGGAATACCCACCTTCCTCAAGTAGCACGGATGGAGAAAACAAACACCCATCACCCTAACTTAGTGTACTGAAGTGCCCACGTCCCAGACCACTTGACCATACGACCAAGACTTTTGGAACCCCCCCCCCCCCTCCCTATTTAACAGGACGGGAATCTGAAGATCACTGGCAAAGGTATCTATTGCTGAGACGAGGCTAGGCACTAACGGAGCCCTGTAATGATCTGATATGAAGAGTTGCCTTTTTCTTTTTCTTTTTTTTAAAACTTTTTCCTGCCCCCCTCTGCTTCCATTGGTCCACTTACCCTCTTTGGCCCTTTCCTGGGTGCTTAACGACACACACAACATCCTATCCATTGATAGAGCTTCTCCAAGCCTAGACAGGCAGTTTGCTACCCTGTGCTAATACCCTGTTGGACAGCATTTCTGTAAATAAGATCTTGATGTGGCTACACCACTACCCAGATATAGCTAACCTAAGTGGCAGACATGTCAAGATATTCCCTGAGGTCGCACGGAATTGGGAGATATTACCATCAAAATACAATATTGTAATGGTCGAACTGTGTACTGTTATTTAGTGTGGAATATGACTGTTGTGCCTCACCCTGAAAACCCACTTAGGACATAGAGCTCTTAGTAATTGTACTAAACTGTAATACTCCAATTGAAAGAGATTGTAAAAGATTTATGTCGGAATATAAATGTGTATTGCTAAATATATAACGAAATGCCAATAAAAATATGTTAAAAAGAAATTCTTATATGTGGAGGTGTAATGTTGGATTATTGGGTTTGTGAAGTGTAATGTCTTAGATTCTGTGCTAAGAACCTAGAGCAACTGCCACCTTGATAGCTGTGTCCATGGTGGAATCTGGAATGTGTGAATAAAATGTCAGTTGCTGGCTGTTTGCTTGCCCTGTCGGTCGCATCTAACTTACTCTCCAATGAATACATTTGTTTCTTGAACGAACCTGGCTACGAGAACATTTTAATAAGTCTACTAAATCCAAGTTTCCCACAATGTACAATGAATGTTTCCTACCTAGTATTCCATTCTCTCAAATAGGTTGTGATAGAACTCTGCCGTTTGCCTCACATTTTAGATGTCTCTCTTCTCCTCTTACCCTACAAAGTGGTTGCATTTGTAGTTCATCTGCAATCACCTGCCTACCATGATCAGCAGTCACTCTTGATAGCAGGCCAGGCCAGATCTGCCCGTGCCTTGCAGTAGAACATCTTTGATGTTGAACTTGATCATATTAAGAACATTCATGTTCAGGGACACTTACTTTCTTAGTTCTCCTTAATAATTTGGCAGCATTCATCCCCCTACCCGGATCATTAGACTAATGAATTATGGTGCAAGAGGTCAGAGTTGAGCTGACTACATTATATCCTTGTTATATAGAATACTGTTGCCCACCCTCTCTGATGTTTCACATTCCACGATCTGCACTGTGAAGTCCCATAAGCTAATCACTAAACCCTACTCTCTTAACCATTTTCATAATTATGTTCACCAAATGCTTTAGCAACTACATGGTCCCATAACATAATGGTGTATGCTAGTACCTTGAAACTCAGAAAAGAAAAAATGGACGAGAGTTTCTCGTCTTTGGAGATGCATCTTCCCCCTCTTTTCTTTCCTGGTGGCCAGATACATGGAAGTCCTGTCAACTTTGATAAATCAAGTCACAAAGCTTCGTATATAGATATATTTGTTTTACACAATGAGTAAAACGGGAGATAATGAATTTTAAAGAAATTTGTGAAAATGATACCAAAGAGCACAAAGCGCAAACAAGGGATATCTGGCTGTGCTGGACCAGACAAAGGTAAAAGTCAAATCTGACTGTAGGGGTGAGTGAAGGCCAGCTAGAGGGACCAGATCTGACCTGCTGACCAAAGGTTGATGTGGGCGCAGAGAAGGCGATGCACCAGTGTTGCTCCAGGCGGCGGTAGTGATGTGCCAGTCCTGGTTGTGCAGCAGCTCCAATTGGCAGTTTGCTGTGATGCGGAGTTTCAACGCTATAGTCGAGGATCTCTTCAATGGTGATGCAAGAACTTTGCTCGAGTAGAGCACCAGGCAGAGAGGTTTCTGAAGGCAGAATTTCACAAAAGTAGTGATGTGCCCGTTCTTGCCCACGCAACAGGGGCAATGCATGAGTGCTGACCCATACAGTGATGATGGAGCGCCGGTTTTGTTCTCCATACTGGTGGTAATACATTGGTTCTGCAGAGCAAGCACCTTAGGCCTACTTCCAAGGGTCCAGGACTAGGCTGGCACCACTTGGCAGGGTAGACTCACTGATGGCAGAGTCCATGTGCAGAAGCAGGAGACTTGGAAGTCTTTTATGTCCCTGAGACATCAGATCAGGCAGCCAGCCAACTACCCCATATAGTCAATAATGTGTTAGAACAGCAAGAACTCATTTATTCAAGAGTAGCAGTCCAGTACATTGGCAGTCCTTTAGCACAGCAGTCCTTCTTCCTGGCAGACTTTTCAAGAGGACAGAAATGTACTGAAGTAGTCTGAGGTCTGGTTCTTATACCCAGTGGAGCCTTTGAAGTGAGGAGACCTCAAAGAAGAGTTTCTGAAGTGCACAGAGGTCCTCCCTGACGTGCTCCAGATGTACGATAGGGGGGTATGCAGGTTGTTTTCTGTGTGGATATCGCCTATTCAGGTGGAAGTGTGAAGCTGTTCCCATCCTCCCTCCCATCCTCCCAGGATGGGCCATCAAGTCCCGCCTAAGCCCCCATTTTGTGCGGGTGCATAGGGGGAATACGTAAAGCCAGCTGTCACCCTCCCAGATGTGAAACAAAGACATGCTGCAGACACACAAGCAGCCGCGGTCAGTAGGGGAGTACCTGCCGGGGCGGTGACGTGGGGAGGGAGAGGGGCAGGGTGGGGGTTAGTAATGTATGGATAATGGAGGTTTGCAGGTAAGTAAACATTTAAATAAATCAAACGAATTTCATTGCGCGCACTGCATTGCATTTGGGGATGCAGTGCGTGCAACGAAATTCGTTTGATTTATTTAAATGTTTACTTACCTGCAAAACTCCATTATCCATACATTACTAACCCCCACCCTACCTCTCCCCACATCACCGCCCCGGCAGGTACTCCCCTACCGACCGCGGCTGCACACAAGGCTAAAAGCAGGAACATCACAACTTTCTAAAAGTGACATTTTCAAAACTGTAATAATAAATCTAACTTTGCCATTAAAGAGGATTTGCCAATACAATTCCATAGGTACCAGACTCCTTCTCAATCAGGATTTACAGCTTACTAAAAGTTATAAGGAATCCCCAATGTTATTCTATGAGAGGAGTATGCCTCACAGTAGTGAAAAACAACTTTGAGTGTTTTTCACTACCATGATATACAAAACATAAAACTACATGTACTACATTTTACTAACACAGCAGCCTGCCCTATGGGCTACTGAGGGCCTACCTTAGGGGTGACTGATATGTAATAAAAGGGAAGTTTAAGGCTTGGAAAGGAGTTTTAAATGCCAGGTCAACATGACAGTGTGACACTGCGTTCAGGCTGCAATGGCAGGCCTGGGACACGTTTTAGAGAGCTACTTAGGTGGGTGGCACAACATGTGCTGCAGGTCCACTAGTAGCTTTTAATTTACAGGCCCTGGGTATATGGTATATCACTCTACATGGGACTTACTGGTAAATTAAAGATGCCAATTATGTATATGCCAGAAACCATGTTTGGGGGAGTGAGCACAGGCACTTTAGCAGTTGTTAGCAGTGGTAAAGTGCAGAGTCCTATGGCCAACAAAATCAAATTCAACAAAATTGGAGACAAGCAGGCAAAAAGACTGGGGGAAGACTACTTTAAGCCTGAGAAATCTAATAGCCCTGTACTTAAAAAAAAAATCTTTTTTGAGTATTGTTAGAAATGGGATTTCTGGATGGCTAGGGCCTGCTCCTAAGCCAGGAAGAAACCACCACTCTAGTCAGGGCAAGGGAGTTACACGCTGATGATAACCCCTGCTCAAACCCTTGGTAGCTTGACGCGAGCAGTCAGGCTTATCCCAAAGGCAATGTATAAAGCATTTGCGCAACACACACACAGCAGCAACACACTAGGCACACCACAAAAGGAACTCCACAGAAGTTTATATATAAAAATAGCCTTTGTATTATCCACAACACATTAGAATAGTAATCACACAATATACACTGTGCCAACTGACAGTAGGCAATATTTACAGGGGATTATATACACATGGCAGGGCCAATTGGGCCACTGTTAGAACCATCGCAAAGGAACAATAGCAAATGTAGAACACAACCAGTAACTACTGGCAAAATACTGTACTCAGCATTATATCCTGCAACATAAATCATATTATGCAATCAGTATCACATCAGATGTAAAATACATTATGCGCCAACTTCATAAGCCTAAACATATAAGACAATAACCTCACAAGCATAAATCATATTAGAGGCATGAATTACAATATGCAATAACCTCATAATCATAAATCACATTAGGCAATAACCTCATAAACCTAAACCTCAGATTAGGGAATAACCTCCTAAACATAAACACAGTATGCAATAATCTCATAATCAAAAATCACATTAGAGGCATAAATCTGGGTGCATAAATCACATTTTCTGGACACCACATAAATCACATTGGGGTCTAGCGCCCTATCAACCTAACACTGTCTCCCTAGCCAACTGGTCTTCTCAGAGGCCTCAAATGCCCTATGTAAATAATGTCAGGGCGTGCAGCAGCAGCAGCAGAATCCAAAAGTGTGCCATTGCGCTGGCCTAAACGTCTCAGCTGCCACTAATTGCTGTGCAGCTGGGAAGATACTGGGGGCACTGGCACTCACTGTACCCTCTGGGCCCCTCTAGGTTCTCTAAACAAATGTGGCCAATCATTGCAGCTGCCTGTGCTGGTGTGGTGCAGCTGGGAAAAAGAGATCAGCCCTGGCACTCCTCAAAATGTTCTCTTGGCCCCCACTGGGGCTCTACACACAAATATGCCACCCAAAATCGCAGCTGGCCACTGTCAGACGGGACAGCTGTGAAAAATAAATCCAAGACAAGGCAAGGGCACCACTGTGCCCACTGGACCCCCACCGGGGTCCTGAAAATGATGTGCCCATCGTTGGAGCGGCCCGCTCTCTGGTGGGTCCGCTCAGGCACCGACAATGTGCCTCGAGCGTGGCGGCATAAAATAGAGCCCCTACTCACCAGGCTCTGCAGGATCCTCTGGTGATGTTTAGGGACTCTCCTCATCTCGCGCTAAAGGCGGGCAGGCACACATACAGGGCAGGCCCCTATCACAGGACCTCCTTCCAACTTACGGGAGCCCTTCTCACTTTGCCCGGTCCTCTTCCCTGGGACCTGGACTTCGGCCTGGAGGCCGCAAGGCTCCGGATGTGCGTAGCGGGTGTAGGCCCCACCCCCAACCAGGCAAGGCCACCTGGCTTCGGGGTCGTGCTTAGCAGCGGCCCAGCGAGGATTTCTTTTGGCAGCTCCTTCATCGGCCGCAATGCGGGGTGGGCACCTGCCTTTAAAAAATACTCACATAAGTAGGTTGTATACCCACCAACAATGCCAAACACGGTGTGGGCACCCTTGAAAAGCTGCAAACTGGGGGGTGGGCACCCGCTCCTTCCCACAGCAATGTGGTGGAATCCCTATGTCGGGATGCCCTCTCCAGACCTCTTTTTCAGGGACATTATAGTATAGCGCTCATGAGGCATTAGAAGTAAAAGTCCAAGGCAAAGTTCTAGGTCCATGGGGCAAAACTGGGCCCAGTGAGGCCACCACACAGGGCCCTCCAGCAGGGAGGCAAGCCCTTGTGGCGGTTCCTCCTTGGCCCCCAGCTTGCAGCAAGCCCCCAGAAAGTCCAGAAACAGCACACCTTTCATGGCGTCACAGCCACTACATTTATAGGTCACATTCATTGTCTGCAGTACAGGACTAGGGGGAACCAGCAAAGCCTGGTTCAGGGGGGAATTGGAGCACTTTGCTTACAAGGCTCCTCTTCCCCTTCGTCAAGTGGGGGCTCGATGATCAGTCACACCGCAGGGGGCAGAGCCTGCATTGTACAGGCTAGGCACAGACCTATTCAGGGGATTACTCCTCCACTACTCCCAATGCAGATGTCCCATTCAGCATAGTGCTGACTCACCCTGCCCCTCCCGGAGCCCCACACACCTCCCAGCCCCTGTCACTCAACAGCCATACATGCAATTCACATCAGGTAGGCAGACTCATAGCACACAGAAATGCCAACTTCTAAAAGTGGCATTTCTAATATAGTTATAATAAACCTGCGCACACCAATGCGCAGCATATATTATTACAATTCCAAATATACTAAACTTGACCACGCTGCTTCTCTCATATCAGGAATTACCACTGAAACACTTATCAGGGAATCCCCAATGCATTCCTATGGGATGTCAGCAGTGAGAAACCAAAATGGCTGTTTGTCACTACCAGGACATGTCCCACCCTTAAGGTACATGTCCTATCTCTCACCTACAATGTACCCTGCCCATAGGGCCTACCTATGGGGTGACTGACATGTAGTGAAAGGGGGGTCACAGACATGGCACACACTTTAGGTGCCGTGTCACAGCTGCAGTAACACTGAGCGCACAGGCCCTGCAATGTCAGAGGCCTGAGATAGGTTTGCAAGGCTACTTTGGTGTGTGGCACAATCTGCGCTACAAGCCCACCAGTAGCATTTAATTTATCAGCCCTGGGTATATGAGATACCACTTTACAAGGGACTGACAGGTAAATTAAATATGCCAAAAAGATGTAGACCAATCTTACCATATGTAACACAGAGAGTGCACACACTTTACGCTGGACAGCAGTGCTAAAGTGCCCAGAGGCCTAAAACCACCAACACTATGTCAGACAAAAGGCTAGGAGAAAGGCAAAAAGTTTAGGGATGACCCTGCAAAAAAAGGGCCAAGTCCAACAAGTATGTTTTACGATTAACATGACAGTCAGCCCTCTACTTGATCTACTGATTAGAGAGCCTGTCTTTGGTATGCACAAGGCTCTTTATATGCTCCCCTTAGCTGGTTATTTTCTGGACATTCTGTATATGTTTACTTCAAGGCCCCCTTGTTATTGCAATGGTGCTCTATCAGTGGTTCATTCATGCAGTTCAGCATCAGGACTCTCCTGCTTGCAGCTGTCCCTAGGATCCACTATAATTAAACTGGAGATGATGGTCCTTACGCATATGACATGGCTGAACAATCGAACTTTGGGGCATATTACCAAGCAATAGCGATAATTATCGCTATTGCTTGGTTAGAGACAAAAATTTACCGCTGAGCTGCGGCGATTTTTATCGCAAATAAACCTTGGTATTACCAAGGTTTATCGCAAATGCGATAAAAATCGGCCGCAATGCATGAATATCGCTGAAAAGTCAGCGATATTCATGCATTACCGAGCTAATGCTCTTAGCCATGTTATCCACCTCCCGTTGGATAACATGGCTAAGAACTGCTCAGGGCAGGTGTTAGCTTTTGGAGATATTCGCGCTTAGCGCGAATATCTCCATAAGTTGGTAATAGGAGATAGCGATGTTAGCGACTGTTTCCAGTCGCTAACATCTTGGCACGCCCACTTTGCATTAGTGATAAATATCACTGACATGCAAAGTGGGGCACAAGATGGTCGCTATCTCCTACTAGCTGTCGCTAACTGGTGTTAGCGACAGCTAGGTAATAGGGAGATAATTTTATCTCCGCTTTCTTGGCTTTTAAAGCCAAAAAAGAGGAGATAAATCCCTTGATAATATGCCCCTAACTTCCTTCCTTTTCCCTTCGACATTCTCATTTGCGTTACCATTCTAATCCACGATTATTATCATTTCTTTTGACATCGCTGTATGCTGAATAGGTCCGTTTCATTGTTTCATTCCATCTCATTCAATTTGGGGTGGAGCAGTAACAAGTTTTTGTTCAAATACGATTTTCTGTCTGTGTATGCAGTAAAACACGCGTTACATTTACATGCGCTATGTAGTTAAACATTTGAGTTGTCTTGTGAAGCTGTGACAGTTGCAGCTTCCTGGGAGTCGTTCTGACGTTCTTTGCGAATTCCTGAAAAACTGTACTTATGTGTAATACACAGATGTAAGCTAAAGTCCACGCGCGACTCTTCCAAGGTGAAGTTTGTCTGTCGAACCTTTTAAGATTTTTTTTTTAAAGATTTGTCCGACGGAACTGGGCAGATTGTGGAGAACGAATATGCACAGCACACATCTATGTAAATCGTGCAAAAACGGTTGATGTCTGATATACAACGAAGAAATGTATACTGTAGTAGATCAAGCAGGACATGAAGGCGGTGCACTGAAGGGGACAGATGCTTGCGGCCCTTTGCACATTAATTGGTCAGGCTGTTTCCTGCTTGAGGCAGCAGGATTGTATCGATTGGTGCCCTAGCACTGCAGCTAGTTGACTGGCCTTAAGAGGCTCGCATTCAACCTTCGCGCTTTGGGGGAAATGCGATATTCTTGTTATAAAAGAATGAACAAATAGTAACAATTAGCCGCACTTGCACTGAACACGCACCTGGCCCGTCTCCGAGCTGCCATCAGCCACAGAAGTGTGAGCGTTTCCTCGTCTTGACAGCAACATAAGAGAGACGCACGTGCACAGGGCCCACAGCTCTGACGTCCCATGCATCAACTAGATTGCATTTTGTAGATGTGCTGAATGCGTGCACATTGCACCCAGGAGACACCCTGAAAGCAATAGAGCTTTCCTTTAATAAACAACTATAGACAACTTAATAAATCCCATGCAATGTGAAAGCTAACATAATAATAATTCATGAGCCGGTCTGAATATGGAATATAATTTAATTGTGGAAAGGTAAAGGGAAGGGGAGTATTTGACTACTTTCAAAGAATCTGTTGATACAGAGATATAATAAAATGTAATGGTCTAGCTGATGGCAAACCCCCTTAGCACAGATGACCCCTTATTAACTGAGTTGGCATACCATATTAGACTATAAGAAAAATATACTGCACATCTATTTATGGATTTCATCTCATTATTCTATTAGGTCAACTGCCACTTAAAACACGATTTTCCTTATAACGTAGGTCCACTGGAACTGCAAACTCTGGTACAGAGGTATTCAACTAAATATCATTTACTTGTTATGGATGAATACAAAATATGTTTGTATTCACATTTTTAATTGTTTTAAATCACGAAAATGTTTTCTATTCAATTAAACACTTTTAAAAGGTAAGTATCTTGCCTCAATTTCAACGTGATAATCCAAATTCTATTCATTTTAATGAAAAAAGGTCTCTGTTGAAAAGGTTTTATTGAATATCTCAATGGCATATAGAAATTAAATGAGCATCAGACTTTCATCTTACTTCGGTTTGTGATAATTTGCCTTCACCTTCAAAACCCCAGAGCTACGGGACGGCTTTGATGTCTCTTCTGACCATAACTCAAGCCCATCTCACATTGAGGGAGAACAGCTACAGGCTGGGTACAATATTTCTCTTAAGAAGTGGTAGAAAATAATAATTATAGTAAAATTTAATGTATGTTTGAAAATCATACACGGAATACAAAGTGAGATTCATTAAAATGTCAATTGAGAGGTTAAATATATAACCATCATTGACATTAGACATTGAGGAGAACGAGACATAAAATAATGATTGAGGAGCCGAAGGACAAACGTACACAAATAATTTAAGATGTTGCTCGCCACGCTAATTAAACTTTAACTAAATCTTTGTGAATCACTAGTTTTATTTCACTGACAGCATCCAATGAGCTGAGGGTCTAGTTCACTAAGATGTTTAAGACAATCCTAAGCCAGGAAACATGGGCCCAAGGTACAAAGTTTACTAAGCTTCCTGCGTTCAATTAAGTTAAACTTAACACTGCATTTAGAGATAATGTGCAATCTTAACCAATCAATCAGTTAATCAATCAGGATTTATAAAGCACAGATAATCACTCGATAAGGTATCCAGGTGTTTGCAGGCCCTGGAAGCATATTCAAACAGCCAGGTCTTGAGGGTGATTCGGAATTCCAAAAGTGAGGTGAAGGTCTGGAAGTGCATTCGGAGGTTGTTCTAGGTTTTTGCTACGATGTGGGAGAAGGAGCATCCTCCTTGTCTGCTTTGGTAGATGCAGGAAATATGGGCAAGTGAAAGGGCGTGGAGTGTAGTTTTTCAATGGTTGGTGGGAGAAACAGTTGGAACACCGCAGTCTTAATCACAGTACCAGGGTTGGAGGTGTTGAGGGCGTTGACCCAACATGTTTCTGAGATTTCATTCCTCTGCCGGTAGGGACGTTGTTCATCTTGGTAGAGGGGGCTGGAAATGCTAAAGTGGACGAAGGAGTGATCAGTCCATGTGAGTTCTGTGACATGTTTGTATTTGACCCAGTTGCTGGAGGTAAAAATTGGGTCCAGCGTGTGTCCTGAGGTGTGTGTATGGTCGTGGATGATCTGGGACAATATGAAGGTGCTTATACTGTTGAGGAGTTGTGCAGTGCTGTTGTCACTGAGTTCGTCGATGTGGACATTTTGGAAGATCTACTCCTTGGAGTCTAAGGCTAGGGGCACATGAAGCCTGTGATGTTGTTGCTGAAGCCGGAGCAAGGGTCAGCATGTTGGCATGCAAGGGTGCCTCTGATGGTTGTCTTGTCATCTGTGTTGAGCGTGAAATTGAGATGTTCCATGGGGGTGGCGGTATTGTTGGTGGTGGCGGGACACTGTATGGTCTCTTCGTAGATGATGGCTGTTCCTGCTCCTGGCTTGTTGGTGAGGTCCTGGTGAGTGATTTATATCCAACAGGGATCATGGTGGCAATGTCTGGGGCAGATGTGGGTTTAAACCAGATCTCAATGAGGAAGCCAATGCTGGCTGCAAGGGTGGCAACGAGGTCCTATAATTCAGTGGAATGCCTGCATAGTGAGTGTGTGTTGAGAAGGGTAGATGCAAGTTACTTTTTTGTTCAGGTGGTGTCTGTGGTGTGTTAGAGGGGGGTCTGGTTGATGGGCTGTTGTATGTGCAGTGGCAAATGAAGTGGTATTGTGTGCAGTTTAAAGACCCTACCGTGGAGCGCGGGTCAGCATGGTGGCAGTGTCTGTTGCGGTGTGTAGGGTCAATGGTGTAGAGCTCGGCGATGGTGTATCTTCAGGAGGGGAGAGGGCCAGGAGTTGTGGCACTCTGTGCTGTGTAGGCTTTGCAAGTTCCCCATAATGTTACAAAAATGATCAGAGGGATGTTCTAAAAGAGAAACGAGAAAGGCATGCCAACTGTTGCTAAACTGCAACACAAACATATCTTGGTGTATCATACTCCCTGCACTGATATTTGGACAACTATGAATGGGGAAGGAGGTCTAGATAAAAGCACTTTTTAAAAAGAAATCAGAACAAAGGGTGTGGCTTGACTTCAGACGAAGATGGTGGCACATGCTTTCTGCCTGAGAGGTGTCTGAGCGGCTTGGAGGATGCCACTCTTATCTTTTCCTCGGCTTGGTAGCTCGTAAATAATGCCCTGCAAGGAACGCTCTTTCTCCCTCAGGCTTTTGATTTACGGCGTGCTGAGGAAATGCGCTGAAGCAAGATGGCAGCCCTCTCCACACATGTACTCTGAAGATTAACAACGTTGATGAGGCATGGCTTCGAGTATTCAATCAAGAATAGATCATATTTTTCTCTTCCGCCATCTTACCTAATCTTTACATGGTGCAGATATCGGTACCATTTTAAATTCTGATCATGTTACAGTGTCAATTCAATTAGATCTTTTACCTAAACAAGACTTTCTCAAAAGATGGAGATTTAATAATTCTTTACCGATGGATGCTGAGTTTACTTCCTCCTTTTCTTCCTTCTTTCATGAATATTTTCATTTGAATCTTTCCAATACTATTTCCTTTAGTACCATTTGGGATGCTTTTAAAGCTTCAGCTTGAGAATTTATAAAAAATGTTGTCCGAAAAGAATGGATAGCATCTCAGGCTTATTCCAAAACATTACTTCAGAACACAGAACACCTTGATCACATTTATTACACTTCCCGTGCACAACAGTCCTTGCATCAATTTATTACAGCTAAACTATGTTTTAATAAAGTGTCCACTGACTACACTTTGTCTTATCTTCTTCAATCTAGTACCAAATTTTCTGGGGGTCAAAACAAATATGGCAAGTTGCTAGCAAATTATCTTAAAATTAAACAAAACAGACTACTTATTGAATCTATCGCAGATGGTAATGGTCTTGCTTACTCCGGTACTCATAAACCAGATTTTTCTTGCATTGATTTCCCATCTTTGGAACAAGAATTGACCCTTTCAGAACTGAATCTTGCTATGCTTTCCCTCCAAAAATAGAAAGCCCCTGGTGGTTTTACTGCTGAAGTTAATTCCCATTTTTCTCAAATTACTTACTTAACTCAATCTTTCTCTGACTCTTCTATGTTATCTGGTTGTTTTCTTTAAGCCCTTATATGTCTTATCCCAAAAGATGGCAAAGATGTGTGTTACTGCAAAAATTACAGGCCCATTTCTTAGGTTAATTTAGATTTAAAAAATGTTGGCAAGGCACTCACCAACAGATTACAATCTCTTTTGCCTAATCTTATAGGGAAGAAGCAGTCAGGGTTTATCTCAGGTAGATATCTTTCAGACTATACCTTCTTGTTCTTTGACATTCTGTCTAAATCTGCTGATCTCCCTAAACCCGTGGCAGCCATTGCTTTATATGCTGAAAAGTCTTTTAACAGGGTTAACTGGTCTTTTTTCTTTCATGCTCTCTGTTGGTTTGGTTTTGGACCTAAAATGATTAATCTTGTTTCCCTTTTGTACTCTGCAGCACAAGCTGCTATTTGTGATAATGGCCTCACTTCTGCTTTCTTCCACTTGGGTAGGGGAGATAGACAGGGATGCCCTTTATCTCTGTTTCTTTTTAATTTGGCACTTGAACCTTTTCTGTCCCGAATTAGACAAACCCCTCATAATATTGGTTTTCCCTACCACGATCAACATATCAAAGTAGCTGCATATGCAGTTCATGTTTTGTTCTTTATGTCAAGCTCTCACTTTTCCATTCTTGCTTTTTCATCAGAGGTTGCAGCTATAATTTGGTTCTGGTTATAAGTTGTATTTTGACAAATGCAAAATTTTACTCTTAACCCCTTCAATACTCATGACTGCGCCGTTCCGTCATGAGCAACGGTGGGCATGTGCTCATGACGGAACCACTCTGTCATGGCTCCCACCAATGGGCGAAGCGCTGGCGCTCCCCCCATGGACAGCCCATCTACACCCCCTAAGCAGGGATGGCAGCGGAAGAGTTTCCGCTGCCACCCTGACCCCCCCTCGCTGATTCTGTGACTTCAGTGTGCACAGCGTGCGCCGACGTCATCAGGTAGCGCTGGAAGCCATTTGCTTCCAGGTGTCCATGGAGGAAAAAAGGTTAATTTCCTTGCTCCGGTATGGGGGGGGGGGGGGTTTGTGATGCATTGATGCATCCGGGGAGAGGAAAGAGTTTTTCCTCTCCCCTGATGTCTCAATGCAGGGCATTCCTGCTGCACGGTTGCGCACAGCATCGCAATCGTGCAGCAGGAATGCCCCCACGAGACACCAGGTATGTTTTTTTATTTAAAGGAAGTGACCGCTTGGACAAGCGTTGTTGTGTTTCTATCTAGGACCCTAATTCGATATTCCTGATTTATGCCCTTATGTGGTTATAAAAAATAATATCCTTATAAAGGCATAAGAATCATATCCATATTTAGTAATAGCCCATGCAGTCCAAATACGGCAAAGCTACTCCCCTAGACTCCTAGAAAGTACAACGCGTTTTATAAACAAACCAAGCCTCCAGCAGTCCGGGAAATCCCCCTGCTCTTGTTTTGATTTGCACAAGAACTTCTAGGGGCTTATTTATGAGCCCTTGCGTCCCTTTTACGCCGCTGGTGCGTCAAAAAAAGTGACGCACCAGCGGAGTAAAATATTTACCTTGTTGCACTATATTTACAAAGTGACGCATCTACGTAGATGCGTCACTTTGTAAACCCCTGCGCCACATTATACCTGCGCCAGGTATAATGTATGCAGAGGGGGCGTTCACCCGCAAAAAGCCTCGTAATAGTGACGCAGTGAAATCTATGAGATTTCACTGCGTCACTTTTAGGATGCTGTTGCGTCAAAATCTTGCGCCTGCCTCACAGCAGGCGTAAGACTGACGCAAGCCCTATCACATGGGGCTTTCCCCATGTGAAAGGACACATTGCTGGAGTTGCGTTACTTTTGTGACACACTCCAGCAATGCGTCACTTTTGCGCTTACAGATACGTCAGAAATACTGACGTATCTGTAACTCCTTGCGCAATGATGCGTCATACTGTAAATATGACGCATCATTGGTGGTGCAAGGAGGGCGTAGTGAAAAGTGACGCATCGCTGTTTTCACGCAGCGATGCGTCACTTTTCATAAATGAGGCCCCTAGAGTCCAGCAAGAACTGTTAGTTCTTAGTGACGTCTTATGTCCAACCTTACGTCAAACCCAACATCTTGCAGGTATAAATATACCAACGTTGCCTTAAGCAAACGCACGGTTGTTTGCGAGCAGAGCGGCTATCTACTTGCCCGGAAGCCCAGCTGATGCGAGGAGCCGAAGGACGCCGCCCCTTCCTTTTGACGCACTGAGAAAGACGCTGTCTTTTTTTCCCGCCGAGAAAATCCAGCTCCGGTGTTTCCAGTCACCCTTGCGGGTTGCTGGGAGATCGAGTCCTGAGAGAGAGATACAAGGCCTCCTACATTCTATTACCAAGGTACGGAGGTGACTAAATCCTTAAGAGAATTCTTGATTCAGATTCCTTGGCAAAAACCAACTTAACTTAAAACTGCTACTTACTTACTCCTTCCCACGTATTAGGCTTAGGTCAGGTACACCGGGGTAGGCGTAGATTAGAAGCACCAGTTGAGTACGTTAGTTAATGTTTTATGTATGTATATATTTTATCCATTTTAAAGTATCATATGGCTAAGAAACCATATCAATGCTTTTACAGTATTATTTCATTATACTCCTTTTACTGTACGCACTTTACTTCATGATAAGATTTGCAATAGTGGCAATTCATTTCTCTTGCATGAGAAAGAAGACTGCTCAATAAATAACACCTTTTATTGAAAACGCCCGTCTCTCTATTTCTCTGCACTCTGGTGAAACTAAGTATGCACGATTGACTGAGTGAAATAACCGTCTATTGTTTTCACACGACTCTAGAGATACACTCTTTATTCTGAGGGAGCAAAGTTGTCATGTTTATGCGGTTGTTAGAAGCTAATACCTTCTTGTCTAAATCAGGAGAGTTAACTCTTTTCTGAATATTCGAGAAAGTTTCTAGTGACCTCTGAGCTAGCTGGCAAAACTAATTAAGTCTAATATAGTCAGTAGAGACCTAGTCGACCTCAGTCCTACGTCTACACTGCTGTTTATATTATTCCAATGCACAGAGCCTATTGGGAATATAGGAACTACACTACATGGCGCCCAACATTTGGTAAGGCGATAATCTAATGCAAGACATTAGAGTAACTCAGTCGTGCTTTTTAACACAGACTCTTTTCCCGTAAAAACTCCAAAAGACGTCTTGAGTGGGTAAAAGGTTAAAATCCGCCAGAACTTAGTAGAAAGAGATTCCTATGTATAGTTTTTGGTTTAGTCAACGTTGAAGGATACAGTGTTCCAAAATATTGTGCACCTAATCTTTGTTTCCCTGAAACTTGATCTGCAACAAAACTTTCTGTCAGTAAAATGGTGGAAAGTGATGATGAAACAGAGAGAGCTAGAATAGCAGCTCAACTCCTAGCGGAAGACACAAGTCTCCAAGGTGAAGACCCGAATGTTATAATCATTCCGGTAAATGTAAGAAGAACTATAACTCTTAAACTTATAGAAAATGGACTATCATCGAGAGGTGGTACAATCATATTCGTGGTAGAGGCCCATGAATAACGGTAGACAAAGGTATTCTATTCATGGATACATTTTCCAGCAGCAAACGCTGTAACACAAGACTTCCACTATTACAAAATAGAGGAATCTCCGGATGAATACACTCCTTTCGAGGACGTTGAAATCCCACTAACTTACCAAGAGCACCTGCTCTGGTTTAAAGGCGCCCTAAAACATCAAAATCACATCAGTAGGCTCGGTCCACTAGGTAGACCAGGAGCCACATGGCCGGTTCTAGCCAGCTACACACCACATCCAGACATTGAAACAATGTCAGACCAGCTAAAATTGCTAATTAAAATACATAGACAATTGGTCCAATATGTAATGCGGACTTCAACAGTCCAACCAGCAATAAAAATTCCACAGACCACCCCTCACCAGGGGAACACAAATAAAATCACACCACAGAATATACAATCAGCCATTGGCAAAATACCCGGAAAACGGGAACAAATTCAATTCAGGTTAGCACAAAAAATCACTCAGATAGAGGCAGTATTTCCAGATACTACGCCTACTGGGAAACACAGAATTCTGACTATCTGTCTTCCAATGGGGAACGCACCACATGTGGAGGACTGTGACACTTGGGGCACAGTCTTTGCTTCGATTTACACAAAAACACATGGTGTTCCGTCCATGGCGGTTATACTAGACGTACTAAGACAGATTTAAAATGAATACGGTCCAGAACCTGCTTTAACTCTGGGTATGAAATTACGGAATGACTTTAAGCAGGTCTTGGCTATATTATTAGCCAACATAAAAGGAGCAGCAACATCTGTGGCGATCCGCCAGAAATTGAAAGAAACAGATATAGCAGAACAACCTTTTGAACTTGCCAGAATCATAGAAAAATCCTATGAAGAACTAGGAAGAGATAGTTTGGGTGGGAAACCAGTAAAACCCCAACTAACTGAAAATCCTGAAAAAACCTTTATTAAAAATAATCTAAATACTCCGAAAAAGAGTTGGGATGGTAATAAACAATCCACTCCCAGAGAAAAACAATTCCAGTCCAGAAGAAGGTCTCCTCAACGGAGAGAAAGATCTCCGGACCGAGGACACAAATCTCCCCAGAGGGAGCCCTCTGAGAAAATATACAACCTTAGAGATAGGAATATACTGAGAAAACTTGATAGATTTCAAGATATTGATACACGTCCTTCTCGATCTTTTCAGACTTCCTCACAGAAATCGGAAAGAAGAGGACGGTCAGAACACAAGGAAGAGCACGTCAAGTCCAAAGACAAGGAACCTGCTCATCAAAATAAAAAATTACAATTTCCAAGAAAGAAGGTAGCCAGTATTAAAATAATAAAACATGCCGAGGATACTGAGGACACAACTGAAAAACGGAGAGTGGGCCCAGACAATGCTAGACAGCGCAGCAGAAGTGACAATAGCTCGCAAGATCCGGATGAATCTTCTGGAGACAGTGGACACGAATGAATACATTCAAGTGGAAACTGCAGACACCAGAGTTAGCAAACCCCATAAATTATACAAAATAACATTGCGTATAGAGGGGGACAAGACTAGGAAAGTAAGGGGTCTCTTTTGGGATAACCTTTCGAAAGGCTATGACATCCTGTTAGCTGAGAAAGACTGGCCACCAGAGTATGTCAGGGAGTGCCCTCATGGTGAAGAAATGATTATGCCTGCCTTCTCAAATCATATTCCAATTCATAAAATATACACTTGCAATAAAATGGGCAGTGGCCCAAGCCCCTGCATTATACAAAAATAATGTAGGATGGGATGTGGACCCTCATCCTCACAAAATCCAGTTAAAAAATCAGCCCACTGCACAAAGGCAGTACCCAGTTAAGCAAGAAGCTAAAAAACAAGTCAGGGTGATTTTAGATCAACTTGAATACCAGGGGGTGATTGAAACATGCACCTCACAAATGAACAATCCTTTGTTTCATGTCTCCAAGCCAGACGATTCATATCGTCTAGTTTTGGACTACGGACACCTAAACTCCTGTTGCAAAACATTTGCAGTACAAAACTCACACAGTGCTGCACTAATGAATAACATCGTGCGTAAAAAATATAAAACGACATTAGACATCTCTAATGGATTCTTTTGTCAAAACATTGCACCTGAAAGCAGGTATTTGACCGCTTTCTCCATAATGGGGTCACAGAAAATACTTCTGTTGACTCCCACAGGGATTCAAGAATAGCCCAGGATTATTCTCAGCAAGAGTAACAGAGTTACTACAAATATATGATGATGAGGCATTATCCTATGTCGATGACATCTATCTCACAGATGATGACCTGGAGACACACTTGAAAAGAGTGAACACCATAATACTTGGGTTTGCAGCTGAGGGTTACAAATTCAACTTTAAAAAGTCACGAATTGCCTATCTAACTGTCCTATTTTTAGGATAGGAATTATCAAGTGAAGGCAAAAGCCTAGCAGACAACTCTTTAGAGAAGTGTGCTGTACTCCAAGCACCTAAAACGCTGAAGAACTTACAATCAATACTATGTTTCCTGAATTTCGGAAGAACATACATTCTAAATTATGCAGAGAGGGTTAAACCTCTCTATGAATTAATAAAACCTGATTTCAAACCAATAAATTGGACTCAGAAACACACAGAAATTTTAAGATAATTGCAAACAGACATGTTAGCTAAAAAAAATTGCAAACACGCGAGAACGTACGCAACCTTGTAATCCGAGTCATCCCAGGAAGATGCGGATTCACGTACCTAACCTCTAATGAGGGAGAAACGGTACCAATAGCTTACAAATCACACTTGTACACACAAGATGTAATGAAATTCAGTTCTACTGAAAAAATTCTAATAGCGGTTCAAACTGCTGTAGCAAAAGAAAGAGACCAAGCCCAAGGCAGGAGAATAACTGTTTTAACAGCAGAATCAGCCCTTGAGGCATTAACAAGCCCACGCAATTTAACTGCCGTGGCATTAGATCCAAAATGGATACAATGGGAAAATTATCTTGCTGCAGAAGACGTGAAATACTATTTTGACCCGAAAATGAAAAAACTAGAAGATCTAGAATATGAAGAAGAATATCCTCTGCCAATCGAAATTCTGCCTCTCGAACAGTACACATGTGTAATCTACATGGACAGATTTGCACTACACTACGATGTAGAGAAAAAATCCCACAACGCAGCATGCGTGATTGTTAAAGGTCGCTGGCGCTTTGGTAAATTCAGACCAATAATAACCAAAACTGAATCACTCAGAAACGGTTCAGCTCAGCGAGCTGAAATAAGATCTTTAAAGATGGCGCTTGAAAATGCCGATCGCGAGTTCCCCACACTAATAGTGTGCGATTCGCATTACTGCGTCAAGTCTTACAATAATGACTTGCAGAACTGGGTTCAAAACGATTACAAAGGTGACACAGGTGCCACAATAAAACATAAAAAGCTTTGGGAACAAGTAGTTCTTTTGCAGAAAGAACTACAAAGGACTTACGTGATACATACACTGAGTCATCAACGTGATGGCGTTCACGTTGCAGGGAATTCATTGGCTAACAGAGCAAAAGCGGCAGCGGTTCAACCGGCTTCCGTAGTCACAAAAAAGCGTACTAAAAAACAAATAGATGGAGAAACCATGCTGGCGGTAAAAGCGTCTTTAAAAGGCGACTATGCAGCATTACCTCTCGGCTATCCACTCAATTATACATACATAATAGATGCAAACTCCGTTCCTTTTGCTCAAATCCCTGGAGTGGGGGATAGGGTAATTCCAAACACGAACAGGAGAATCTTCTTGATTGAAAACGCACACATGGGATTGGGTCTAAGACACTTAGAGATCGTGAAATCTCTAAAAGAATTACAATCAGAATACGGGTGGCCGGGGATGAGCTTGCAACATTACAAATTTGCAAAGGATTGTCCAGACTGCAACCGAGATCGCAGTCGTGAACCGGACCAGACTAGTGCCAGGACACCTCTAATAGAAAGTATAAGACTATACGCAAAAATCCAGCAGGAGAAATGCGATCCCATGAATATTAAGACTAGATTCACTTAAAATGCAGACACCAGCACTCGGCTGACGCCAAAACAGTTATAAAAGATTTGCGAGTCTTTATCCGCACATACGCAATTGGCATGCTACATTCTGACCAGGGTCCTGCGTTTAGCTCTAGGGCTTACAAGGAGGCCATGGCCAGCATGGGCATTGCATTGCGGTACTCTTCTCCATTCCATCCTGAGGGAAATGCGGTAGTGGAAAGAAAAAAACGTGACATAAAGCAATCTATAACGGCGAGGGTATTAGGTTCGGGTGATGGGTGAGTCAAACATTTAACAAGTGTCCAACGTAGTCTTAATAATCTGCCAAGAAATTCTCTAAAAGGTTTCACTCCATACGAACTATTGTTCGGTACTAAAATGCATATTCAGGATCTTGATTGTCACACTTCAGTGGTAGAAGAAAAAGCCTTTGATATCAAAGACTGTTTGGCTGTTTTACAGGACTTAAATGAAACAAGAAGAAGTCTGAGTAATATAAAGTTAAAGCCAACAGCCACTGAAGAGAAACCACCTGTCCCAGCAAGACCTGTCTGGATTCCAAAGATTGGGGATCTGGTCAGAGAAAAGATCGCGGTAAAGAAGGAATTTGGGCCTTCTTACAGAAAAGCAGTACCTATCTTTGCTGTCAGCGGAACAAGATAAGTTGTACTACCGCCCCTTGCTGGTAAAAAGGAGAACTGAGTTGTATCCATCGACCTGGTAAAAGCACAATCATGTGGCCAATAATAAGTAGTAGGCCCAGTGGACTCCCAAGAAATAGCAGAAGACCAAATCTTGCTACAATCCAAGAGGTTCAAACTGAGAGACTAATCACTTTTGATAAACCTGCAGTGAATAAAAAAGGACTATGCAACAAAGCCATGGAACTTGTGCCTCTTGAAACCAAAATTGAAACAGTTAGTCAAGAAACACATGTCTACAACGATGTAGCTTCAGACTATGCTAATGAAACAAAGAAAAATCCAAAAGCAAATAAAAATCCGGAAACAATTCCGACAATTGACACAACTGCATCTGGCTACTTAATCAATTTCGATGACTTTTCTGATGATCCAAGTGAACATGAAGAAACGCCAGCAACAAAAAACTTTCAAAGACAAAGTAACTGAACTCTGTCATTAACTCAAAGAAACCTATCTGATTTCTCCATGGATTGAATTTTGGATTGTGTTAGGTGTACTTTTTCTCTTGCTTTGGCTCATCATGGTTCTATGTTTGGGAAAATGTATTGAAGGAAAATACAGTACAATGGACACAGCAAGTCAGAACATCAACTTGGTCCTAAAGCCTCACAAGTCATCTCACATCGAGAAAAGAGAACTGTCATCAGTGAACATCACAGCCAATCCAATACCCGGTGGGGTAGCATAATACAAAACGGATTATGACATTTATGGCCCGATCGAGCTCTTGAAATATCCAAACCAGTTCAAGGTTTCATTAAGTGACTTTTTAAAACCAAGTACTTTCTCTGATGATTGGGACTTTGAAAATATTAATAATATGATGTCAGATTTAGTAATGTCAGCTAAATTCACAGAACATGATTATTTACAGCGTTCGTCAAATTATGAAGAGTTATATTGTTATAATCATTTTGGTCATCACTATTTGCATAAATCTGCACAACCTAGAATTGTTTTTAATTATGACCAATGGGAACATTGTGCAACACCGCCTAAAGGCAGCTCGAAAACATTTTATGAGAAATTCCCATACTTCTCAGGGTTTAACACAAGTGATGCAGAAACGTTTTATTTTAAGATGTTAAATAAGACAGGAATGAAAACAATGTTGACAAATACTAAATTGATTTATTCTGAAACATTTTATGAAAAAATGACTACATTTGGTTTTGAATTCTGGAAAAACAACATTGAAACAAAAACCTTCTGGGGTACAAAAGAATGGCAGGTGCAAGGTTTAGAAGCATTATTTAGAGCCTGCATGATCGACACCATTCAGCAAACAACCTGTCTTGGTCTAGCCAAGATAAAAGACTTAAATAAACCGTCTATTCCGAAGCCCATACCTGATAGTAATAGCACTACAGATGTGGAGATAGACGTATCCCATATTTTTCACCAAAACAGAACAAATCCTGATTGGAAAAAATGGTTGATCTGGCCCACAGACACAAATAACTGTCAAGATAGATTCCTGAGCAAAATACAGGGGTTCAAACAGAACAGGCCAGACCCAAGATACTCCTAGAGATAACATCCAGGGATAGTTACAACATACAGTGTAGGGAAACTATGCCTTGAGTGGCTACAGAAATCCACACTGGCTGAAATTAAGCAACACTTAACTGTACTTAAAGACGGTGCTGACTTGCGTGATTTCATACTGGGACCACGCAAACAGCGTCAAAAACGTTTCATATATGCCGGTATATACGCTACTTACAACGAGGCTTGGAAAGTAACACAAAGTGAAACAGCTGAAAAAATACGAGAAATTTATCGTATTAATTTTGAAAAATCACTTTCTGTAGTGGACAATGGGTTAACGACTCTGTCCTCCAGAATATATTCACTGGACAGCATTGTATCATCTGCTATTGATATAATAGAGCAGGACTTACTAATGTTACAACATGGTCAGTCCCAATTGCGTTCTATTGTACAACTTGGCTAGACGTTGCAAAATCTGCGTTCAGGCTACGTGCCATGGCGTTTAATCAACACAACGTCATTATTCTCTATCTTTAACCTTACTGATAAACAAATCAGTTTGGCACAAAAAGGAGCAGACTATATGATTCTGAGCATTGAAAAACTTGAGAGATTACCATTGACAATGTCAGAAAGACCTGTCATTGAATGGATAATACACGGAACGATTACAATTACAATAACAACTTTCCAGTTTAAGTATCACCAAAAATATATACCAGCAGGCCTGTATGAAAGGTTGGGTAAAGGATACATCAAGTCAACATGGAAATTACCTTATACACACAAATGTTATAGTGAAGGGAAAAAGGAGGTATTTCTTAGTGGTAACAATTGTAAAAAATCACTAAGCGGTACACTTCTGTGTCAAGGTATTAGCGTGCATGGAGCCTGCGAAGGGTCTTCAAATAACCTTTCATGTCACCTGCACAGCACTCCTGCAACACAGATAGAGCCTTTTTTCAGACAGCTTTCCAACGGAAGCTACGGTATAATAAGAGACCACAGCTGTTGTGGCATGGTGCCAGGAAAAGCCTATCTCGTGAGCGTTAGTTCCATGGTCACTTGCTGTAAGCAAGTATTGTATCCAAACAGCAATCCAGACATGGAGGCGGCAATATGGCCTTCTTTGAATATCTCTTCTATTCGAATTGATACTTTAAGCAGAATGAAGTCTATTATTTTACACACAACTGTGCCTTTAACCTCGTCCAAAGAGACGTATGAACTGCAAGTTGCAAGGACAGAGGCAGAGATACATTCCCTATTATCAACAAATTGCCCCGTGCATTTCGTAGATGTGTTAGGTCAAATCTTAAACATGTCTGATACAAGTGGCATCGCACATGTATTTAAGACAATTTTTTCGGGACTGTTAGCACCCTTTGAAACAGTTCTGGGCATTTTCCTGAATTTTGTCCATTCCCTTTTCGGCGGCCTGCCTATTCTTTTGGGACTCGAAGCAGGAATTTTATTTTTGATCCTTCTGCTCCGATATGGCAAGCCAAGCCACAGACAAAGCTCCAGCTACGATGGAAGAGACGATCCTAGCAATACGTTACCAAGACCGAATCACTAAAGTCATCGGATTAGCATTGCTAAGAGATCTGAATACAACATGGTTTCTTTCATTCAGACCCATCAGGCAGAATTGCATCTTACCTGTGCTTTGATGTCTGCTTTGCGGAGAAGAATGCGTGTTGGACATCTGTCTTACACTACCATCAGGAGTACCAATGGATATCGATACCTTGCTAGGTCCTGTAACGACTCGTGCATCGTGTTGTCCCCAGCGGCTACCTATTCTGATGACGGCATTCGTTGAGACTTCACCATTACGAGTAGGTGGCGGTGAAGTACGAGAGGAAAGCAGCACCAAACAGGTACAACCTTCTGTGAGCATTGCTGATCCAGACATCGATGATAGCAATCATTCTCACATGTGCACAATTTCAACTTTTTCGAACTTGGTTGAACTTTCACCTGATGTCGTAGACCAATTTTTTCCAAGTCTGTCTGAAATGATGTTCTCTCCAGTCAACGAGAATAACTTTTAAAACAACGAGCATACAGCGTTCCCTGAACTCTGAATTCGGCCTTCAGTTTTGATAAACAAAAGCTACTGAAAACATTTGGAACTATTTTTTCCCCTGAAAGCGAAATTATTATTTTTTTCACTTCCAAAATATTTACATTTTTTCTGGCACATGGTAATCTGCTTAAAGTAGAACTATTCTTAGAGAACAGAGCTTCTATTTTTGGAACTCTAGAGACAATATTTTACCTCAGCCTCTAGCACATGTACAGCATTTGTATAAATATGTGATGAAATGGTCTTGGCCTTCTTTTCTGTATTTTTAGAGCCATTTCATGTGTAATGTTCGCAATTCATTCGGCTGATATATATATATGCATTTAACTGAATGATGACACTGCTTAATAGGCGTACAGTACCAATACTCATTTTCGTGTATTTACCATATACCATTTCAAATACGATTTATGCATTTTGGGGTGGGTTGGAAAACACACATGCATCGTTATATGTTTAATATTGCTTAGTTTTTAGTAATGATGGACATTAGTACGTGGAGTGGGTGTTGTGTTTCTATCTAGGACCCTAATTCGATATTCCTGATTTAGGCCCTTATGTGGTTATAATAAATAATATGCTTATAAAGGCATAAGAATCATATCCATATTTAGTAATAGCCCATGCAGTCCAAATACAGCAAGGCTACTCCCCTAGACTCCTAGAAAGTACAACGCGTTCTTTAAACAAACCAAGCCTCCAGCAGCCCGGGAAATCCCCCTGCTTTTGTTTTGATTTGCACAAGAACTTCTAGAGTCCAGCAAGAACTGTTAGTTCTTAGTGACGTCTTATGTCCAACCTTACGTCAAACACGGCATCTTCCAGGTATAAATATACCAACGTTGCCTTAAGCAAACACACGGTGGTTTGGAGCAGAGCGGCTATCTACTTGCCCGGAAGCCCAGCTGATGCGAGGAGCCGAAGGACACCGCCCCTACCTTTTGACGCACTGAGAAAGACGCTGTCTTTTTCTCCTGCCGAGAAAATCCAGCTCCAGTGTTTCCAGTCACCCTTGCGGGTTGCTGGGAGATCGAGTCCTGAGAGAGAGATACAAGCCCTCCTACATTCTATTACCAAAGTACGGAGCTGACTAAATCCTTAAGAGAATTCTTGATTCAGATTCCTTGGCAAAATCCAACTTAACTTAAAACTGCTACTTCCTTACTCCTTCCCACGTATTAGGATTAGGTCAGGTACACCGGGGTAGGCATAGATTAGAAGCACCAGTTGAGTACGTTAGTTAATGTTTTATGTATGTATATATTTGATCCATTTTAAAGTATCACATGGCTAAGAAACCATATCAATGCTTTTACAGTATTATTTCAAAATACTCCTTTTACTGTACGCTTTCGTTTTTCAAAACTTTATTCGATTCTGGCAAGAATCATAAAAGTCAAAACAATACATTTTAAAACATGGTTTGAAATTCATTTGAAAACAGTTTTGACCTATAACACTAATTTAGTAAAAAACATTTGATTATATAATCACAGTTGTAGCCCATAGCTTTTCCATCCGATTAGGTTAAGTTAATCATAAGTTCCTGATGCCTATAGAAAAATCAAGGGCAGAAAAATCATAAACAACAATATAGATGGGCTACAAAACCAATTCATAGAGCCGAAATTAACCATACCGTTTTCTAATCAATAATGACACACGTATAAAATTTAGCATTGCACAACAAACATCAGATGTGGACAAGGTTAACAAATGGTCATAACCCTCTTTATAATGGCATGGTTGCTTTTCCTTAAGGATCGGCTTAATAAACCTGATTCTCGGATCCTTATATAAGGGGCAAAAGAGAACAAAATGCATGGTACTTTGGCTAACTCTATTGTTACAGGGACAGGGGGGCAGTCTCTCACACCAGCTCCCCTGTTTTGGAAACGCAAAAAGAAAATGCAAAATGTGTAACCTAAACCTTGTCAAATAGAATCGCCATTGCACATGATTTGTAAAGGTTAAATAAAACTGATGCTGAAAAGTAACCTTAAAAGTGTGAGGGCTAACCAAGGAATGCACAAGTGAGGATTTCCAATAACTTAATTTGATAACAGATTTAATATCTCCCCGAATATTTTCCGGGTTATCAAAGATGTCACCAAGGCCTATTTTGTGGAGTGTTGTATTAACATAGCGTAGCCACGGGATCTTATTCGTGTTTGTCAATTTTAAACAATCCCGAAGGATGTCTCTAGACAACTGTAGATCCTCCGATAGCCATATTTTACCCCATAATAATAGGGGGGAAAGGTGTATGATGTCGCTCACATAACTCAGACCTATCTCCTCATGGGCAAATCTATTTGAAGAACTTGATGGAATAGCCAATAGACGCTTTAAAAATTTGTTCTCAGTGGTTTGTATTATGCCAGGGCTTTCGATTCCCCAAACCCCTGCCCCATAGGTAGCTACCTATTATAGGAAGTACAGGAGGTAACCCATAGACCACGTTGGGGAGGGTGCGTTATGTAAACAAGAACAGGTCCCAACAGGTATTATTTAAAAGACTGTTTCAGTAGGAGTATGCCACAGGCATTACTAAGAACAGAACACAAGGAGTCAGAGGAATTGAACAAAGGGTGGTATTATTCACCAAGGACAAGGGGTAATGCATTTACAGTTTAAGACAGCACTGTAAAGATTAGATCTTGTGACAACCCAGTGGCACTTGGTGCAAGGTGCTATATACAGTTTGAAGTGAAATGAGAAGTGCAAGTGCTTTTAAAAACAGCATAAGTGGCGCATACATGAAATTATGTACATCATTTAAAGCTTCAATTACAGAACAAGTTACAATCACTTGGACAATAGTTTTCCATAAAAGCTTTAAGTGTGATATGCGTCGTATGGTTCAAGCTGTGTGGTCGACGGCGTTTCGATCCCCTTGATTTAGGATCGTCATCAGGACGGGGTTGTCGATAGGTACAGTGCTGTGGACAAAGGAGGGGAGTAGTGAGCAAGGGCAATTGGCGGGCGGGGAGGGGTAGGTGAGGGGTGGGGGATAGGTAATTGACTGAATCGTATTAGACCTATCGTGAAAAAGGGGGCCGTGACTGTAGTGGTGGCCAGAAAGGGAAGGAGGGTGCTGTTAGGGGTGACTAATGTGGAAATTTGGCCCGGCGGGGAGGAGACCCTTGAGTGGAACGGTGAACCACATATAGGGGATTACACTTACAAGGTGCCTGTAATGGAGGCGAGGCTGGCGGCACACACGGTTGTTGATAGCGTCAATTTACTGTGAAAGAAATATTGACGTGAGTATTAAATAACAGGGATGTCACAGGAATTATGAGGGGCGGACTGGCGATATGATTACCTGATCGCGTTCCGTCCTAGAGCTGCTCGCAAGGTAGGGCAGCGTCTGGAAAGAGAGAGCGCGCATGCGGTCAGTGAGGCTGATAGGCGCTCCGTGATAGAGCTGGAGTTACATCCTAAGTACGATCTGGGAGTGTGGCCCCTCCGAGATGCTCTTACCAGAAATCAGGTACAGCTCAGAGGCAGGCGCTCATCTGGCGTGGCTGATCGGCAGTAAATGCGGGAACAGACCGCGCATTACCTGTGTCCTGGGTTATGTCCAGGCTGCTGTGGGACGGGGGGGGGCGCGGTTTGGGCCGAAAGCGCCATTTGAGTTGTTTTACCTTTTGATTACACAAAATTGCTGATAATTTCCTTTTTACGTGACTGCCGGTTTTTGACGGCGCTCAGATACTGCTTCCCTTCCTGTTTTGCTTGAGTTTCCATGGGAACCCTCTCCCACACCCAACCACTCTTCCCCGGCCCCTCCCATTCCCGCCCCCGTCCCTCTCCCTTGCCCAATGACCTCGCGACACATCCCCCACCCCGCCCTTGGCTCACGCCCAAACCGCGCCCCCCCCCGTCCCACGGCAGCCTGGACATAACCCAGGACACAGGTAATGCGCGGTCTGTTCCCGCATTTACTGCCGATCAGCCACGCCAGATGAGCGCCTGCCTCTGAGCTGTACCTGATTTCTGGTAAGAGCATCTCGGAGGGGCCACACTCCCAGATCGTACTTAGGATGTAACTCCAGCTCTATCACGGAGCGCCTATCAGCCTCACTGACCGCATGCGCGCTCTCTCTTTCCAGACGCTGCCCTACCTTGCGAGCAGCTCTAGGACGGAACGCGATCAGGTAATCATATCGCCAGTCCGCCCCGCATAATTCCTGTGACATCCCTGTTATTTAATACTCATGTCAATATTTCTTTCACAGTAAATTGACGCTATCAACAACCGTGTGTGCCGCCAGCCTCGCCTCCATTACAGGCACCTTGTAAGTGTAATCCCCTATATGTGGTTCACCGTTCCACTCAAGGGTCTCCTCCCCGCCGGGCCAAATTTCCACATTAGTCACCCCTAACAGCACCCTCCTTCCCTTTCTGGCCACCACTACAGTCACGGCCCCCTTTTTCACGATAGGTCTAATACGATTCAGTCAATTACCTATCCCCCACCCCTCACCTACCCCTCCCCGCCCGCCAATTGCCCTTGCTCACTACTCCCCTCCTTTGTCCACAGCACTGTACCTATCGACAACCCCGTCCTGATGACGATCCTAAATCAAGGGGATCGAAACGCCGTCGACCACACAGCTTGAACCATACGACGCATATCACACTTAAAGCTTTTATGGAAAACTATTGTCCAAGTGATTGTAACTTGTTCTGTAATTGAAGCTTTAAATGATGTACATAATTTCATGTATGCGCCACTTATGCTGTTTTTAAAAGCACTTGCACTTCTCATTTCACTTCAAACTGTATATAGCACCTTGCACCAAGTGCCACTGGGTTGTCACAAGATCTAATCTTTACAGTGCTGTCTTAAACTGTAAATGCATTACCCCTTGTCCTTGGTGAATAATACCACCCTTTGTTCAATTCCTCTGACTCCTTGTGTTCTGTTCTTAGTAATGCCTGTGGCATACTCCTACTGA
This sequence comes from Lissotriton helveticus, assembly GCF_964261635.1. Classification (NCBI taxonomy): domain Eukaryota; kingdom Metazoa; phylum Chordata; class Amphibia; order Caudata; family Salamandridae; genus Lissotriton; species Lissotriton helveticus. The sequence goes on from NC_136063.1 coordinate 1,974,799,380, forward strand.
AACAGTCTTTTAAATAATACCTGTTGGGACCTGTTCTTGTTTACATAACGCACCCTCCCCAACGTGGTCTATGGGTTACCTCCTGTACTTCCTATAATTATTAGGTGCAGCCTGTTCGCTGCGAGAGGAGTACCTCCGTGTACTTGATCTAATATACCTTATCTATTAAGGTACACATCTGTCCAGGACCCTCCGGCCTGCACAAGATGTCCAAGGAGTCCCTCACCTATTCAGAGGAATATATTCAATCCAGACTCACTGGGCCTTCATTATTGTCAGGCCCCCAACAAACTACATCCGCCTCCACTGCCCCCAACTCGTCCCGAGTTCTCCTGGATCAACTCGAGAAACTGAAGAAGAAGCAGATCAGAACGGATCTACATGCCCGCATGCTCACGGATTACCTACGGTCCGGTGTCATTCCTCTTGGCCTTCAAATCCGGAACACCCCTGCCATTTTCACACAAGACCCAAAGTTCCGAGTCAGCTTTAGCCATCTAGCGACTACGTGCTCCCGCCACTGGATGGTCCTGGGTATTGACACAGCGATAGAACATAGCCGCCAAGAGCTCCAAGAAATTGAAGAACTAGAGAAACGTATCCTAGAAGACACAACCATCACAGACGCAAAAAACCTCCTAGAGAAAATACATAGCTCCATTGCCACTTTCAACACCTTTGAGGTCAATAAAAAGATCAACAAAATCGAGAAAGATATTAAGAACTATAAGAATGAGAACACGTACCCTTATTTGAACGACGAATTCTATACCACGCATCAGAACCAGCCAAGATCCCAAAATTGGGGCAGATACAGAAACAACCAACGCGTCACCTTCTCTGTCTCATCAAACATCTCAGGAGACGACACCGACGCCACAACCTCTGGTCCACAGCCACTACTTCAACCCGGTTTTTTAGGACGAGGCCGAGGCCGCGGCCAACACCCGCAACCACAGAATCGTCAGACAAGGGCAAAACAGTACCAACCACCAGTACCAGGCAACAGACAAACCCGCAACCGATACTACCAGTGGGGCCAACCCCAATGATGGATCAAGAAAGTACAAATGCTGTAACGTCCATCCCTATCTTCAACCTGTCGGACCACAACCTTACACCCACAGAAACGAAACTTCTGTCACGTGGTCTTTCGTTTGTGCCAACGGTAAGAACCAATTTTCTGGATCTCCAGTCCAACCTTCTGAAATTTTTCAGGAGAATTCGACTAAAACACTTCTTTGCAGACAAACCTGATAACAGTGGGTTAGAGATTTCCCCTTTTCGTCCGCCCTCCACCTTCAACCCTCCCTCGCATCAAATGCCACCCGAAATTCTGACTTTTGAAAAACTTGTTTTAAAAGAAGTTATGGCACTTAAGACCACGCCACGGTACGTCCCCTACAACCTGCCTTGGGAAGAAAAAGAAGCACTTGCCACCTTACAAAACAACCCGGAAATAGTCATCAAACCCGCGGACAAGGGGGGTGGTATTGTGGTCCTCAGTAACACTGAATACGACAGGGAGGTAGAGCGACAATTAACCAACCACGACCATTACCGCGCTCTATCCAAAGATCCCCTTGCAGATATAAGACTAAAGATTCTGTCCATTACAACTGCAGCCAGAGACAATGATGTGATCAACAAAAAAGAATTTGAATTTTTGAACAACCCACACCCCAGGACCCCGATCCTCTATGTACTTCCCAAAATACATAAAGACGCCAGAAATCCACCTGGACGCCCGATAGTATCGGGGTGCGGCTCCATTCTGGAACCCCTTGGCAAGTTTGTGGACTCTGTGATCAAAGAGTTTGTACCCATCACGGACACCTACATCCGTGACACCATGGACCTTATCTCCACCATTGAGGATCAACCCTTCGACATGGACAATCAAATAATGGCAAGCCTGGATATTGAATCCCTTTACACTAACATTCCCCACTGCGAGGGACTAAACGTAATCAAAAACCTTCTGACCACCAGACCACAACCATCCAAAATTCCAACCGATTTCGTTATGGATCTCTTAAGAGTGGCCCTACAAAATAACTATTTCTTGTACAAAAACACATACTACCTGCAAATCAAGGGAGTAGCGATGGGGGCTTGCTTTGCTCCGAATTTTGCCATTCTATATGTCCATGCCCTTGAAAAGTCATTATTCCTCAACCACATCAACCCGTACCGACCCCAAATCCACTTGTGGCGTCGGTACATTGATGACATTCTATTAATCTGGAATGGCACAGCTGACTCCTTACAGCCGTGCGTTGATTGGTTAAACTCTTCCCAAGAACACCTAAAATTCACATATGAAACCAAACCCAATGACCTACCTTTTTTGGATGTCACAATACATGTGGAGGAGGGCAAAATTGGAACTATCCTATATCGCAAGCCAACCGAACGGAACACGTTGCTGCACTACTCTAGCAACCACCCCAGAGGCCTCCGCGATGGTCTCCCCTTTGGCCAATTCCTCCGCATCCGGAGGAATTGTAAGTGGCGTAAGGATTACTTCAGGGAGGCGGATATCCTAGTCTCCAAACTTATCAACAGAGGTTATCCACGACGTCTGGTGAAACAAGCCAAAAAACGGGCATGGTATAACCACCGGGAGGACCTATTAGTGCCAAACCCAAACAAACAAACTTTGAAAAGGATTCCCTTTGTCTCAGTCTTCAGCCCGGACAGCAACAGAGTTGCCAAAATTATCAAAAAGAACTGGTCTGTGCTAAGATCGGAGGAACAATTCAGCGCACCCCCCCTGTTCTCTTATCAGAGAGGTAATAACATCGCTAACCACCTCGTTCATGCCATCACTTGGCCGACATCCAGCACCGAGAGAAATACTAACACCATCACAGCAGCATGGGGCATGCCCCCGGTCATTGGACATTTCAAATGCCAGTCCTGTAGTGTATGCGAATTGACAATGAACACCAAAGAATTCAAATTCAGGGGACAAACACACCAGCTCACTCATCAAACCAACTGCAAAACACAAAACGTGATTTATGCCATCAGATGCCCGTGTGATTTGATCTACATCGGCCAGACAACGCAAATGATTAAACAGCGGATCATACAACATAAAAGCAGAATCAATTGCAAGGTACTCACAGCACCCCTGGTCTCACACTTCATTGAGCATTCCCATACTGACACGGACCTAAGATGGCAGGTCATTGAGAAACCTACCCTACCTCTCAGAGGAGGCAACATGACTGCGCTGCTCAACAGAGCTGAATGCAAATGGATCGCCAGGGTTGACTCTGTCAACCGAGGGCTCAACACCCTTGATGAATGGACTAGCACTATCACCACCTAAGTCTCTCCCCTGAAGTGCGATTCACGTAATACAAACCTGTCTCGACCTTGACTTCAACAGGTTCATTGTACCTCCTAAGCCTTTAACATTTCTCTGTAAACTAACTGCCTGGTTTCACACCAAAACAACCTACTTCGTTGCTGTTAATTCAATATGCTTTTGTTTGTTTTAATCCTTTCCCTGTTATGATCACATTCACGTATTGTCTCCAGTACATGGCAGTAGGTACATAAACAGTACCAACGGTATGATCATTGCATTATGAACCCTTTGTCCAGACCAAGCCCCTTTATTTGGCTTTCGTATTCTCCAAGCATCTAATACATTCTGTAAATTAACCCCCCGGTTTTACACCAAACAAACCCTGCTGTGTTTGTTAAAATATGCTCTATTGTTGTGTGCATTGTAATTATGGTTATGATTCACATGCACCTGCTGGCCAAAAACATTCTTAATTGTTATATGTATTTCCTGCTTTAGACGCCGAAAGCGCCATTTGAGTTGTTTTACCTTTTGATTACACAAAATTGCTGATAATTTCCTTTTTACGTGACTGCCGGTTTTTGACGGCGCTCAGATACTGCTTCCCTTCCTGTTTTGCTTGAGTTTCCATGGGAACCCTCTCCCACACCCAACCACTCCTCCCCGGCCCCTCCCATTCCCGCCCCCGTCCCTCTCCCTTGCCCAATGACCTCGCGACACATCCCCCACCCCGCCCTTGGCTCACGCCCAAACCGCGCCCCCCCCCGTCCCACGGCAGCCTGGACATAACCCAGGACACAGGTAATGCGCGGTCTGTTCCCGCATTTACTGCCGATCAGCCACGCCAGATGAGCGCCTGCCTCTGAGCTGTACCTGATTTCTGGTAAGAGCATCTCGGAGGGGCCACACTCCCAGATCGTACTTAGGATGTAACTCCAGCTCTATCACGGAGCGCCTATCAGCCTCACTGACCGCATGCGCGCTCTCTCTTTCCAGACGCTGCCCTACCTTGCGAGCAGCTCTAGGACGGAACGCGATCAGGTAATCATATCGCCAGTCCGCCCCGCATAATTCCTGTGACATCCCTGTTATTTAATACTCACGTCAATATTTCTTTCACAGTAAATTGACGCTATCAACAACCGTGTGTGCCGCCAGCCTCGCCTCCATTACAGGCACCTTGTAAGTGTAATCCCCTATATGTGGTTCACCGTTCCACTCAAGGGTCTCCTCCCCGCCGGGCCAAATTTCCACATTAGTCACCCCTAACAGCACCCTCCTTCCCTTTCTGGCCACCACTACAGTCACGGCCCCCTTTTTCACGATAGGTCTAATACGATTCAGTCAATTACCTATCCCCCACCCCTCACCTACCCCTCCCCGCCCGCCAATTGCCCTTGCTCACTACTCCCCTCCTTTGTCCACAGCACTGTACCTATCGACAACCCCGTCCTGATGACGATCCTAAATCAAGGGGATCGAAACGCCGTCGACCACACAGCTTGAACCATACGACGCATATCACACTTAAAGCTTTTATGGAAAACTATTGTCCAAGTGATTGTAACTTGTTCTGTAATTGAAGCTTTAAATGATGTACATAATTTCATGTATGCGCCACTTATGCTGTTTTTAAAAGCACTTGCACTTCTCATTTCACTTCAAACTGTATATAGCACCTTGCACCAAGTGCCACTGGGTTGTCACAAGATCTAATCTTTACAGTGCTGTCTTAAACTGTAAATGCATTACCCCTTGTCCTTGGTGAATAATACCACCCTTTGTTCAATTCCTCTGACTCCTTGTGTTCTGTTCTTAGTAATGCCTGTGGCATACTCCTACTGAAACAGTCTTTTAAATAATACCTGTTGGGACCTGTCCATAGGTAGCTACCGACACACATTTTGCTTTATACAAGGTTTTTAAATGATCGACGGGTTTTTGACCCAGCTTCCCACAGAAGCGGAACAGACCTTCAATAGAGCGACTAGCACTCTGGACTCGGGTCTTCATTAACGGGGCCCAGCTTAATTTGTTATTGAAAAGGTTTCCCAGATAGTTAAAATGTTCCACCTTTTCAATAATGGCATTATTTACTACAAACTTTCTGGTTTTTGTGCCCTTTGGGCCACAGACCATAACAAAAGATTTGGTGAAGTTTACCTTCAGGTCTAGGTCCAACATGAAGCTATGGAAAGCATCAAGACATTGCTGCATACTGTTTCCTGTGAGTGTCATTAATACCGTATCGTCGGCATAAGAAAGCATCGGTATGCTCCTACCATTAACCTTAGGGAAATCATGGCAGTGGTCCAGCAAATATTTTTCCAGCCCATTAGTGTAAACTAGAAACAAAAAGGGGGCTAAAATACATCCTTGACGGACGCCCTCAGTCGAGGGAATGGATTTAGTTTTCTCTCCCCCTGGCCCAAACCTTATGGCTACTGTGGTTGCTTCATGGAGTCTACGGAGCAAGTGGACCAAAGGTTCCTCGAAACCCATAGCCTCCATCATTTCCCACAGTTTGCTTCGACACACAGTGTCGAATGCACTTGAGAGGTCCATGAAGGCAAGATGGATGGAAGAGTTCATTGCCTTCATGTATTTCCCTATAATCAGAGCCAGGTTCAGGCACTGTTCGACGGTGCCTTTGCCTTTTCTGAACCCATATTGGGAATCTACGATAAGGCCCACCGAGTCTGCCCATGTTTCTAGTCTGGCTAAGATGATCCTACCCAGTATCTTACACGATGCATCAATTAGAGAGATTGGGCGATAGCATCGGGGATCAGATCTGTTGCCTTTCTTGAAAATCGGCACCACTACTGCCTCCTTCCATGAAGTTGGAATACGGCTAATAACAACTGCTCTAAATACATTTAACAATAAAGGAGCCCAAATCTTAATGTTGTGCTTAAAAAAGTCCAATGGGACTAAATCAGGACCAGGAGCTTTTAATGATATGCCTTTCAACAAAGCATCTTCCACTTCTTGCAGAGTGAGTGATAAGCTCAGGGACAGAGAGGATTGTGGGACCACCAAATCCCTAGGGTCTCCTGTTAGAGGTTCGTTAAATGAGATTCCATGTGGATTAAAAGTATCCCCAAAATGTGACTCCCATGTTTCACATGCAATCTGCATCACGATATTGTCCTTGCCATTACTTATAAAAAGGGGGCGATTAATTACTTCCCAAAAAAGCCTGCTATCCTTCAATTCTGAGGCCTTTTCTAGATCTTCCCAAGCTAGATTTTTTAGATCCAGCTTCCTTTTTCTGATGGCTTCTTTATAGGCCAGTCTAGATGCCCTAACTAAATCTATGTCCCTAGGTTTTTGTTTTAATGCCAACTTCAGGGATCTGTGTGTTGCCGAACATGCAGCATCAAACCATCTGGGCCCTAGCCTTTTATTTTTTCCAATTGGTTTTGTGAGCCGCTCAGCTACATGCCCACATAATAACTCAAAATTCCCTATAACCATTTCAGGGTTAGCTGTTGATGATAGACATGCTTCATATTCTGTGCTATATCTATTTATTATTTCGTCCTCTAGACCTGCTGCGTCTATTTTTCCCCACTTGAGAGTGATACCTTGGTTTCTGTTATACTTTATAGGTTGTTTCCAGACAGAATGTTTGGGTTTAACAGGACAAAAGAGGGATAAAGTCAAAGGGTTGTGGTCACTGGCAGCATTAGCGATCACTTCCAGTTTATCAACATAGTGGAAATACCCACTGGAAATAATTGCAAAATCGATGAAGCTCGTCGTGCCTCTACTTCCCTGAAAAGTTGGTATCGGAGCCAAATCTACACCAACCCAGGGTTCTACTATAGATAAATCATTTAAAATAATGATATTATTTAGAGCGTCCCCCTGTGGTGTATGTTTAAAGTGAGTCAAAGGAAAGTCATAAGAATCTCTCAAACCACACACCTTCGAGTCCCCATGGGTGCATAACGTGCAATTGAAATCACCCACCCAGATGACAAAGAGTAGGGGTTGCTCGTGGCGTGCCCTGGCTATGGCCTCCTCTAACTTCGACATAACAGTTGTCTCATTGTTATCAAAGATGTTATAATACCAATTAATTAATAACAGTGGTTCAGGAAACAAATTCACCAACATCATCACTTGAAACCATGGGGTGTCAGTTATCTTAGTGATTACAGGTTTACAAAGTTTTAACGAAATTGCTGTCATTAAACCACCTTTGGCCCTACCCGCTTGTGAAGGTACCGCTAGGGTATTGAAGGCACAAAAGCCCTCAATATTCTGAGTGGAACGGCTCCATGTTTCCTGAAAGCACAAAATGTCACAGACACCCACAAAATCTAACCATGCCTCATCCTCCAGTCTTGAAGCAAGCCCAGCAATGTTCCAAGAAATTAAGCACACCCTTGATTCACTTTGGTTTTTTGTGGCTGACTCAAGTAATACTTCCGGATTTTGCCCTAGGATAGTTAGGCTTGGTGCACTTTCTATATTGATACCAGCCTCAGGGGCTTGGGGGTTAGAAGCACGATCGTCACCCATGGGAACATTCTCCCATAAGTTATCGTTACGACTTTCTCCCTTCTCCCTCTGGCTGGGCTCTCCTATTGTCAGGGCATCAACAGGGGAAAATTGTGATGGTCAGTCTTGCTCATCCATGCCCACAAGTGGGTCAAAGCGGTTTCTTAAAGGGATATTATTTGGGAACCACCCCGCCACCTCCTGCGGGCAACTAAACATGTTGGTGTTGGGTGCCCCTTGCCACCAGTTATGCTGGCTATACCCATCATGCCTATTTGTTGTCCGTCTGGTGTTATGGACAATAGTCCATGGACCTTCCTTAGCGGGATGGTTTCTTGGAGGGTAAAAAAAGCTAAGGGGTCTCAGGACTATTGTGGGATTAGCTTCATACGATGGCCGTGCACATAGATGCTGTGCTGTATGAGGATCAGCAAAAGTAACCACAATACAGTCACCTGTCAGGAACTTAGGTGTGGGTCCTATCCAAGGCACTCTTCGAACCATTAGTACACTGCTTCTCTGTTGGACAGGAAGCTGTGTGTTGGAATTGAGCCAGTGGATAACTTTATTTTTCAGGGAATGGTGGTTCTCCTGGGAGTGCTGGCCCAGCTCGGGGACACCAGCTAATATGATGACATAAGGCCCAGCTTCTGGTGGAAGGTCAATAAAACCTCCACGAAAGTTGGGACGGCTAGATGGCCGCTGAGAATTATGGCTTTGCCTTGTAGGGTGTTGAGGGGCAGCTCGTGGGTTTGGGTTCTGCCTATGTGCTAGATTAGGCAAAGGACATAATTTAGGTGCAACAGAACTAGGAGTTACTGCAGTCTGATTTACAACAGTAGTACGTGGCTTCGGTATAGGTTTAGCTGTTGGTAAGGGCATAGCAATATTTTGGGGTATCTGTAAGGGTAGTGGTAAGGGTGCTAGTTCTTTTATCTGAGGGGATGATTCGGTTTCACGTGGGTGTTTAGCTTCCATTTCCTTTAAGCTCAAACTGGCCAGAGTAACTATGGTCCTATCCATTTCTAAGAGGTTGTTCTCTATACGAGAAAGCCTCAATTCCAAAGGAGTAAGTAGTTGTTTTAACGTAACCCAGACCGTTTTGAGGAATTCCTCATCTCCCCCTCTATCATTTGGTGATCCACACACCTGCCCCACCTGATCGTTCGCTCTATTCGACTCTAGGGAGGCAACCAAGATACTAGCATCCGCTGAGATGTTTAAATCTAGAGCGGCTGTCCCACCCAGAGTACCTGGGTTAGTTTTCATACTGTCATCCTTTAACCCCAAAGATCCTAGTGCCCTTCTACTATTGAAAAACTGTGATCTAGCAATTTTCGCTTTTTTACGTGCATGTATGGCCCTGGCAATACAATTCTTTTTATAAATTGCAGCTTTCCTGGCCCTTCCTAAATTCAAGGATTGATTAGTTTTAGGGGGATACAAGGTGCCTGACATGCCAGTTAATAGGACAGGATCCTTAGTTGGTTCCAATGGAGTGGGTAAAGGGATCAAAGGGGATGTTGGGGAAGTAAGGGAAGGGGCTGGATGGATAGCAGCCGTGATCAACAAAGGCCGTAGACCTGCTATATGCTCGGGGGTACGCGCAGAAGCAATATTCCCCATGGAAGATTTTCTAGTGCTAGCTAGGTGCTCAGATAGCCTTCGTGCAGCTTCGAGATCCAGTGAGACCCTGTGCTGCATTTTGTTAATTTCCTCATCAATGGCTAAATTGGTTTTAACTAGGAAATCATCCAGTGTTCGATTAGAGTTACTCGCGGCCATGAGGGTTTTACTCCGACTACCTCGTGAGCACATTATACAGATTAATAAGAACCCAATAAATAATTAAAAAGTAACACCAATAAGAACTGTATAATGCACCAACCAGGGGGCGTGGCCCAGCCCAGTCCTCTTAGTCCTCGAACGGCCTCAAACAGCCCAGTCTTTTCCCGGTCTTCGCCCCGGCGCTGCGTCCCGCGCTGCGGGAGATAAACACTGTTTATAGTAATTAGGGGAGGGCGGAGGGCGGAGCTACAGGGAGAGCGGACCGGAAGGTGGACTCGGTCTCGCAGGGACACCTGGGTTAGGTAGTCCCTGCACGCTCGCAGCCCTGTAGCCTTGCTGGTCCCTCCGTCCGGTGTAGAATGTCCCCACAACGACTGGCAGAGTGCGTGCAGCAACGAAGCGGCACCCGCGGAGCGGGTGCGGCGAGCTTCTCACTTCAGGGCACTTCAGGGCAACAGGCGGCAGGTAAGCGCAAATCCGATAGGCGCTGGCGAGAAAGGTGTCCCAAGGGTCAGAGGCTGCTCCTGGGGTTTTAGCAGCACACCGGTTGACAGAGGGCGGAGCTACAGGGAGAGCGGACCGGAAGGTGGACTCGGTCTCGCAGGGACACCTGGGTTAGGTAGTCCCTGCACGCTCGCAGCCCTGTAGCCTTGCTGGTCCCTCCGTCCGGTGTAGAATGTCCCCACAACGACTGGCAGAGTGCGTGCAGCAACGAAGCGGCACCCGCGGAGCGGGTGCGGCGAGCTTCTCACTTCAGGGCACTTCAGGGCAACAGGCGGCAGGTAAGCGCAAATCCGATAGGCGCTGGCGAGAAAGGTGTCCCCAGCTCCGGTGTTTCCAGTCACCCTTGCGGGTTGCTGGGAGATCGAGTCCTGAGAGGGAGATACAAGGCCTCCTACATTCTATTACCAAGGTACGGAGCTGACTAAATCCTTAAGAGAATTCTTGATTCAGATTCCTTGGCAAAAACCAACTTAACTTAAAACTGCTACTTACTTACTCCTTCCCACGTATTAGGCTTAGGTCAGGTACACCGGGGTAGGCGTAGATTAGAGGCACCAGTTGAGTACGTTAGTTAATGTTTTATGTATGTATATATTTTATCCATTTTAAAGTATCATATGGCTAAGAAACCATATCAATGCTTTTACAGTATTATTTCATTATACTCCTTTTACTGTACGCACTTTACTTCATGATAAGTATTGCAATAGTGGCAATTCATTTCTCTTGCATGAGAAAGAAGACTGCTCAATAAATAACACCTTTTATTGAAAACGCCCGTCTCTCTATTTCTCTGCACTCTGGTGAAACTAAGTATGCACGATTGACTGAGTGAAATAACCGTCTATTGTTTTCACACGACTCTAGAGATACACTCTTTATTCTGAGGGAGCAAAGTTGTCATGTTTATGCGGTTGTCAGAAGCTAATACCTTCTTGTCTAAATCAGGAGAGTTAACTCTTTCCTGAACATTCGAGAAAGTTTCTAGTGACCTCTGAGCTAGCTGGCACAACTAATTAAGACTAATAAAGTCAGTAGAGACCTAGTCGACCTCAGTCCTACATATTTTTTTTTAAAGTGTATTCAACCCCTCTGGGGTCAGATCGGCCTGTTTATTTTGCCTTTCTGCCCTCAAGGGCGGGGGCAGAAAACCCCACTAGACACCAGGGAGTTATTTAAAATGAAAATAGAATTGACCCTTTGGGCAAGGGTCGCTTCCAGGGGGCAGATTTATTTCATGTATGTATTCTGCCCCCCCAGCCTGTTATTTGCCATTTCTGCCCCCGAGGTGCAGAAAACCCACTAGGCACCAGAGATTTTGTTTTGTGTGTAATGGAATCAACATGGTTGCTTCCAAGGGCGTCAAATTTGGTTCATGTTTTTTCTGCCCCTCCTGGGGACAGATCTGCCCTTTTTATGCTTTTTCTGCCCTAGGCAGGAGTGGAGAGGCAGAAAACCCTACTAGGCACCAGGGATTTATTTCTTTTGCAAGGGGGGCACATTTCTGTCTGCTGTTTTCTGCCCCACCTGGAGTACAGATCTGCCTGGCAGACAACCCCACCCGATTTATTTATTTTATTTATTTTAAGAGTTTTATATAGAGCTGCCTTGACCTGTAGGTATCAGAGCACTTTACATAAGGTCAACAAAGTTACAACAATAATAACAATTTATGTAACATCAAAATATATGAGACATAATAACAGGAGAGAAGGACAGATCAGTAGAGAGGGAGGGTGGGCGAGACAGGGAGAAGGGGATAAAACTGTGCCCAAGGTCTGGCTGGGCAGGTGACGGTCAGGGGATGAACCAAGTCTGATCTCCTCATTAGCTGAACAGAGCAGCTTCACCGGGCGTCGGACATAAACCTCGGACTCCGCAGTCAAGAAAGAGGACATGTGTCCTCAGGGAATGTCAGAGTAGTGCTGGGGGTGGGTGGGGGAGGGAGGCTATGGTCAAAACGAGATCTAGAAGTCCTCTTGAGGTCAGGCATGGTCCAGGAAGGGATGAATAGGTAAATGTTCAGCAAGGGGGAAGGAGTCACCAGTGTCGGCCATGTTGGGACTCCACTCGCCGTCTTGCACCAGAATAATTAAGAATTTTACACTGATGTGCGTACATACGGGCTGTGCACTCGGTTCTAACTGATCAAAAACCTTCCTATCCTGATAGTCGGCCATGTTGGGGCCAGGCATCCTGGGACCCTTTTCCAGACTGGGAGTGAGCCAAGTACAACAGAGCTTTGTGGGGTGGGAAGGGCTGGACTCATCCCCGGCGTCCCTAGGTTCTTGAGGCATGCGCAGACCCTGAAAGGGCGCTGGGGCACATCACCCATTATGGTGGGCAGCGCTGTGAGAGCCATCATTAAGCCTCGAGCAGGGGCGAGGGGGCCGCTCATCTCAATCTTTGGCAAACAGGTGTCTCAAGGCTCAGAGCAAACAAACCAGCATGTCTGCTGCGGCCAAGGGATGTTTTCAAAGCAATATTGTCAGGAAGGTCATTTGCTGAAATCCTGGTGTTGCAGCGTCTGTTTTGTACGGCGGCCACAGCGGCAGACAGTCCCGACCTTCAGACATCAGGAGGTGGGTTAATTATCTGTTAAAACGGGGTTTGAGTGCCGCGCTAGTTGTTGAACGTGGGGCTTTAGCGGAACAGAAGCTCCGAGCGGCCATGATGATCCTGGCTCCGCCCGATCCCTTGAGCAAGATCACCCCCCATTTTTCTCAGCCCTATTTGAAGGCCCATCTAGTAGATTGACCATTTGGATAGTGACCTAGCGTGTTCTAATGTTAATTGTTTTATTTCTTGTGAACTGCAATTGTAATGCTTTATTTCTCCCTGTTTGTTCTTGTTCAAGGCTTTTGCTCTTAAGACTGTTCCTGGTTGCGGTTTCGTTACTGGGGGGTCTGCTGTTTTTGTAGTTGTATGTGTATGGTTAGAGACTTTTTTTGTACAATGTAAATGAGTTTCATTTCTCTACATAAATGTGTTTTTTGCAAATGGTGTAACAATAGCAGTATGTTTGGCTTCTGTTTTTTGAGTGTCAAACACTTTTTGCATTTGTGCTCGATGTGTATTTTGTTGTTTTGTAAGTAATTGGTTTTGTTTTTTTCTTTCTAGTGGGATATCGTTGGTTTTTGCTGTCTCTCTGCAGAGTAGGTGGTGGTGAGTGTAGCTGTCTCTTGCAAGTGAATTGTATAGTTTTTATGTATATAATCTTTGTGATAAAGGCACACATTTTTTTAACTTACTTATTTTGCACAGTGTTGGTTGTTGTTGAATTGTTTGTGCAGTCTCTTTTCTTAGTAAGGATAATGGCTAGTCGCAGGAATACTGCTCAGAAGGTTGTTGGTATGCTTTTTGAGTCTTCCTCTGACCATGGTTTAGAGTCTGACTCTGCATCTGAGGCAGAGGAGGAAGTGGAAGATTAAGGCAGTGAGTTTTCTCTCCTCATGGAATCATCGGATGATGAAGCTACTCACAGTACAGATGAAGCTACTCTAAGTGCGGATGAAGTGCCTGTTTTAGAGGAGGACATTGATGTGCCGATAGTGCAGCAGAGGCATCTGGGCTGCAGCCTGGTGTTGCAAGGCTTCCAGTTGGAAGTAATGACCTCTGGGGTGCCCCAGGCATGGTGCAGCCGGCATTGCCAGACTTTACTGGTGTTTCAGGGTGTAGAGTGAATCCAGAAAATATTTTGCAGATACATTTTTTTTCAGTTGTTTATGGATGATGTATTTTTGGCAGAGATTTTTGAGCAGACTAATTTGTTTACCAAACAGATTTTGAGGGACAACAGTGCCAGCCTTAGGCCCCACTACTCTATAGCTACCCAGTGGACTCCCACACATCTGGAAACGATGAAGAAGTTCTTGTGTTTAACTTTTTTGATGGGCTTGCTAAGGAAGTCATCAATGTCATCATATCGGCCTACTTTTCTCTTTATGGCAACAGCTATATTTCCGGCAGCTATGAGTCGTGATAGGTATTTGCTTCTGCTTCTTATGGTACAATTTGTCGATAATGGTTTAGCTGTGACCGTCTTTTTAAGATTCGCCCTGTCATTGATCACTTTGTAGATCGATTTTCTAAGATCTATGCTCCAGGGAAAGAAATAGCAGTGGATGAGTCTTTGGTCTTGTTCAAGAGCACTTGGTTTTTAGGCAATACATTCCTAGTAAGAGGGCATGCTGTGGAATTAGGCTGTATATGCTGTGTGACAGTAGGACTGGATATGTCTCTAATTTCAGGGTGTACACTGGTACGGAATTCAGGATTCACCCTCCTGGTTGTCTGTCCACTTTTGGAGTGATTGCGAAAATTATGTGGTTACTTGGTAGAGGACTTTTTAACAAAGGTCACCATTTATATGTAGATAACTTCTACACTGGTGTGCGGTTGTTCAGGGAATTGGCCAAAGTGGACACTGTTGCTTGTGGCACAATCCGCTCTTACCATAAAGGTTTCCCAAAATAAATTGTTTGTCAAAAGCTAGTGTGGGACAGTGCAGTGCGTTTCATTGCGAGGAACTTCTAGCCATGAAGTTTTCAGTCAGGAGAGATGTCTATATGTTGACTACCATCCATGATGAAAGCACTTCACCTGTGACTGTTTGGGGTCAGGTTGCTGAAGCCCGCAAACCTGTGTGCATTTTAGACTATAAAACAGGCACATGAGTGGTGTTGATAGAGTAGATCAGAGGTGGGAACTTTACACTGCTTTTCGTACGGCTTACATGTTGTATACGAAGTTGGCTATCCATCAATTCCACTTGGCAACCTTTAATGCTTTTATTGTATTCAAGGATTATTGTTCTGAGTCAAAGATTACTTTTACTAAGTTTCAGGAATATGTAATAGGCAGCCTTGTTGTAGTGGAATAGGGAAGTGTTCCTAGAGTTGGAGTGGTGGAGGATGTGGCTAGATTGAAAGATCACCACTTTCTGGATCACATTCCACCCACACCCTCAAAAGACTTTTCCAGTAGGAGATGTAGAGTCTGTTGACGAAGAGGTACGTGGAAGGACACTCGTATGTACTGCCCAGATTGTCCTTCTGACCCTGCTCTGTGTGTGCCTGCTTGTTTTAGAATGCACCACATGCAAAATAATTTTTAGGAGCATCCATGAGTGGTAAAGTGAACTGCCTGGTCTCTATTGTGTTATATTTTTTGTTCAGTTTCAAGGTTTGCATTTGTGTAATGTATTTAGTTTCAGATTTTGTGTCAGTAGATTTGTATTTATTTTGAATTTGTTTGTGTTTTCTTTTTTGTATAAAAAAATCCTAAATGTGATGGTGGTGTGTTTATACTGGCACTTGGCTGGTGGTGTTCGTGGTGTGCGTGGACTGGCGCTTGGCTGGTGGTGTGCGTGGACTGGCGCTTGTCTGGCAGTGTGCATGGACTGGTGCTTAGCTAGTGGTGTGCGTGGACTGGCGCTTGGCTGGTGGTGTGAGTGGAATGGCACTTGGCTGACGGTGTGCGTAGACTGGTGCTTGGCTGGCGGTGTGTGTGGACTGGCGCTTGGCTGGCAGTGTGCGTGGACTGGCACTCGGCTGGCGGTATGCATGGACTTGCGCTTGGCTCGTGGTGTGTGAGTCATGACTTGCTGCTGGTTACTACACACACTGCTAGTCAAACGCCACTCCACGCAATCCCTGAGCTGGTGTGGGTGCTGTGTCAGGAATGTGGGCATGTGAAAGTGATGGGCCCTTGAATGGTGCTGTCTGCTGGTGTGAGTGTTGTGATGTGCTGGGCCGGAGGCTGGCGGTGTGAATGGATTTGTATGTGTCACACGTATAAACGGCTTGTAAAGAGGTTGGTGCCTTGTCATGGCTTTACAGCTCACAAGCTGTGAATAAATGATTTAGTTTCTCATCCTTTCAATTATTAACAGTGCATTTCATTTTTGTGAAATCTCTGGTTAACACAATTGTATACTGTAAAGTAGAGGGAATGATCCCTTAACCACTTCAAGGAAAATGGGGTACTTAAGGTAAGTAAAACAGAGGATTTTCCTTGGATGCAACTAAGCCTAGAAACAAATTATTCTCACATCATATGTTATCCAGCAAATAACAAAAGTAAAGAAAGAGAGAGCAGTAAAAGTAGAAGCCTAAACAATGAACTAAATAAGAAAATCAAATAAATGAATCAGTATAAAGTGTATTAAAAATATTGAACAATAAAATATGTTTTTTTTAATACATAAAATCATTTGCATCCTTTCACAAAATACCTAATCAATAATTCAAAAACAAGAGTTCATGGCAACACACTGGAAACCTCAATATACGGCCACTATACTACACTCCCCAAAGAGAAAACATTAGACACTCCAATTTGTCATGAATTAAAACACATTCGTATATGAAATAATATTGGCTGGAAAGTGATACTCGTTCCTCTATCCGTATCTATAGGACTAGTTAAACATTGAATTGTTTTACAAGTTGCGTTGACGCGTTTCAATGGCAATAACAGAATTAGACCATCTTTTTCAAGACTTTGATAGTTCTCTCAATGTCAGTTATCAGTTAGGGAAACATAGACCCTGTGTATAGAAAGAACAAATCAATTCTTCTGAACATACCCATGTTTTTTATCAACAATTTTATAATTAACAGTTTCCTAATAGTAATTGCACTATTTCCCTATTTTTTCACAACCTTACTGATTTTTAAAATCAATCATATCTTACAAAATAGGCCTTTAGACCTTATTGTATGGTCATAATTGTATGAACAGAAAAGATTTAGAAAAAAGGAGAAAAGACAATCAAATAGAAAGTCAAAAAACAGAGGGGTAATATATAGAGAGTTAAAGGTACAATACAAGGACCCACATTTTTACCAGCAAACATTCCCTAGATTCTTATTCATTGTAACTTAGTGGGGAAATAACCCTATCTCTTGGCCATTATGTATGAAACATATCATGTCCACTGATCCTTTACACTAATTTTCCAGCCCTATAGTTGTATCTATATAGCTAATAGGGGCGTTGGGTAAAGGAAAATTACCTCTTTAGTTTTATTGGACCAACATGTATAAATTCTGTAGTCCTTGGAATTATTTATGGATTCCAAACTATCCAGTCCCGCCAGGAGGGGCTTTTATCTCCACCACCTAGGAGAGAGCACACATTTTTGCAGCATTCCACACTGCTTTTAAAGTTAATAGAATAGAGGGAATCAAGAGAAAAAAATCATACCTTTTTCTCTCTATCCTTGATAATATATCTATCCCTCATAAGAAGGAAAACTTCCCACATTACTTCAAATAATAATATTATTGCGTCCTGTAATCATATATCTAAAAAATGTGACAATATTTTTTTTTACCGCGGATTCTAAAAAACCTTATTATACAGCCTCTTCTATATTCAATCAACTAGGAGGCCATATTTTCCTATACCTACCAGGGAGTTGATGACAGATGTTAAATTCAAATAAAATACACGAAAGGGACGAGACCTTCCGTCTACATTCTCACTTTACAAGCGCATCCACTTGCATGCCGCTGGAGTCATACGTTAGAGCCCTTCATCAATTTCACCTACATAACGTGAAAGAGAACACAGGCAAAATATCCATAAGTTATTTAACCTCACTGGTTCCTTGGTGCATAATAGCCTCCACACAACCTATCGCCCTAGGAGAATGTTGGGGGACCCAGGCTAGCCATACCTCGCTGGACTTCGCCGGGTGTCTAGTTTTCAGAAATGTGTGGGTTTGATAGATTTCCCTAGATAGCCGCTGAGCCCCGGGCCAAAAACAAACAAGACCCTCCCTTGCAAAACCAGGTTGGTTTGCAATAGGTAATTTTGATGTCGCCTCAATAGGTTTTGGGCCCTTGCCTGTCGCGGGTACTTGACCCACCCACGCAAGTAAGGTACCATTTTTCTCGAAAGACATTGGGGAATATGGAGTGGGTTGTTTTTTGTGAATTAACGCAGATTCCATAACTTTCCACCACGTAACTGTGAGGAAAATGTGTTTTGTTTGAGAATTTCTTTGGTTTGCAAGAAATTCTGGGTAACAGAACCTGGTGTAAGCCAGTCCAGTTAGCCCATTCTGGATTCCCCTGAGTGTCTAGTTTTCAAAAATGTATAGGTTTGCTAGGTTTCCTTAGGTGCTGGAAGAGCTAGGGTTAAAAAACTACAGCTAGGCACTTTGCAAAAAAAGGGTAATTTTTCACTGTGAAAATGTGGTGTGTCCACGTTACATTTTGGGCCGTTTCCTGTCACGGGCACTAGGCCTACCCACACAAGTGAGATATCCTTTTTCTTGGAAGACGTTGGGGAATGGGTGTAGGTGGATTTTCAAGGATCCACACAGATTCCAGAACTTTCCACCACAGAAATATGAGGAAAATGTGTTTCATGAAATATTTTGAGGTTTGCAAGGAATTCTGGGTAACAGAACCTGGTGGGAGACAGTCCAGCCACCCCATCCTGGATTTTCCTGGGTGTCTATTTTTCTAAAATGCATAGGTTTGCTAGGTATCCCTAGGTTCTGGCAGAGCTAGGGTTCAAAAACTACAGCTAGGCACTTTGCAAAAAAAAGGTCATTTTTCACTGTGAAAATGTGGTGTGTCCACGTTGCGTTTTGGGCCATTTCCTGTAGCGGGCACTAGGCTTACCCACACAAGTGAGGTACTATTTTTCTTGGAAGACATGGGGGCACGCGAGGTGGGTAGAATTTTGTGGATCCACTCAGATTCCAGACCTCTCCGCCACAGAAATGTGAGGAAAATGTATTTTTTGGGACAAGTTTTTAGGTTTGCAAGGTATTCTGGGTAACAGAACATGGTGAGAGTCAAATGTTCCAATTTAATAAATGTATAGGTTTCCCTAGGTGCCGGCAGAGCTAGGGTTAAAAAACTACAGCTAGGCACTTTGAAAAAAAAGGGCCATGTTTCACTGTGAAAATGTGGTGTGTCCACATTGCGTTTTGGGCATTATCCTGTTGCAGGCACTAGACCTACTGTTAGACCTGTCACCCTTGGCATGGGTCTCCCTTCCATTTTTGTTGTCTCCTATTTTTGCTAGTACTAGATGATATGGGCGCTGTGCCTCTGCCATTCTGTGCTACAGCGCGCATGCTCCCTGTGTAAATATGACTGTGAATTGGTATATCCCTGATTGGCTTATTTAATTTACCAGTTAGTCCCTAGTAGTGTGGCCTATGTGTGCCCAGGGCTGGTAACCCAAATGCTGCTGGTGGGCCTGCAGCGCTGGTTCGCGCCAACCACAGAAGCAGCTTGTAAATGGTACCTCAGACCTGCCACTGCAGTGTCTGTATGCAGTCCAGAACTGCCATCTTGGCTATGAGGTGCCCACACTTCCCAGCACCTGAACCTTCCCTTAGCATCATGTCAGTCACCCCAATGGTAGGTCCATTGTATGTGTAAGGTAGGACATGGCTTGATATATGTAGCATATCCTGGTAGTGAATCACCCTCCATTTTGTTTTCACTACTGCAAGGCTACCTGTTCTCCATAGGCTAGAATGGGCAGACTGGCTATTACATCTTATAGTCCTATCTGACTCAGGGAACATGGTAGAAATTCGAGTTTAGTATGCCTGAACTCAGAATGATAACATTATTCTTTTAGTGAAGTTGGTTTTAACATTCTGTGTTTGAAAATACCACTTTTGGAAAGTAGGTATGTTCTTGCCTAAGCCTTCCAGTGTGCTCTGCTGTTATGCATATTGGCTGTCTGGGTTTAGAAGGGCAAGGCAGGCTGAGTCAGACCTGGGTTGAATAGTGAAATCTGCATTGAGTACTGGGGAGGGGTAGCTCCTTGACCTGAATGGGGCTATGCCTGGCAAGGTGAATGCTGGCTCCACCTCCTACTGTGCGTCTGATGGCAGACCCCCTCTTTCTGAAAGGAAGGATGCAGCCTGGTAAACAAAGTGCTCCAGCCCTGAGCAGAACTGGTTCTAGCTGGGTTCAGTGAATAGAGACTCTTGAGAACAAAGACTATTGGGCTATAAATATATTTGCCCAAACCCCTTATTTTGGTATTGCTCCTGGATGTCAAGAGGAACCTCTGTCTGTGTTACTGAAGGAATCTGCAGGAGAGGACTGTCCTTGCGCTTGTGTGGTGTTTCTTGGATTGGCCTGCAGTAATTCCCCTTGGACTTGGAAGAAGAGGGAAAATTACTTTTGTGAGACTTTTATTTTTGCTAAGCAATCACCCTAGGGCTAGAGGAGAGCTAGCCTCCTGCTGGAGTCACAGGCACATCTGACTCCCCCACCAGCCTCCTGATTCCTCCCAGTGGGTATTTCTATCTGCATGTGAGGCCCCTGTGAGTTCCAGGGCCTCTAGTTCTACTACAGAGAAGAGAGTGCTGAAAATCATCGCTATCGCCATTTGCGAGCCGCCGCAGCTGGAGAGCGTAAGAAAAATCATCGAGCTGCTGCCGCCGAACACTCGCAAACCGAAGATCATCGCATCGCACGCTTGCGGGCCCCAAAGTGCTCGCTAACCCCAGAGATCATCGCATCGCACGTTTGCGGGGTTGTCGAAGGCTCGCTAACCCGGATCATCGCATCAAGATCATTCCAGAGCAATCGCACACACAACAGGATCAACGCATCATCCTCCCTGGTGGCAAGGATTCATTGCATTGCTGGCCTAGCGTGAAGAAGTCTGTCGCTTTGCCCCGCATGCACCCGCAGACCGACGCATCATCCTCCCTTGCGGGAAGGATTCAATGCATCGCCGGCCTAGTGTGGGGAAAGTCATCGCTGCAGCTCGTTTGCGACATTTTGCTTGTTTTACTACGAAATGCAGGTACTTTGTAAGTAATAGGGTCGCGGAGACCTCTGCCTTGAACTGAACCCCTATTTGAACACTTTGAACTCTTTTTCCAGCCTTTCAAGAGTACCCCCCCTTTTTCAGTATTGTGGCTTTTTACCGTTATCGGTCTTGTGTTAAGTCTATATATAAAGCTACTTATTTTGTATAACTACTTGTGTGTTGTCCCTTTCTAGTCTCCTACACTGTGTTACTCTGTGTGTTCATAAATGCTTTAAACACTGCCTCTGAGATAAGCCTAGCTGCTTGTGCTACGTTACCACAGGGTTGAGCAGGGGTTATCAAAGGGTGTAGCCCCCTTACTCTGACTTAGGAAGAAGGGTCCCTACATGGACTGTGACCAGCCACTGCCAATTAGAGACCCCTATTTCTAACACATACCTATACATGTGAGGTACCATTTGTATTGGGAGACTTGGGGTAACACAGAATTGTAGACCAACTGTTCTTACCTATTGACTTTCGATGCATTTCTGCCTTCCAAATTAAAGACAATGTGTAAAAAAGTAGTCATTTTGAAAACTTACCTATAATTCTCATGCTACTATGGGTACTCCCTATTTTGGAAATGTGCAAATATCTACTGTTTCTAAACTCTATATTTTGTTCACATTTCAGAAATACATAGGTGTCTTTCATACCAATTATTCCATGTATTAATTTCCCCAAAATAATTGCTATTGAGACAGTACATAATAAAAAAAACATTGCAAGATGCTGCTCAGTTATTGGCTCTGGGTTCGTTGGGTTCCTGGTGAACCTACAAGTCCTATATATCCCCACAACCAGAAAGGTCCAGCTGATGTAACGGTATTTTGCTTTAAAACAGCTGTCATAATTAGAAGAAGTTACAGGTAAAAACGTTGACACAAATTGCTTTTTTTTAAACACATTTTTCCTATATTTAGCTGTTAGTTTCTATAAATAAACCTTGAAGGATCTACACAACTGACCCCTTGCTGAATTCAGAATTGTATCTACGTTATAAAAATGTATAGCTTTCTAGGAGACAGTATTACTTTCATACCCATTTCTACCATTAACTGGAAGGAGGTTGAAAGCACAAAATTAGCAAAAAATATGCTATGCCCCAGAAAAATGCCAAAACTGTGTAAAAAATGCGGGTTTTCTGACAAACGTCTGCTTGTCACCAAAAGCTGGGAAGATGGTGATTTTAGCACCACAACCCAGGGAATTTGCAGGGAAACAACCAGACGCTTCCATTCGGAAGCCCTTTTTTTCCCCAAAAAACTAAAATGTAGCTGTGTTTTGGCTAATTTCTGGGTCCCCTCCAAGGGAATCCACAAACCCTGGGTACATTTAGAATCTCCATGATGTTGGAAGAAAAGGACACAAATTTGGCGTGGGGACCTTATGTGGTCAAAAGTTACAGGGGCATAAGCGCAAACTACCCCAAATAGCCCAAAAAAAGGCTTGGCACAAGGGTGGGGGGAAGGCCTAGCAGCGAGGGGGTTAAATAGATTTACATTTAAGCATGAATTCTCTTCTTCCAATTTTACATGGCGACCTACTCAGATTAAATATCTAGGGGGGTCATTAGGATGACGGGAGGACTTTGTCCGTCCGTCATCCTAGCGGGGATTGGGACCGCCCACCATAAGGGCGGGGGTCCCGTGGGGGGCATTAGGATGTGCCCACCACAGTGGCGGGCACATCCTGCATTTCTATCATTGTGGCGGGCGGTGCTCTCAGCACCGCCCGCCACAATGCTAGAAATGCATTTCAGCATTTGCTTAAACAAAGCGGCAGGCACCGCGCGGTGCCTGCCGCTTTGTTTATGCAAATGTGGGGGGTACCACAGGTACCCCCCGTATGCAGCCCCCACCCCTCCTTTACTCTGGGGGCCCGCAGGGGGCCCCCAGAGTGAAGACCGCATGCCTTGCCGCGGTCCCCCCTGCCATACTAATATGGCGGGGGGGAATTCAGGAATGCCGCCAGCCTGGCGGAGGCATTCCGCCCGACATCATAATGGGCCCCTAGGTCTTCAATTTGCTCAGTCTCTTAATTCCACTATTTTCATTTACTTAGATGTATGCGTCCAGAAGATTACTTCCTTAACCTCTAGATGGCATCCTTTACATTTATTGTGGTGAGGTAGGTTAGATTCCATTAAAATGATGTTAGTCCCTATTGTTTTATTTACTATTGCTAATATTCTGTAAAATATCCCTCTTAAATTCTATCAAAAAACCGATTCTATTTTATCCTCTTTTCTATGAAATTACAAAAAATCTCATATTTTTGGACTTTGCTACCCATCACAAAGATTTATCTTAAAGCAATCTGCTCACTGGATTTCTTCACCTTCTTTATTGACCCCATTATGGGTAGACTGAGAACGAGTATTGCTCTCTCTGTTTTCATTTCTTGAAATGACAAAATGTATGCAAACGCCTCAGATAATATGTACCCAGATTTCCCAAAATACATGTACTTTATTTACCTCTGTTATTCTGGTCATCCTACAATTTTGAAAACCTTTTTGGAATCTCCAATCTGGCATAATCGGCTTATACAATTAAAAAATCAGACTATCTTCTGGCCTTCTTGGAGAACTGGGTTAACCAATTGTATACAAATGATTAGTTTATTTCTTTCTCAGAAGCCTCAACAAAGTTTGGTCTATCTTCTACTTCATATCCAAAATTTAAGCTCCTCCAAAATATCATACCTCAATCATACACTCTCTTTAGGTCGGCTGTTCCCCCTAATCCATTGTCTTTCATGAATCTAACCAACCTTTTACACACAAATCAGAAAGCCTCTTCTATTTATTCATTTCTTCTACATACCATTAGCGATCGTCTTAAATCCTCAAAAGAACTTACTTCGAAAAATGACCTCCAAATCCCTCTGCCTATTTCTACTAGAAAATTGGAAAATTCTCAATGATGAGAAAGATCAACCACTGGAGAAACCTCTTTTCGCCTTCAGGCGTAATACCAACTTGAAAAACACACTAGTACACACTTATTCAGAAAAAAATGAGGCCTTCCAAAGCACGTTACTACAAACTAGAGCCATAGGAAACAATAAGTGTGGAAACTGCTCAATATGTGATCAGTGTGGGGTAGACAAGTCAATCACCTACAATGGTAA
Source organism: Lissotriton helveticus (assembly GCF_964261635.1). Classification (NCBI taxonomy): domain Eukaryota; kingdom Metazoa; phylum Chordata; class Amphibia; order Caudata; family Salamandridae; genus Lissotriton; species Lissotriton helveticus. The sequence continues at coordinate 1,974,823,450 of NC_136063.1, forward strand.
AATGTTCTGTTCCAAAGACCTTACTAATTGCAGAACGAAAAACGTAGTTTCCTTCCTTGTCTGCCCATGTGGCCTAGGCTACGTGGGTGAAACGGGACGTGAACTCCGTCTAAGAATAACAGAACATAAATCTGCGATCCGTACCAAGAAAGAAAATGCCCCTTTGGCTGCTCACTTTTCTCTGAAAATCACAAATGTGACATTTTTAAATGGTACATTTTAGAAAAAATTAAAATCAATAGACGAGGGGGAAACATAGCCAAGACCAGAAAGACCAGGGAACAATGGTATATATGTATGTTAGATACAATCAACAAGGGATTAAATAGCAGGGAAGACTGGATGTCATTTATTACTTAGACCTTTATTCCAGTTCAACCCAAGTTTATCTCTGAGAATATTCTGCAAACTACTATATAAAAATATGAATCTTTAGATGCAATGGAATTTATTTATAATTTAATTAATCTTGTGAGACGTTAACATTCGATGTATTCTAGACTATGCCTCTACTCTATATGAATCTAAAGATATCAGTAGGAGAGAGACATAGAAAGCCTAGAACCACCCATCTCTCAGGATCACCTCTGTTATAGTGTTGATTTAAAAGTTGCTGGATGCGTCGTAATGTAAAAGTACCCAAAATGAAGTTTAACCAGCACGAGTTAAATATAGAGAAGATAGATCTAGATTATAATCGAGTGCAAAAAAGGACATTACCCCGCGTTTTTGCATGAATTAATATCAAACAATGAGCATCTATAATAGAATTTTTCTCCTCTGCAAAATGGTGCCGAATATAATATACATAGCTGATTGTATTGTATAGACGAGATCGTAATTAGTAAGGCTACGAACTACACTCGCGAAGCCAAATATATGCCCTTAAGGTAGAATCCCCCTTCCTAAATTAAACCCATAACATTTTCTTGTCTCGGGTTCTAATTATAACACTCGGGACAATATAATAAATAAAGAAACTTAGAGGAAAGTTCCCCACTGCAAGATGGCGCCCAACATAGTATTCATATCGAGCCTCATTGACAGGCCGTTCCGGAAGTATTTAGTTTGTCTTCCGGGATAGGAGGAGGGGATAGCCAAATCACACACCGCACAGGTGCTGACAATTATGATAATTCAGCCATTATAAAACATCCCTTTCGACCCATTAGTCGATAGATGCCATATACCGAGGACGCATACCGCCACGCTCTACACCACATTGCTGGTAAGTGAGAATGAAGTTAGATAGCCCTTTGTTAAATGGGGATAGCGCCAGTATTGGGGCCCAGACCACGAGGGTTTAATAAAAGAAAGCGAGAGGATTTTGTTCCTAAGTTACGTTCAAACCCCTTGACATCTGGGCTTTTAATCAATCGATGTCTATATGGAATAGTATACCAACCGATGACCCATTATTAAGTGAAGGCTGGGAATTGTACACAAAATGATCCACAATAATTTTTATGTGACATCAATAAAAACTGCCTGGAATGAATTTGCGTTTTCAGTCTTATTCTTGGTTGAAGTCCTAAGCGGCACCATTTGAATAATAGAAACTTGAAAAAATAACGTATACACGATGTGCGTGTTCCCATTTGGAGGAGAATTTTGGATTAAAGATAAAACTAAGGATTACTATGGATTAATGCAGAATCAAAAGGTTAGAATATAGGTACAGCCCAATGTGGCGGTTTAGCTGTGCTTTTCTGGGGACTGGAGACAGTCCCACTTCCTCAAGTTGTTAGTACCCCTGTGCTTTGGGCATAGCACTACAGAAAATTGCACGCACCTACAGAAAAGATGACAACAAAAAAATGGTTGAATATTGGATAACTAAAGGTGTGCATCCTGCCTTCATAAACAGACATGATAACTTTCGCCCAAACCACAGGATTGCACCCAGAAGAAGAATGGAAAGTTGGGGGAGAATATGAGTGCACGCACAATGAACAGCATCGTGGTTCATGACATTGGTGGAAATGAAATTGTTTTTACACTTTTGGACTGTTTGAGAATAAGGAAAGAATCCGGAATGTTTTCAATATGCATTATCACACCTTTTACAGACTTTTATTTGTAAAAACGTTTACCTTTTGTTGTGCAAACAATGTATTGAATGGAGAACTCTGGGAGAAGAAGTTTTTTAATGAAGGACCCCAGGTGAAATCACTTGTGAAGACTAGAGGGGGTGGGAACAACTACTAGTTTTTTAACCAACTGGAGCTCATGACACGTGTTTAAAAATGAGGGATCACGGGAGGGATGAAGGCTTTTTTGAGTCAGCAGCGGAAGGATGTGATCTTGAAATGTCGTTATGGCAGGTATGTGTGAATGGGGGATCAGATTACATTTCAACAGAAGGAGAACAGTGTTTTTCAGCTAGATGGAGAAGGGTTTTGGTACCGCTAATTGAAATGTTATTTAAAGGTCAAGTGCATGTTACCTCTTGTTAATGTAGATGTTTATTTGGAAGGTATAAAACACAGGCTTTTTCATGCGATTTAAATGTAGATAAAAACGAGCATAACATGTTTAATGTGGTCGAAATAGGAGCAGGGTGTTTTAAGATTTGATGGACGCAGGTTATCAACAGTAGTGGGTGGCGCAGTGAAATAATAGGGTGGGTAGCAATGCGCAAAATACAGGGGTTCGAATCTGGGGCTTCTCAATTCATGAAGATTAAATTCTTTGCACGCTGTTATTATTATTTTTTATGGTTAACTAGAGAAATATACTGCGCTATAAATCACGATGATGCATAATGAAACTCTGGAAACAAACAGCTGTGTAATAATACAATATTACTATTGTTTACAGTGACCCCCGAAGAAGGGCTGGAGGCCCGAAATGCATAGGGTTATGTGACATCAATAAAGACTGCCTGGAATGAATTTGCGTTTTCAGTCTTATTCTTGGTTGAAGTCCTAAGCGGCACCATTTGAATAAAAGAAACTTGAAAAATAACGTATACACGATGTGCGTGTTCCCATTTGGAGGAGAATTTTGGATTAAAGATAAAACTAAGGATTACTATGGATTAATGCAGAATCAAAAGGTTAGAATATAGGTACAGCCCAATGTGGCGGTTTAGCTGTGCTTTTCTGGGGACTGGAGACAGTCCCACTTCCTCAAGTTCCACAATAATTTTTAGCATGACTAATTTATAAATTCCAACGTAGCAGAATTGCGTGTAAGACATGCATATTTACATCAGTAATATGTTTACTAAAATCAGGAAGCTTTTATTCATGGCAACTTACTGTGTAAGGCAGAGCTAAACAGAGGGCCAAAATACATCTCCTTGTGACTCGTGCCTACAATACATGAATAACGGTGCAGGACTAAATTAGTTACAAAGGTTTGGGACCGATACACCCTACTCTAATCAACCCTCTTTTATTTTTAGGATTTAGGGTCTGACTCATCTATATCATTTTATTGAGCAGCCCATACGGCACGTAAATCAAAGGGGGACAAAAAAGGAAATATGATACAAAAAACCTCCCCAGCAACCAAGGGGAACAAACTTCAATAATCTAAGAAGTTAAAACCCTTGAGTGTGAACATATACATCAACACGGATTTATCCAGTAAGGTGAGATACTATTCCGAATACTAGATCTCTTAATAATTAATAAATCTTAGGGAATAGAGTTAACATTCCTAATTTAATTATACTCTCATCCCGATTTAAACTATACTTTCACTTACAGCTGCCCGACTTGTGAATTGGTCCTACGGTGTAGCCCGTTGAAATTCTAAAAAAAAATTTAAGAATATCTCAGACGATCCCAATAAGAATAAGATATTGGACATCGCTTTTAAGGTGAGGGAATATGATTAAGGATGAACCTATCAAGGTGGTTGTGACTTGAATCCCCACGAATTATGTATAAAATCAGAAATGAATGGAGAGAATGTATGGACTGTGATAAGTGGAGTCTTTGAGACTATAGAATGAAAGAAGATTGAGCCATATATAGAAGGTTAGCCCTTACACAAAGCCCCAAGATTGGGAGTAAAGGCTGCTACCCTCTTTAGGAGCGAGTGATTTTATGGAATTTAACCAAATCTCATTGTTGTAAATTTGGAGATTTTTAGTATAGATATCTTTTAGCATCTGTATACAACTATATCCATGTAGAGTAGGCCTTCTATCAATTTTTAACTGTGTATATAATGTGTATGATCCATCTAGGCCCTAAAAGTAAAGTAAGATTTTGTACATTTCTAGATTAACCTTGATTTGACCTAAACGCTAATAGAGTTTGTGTCTTATAGGTGTCGGACTGAAAAGTATTTTGTTTCAACTAGAGAGAGAGATATGATCTGGTCTTGATAAAGATGGAACAATTTCAATGAGCCATCAAAACGCGTCGACGCTAACTGAATATTCACAATCTACTGCCTTAGCACTGGTTTAATATTGAAAAGATTGGAAATTATTTTTCAGTGCAAGTAAAATTGTATAATAGTAGATGTGTTACCTGCTAAAGACTGATTATACTAGTCTGTTTGTGGAACTCTCTCAAAATGTGTTTTTAACATTTGTCATTTTAATTTGTTGTGAATTGTACTATTGCTTTTTCATATCAGACAAATATAAAGATTGTTAGGCATATGTATGTATTTTTCATTTGTATGATGTGTTAAAAAATAAACTTTTGTATAACTTTTACTTTTTAAGGGAACCTTTTCAATATATATGGCACAATCTAATGGTGTATAGGGAGATTCAGTGGATTGAATGGACTGAAAGTGGTAACAGTTGGATGGTTTGCTTCTAGTACTGTTTCAGTGCCCTAATCCTACGGGTTTAAGAAGGGGCCCCTCTTATCTTCTTGTATTTCTACTAGAAAACAGATCTAGCTCAAAATTAGAAAATCCTCTTTTGCAGCTAATACCACACAAACACACATTTTTTTGTCTATAAAGACTTTTAACAACTCCTGTTCTTCTACATAGGATCAATTTGGAAATTCTAGACACATGCTGGACATGCTCTGCGCAATATGCTGATCTTAAACATTTACTCTTTACTTGTCCTCATGTCTCGACTTACTGACACCAGGTTTGGAATCAAGTTAATTTTATATTTTGCTCAAATATTTCTCACTCTATCATAAACGTTTTTTTTAGAAAGTATCTCTACTGTATGGGTTAATGTTTCTCCTAATGTTCAAATAATAGTTCTCCTTTTGGCAGTTGCTTTCCAACAAATTACTAAACACTGGAAAGACTTTACGCAGTTGTCCTTATTGTCCTTAACAGCATGGTGATATGCAGTTGGTTACCGCCATAGATTAGATACTGCCTACATGCATCCTATGTCCCTTGCTTTTAAAGAGCAAGCACTCTGGGCACCAGTTACTCAGCTTTTAGATTGTTAGTCCAAAAGATTTTCTCCAGTACCAATTGCAATTCCAGAAGTACCTAAACAGCCCTGATTCAATTTTTACTTGTATGGGTTTTCTTATCTAACTGTTAGTGGTTTGTACCATATTTTCATGCTTTTTATGATGCTTATAGTCCCATACCTATGTATTGCTATTTCATATGTACTTAAGTTTACCTTTTTTTTCCTTATCCGTTATTTCTGTATTGATTGATATTGCTCTTTTCTTCTCTATTTTCCATTGTTGGATTCATATGTATTTCAATGAATGTATCTCCTTTCTGTTTTCAATAAACTTCTCTTGAAACTTGAAAGAAATCAGAACATTCATCTTTCCTATTCCTCTGTTTTAAAAGGTATGCCGTCCATCCTTTGCCTATTTAGGATGGTCCATGTCAGAGCCTCTGGCACTAAAAGTGAGTGTAGAACAGCTCATGGCACAGGAAGTGATAAAAAAAGTATATGTGAATATGAAATCACCATCAGAACAACATCCATGAGCACAGCAAACCTTGGAAAGTAATGTAAATCGTTAATAAGTTGTGGCCAAATGTTTTTCAAGGTCAGTCATCTGGACAAATACTCAGTGCTGAAACCTGCAGGCGAGCTACTATTGGCAAATCTGTACATTTAGTTTACTAACTGCAGATAAAGAGTAAGCAGAAAGAAATAAAAAACATTATGACTAGCTGAATGTGAATTAATTCAATTATTTATTGGAGACAATTGAATTTCACTTACAAGCTGGCAAGTAGAAATGTCTGGAAGTTCCTGTATTCATTCTCTGATGTTATCTCACAGGACAAGTACTGGCACATATACATGTGCGTGACATTTTTAAAAGAGGCAGGATGTCTATTAAAAAATAAGATTTGTTGATTATTGTAGACCTGGCATCATTGGCGTGAGTCTCCCTTCCATTTTTGATGGATTGCCTCCTCTGTTTTGATATGTTTTTGCTGGATTTATGCTATGGGCACTGTGCCACTGCTTATCAGTGCCACAGTGCAAGTGCTCCCCATGTTAAATTGATATACTGACTGGATCCCATGATTGGGTTATTTGATTTATCTGTCAGCCCCTAGTACAGTGCACCATTTGTGCCCAGGGCTTGTAAGTCAAATGCTGCTGGTGGGCTTGCAGCACTGGTTGTGCCACCCACAGAAGCAGCTTGTAAAATGTGTCTCAGGCCTGCTATTGCAAGGCCTGTGTGCAGTCTAGCTCTGCCATGTTGACTTGGCCAAGTGCATCCACTTGCCAGTCCCTAAACCTTCCCTTTGCTTCATATTAGACACTCCTATGGCAGGCCCAATGGCAGGGTGCATTGTAAGTATATGGTAGGACATGCTCTGATGTGTGTAGCATGTTCTAATAGTGAATTACAGCCATTTTGGTTTTTCACTATTGAAGGCTACCTGTTCTCATAGGCCAGAATGGGCAGATAAGATTATTACATTCTTATAATCCTAACTGACTCAGGGAACATGGTAGAAATTCGAATTTAGTATGCCTGAACTCAGAATAATAAAATACATCTTTTAGTAAAGTTTATTTTAATATTCTACGTTTGCAAATACCACTTTTAGAAAGAAGGTATTTGCTTGCCTAACCATTTGAGCCTGCCTCTGCTGGGTTGTGTATTCCTTGTCTGGGTTTGTGTGTGACAGAGCCGGGGAATTCCATGAGACAGCTGGGGCAGCCCATTGGTGAAGAGAGAGATCTGCATCTAGATGGGAGGGGGGAGTTTCACCTGGGACCTGAATAGGCCTGGGCCTTCCCTCTACAATGCTGGCTCCATCCCCTGTGGCTCGTCTGATGTCTCTGCCCTGCACTGTGCAAGGAGAGGAAGAATAATGTCAACAGAGTGTTCCAGAGCTGTATATTCCCTCCCCTGTGCTGGCTCCACCTCCTGTTGGGCGGCTGATGTCTCTGCCCTGCACAGAGAAAGAAAGAAGAGAGTCATGTAAACAAAGTGCTCAGGAACTGGTTTGGACTAGGCAGAGGCCTCTCTGCCTTCAGAGAACAAAGGATTTTGGGGTATAAATATTGGGACCCTGATCCCAAGAAAAGAGATCACTTCTGGAACAAGAAAACGTTCTGCCAAGGAGAAGAACCAAGGAAGCTGCAGGAGTTTGAACTGCCCCTCTGCCAGTGTGCTGTTTGCTAGGTTGGCCTGCAGTATTTGCTTCATTGCCAAGGGAAAGGAGAAGGAACTTTGTAAGGACTTTCATCTACAGAATATTCTCCAAGGGCTTGAACTGTGCTTGCCTCCTGCTGAAGTCTCAGGGACAAAAGACTTCACCTCCAGCTCCCTCCTGAATTTCCTTGCTGGGAATTCTGACTCCAGTCACTTGCGTGCCACTGGAAGCTGGAAGCGCGACACATCGAGAAGAAGGGTGTCGCCGCCGCAGCTAGAATAATCACAACGCCGGAGAAGCAAGCCTTCGCCGCATCTCCCTGGAAGCGTGTGTTCATCGAAGCTGCCTGCTGTCGCATCACCGGAGAAGCGTGACAACATCGAAAGAATCGCCATTGCATCGCCGGAGAAGCGTGTCGCAGGGCCTGTCGCTGCTCCAAAGTACAGAGTCGTTGCAAGGCTGCCAGGGCGTCATCGTCATCGCATCGCCGCATCAAGGGCACCATCTTCTCGCATCACAACTGGATCATCGCATTCCGCCAAGGCGCCATCTTGCGCACCGCAACTCGCCCGCAGGCCAAGAATCTATGCATCACCTCCGCACCGGTAAGGCTCACTACGAGTCCCCTACTTTGCGCAAGCATTGAGGAAGGACGCAACCGTTCCCCCGGGTCACGGAACCGACGCATCTCCCCTATTGCGAGCCTTTTGTTCACTCTGCGTTACCCAGCCAGGTACTTTGTTGAGAACTTTGTGGCATTTACCAACAACTTGAACTAAGAGACTTTAGCCATCTTTTAAGCAACCTTAAGTGTAGTATTGTGGATGTTTGTCGTTTGTGGTCTTGCCAAGCTACTAAGGGGGTGAGCAGGGGTTATTAAGGAGTGTAATCCCCTTATCCTGACTTTGACGTAAGGGTCCCTATTTGGACAACGGTGAATACCATTGCCAACTAGAGACCCCCAGATCTAACAATTATCACATATGGTAAGGGACAACATACAAGGTGAGGTAGCGTAGATGTTCAATATTGATAATTAACTTCCTAGAGAAGGATAATGGTTCTAGATCCAAAAGTTGTTTCTTCTGAGCTGCACATTTGTGTGAATCTGGCGTATCTATGTTTCCAAACCAGCAACTCACCAAATAGTTTGTACTGATGAGCTTGTAAATTAGTCAACACGTTTCTTCAAGTGGTTACCTTTGGGAATTGGATCCTGTGATATTGCCCAGCTATATGGGCAAAATAAATAATTATATTTTTCAAACTTAAAGCAATTTAAGGATATAAAGTGTCCTTTAATGTATGCACTTGACATATTTCACATATTTAGCAAATGTGGACTAGCAATTAGCAGATATGACAGAGTTCTGTTAAAGGTCTCGAATAGCCCAACGCTATATCTATAGTTCAATTTTTTTAGTTTTGAAGTAGGAGAAGTACACTCCTATGTCAGGCTTGGGTCCAGGCCCTGATGGGGCACCTCTTGGAATATGGATTCCCTCTAGAAAAGGCCAGCAGCAGGCCTCAGGCAGTTCTAGTTTGTGCTGGTCAGATGGACAGTCGCAGGGAAGACCTCTGGTATCTTGCTGTGTCTCTGCAGCTCAAACCAATCAAATTGTGCTCTTTAGCTCAAACAGCCAAACTACTAATGTGATTGAGAAAGCCATCAGTATCCATCTTGTAGACCACCTAGAACTTAATTGACTCCTAGATAGCTCTCATTCAGGGTTTTTCACCAACTACACCACAGAGTCAGTCATCATTGTGTCCACCAATAAAATCAGAAGCATCCTTGACCAAGGAGAAATGGTTGCCCTCATCCTTCCACAAGTGACTCATCAGAAAGCTTCAGTATTTGGGTATCTGCGGACTGATCCTCCAGTGAATATCCTCCTTCCTCACTATTGGCTCCCAGTGATTTAGACTTTGCCATATACCTCAGAACCCAAGAAACTTATCTGCAGAGTCCCTCATGGATGGTCACTCAGCCCAGTGCTCTTCAATGCCTACTTGACACCCCTCACAGACATTGTCAGACCCTTCGTCATCAACATAGTGTCCTACACTGATGACACATAGCTCATCCTCTCTATTACCGACTCAACCAGCACCGCCAAAGCAAACTTTGCCAACTGCTACTTGGATGAAAAACAACTGGCTCTAGCTTAACACAGATAAAATCAAAGTCCTAATCTTTGGCAACAACAACTCTCCTTCAGACGCCTCTTGGTTGCCCTCCAAACTTGGACCCCACTTATCCATTCAGACCATGTCAAGAACCTCAGGATCATCCTGGATACCAACCTCTCCATGAGCAGACTGATTAACGCTGCATCCATATCATGATTCCACATCCTGCAAGTGGATCCCACTGAACACCAGACAAACAGTTACTCACGCTCTTATCACAAGTAGACCTGATTAGGAATATGCACTTTGGAATCCAAACCCATGTCCTACCATGACTTCAAACCACCAAGAACGCCATTGCTAGACTCATCCTGAACATACCACAATATAACCACATCTCTCAACACCTTAAAAACTTCCCTTGGGCAAAAGTCCAGGATAGAAGTAAGTTCAAGCTACTGACCCACATCTACAAATCTCTCAACAACACCAGATCAGGTTACCTCAACCCCTGCCTCAACTTCTAACAACTCATCACACACCTTCTATCTGCATCTCAGGCAAGACCACACCTCCCTCTACCTCATGACCTTCTGAAGGAACCTCAAGGCATGGCTCTTCCAGATGAAAAAGGCCTGATCTCCTCCTCCCCCTCAGGCGTGACATACTTAGTGCCTGGATATGCTCACGGGCGATTAGCATGGCTCAACAAATTCACATAACATAACAAACAAAAAGTCAGCCTACTGACCCCTGGAGTCACTTCTGGGGATCCTGGGTTCAATACAAGCAGCTGAAATCTTCCGTCTTTAGACAGCAGGGAAGTTGTTCTTCCAAATCTTCCACAGGTCCAGGAGTGCTCTGATGAGAGGTTCTGAGATGTCAATTTTATACCCAGTGCAAACCTGGGTGTGGGGGTTGCCCCTTATGTCCTTATCCTTACCTGGGTTTGGCTCCAATGTGATTAGGGTGGACAATGAGTAAGCAGGTCTAGGCATAAAAGTGTTTGCCAGTGACCGAGAAGGCAGCTTCAGACGTTAGTAAGTGGTGGACACAGCCCTCTGGCTACTGTTTGAAACTCGTGAGGGTTGAGTACAATCCAAGACCATCCTGCCCTGAAGAGGAAAACACTGCCCCTCACCTAAGGCCCCTTTGTTTCCAAGTCTGTAAGGAATACCCATCCCAACAGATAAGATCGATTTACAGTCAGGTGACCTTGGACACTGGCAGATAGGCACATTTATAAAAGTGCCATTTTCAGAATAGTAACTTAAAATCAAAACTTGCCATTACAGAGGATTTTAAATTGTAATTCAAATGAGTGGATGAACTATTTCTCAATGTGGTCCCAAACTGAAGTTATCAAGTATGAAGTGTACTAAAGTAAACCCTGTGTTTCTCAATGGGAGCGGTAGCCTTGCTACAGTAAACAATCACTTAGAGTGTTTTTCACTGCTGGGACATGTAAAACATAAGTGCATATGTCCTACATTTTTAAATACCATGCATACTGTCCTATAAGTCTGTAGTGCCTACACTAGGTGTGACATAGATATTTAAAAAAAATAACGTTTTGCCTGGAAAAAGGTTTATTTTGCCAAGTTGAAATGACAGTTAAAACTCCACTGCATACTACAGACTGCAGTGGCAGATCTTAGACATGCTTTACAGTTTCACTTTAATGAGTGGTCTAATAAGTGCTACAGTCCCATTAGTAGCCTTTCATTTACAGACCCTGTGTATAGTGCAGGATGAGATTCCTGGCCATGTAGGGAGCTCCCATCATGCTCCGCGGCTATACATCTCCCGGATCTTGAGGCATCCAAGATGGCAGTCATCAGTGCCTAACTGATCGGCACCTGACTGCTCCCGGCAGGATAAGTCAATCGGTGCAAGATTACCGCCAAATTATGGCTGGAATTTTGAGACTACTGTTCTGCTCAATTGGGTTCTTAAAATTATATTGGAACTATATATGGAAATATGTGCTGCTACAATGTGGCTTCCTCCACCTGCTCTTTCCTTGCAGCCCCAATGGTCACATTGCTGGAATTTTCCAGGAAGGACTATGAGTCCTGAACGTTCGTGTCTATGCTACCATGCTGCAGATAAGACACCACAACACCTGGTGAGTCAGTATATGCTTGCACAGTATACTAAGAGGCTAAATAGGTGGGGTTAGAAAGGTGTTTGCATGCTGGTTTTAGCAAACACTGCAGAGAGGGAGGAGTGAGAGGGGGTGTTTCTGAACTATTAAACATTATAGTACAGTACTTAGAGGCACCCTTCAAAGAGAAAGAATTAGGCTATCCTAGGGTTGGAAGACTCCTTGCTCACTACGGAGATGGTCTGTGTAATCACAGGTGCGACTTGTGGCTTCCCAGGTGAATACCAGGTGTGAGCAGTGCAAGTCACATTATGATGATGTAAATTGCTTGGGATTCTCAGCTTAAAGATCGTATCACCACTTCATCCAGAGCTGCTGTGAAGTCAGTGCATAGTGTCAAGCACCATTATAATTTCTGCCAAAAGAAACAAGGTTTTCCTACCTTAAAAAACGCAGCAAATATGCCAACATGGTCTCAAGTGTTTTATCTCTGCCTAAATTTTTAAAATGCTCACTAACTAATGTTCAACTACTAAATTATGTTGGCAGCGCTCTGCCATAAATGACATGGCTAAAGGTAACCCTTCCAAATTAACGTGGGGGTTGTATGCTGGAATCATACTCACTACAGATTCAAAACGTTGATGAAGGAACCTCTATAGACTATTTAAAAACAACGGACAACAAAATTAAAGGTTGGTTGAGATATAAAAAAACTTTTGTGAGGTGATACCTAAATATATATAGGTAATACTAGACTAAAGCCTTCTTATTTGGTTGTTCATAGCTAACATATCTGCCGGTACCATTCATCAGACTGGTGTGAATCCCTGCTGCAGTGTTGTGGTTGAGTAGATGAGGTGCAGCATCTTTTGGCTCCAAACACTCTCTCCATCTCAACCCCCTTAACTCTCAACTGTAATTTATTCTCTGACACGTCCACATCTTCATCATGCTAAAGGAAAGAATTTAAGAGTTTCATCAGTAACTTTCAGCAAGCGGGCACCCTTGCTGGTATCATACAACAATCAAAATTAATTGTACATGTTAAAGGTCTCTCTCAAATTTTTCATTCAGTAGAACAAGCACAAGTCCCTTTAAAATCAATCCAGCAGTCGACACTGAAAGTAGGGAAGGACAGGAATGGTAGTGCTGGAAGTAGTCCTGAGGGCACAGTGGATATAAAAGCAGGATGTGAATGTGCAAATTCATGTTGAAAGATGGACTTTGAAATATGAAACATAAATGTACATTTTAGACACTAAGGGGGTCATTAGGATGAGGAGCGGACTTTGTCCGCCCATCATCCTACCGGTGAAAGGGACGGCCCGCCATAAGGGCGGGGGTCCCGTGGTTGATATTAGGATGCGCACCCCACAGTGGCGGGCGCATCCCATATTTTTAGCATTGCAATGCTAAAAATACATGTAGTGCATTTCAATGCACAACGTGACAGGCAACGCGCGGTGCCTGCCACGCTGTACCTTGAAATGCAGGGGGGTACCATATGGTACCCCCATGAGCACCCCCCACCCCCTCCAGAGTCCATGGGGGTCTGCAACGGGCCCCCAAAGCAGACCCCGCATGCCTTTCCGTGGCGGCATTGCCGCCACGGAAAGGCATTTGTAAATGCCCATTGTAATATGGCTGGCGGTGTCTGATAGACACCACCACCATATAAACTCTTTCCGCCCCGGTCGCAAGGCGACAGGGCGGAATAGCGGCGGACGGTTTTTCCATCCGCCGCGGACCCCCCAGCCATGTTAATATGGCGGGGGTTCTTTGTAGCAAGGATGGTGGGCGGATCGCCTCCGCCCGCCATCCTTTTGGGACCCTACAATTTTTTAATAGAATTAGACTTTTTCTCATTTAATGTGATTTTGCTTTTTATTACAATTTTTCTTTTTAGCGGGTTTTCCTATTTGTTTTACCTTGGGAGTGACGCTTTCTAGGACTTCAGATGATCTCTGGGAGCCATGTCAATTCACCAATCTAAGTGCTGGGGTGGTTGGGGGAAGGGCACTGGGTTGGAGCAAGGGAGGTGGGGTGGTTGAAGGGAGCCTATGATGGGTTGGGCTTTAGGGGATGTTAGGGTAGGTACGGTTAGGGGAAAGGGAGGAGCACAGGTGAGGTTTGCAAAAGGAGGTAACAATTGAAAATATGCAAGATATAATTGTGAACTGAAATATAGAATGCAATGTCTCGCAATAAGTTGAAAATTGTTTCATATAAAATGAATGGGTTAAATATTAGACTAAAATGTCAAAGCTTATTTGCTTGGTTAAGATCTTTAAATTTAGATGTTGTACTACTACAAAAGATGCATTTGAAAGATGGTCAACTCGCATACCCTCGTATATTCAGCATGCATATTTTACTTCATCTCAGGCTTCACATAGGGGTGGCAGTTCTGATTATACACTCCGTCCAATCCGGAATTCTTAGAGTAGTGTGAAACCTGGGAGCTAGAGGAATCCAAGTTAAATACAAATTGATAAGGTGGAATATAATTTCATAAGCTATTATGCCTCTATTGAGGACTCACCCTCCGCTCTACAAGATCTTCACTCTTCAACAAAGAGGGGTGGTAATTCAATTCAGGATCTGTTGCTTGGTACGTCATGTTTACACAAATATTAAAACAAAACTAAATCAATATAGACCCTTCAAAATTTAGTTCATGACTTTGCCATCATATATCACTAGAGGGCACAGAATAGGCCGTGAATGAAGAACTTCTAGTAGAGGACTCCTGGGTAGAGCAGATGAGGAGTAAATTGGAGGATTTTTGGCATTTTAATTTAGATTCTGCTTCAGACTTTTCTGTATGGGAAGCGTCAAGTCAAGTCAAGACAACTTTATTCGGTTTCAAACGAAAAACATAAAAGTTCATAAAAACATTCACAAAAAATTATTAGTTCAGAAGTCTATATACAAAGCAGCAAAATGAACAATTCATACCAATCTCATCAATCAAGTTAAGATAAACTTATTTGATTTTGAACAGGACCATAACAATCCATAAAATCGTCATGATGGATTATTATTTCAAACAACTATATACAAAGCAGCCAAATAAACAGTTCATACAAACCAACTCATTATATAAAAGGCGGGAGAAATATAGACCATAAAACATTCCTCTAATGAAATTTACAGTCTATGTTACAGGGCACTCATCATCATTTTATTATACGGATCCCTCCACAAAGGTACATCAGTGCTTTGGGTTATGTAATCCTAATAGCCAAAGCTCCATCGATAAAGTTGGAAATCCTAATACATATATCATAAGTGGCCAAAGAGGATATAATAAAACCATTCTATATAAGAGCACAGCCTAATTTCTTTTAAAATCGGAATTAAAAACCTTCCTCTTGGTATCTCATAGAGGAAACAAACTAGCATAAAGTGCACAGTGCTCTGGGCTGCCACATTATTACATGGACAAGGCACCAGTTTATCCTCCGATCCCGATTGTTTTGGGAAAGCCACCAAAAAATGCACGGTAAGTAAATGTAATCTAGTTAATTAAAAGCGAGTTTGTACGTTTGTCGCAAAAGTTAGATAAAATTGCTATTGATTTGGGGATAAACAAAGGTACCCTGTTACGTCATGGTTAGCACGTAATGTTTTCACGCCTGTAGAGTGTACGTCTTTTATAATGTTTTTAGCATTTTCAGGGATGCTGTCCGGACAATCAAAGTAATGCCCCAAACCTAGCTTACAGACCTGGGCCCTTCCGAATCGCAGCCAAGGAATAGCAAGTGCTCCATCTAGGTTAATACAGTCCTTAATAACGTCTCTGAAGAATACTAGTCCTCCGGACAACCAGATTTTGGCCCATAATAACAGAGGGGCAATTCTAATATGGTCCTTTATGAAATCAAATCCCAGTTCTTGATGACAGAAGATCGTAGGGGGGCTATTAGGAGTCATCAATAATCTTTTAATACATTTGTTTTCCATAACTTGAAGCTGTCCGTTGTTATGGTATCTCCACACTCCTGCCCCATATGTTACAATGAGCACACATTTGGATTTATACAGACAAACCAACTCAAACACCAGCTTATGACCTAGCTTTTTGGCAAAACGAAAAAGCCTCTCAACCACCCAGCCTGCCTGTTGCACCCCTGCCGTAACTAACGGGTCCCAACTCAGCCCATTATTATAAATATTCTCTAAATAGTTAAAATTATTCCGGTTATCAACATTCTTATCTCCCACTGTGTATTTCTTTGATTTTGCTATTTTAGGGCCACACACCATAATATACAATTTTAGAAAATTCACTTTTAGGTCAAAAGCCATCATAAAATCTGTAAAAGCATTAAGCAATTTTTGGAGGCCAAGTGCTGTTAGTGCCATTAACACGGTGTCATCCACATAAGAAAGTAGCAGGACCTGTGTGCCTCCAATATGCGGACAATCAGTTTCTTTGTCTATGAAGAGGGCCTTCAAACCATTGGTGTAAATTTGAACAAGAAAGGGGGCCAAAATGCATCCCTGCCTTACACCCTGTGTGGAGGCTTTAAGTCTAGTTTTCTCACCCTGTGGGCCATATCTTATAGAAACAGAGGTCAATGCATGAAGCCTGCGAAGGAGGAAAATAAAAGCCTCATCCACACCCATCTTTCCCATCACTACCCACAGCTTCTCACGGTTTACAGTGTCAAAAGCACTGGACAAGTCTTTGAAGGCCAGGTGGATGGAACCCGTCCTGGCCCTCATGTACTTGCCCATCACGAGTGACAAATTACCACATCAGGTTCTGCATCTTTGTGCAGCCACATTTCTGTCAGGAACAGGGCATCCGGCTGTTGTTCGCTGAGTAAGATGTTGATTTCAGAGACGTATTTTGGCAGGGACCTGCAATTCAGGTGGAGCATTTTAAGCTCTGTTTTATTATGTTTCCCCAGTGGGGAGTAGTTTAGTTTAAAGGGGCACTTAGGGCACGCTCTGGGGCCAGATATTAAGCTAACAGGGTCCCTACACTTATCATTGTCAGGTGTACGTAATGCGTGCAACTGGGGTGCTAAATATCTTTAAAGCCCTGTGATAGGGCCAGGTGTCCTGGCCCCTGGTCCTGGAAGGTCGTGGACGGACACAGACAGGCTTGCCTTAGGCGCGCCTTTGGCAGGCCAGTGGCGGGCCCGCTGCACGCGTCCGGTGTGCATCCACACTGCTACGCGACTCAAGTAGTCAGTGGCTCCGCTCCTGACCTCTGACCTGTGTCCCGTCTCCTTACGCCGTTTCCCTCCACACAACCTGAACTTTCTGTGGTGGACCAGGGAAGAGGCAAAATCTGAGGGAGAGCAGTGTAAATTAAAATAGGTGAATGATCTACAAAGAGGCTTTACAACTGCTTTTTAAAATCACCCGCCCCCCTCAGGGTCAGTTGAAATATACCTAAAATAACAGATCTCGCTGATTAAAAGAAAGAGCTTAGTGCAAATAGAGCAAGTGCTCCTGTCTACAGTTGCAGCATGACTGTTCTCTAAAGTGCTTGCTAGCAATTCACAATTAAAAGCTTGACCTGTAACATATTAACAATTGAAATTAGTGGGTACCAGGGAGTTGAGACGACAGGGGTAATTCTTATTGCCTTGTATTTTACTGCAATCATAACAACCAACCCTCCTTTAGCTCTTCCTGCTGGGGAAGGTATTGCATGGACCGTATAATAGCAATGGCCATTTAGCACTTTGTCTTCCTTATACCACGTCTCCTGTAGACAAATAACATCAAAACCTTTAATATAATTTAGCCACCCCTCATCAGTAATTTTGGATCGAATTCCTGCTATGTTCCATGAGTTACATTTTATTTAGACCTTAGTGTGAGCCTGACTGATCAATCCCACTGGTTTGTCAACTACGATTTGTTCACCTACTGTATCACCCAATTTTGGCACTTGACTAGTGATGGTCTCAATGGTCTCAATTAGAGGCATTATATGGCCTTGGTTTGCCACTCCCACTAGTCTGTCACCCGCAGATTGCTCAACTGAGGTAGGAGACAGGTATCCCTCCAGACTAGAAGTAGAAGCATTTAGAGTCAAGGGATTAAAGTGATTCCATGGAACCCCTATTATTATGCTCATCTGAAAAAATACCTCTCCCTTGCGTATTACAATGCATAACCAGTTCGGCTACCGGAACTGACTAAAACATCCAAATAGTCAGTCAATTTTAGACAGCCCGGAGAGAACGTCAAACCGATTAGGGTGAGCAGATGAGGGAGGATGTAAATTTGATTCCATCCATACTGGTAATTTCCTTGCAATAACATCATTATATGGGGGGAAAAAAACAAAGGATGCATCTCTATTGAGTCATCAGACCAAATACTAAAATGCGGTAGGGCCAAACGAGCACACCATGCGTTACTAAAATTCAACACCACACAGTCCCCTACCCCATGTTTAATTGTGTGACCAATTCAATTTCTGCTATATTTTCTTGTAACACCAGTGAGCCGATTTATTAATAAGGCTTTGGCAAGTTTCTTGCTGGCCAGGAGCCAGACCGGGCACACCTTTCAGAATCACAGTATAAGGTGTACATTCCGGGGGTACGTTTAAGACATCTTGTGCACCCTTAGGGTCTTTAGATTTGAAACCCCATGTGAAGTTTTACCCCTGTCTTTCATGATCAATCTTGGCTGGTTTACAATCCCTGGGTTTTCAGTATTCCTACGGGGGTTCCCAGTCAGGGTTGGAACTTGTGTTGTGGAAGTCATTGAATTAATATTGGCACGATTCTGAAGGGGCTCTGGACTGCTATAACCGAGCAAGGAGCCAGTGAGAGTCTTAGCTCCGCCATTTCTATTTCTTTAGTTAGCGCCCCTACTGCCTTTTGGAGATATCCATCCCAAAGTTGTATCCACTGTCTTAGGGGTAGGTGTAACTTTTCGTTTTCCCATGGTAAAAAAATACGTAGACAATTCAGGCAAATGACAAAACAAGAGCTATTTACCTCCTTGCAGCTTTTGTGGGACTAGGAACTATTGCGACAGTTCAATCAATCAATCAATCATGTGTTTGTTAAGCGCTATTACTCACCCGTGAGGGTCTCAAGGCACTGGGGGAGGGGTGTTTCGCATGTTACAGTCCATCAAGGAGGGGGTCTGTTGAAGAGAAAGGTTTTGAGGTTTCTTGTGAAAATGGGGAGAGATGTTGTCAGTCTGAGGTGGAGAGGAAGGGCGTTCCAGGCTCTAGTGTGAGGAAGCAGCTGCCTGATCTGGTCTTTCTGGTGCGGGGGACCATGGCGAAGGAGAGAGCTTTGCTGATTGTAGGGTCCTTTGGGGTACATGGAATTGGAGTCGACAGTTAAGGTATGCTGGTCCGGTGTCGAGTGGGACTTGTGAGCGTGGGTGAGCATCATGAAGGTGACTCTAGCTTCGATGGGGAGCCAGTGGAGTGTGCACAGATGCTGGGAGATGTGGCGGTGTCTTGGCGTTCTGGATGTTCTGTAGCTTACGTGTGAGGTTTTTGTTTATTCTGATGTAGACTGTCTTGCCGTAGTCAAGTCTGCTTGTGACCAGGGCGTGAGTGACGGGGTATCTATTTGAAGGTCTTGTGTAAGAGGCGGAGGGAAGCAGGTGGATGAGACGGCATTGATCAGGTGGTCCATTTTGAGTTTGGAGTCCAGGAAGAGACCTAGGTTGCATGCGTGGTCCGTGGGGGTGGGCGGACATCCGAAGGCAGGGGGCCACCAGGTGTCGTTCATGCGTCAGGGTGTGGGGCCATGGTGAGTTCTTCTGTTTTGTTGGTGTTTAGTTGAAGGCAGCTGTTTTTCATCCATTTGGCGATGGCTTCCATGCCTTCTCAAAAATTGTGCCTGGGGGTGTTGGGTTTGTTGGATAAGGAGAGGATGAGTTGGGTGTCGTCTGCGTATGACACAATGTTGAGTCCATTGGTTCTGATGACGGGGGCGAGCGGAGCCATGTAGACATTGAAGAGCCTAGGGCTGAGAGATGACCCCTGGGGGACTCCACAGGTGGTTGGTGTAGGGTCTGAGAGGAAAGAGGGGATCTGACCCGCTGCATTCTGCCACAGAGGAAGGAGCGGATCCAGTCGAGGCCTTGTCTTGAATCCCTGCGTGGTGGAGTCTGTGTATTAAGGTGCATTGAGAAACTGTGTCAAACGCTTCTGAGAGGTCAAGGAGGATGAGGGCTGCTGTTTCTCCTAAGTCCAGTAGGGTGCGGATGTCGTCTGTTCTGGTGAGGAGGGCGGTTTCTGAGCTGTGTTTTTTTTCTGAAACCAGATTCGAAGGAGTTGAGGATGTTGTGCTCTTCGATGAATGTGGCGAGTTGGCTGTTGATGGCTTTCTCGATGACTTTCGCTGGGAAGGGGAGCAGGGAGATAGGTCTGTTGTTTTTGAGGTCGTGGGGTCCGCCGAGGGTTTCTTGAGGAGGGGGTTGATCTCTGCGTGTTTCCAGTCATCGTGGAACGATGTGGTTGCCAGCGAGTGGTTGATGGTGTGGCGGAGCATGGGTGCTATGGTGTTGGCCACTCTATTGAACATGTGGTGGGGGCAGGGGTCCGTTGAGGCCCTGGAGTGGATTGAGTTTATCATCTTCAGCGTGTCTTCGGTGGTGAGGGCTGTCCAGTTGTCGATCGTTGGTGTCAGAGCCTGTCAGAGCGCCTGCATGACTGCGCTGTGTGGCAGGAACGATCGTTTTCACCTCTAGGTGGAAAAGACTACATTTCCCAGAAGCCTCGGCTGAGGCTTCATCAGTCCGTGAGACACGCTTCCTGTTGCGTGTTATCCTGTTTCCTGCTCGTGAGTCCGAGAAGGGAGGTCGCGTCTTGCTGCCTTGCTGGGGGCTCGTCCTGGACGGTTGCAGCGGTTGTTCTGCAGTCAGGTAGGAGCGGCCCCTCCCGCATCTTGATTGCCCGTCATTGAGCGGAGCGCTGTGGGTGTCCACGCGTTGCCGTTTCCTGGTGCGTGGAGTGCAGGAACTGCCGCGCCTTGCTCTTTGTTTTGGATTTATGTGGAAGAGCGGAGCGGAGTGGTAGGAAGCCACACGCTGCCGTGTCTTCTTCCTCTCTTGTGTGATTTGTGGCCATACTCGTTTTCTATACCACGGAAAGTAGGTGGTGCGCGGTGGCGGTCGCAACTCCGCGTAGCCAGAGCAAGCGCTTGTGGTTATTCTTTTGGACCTTTTTGTCCCTATTTACAGGCGGAGCGCTGTGGCGGTCGCAGCTACGCGTTTCCGTGGGTTTCATAGGCACGCCTAGAAGGTAGTGTTGTTCCTGGCGGATCCTATGTGTTTGTGCTTTCAACAAACTTCATGTATCATTTACTTTGATCTCTCCTTTTGTTTGATACCGAAGGACTGCCTTGTGTTTTGAGTGTACTGTTTCCAACGGAGCGGAATGCTGTGGTTCTTGCTCCCCACGCATTACCGTATCCTGAAGGTTGGCATTTTCACTGCTACAGGGTTCCCTCTCAGTCCTGTTCTTCTTTCATGGTGGTGACTTACACCCAGAATCCCTTTTCCTGCAAGCTTAGAATATGAATCAGGTATGAAAGGAAGTGTCCTGTCTGGGTCATGTGTGTATCAGTATTTGCTATCAGACTGAAGTTAACCTATATATGTTCCCTATAGGTCTCAAGCTTGTCTATCTAAAGGGGGAATAGAGAAAACCCATAGAAAAGACCTGCCTTTCAACCCACAGGTATTTAGTCTACGAAGTAGTACATTAGCTTTTACGGTGTTGTACGATTGGTGGTCTTACCCCTGTATGTTCTGTCGTTTCAGGTACATCCCTTTCCCAGCTGTTCCCTTCCTTCCCTTCCCTGTTTATTATTTTACTTTTCCCCTCGCCTAATGGCTCAAATCCTCTGTTGACAATTATCAGAGTGTTTGTGACGTTTGGAGGTGGGCTTTATACTCGTCACCCGGATCCTGTGGAGCGTACCTGACAGTTGGCTTCATGGTGTCGGGATGGTTGGAAAGGGTTCAGTGTGTTGATTGTCTTCATCGAAGTTGCCGTAAATGCTCTTGATTTTGTGATGGAAAAAGGAGCTCCGTTTGTCGCAAAGGTCTTGTGAGGGTGGGATGTTGGAGGACTCGCTGGAATGTTGGGCGAACTCCTCGATGAAGTTGAAGAGTTATTTACTGTTGTGTGCGTGGGTGGAGATTCTGTCTTCGATCACTTTTTTCCTCGTTTTCCTGATGAGTTGTTGGTGGACTTTGGTGGTGGCGCTGAAGTTGTTGTGGGCTTCTGTGGATTTGGTGTTCCTCCAGTCCTTTTGGAAGTGGCGGCAGGTGCATCTGGACTCTCAAAGTCTGGTGGTAAACCATCTAGCTTTCTTGGAGTGGGTGTTGTTGTTTTTCTTGAGGGGGCTAAGGTGTTGGTGCTGTTAGTGATCCATCTGTGCATGGTTCGGGCTGCGGCGTTGGGATTGTTTTTTTCCAGGACAGTAGGGGTGGTGTTGCTGAGTGATGAGGTTAGCTGGTCATCGGTGATTCTGGTCCAATTTCTTTGTGTTACCAGGAGCTGGTGTCTGTGGATTGTAGGTGTTCTGAAGGTGAAGTGGACGCATCGATGGTCGGTCCATGGCAGTTCGGTAGTGTGGCTGAAGGTAATGGAGTTTCCTGTTGTGAAGAGGGTGTCAAGGGTGTGTCCTGCTGAGTGCCTGGGTTCGGTCACGATCTGGTGGAATCCAATGTTGTGGAGGTTGTCCAGGAGGGATGTGGTGCTGGGGCCCAGTAGGTTGTCGAGGTGGAAGTTGAGGTCTCCCAGCAGAGTGTAGTTGGTGGATGCAATGTCCTGCGGGGAGATGATGTCCGATATGGATACTGGCCAGTATCTTGAAGTGAAGGTGGTCCATCAGGTCTGTGGACTCGTCGGGGAGTGTGCTCAGGAGGAGGGTGGACTTCTGAACAATGGCGATTCCTCCGCCGGGGCAGTTGGGGCGGTCCTTCTTGTAGATCTTGTATCCTTGGGGGATGGCGATGGCGATGTCTGGTCCCGAGGAGGTATTGGTCCATGTTTCAGTGAGGAACGCTATGTCCGGGGTGGTGCTGTCGAGGCGGTACCAGATTTCGGTAGCGTGTTTGTGGAGTGATACGACATTGAGGAGGATGCAGTGCAGGGTCTTTGATTCTGATGTGTTCTTGCGGTTGGGTTGTGCTGGGTCCATGTTTCTGGCCGTGTTGTAGGTTTGAAGGCAGAGGTGACAGCTGAAAGGTCCGTGTGTGTTGGCCTGCGAAGCTAGCTTGCAGTTGTTGTTGCGACCTGCGTTGAGTGCGTGGAGTGCCGCTGGGTCATAGCATTGGCGAGGCGGAGATCCAGGGTTCCTGGCGCTGGTCGCGACAGGCACAGACGGCTTGCCTATGGCGCACCTTTGGCGTACCAGCGGCGCGCCCATTGCGCGGCTGCACTGTGGCCGCCATTAAGCAGGGGTCAGGGAGGGCTGGACAGCTGGGAGGCGGGAGAGGGGAGCTGGATTGGGCCGGTCGCGCTGGTCAAACTTGGGGGAGGGGCCACGGGGGCAGCAGTAGCGGGGGAAAAAACGGGTGGAAAAAGGCTGAGAAAAAGTCAACAAGAGAGGGGAAAGTGCCAATGAGTCAGTGGCCTTGCCCAAAAACCAAGAAACCAAGAGGATAGGCTCAGCCTTGTCCTGGCGTGGATGGGCCCAGACGGGCCCACAGGAAACCAGCGGTGACACCTCCTGGCGCTGAGGGCTCTGGGGCTTGAAGTCCCCCCCTTGCGGTTGCTTTTGGTTGCTGGTGCTGGCATTGGCGACCACTGAGTTGCGGGAGCCGCGAGGTGATTATACATGCCTCTGGGCACAGGAAACCAGTGATGGACCCTCCTGGCGCTAAGGGCTCAGGGGCTTGCAGTCTCCCCCCTTGCGGTTGCTGGTGGTTGCTTGCGCTGGCGTCCGCCCTTTTGCATACAGAATGTCTCCAATGGCCCACTACAGTTTTGGATTCTAGATGTAGTCCTGCAATCAAGGCTTATACCTCTGCCCTCCTATCCGCAATATCTGAGGCTATAATGTCCCAAAACACTACCTGTAGCCACCACATGCACTCCCCGGGATTTCAGGTGTGTCTTCTGGCAGTCAATCTGGCGAAAGTCCGTATGTGCCAGCAGTTACCTAAACTTCGAGTGAATGTGAGTTCAAAAACCCCCCTGTATTTGTGGCTTATATTCTATGACAGTGCTACCGTATCTCCGACCCACTGCTGCTGATTAGTGCCCTTAAGTACGTGAATACAGCCCCACCAGTGCTCAGTAACGGGTGCGATCACACCTAACTCATTTGAAGTGCAGCTGGCTGTGAACGCGTGTTGTAGCTGCTCCGTAATATGAACCTTCTAAACAGTGATTGTAAGCTGTTTACTAAAATCATGGCAAATAGGGATGCAACAGTGACAATGTCTATTATCCACAGGGATCAAAACTCCCTGGGAGATTTCTTTCTTCCAACACAAATTTGTTAGACTATAGATGTCTTTTCTAACCAAAATATTAAAGCCACTGATGTAATGGTTGAAGTAGAAAAATAATTAATTTTAGTTCAATGGGAAGTAACATTTGCAATTCTTCATACATTTGCATTCCGATTGAAGGTTTCTGCACCTGCTGAAGACATTGTATTCTGGGGCAAAAACCACTATAATTATGAACAGTATATCAGCGAGGGGCATAATCATTATATATGGCAAACAACAAGAGTGCCCAATGTCCCCCATTTTATTTGTGCTTTATATAGAGACATTGGCTTGTGCGATTCGACAAGATCAAACCAAACTGTTTACCACCGATATTGTTTTATATCTAACTTCCAATAAGGAAAATATCCAGCGACCTTTTATAAAATTACTGAATTTATTGCGATCTGCAGTTATAACATTATTCAGATGAAACCTGAAGCTTTATTATTAATAGTTCCCCTCGAGGTGCTCTTAGCAACTAAGCGTACGACATTTCATGCTGGACGCTCTATTGGATATTTGGGCATCAAGGCGACCTCAAACTTTAGTGACTTATATGCCTTGAATGCTATGTCCTTATTAGATAAAGCACTAATTTATCAGTGGGACTAACTTCCTTTTACAGTTATTGGGCGTATTTGGCTAATAAAAAATAATTTGTTACCTCTGTTTATTTTTTGCTTTCGCTAAAGTGCCGATTAAAATCCCTAAATATTTTTTGAATCGAAAGAAACAGATATTCAAACATTTATCTCGCAAACTAAATGACTGACAATTAAGCTTTAGGCGCTCTACTTAACTCAAGAGGAGGGAGGTTTGGTCTAGGTTAATAACACACAAAGGATGTCAGGTATAAGATGTGTCCCCATGCAGAAAGCACAGAAAACTACCCACCCTCATGGGAGTTCTTAATCACTAAAGGGGAAAAACCGGGAAAGACCATAAGCATTGGCTTGGTCAGTCCAGGGCTTTAATCCAACATAACGTCCATTCCACAAGTGAGTCCCAATAAAGTATAGGTTCAACTTCTTCAGTACTCAGAACATTGAAAATGCTTTCCTTTCAATTGTACTCCACCTCTTTTCCCTGGGAAGTAACCTCTGGCTAATGAAAGCTACTGGTTGCTCTATATCCTCATTGTTCAGATGTGAGCAACTGCCCTAATACCATACTCTGTTGCATCCATCTACACTATTAATTCTTTGGAGAAGTCAGGCACCTTGAGTGTCGGTGCTCTGCACATGTCCTCCTTTAGGGTATATAATGCTTTCTGGCACACGTCTGTGTCAATCGTCTTTTTGGGCTGCTTCTTAGAAGTCAGCTCCGTTAAGAGGGAAACATTGGTGCTATATTCCTTAATGAATCTCCTGTAATATCCATTGAGACCTAAGTAGGCCCTCACATCAGTATGGGTCTTAAGGGGATTCCAAGCCCACTGACCTGATGGCCTAAGTACACCACTAATGCTGCCTTATCTGGCACTTACTGGCCTTGATAGTTAGACCAGCCCACTGCAGTGACCAAAGCACTTTCCAGGGATGGCACAGTTGGGCATTCCATCTAGAGCTCAAGAAAGCAATGTGGTCTAGGAAGGTGGTACTAAATTCCTCCAACCCAGTTAGGACCCAGTTAATCAACCTCCAAAAGGTATCAGGGGCACTCTGCACTCTAAACTACATCACTCGTAACTGAAAGTGGCCCTCTGAGGTGGAGACTGCTGACCTTTCCTTGGTCCCTTCAGTTAAGTCAATCTGCCATTACGCTGACATCTCATCAAAGGTGCACAGGAATTTTGCACCTCCAAACTGATAATGGGCTTATCAGCCTATGGAATGGGGTGAGTGAGAAGTTGGCCTGGCATATGCTGTCCACTATTCTAGTGGGCACCTTGCACCAGTCCAAACGACCCTTATTGATTTTAGGTTAAAGACAACCTTTATAGAAAGCTATCCTAGTGGTAGCTGTGGAGATCAGCCTTCAGGCTAAGTCTTGGAGGAATGCAAAGCAGCTTGTTTTACAAGTCTATAATCTTGTGAATGATCAAATAAAAGGAGAACCACACCAGTTATATATATAAAATACATGTATTTATTCTAAACACATCCCACTAGTCTCTTTATGAGGCTAGAGGCAAAAGTACATTTGATAAACTTAATAGCACACAGAAAATTAGCACAATATACGTTGAGCCCTAGGGGTGTACCAAACCATATATCAATAAAGTGGTATAAGAACCACAACTTGCATAGATACAAGGCCTAGAGTCTTCAGATCTGCTGGGGCCACCAGGAACCACCCAAGGTAGTGACACAGGGGACACAGCCGCGAATCCCCATTAACTTTTTTTTTTTATTCTTTTTATTGAGTTTTCTGATTAAAGATATTGCGTCAACAGCATCATTACATTCAGTCATTGGTACATAGTGGTCACATTTGCACTCTTGTCTCATCTAGTTACAGCAAGGTTATATCCAATATATCAGTGCGCATCAGTTGTTCCTTCCGCGCATCAGAGGTAGATTACCTTTTCTCAATACAGTAACCGGTTCCCAGGTTCAATGTACATATATAACCTATCAAGAGTATGAATCCCCTCGCAGTTCCAGTGGCATATCTTCAATTGACAATTAATACACACATTTCCTATTCTTTGACCCTTACTTTCTCAGGCAGAATCACCATTAACTTCTATGGAGAAAGTCGCTGTACGAATTTTAAGGGTAAAGGACACTTAGAAGAGGACTTGAAGCAAACCCCATTAGAACTGGGAGGTTCTAGAGTCAACACCCACGTGAGCACCAGAGTACTCAAATTACCTCGCCCAGGGAAGCCGGGTGCATAGGTGTCTTTTGATGTCGGTTTCATCGTTGATTTCAATGGTGATCTTCTGCAAAAGTGTTACTAGCGTCCAAGTGGAAAGTGTCCAGAGTGATCCAAACCTGGTTCGAGGATGAGAAGAACCTGAAAGCAGAGGGGACAGAGTCTGAATCACTAGCCAGTGACCAGGGGCACGATAGTTGAATGCCCACGGATGTCGGGTGCTTGCAGGTGAAGGTGACTCTTCAGCCACGAGGACCAGGAGACGTTGACAACAACCAGGCACTGGAATCGAGCTGTTCCCACAAAGGTTGTTGAGTGCTGCGGTGTCGGTACACGGATTGGACCAAATATGCCTTGGCTACAGCAACCCACGCAGAAAGCAGAGATTGGCTTCGGTGCAGACCAGCAAGGTCTGAGGGACTCACCCTTTGGTGGGGAGTTAGGGCAAGTCTGAAGCGACCAGAGAAGTCCATGGAATAGTAGAGTTACCAGGACCAGGGATCGCAAAGGATCCTCAAGCGGAAATGCAAGAAGCAGGCGAATGGAACACTCGTGGAGTGTAGGCCCACGCTCTTCGGTGCAGATGGTGCTCGGGGCTTGGGCTACAAGTAACCCAATGCGCAACTTCAGGAAAGCTTGGCAAGTTGATGCACTAGCAAATGTGCACGATGTCCAGGAGTTCCAGTCCCACGTCACTCGTGAGGGCTGTGGGTCTCAGCTTTGCTGGGATCTCGTGTCGTACAAAGAAAGGGTGGTCCCAGGATGTATATAAAGAGTATAAATAGAAGTAAAGAGCAAAATAAAGAGCACATAAGATCAAAAATGGAGAGTACGTTGTTATTTAATCACAAAGTACTGCATGTTAAGTTTGCACACACAGCACAAATGCACATATCAACATAATGTGGTGCCCAAGTTTGGGGAAAAGGGGAAAAGTGAGGTGAGGATGTAGGTGATGGGAAGTAGTGCAAAGCAGAATATATAATACCATACATGTCAAAAGTACTTTTTAAAAAAAATATTGAGAGACTGGCTGTGACTGGAGCCAGAAACTAAAGCACATAAATGACAAAATGTAAAATATGCCCATGCTTCTAAAGCAACAGTGGTATTATTTCACGCTCGCGGTAGAAGCTGGAGTGGGATCGGGTTGTCGACGTTTTGACTCCACATACGGGTAGAGGCAGGTGGGCCCTAACGGGAGGGTCTTCATCAGGACACGTGAGGGTGAGTTTGGGCAGACAATCTAAAATGAAAGTGGAGAAATATTTAGAAAGAGCCCTCAAGGGTGCGTACGAAAATGTTGTGATGAGGGATGTCAACAAAGCTCTGGGTCAACCCAAATATACCAAGTTCAACATCAGCAGAACCAAAAAGACAGCACAGATGACCCTGAAGGACAACAGAGAGGTTGTCATTAAGCCCACTGAAAAAGGGGGAGCAATTGTTGTACAGGACGTCATTAAATACAAAGAGGAGATCCTAACACAATTGCATGATGGAGTTATCGGAAACTACCAGGTGATCCTTCCAAAGAATTAGCTCTGGAAATACTGCAAATCAGGCAAGCGGTCCTTGACCAGGGTTTCCTCTCAGACCAAAAATTCTTTTTTCTGAATCAGAAGAACCCCAGAACACCTACTATATATACCTTGCCGAAAACACACAAGGATATGATCAACCCACCAGGACACCCCATTGTGTCCGGTTGTGGCTCAATGCTGGAGCCATTGTGCAGATATATAGACTTTTTCTTGAAGACCATCGCTGAACAGACACAGACTTACCTATGGGATACCACTCAGACCATCAACATAGAGGATGGCCGTCCTTTTGACCTGACCAATCAACTTCTTGTTACCTGTGACATTGTTTCACTATATACTAGCATCCCCCAACAAACTGCACTCTATGCCATGTTCACGGTACAGAACCAACTAACAGGTGGCCCCTGTTATGGTATCTATGGATTTCATTGTCTCCCTTTTCAGGGTTGCCATGATGGAGAACTTCTTCATTGTTCAAAAATGCTTCTACCTTCAAACTAAAGGCGTAGCGATGGGGGCGACCTTTGCCCCAGATCTGGCTATTATCTTTATGGCTGCCTTCGAAAGTGAGTTAATTTTCAACAACCTTAACCCTTTCTGATCACATGTGGACTTATGGATGCGCTATATCGATGACATCCTCCTAATTTGGACAGGTAACAAACTTGAACTGACATCCTTCCATACATGGCTAAACCTGAGGTCACAGGATATCCAATTCACAATGCACTCGGATGAAAGCAAGATCGACATTTTAGATCTAACCATCTATGATGACAATGGGACACTGAGGACAACTTTATATCGGAAGCCAGCGGAACGCAATTCCCTCCTCCAATATAACAGCCACCACCCAAAAGGACGGAGGGATAATTTGCCATTTCGGCAGTTCCTCCGCATCCGGAGGAACTGCTCTCTGAAACTACACTACATGACTGAATCAGAGGATTTGTCGAACCGCCTCATTGAACATGGCTATCCCATGAGTTTGGTTAAGAAGGCTAGAAAATGGGCATGGTTCAACCCAAGAGAATCACTACTCCAACCACACGAAAGACCTAACACCCAGGATGGGAGACTGATCCGTGTCACTACCTTCTCTACAAAAAGCAACGCAATAACAAGGGTTATCAACAAACACTGGAACCTCATATCAGATGACCTTATAAAGCCAGCTTCACCCATGCAGTCCTTCAAGAAGGCCAAGAGCATCAGGGACCATGTTGTGCGGTCCTTTTTGGAAACACCCAAACCACCAACAGTCCTTTCTCTTTGGAACCTACCCCCCATCATGGAACACCATAGGTGCGGCCACTTCAAGGCCTGCGCCAACACGAATTCAGTTACAAACACCACAAGATCACTCTGAAGACTCACACCAATTGCAATACGAGTAATGCGATCTAAGGGATCTTCTGCCCCTGTGATCTGATCTACATAGGGCAGACCCAACAGAAGATCAAAACAAGGGTATTAGAGCACGGTAGCCGGATTCGGTACGAGGTAACCGGTGCCCCGATGGTTGAATATTTCAAACAACACGGCCACGCCCCTGACAGCTTCAGTTGGATAATTTGAGAAAAGGTTACCTTGAGCCCAAGGAGAGAGAACATTGTTCATGTACTCGACATCCGAGAATCCAAATGGATGGTCTACTTTGACTCTATAGACAATGGCTTGAATGAAGTGGACAGCAGCTACGCCCAACTCGCTACCATGACACTGTAGCCATTCTTTGACTTTACAGTGATATCTGTCTTTTTCACTGTCCTTGAGTCCATCTGGCATTTATACTTCCCTGTGAGGCAGGTATTTGCTACAAGGCTTGTATGTTGTCCCTATAATCTGAATCTCTCCCAACTGTATGCCTATTTATGAACTTTTCTAATTGTAGCAGTCTTGTTCCATTTTATTAAACACTGTAACAACGTATGAGATTATTAACCAATGGCCATCCCTCTGTGCCTATGCCTATATGTTATACATACATGTGCTGCATGACCAGTTGTTTAACATATGCGACAAATGCTTTGCCAAATGCCTTCTGTGCATGTAATGGACCCTATGACATTGCAGCCACATTTCATGCTTCATTGACTGAAGAGGGATTTCTGTCGTATTTGGATTTCTTAACACCTGACCTTAAGGCATCTATACTACCCTGCGAGGCAGGTACCTGCTACAAGGCTCGTGTTTTACTCTGTAATTTGGAACCCAGTTTATACTTACGTTTGATTCCCATCACAACTGAGTGTATGACCCTATTCAATACCAACAAAACACCCCGTGAGAATATCACCCTATGAGTATCCACCTAGTTTTACACCGTGAGGTTCAGCTGGTGCACGCTGGTTAAATGCGATTAGTAATTGCCTGGGACCCCTTGTACATATCCATTCTCCTCCAGCATTCATGCGGTCACAAGTCTGCTTAGTACATCATATGACCACTGCTATGTTTGACTGGAAATTGCTGATTTAATGCCAACATCACTTGCACTTGACCCCATGTGCATATTCATGTTGCTATAACCTCTAGCATTCATGCGTTCATTAATCCCTCCGTGTAATATTCCAACCCCATGAATAGTGCATTTCAAGACTCCCCCCCTCTATGGTTTTGATATTTTTAATAGGCTATCTTCCAACATTGCCTGCTAGCCACAAAATATGACATCATCATGTCTTACGTGCACATTGTTTTCCACTGTGCTGGCTCTGAGTCTTTCTTCAGCACGTACCACGCATTTGGCATGTTTACGATGTGCACACGTGCCCATCGGCCGCTTGTCCCTCCGTTTAAAGCCACGCATTCTGGGTGCGGCTTCCTCACTGTCCAGAATGCTTCGGCTGATTTGCTCGTGAGGCGACAACTGCACAGGTATTTCACCCCTCCTCTCCGCCCTCATTGATACCGAGAATGCTTTCCTGAGCATTTTTAGATTTCAAGCCCAGTTAGCCTGGTCTCCTATTAATACACGGTTTCTTTTCCTCTGTTACCAGACACCGTGGGTAGCTAACTGCACCCCCTTTGCGTCGCTGGAAGCGAAGGCTTTCACATTACCTGTCAAGTAACTTCGATATCCTTGACTCTTTTGTAAGTAAGTCAACTGCCCAATTGTATTTATTACGATGCCTTAACACTAGCATTCTCAGCTAATAGCAAGCTTATCTCATTAATGTATTACAGAACTGCCCGAACTAGGACCCACACCTTCACATCGTGAGACACTCATAAACCCACGGTACTGAGTCTCCTATTCCTTCTTCCACCATTAACCCATGTGACATTATACATCCGACCCTTTAGGGCTCTTTCAAAATATTTCTCCAATTTCACTTTAGATTCTCTGCCCAAACTCACCCCCACGTGTCCTGATGAAAACCCTCCGGTAAGGGCCCACCCGCCCCTACCCGTATGTGTGCTCGAAACGTTGACAACTGGATACCTCACCAGCTTCTTCCCCGTGTGTGAAATAATACCGCCGTTCCTTTAGAAGCATGGGCATATTTTGAATGTTGTCAATTATGTGCTTTTAGTTTCTGGCTCTAGTCAAAGCCAGTCTCTCAAGTTTTTAAAAAAAAAAGTACTTTTGACATATATGGTATTATATATTCTGCTTTGCACTACTTCCCTTCACCTACACCCTCACCTCACCTCCCCCTTCCCCCAAACTTGGGCACCACATTATGTTGATATGTGCATTTGTGCTATGTGTTCAAACTTAACATGCGGTACTTTGTGCTTAAATAACAATGTACTCTCCATTTTTGATTTTATGTGCTCTTTATTTTGCTCTTTACTTCGATGTATACTCTTTATATACATCCTGGGGCCACTCTCCCTTTGTACTGTAGCTAGCCAGGTCCCAGTGACTTTTTTGGATGTACCCACTTAGTATAACGGGATCACGTGTCGGCCTCTAAGAAGTCTGTAAGTCCATATCCTGTGTCACAAATACTTTTGAGTCCGGCGGGAGCTTCGGAAATGCAGACCAGCAAGATGCTTTGTTGGTGCCTGTTTGAACAGTGGAGTCACTCATTGACCCCAAGGGAGATTCTTCCATCCTCTAGTCTTGAGTAGAGCTTTGAAGTTCCAGGATTTAGTATCAGAGTTTCGTCCAAGTGTAATCTAAAGTCCTGTTGCCAGGGTTCCCTTACTTATACTAAGAAAAGGGGTTGGGCATACTCTGGGGACACACCTATGGGTGGGTTTGGAAGGAGGGGTGGCTACACCCATTTCCTTTGTCCAGTTTCACGCAAGAGATGGGGCTGGTAGCCCTTGCAACCAGTTTGGACTGGACTATGCACAGGGACACCAATGTGCCCCCAGTGCAGACATCAAACATCCACCCAGCCCCAATACACTAAAGCCAGTCTGAGAGGTGGTTACACCTCCCTGTGACAGGAAAACTATTGTTCAGGTCTCCCCTGCCAGAGTTTCGGTCAGCAGCAGGAGGCCAGACTCGTGTCTGTGGCTGCAGCATCCATTTTGTGATGCTGGGGCTCGTTTAAACTATTACCGGGCAGACCAGTGTGTACATGTCTTCTCCATCTAGAAGGGTGGAAGTCTACCCCCGCCACTAGGACTGGCGGGGGGTAGGATTCCAAAGTGTTTAACACCAAACACAAGATGTTTCCATGCAGCCATTACAAAGTTAGCATTTACCGCAAGATTATAATGCACTTTAGACTATATGGTCTGGTTGCATCACAAAAATGCTTCAGAGAATGGATTCCAAAAACTGCAGAGGGGTCCTGCTCATGCATGGGCACCCACTCACACAAAACCAAGCACTCTGCCTTCAGGAGTGCTAAGACCTGCCATAGGAGTGACTGATAGGTTTATATGTGTGAGTGATTTAAGGTAGGTATAGGTAACCTATATCTTAGTAAGGGATGCATGCACCACCTTATCCAGGCTGCAGTAGCAGTCCTGTTGTGCCATTTTGGAAGGCTTCCCAGGTGTGGCATAATACGTGCTTCATCCCCTGGTAGGCCTCTGGGGCACCTATGCCCTAAGTACCTAAGGTACCATACACTAGGGACTCACAAGGGGAACCTAGTAGCCAATGTGGAGTGTACCTAATGTACATGCAATCAATTTAGAGAGGAAGCAGCTAGGCTGGGGCCCTGAATAGCAGGATCCCAGCCAAACTAAGTCAGAAAACAACAAAACGTCAGGGGAAAAGTGGGGGCAACCAGGTTCCTCCTTCGTACAAGGACAACCACGTTGGAATTTAAGGAAGGACTGGATCCACATGGTGTTCCTGACAGTCATAAGAAGCATGTGAGGAGCACAGCTCATAGCTATCCAGATCAAGAGATGTCTGTATGAATTTAGTCTGTGCAGGAGATCACATCATTTTGTGGACTCACAAATATACAAGAAAAGACTTCTAGAGGACACACAATTATTCTTGGGTAGATGAGTGCACCAGAAATTATGAAAACAGAATATAATCGTTTTCTCTCTGCTAATCCTTTAATCAACTGTGAGGCACCCCATAACTGCAGTATTCGGAGCCACTTACCACAAAGACACCTAATGGCCCTCTGTTCACTACAGGGCCGTAGGATAACTTGAGTACTCTTATAAATTCAAAGGAGACCAATTATATAGCCAAAGTGTGTGGAACATTTTAGGCAATTGCATTTGCTGCAGGTCATTTAATCTGATTATGCAACATTATATGGGCCATGCGGAATCTTAGAACTGTAATTTGTCTTATTCATGGACAAGGATTTGCCATGTATCGTTCAAGTGTTAACTTCAACGGGGGTTGGTAACTAATACTCCATAACCATTAGCTGTAGACAATATGCCTAAAACATTATGAGCTGAAAGTTTACACTAACAATATTGGTACAACAGCAATTAATATGCAGAATGGTATAATTCAGTGACATGCACTGAGAAATACAGTTCGAAAAATGTCCCAATACTACTCGAGTACAACTGATAGCAGGCACCAGAGTTAGTTCAAGAACAGCACATATTTCTGAAATACCCTTTTTACCCATTTTACCTTGTGACTTTCTGAGCCCTTCCTTTAGCTTTCAGCAGCTCAAGATTCAATAACTGCATGTTTTTAATCTGGTCATTCTTCACTGCTAGCTTCTCCAGATAGTCAACCTGTTAATACCGTTCATTACATATTGCCTGTAGTCTTATCTTGCTTAAAAAACATTGTGGGAGAATTGGTCATCCCTCCAAAACTGTTCACAAAAAGTTACCATCTGAACAGCCCATATAGAAACCCTCGTCAGCTATAATTTTGGGCCCCATTATTGTGATGTACATTTCATAGATTTCTTCAAGGTAGAGGAACTTTCTTTATGGCCAGACTTGACTCAGATAATAAAAATGCACTCTCTTGAGCCAGCCACTACCTCTGCCTCCCTAGAAAGGTCTATGAGAATATTGCAAAGGCTTTGGGCATGATTGTATGGCTATTAGTTGAATGAACCCCTAAAATGTAGATTTATTGTAGAGGCACATATTTCTAACAGAAACCTAATCCTAAATCTCATTAAGTAGCTAATTTAGAATCTAATCATGACAAGATTATCGACTTTGGGATGTATGAAATTTGATTTCAACAAGCTTTTTTAATATGAGGATACAAAGAAAATAAATTCCTAATTCTCTGCTGTCAGCCCTTGGGGTTGAGTCCTATTGACCCCACCAGACATCCGCTCAAATCTCTCTTTAAAAAGCAAACGGAGATCTGCCTACACAGAGAAATACAGAGAAGCTTTTAAACAGCTGCTCCAAATTTCTCCTAAATGTGCTGCCCCCACGGCTGTGCAAGATCGTGGTTGCCCTGAGGCGAGCACATTGTAAATGTAAATTGATACTTGTATAGCGCACTACTCACCCGCAAGGGTCTCAAGGCGCTTGCACGAATACCGCTGTGGAACCCATCCTGGCTTTCCCTGTGAGGTGTCCACTCCTGGGCACCCCCATTGTGGATGCCAGGCATCCTTAGTGTTGTGGAGATTAAGCAAGCTATTGCCCAGAGTTGCAGAGTGGGACTCCATGATTGGAATAGGCACCGAGGCGAGAATTAACAGGTCCGTGGAATTTTTGAGCCCAAGACCCGCCAAGGCGGGGAATTGAACCCTCGTCCCAGGCTTGACCTCTGCATCAGGGTCTGCCGCTCTCACCATTGAGCCACACTTCTCACATTCTACATGATAGGTCACACTTTTCCTATTTGCACCTGGGGCCATATTACCGAAGTGCCCTAGGGGTGCAACCGGCATTTGCACCCACTTTACACTACTCCAGGGCACTTTGGTATTACAGAAGGGGCATGGACACTTGTGCATCCATTTCTGTGATAACCATAGCGCTAGTGCAAATAAAGAGCCAGTACTATAATCGGAGGGCGTTCCTTCATTTGCATGGGAGCACGGCCTCAGGCATATCAGGGAATCTCTAGCATCTATGTCTGCACCATATTACAGACAGAGGATGCCTGCACCATATTACAGACATAGGTAAAGAAGCTGGCTGGAGGCGTACTGGCAGTGCGCCACCTAAAAGCTGGCACACTCTCAGTAAGCCCCTTGATGACAGCCCTCTAGAGGGGCGTGAATGGGGTCCCAGTTGCAGTCACTCAATGCACCCACCTGCAAAGTATCTGTAAGCTCCTTAAAATCGCAGGGTTGCCGCCTGCACTGTGAAACATAGAGCAGCTTCAAAGAAGCCGCTACGTTTTTCACAGAATGCTGTGCGAGTTCCTGGTTGCCCTGGTTGCTGCACATTCCGTGTAATGGAGCGCACTTTCCCTGTTTGTGCTCGGCTTACCTGCACTCTATTAGGAAAAGTGTGATATTTACATAATAGGGCCCCTGGCACACCTGTTCTATATCTATAAGTGGGTCCCTGAAGGTCAATGTGAATTTTATTTGCACTGAAATATTTTTGCACTTAATAATACCTCCAGCCGCTTATTGACAGCGAAATGAGCAAAGGTCTTGTAGACAATGATGCTTTTAAGACATCCCTGAAGCTTCTAAATATTTAAGTCAAGACATTAGCCATTTCTGTCCAATTCAAGGGGGTTGATGGTAACTGAATAATACAAAACGTTTCCAAAAATGGAAGATTCTAAGAACAGGATCATAAATTCTGAGCAGGGTAGTGGCCTGGGACATAACATTTTAAAATCTACGCATCATAACAACATTGATCAGAGTAGGGTGTTAATTTGTGGAAGGGAAACTGGACTTTTTCTTGAGAAGTAGAAGTTGGTGAAACTTGAAAATAGCACAGTTAGTGGTAAGGGCAAAATATGTTTTAATTAAATTTCAGTCTTTATAGCTTTGATGAGGACATCTGGTATCCAGCCTCGACCTTGCTGTCCCATTATCAAAATAACCTTTTTCTGTCAAAATTGGGTGCAATTAAATTGTCTCTGTTAAAGCAAGTAATGGTTTGCTTATTAGGTATTACGTTTCTAACTACTTTTATTGTGTATACATTATCTGGAAGCTACTCTAAGGATTAAAAAATGTGCAGATTAGTACTTTGCCTTTTTCATGTTGTTATTTTCCTTCCCGTCCCCTGCAGAACAAGGGAAGGATGCACTAACCTCTAAAGTACTGTGATGATAATATGTGTCAGAGTTTTGGGATGGGTAGGAGAATGACAAACTTTAAAAAGAACAAAGTGATGATTTTGTGCAATTTTGCAAACTTATGTTTTCCGATAAAGTTCTGTATTAAAGTATATATTTATGGTTACGTCCTATTGGTGTGTTAAATAGAGCAGTGTGTACACTTGAAGCTTCCCTGACATTATAACATGAAGGCGGTGGGATTTCTAGTCACTGCCCTCGCGGCTCAGACATTTTGTGAGCTGGTACAGCGGGCAGCGTTGCTCATTCATCTGGATTGGGAACATTGGTTGACTTTACGCTGTGACACCGTATTATCTCAGCCGATTGAGAGAGACATCTTAATAATATTGCTTGAAATGTCACTTAATATCTTTATTACCTACTGGCGGTCGCCAGTAGGTATATATAGTTAGGATTTTTTCTCTATGGGTTTTTTGAAAATTCTATGTCTAATAACTTTGGCGTTTGTGGACGGAATCGGCTGAAATTTTCAGGAAAATGGCACATTTTGTTTCTGAGCAGCCCTTGAAAATTTGGGGGGGGTTCGTCCAGTGGGGGCCGAGAAAAAAGGGGGGTCCCAAAACGTGTTTTTAACATTGAGTTTTCCATAGGGCGGTTGGCCTCACTTTTAGCCCGAACGGCTGAATGGATTTGCACGAAACTTGGCAAAATTGTAGGGACTGGTAGCCCGATGTGCCTTTTGTAGGTCTCAATATATGTGCTCCAGTGGATTTTGAGAAATTAACGTTTAAAAAAAGATATATATCTGTAACAGCGGACCGGTTAGCGCTCTGGTTCGCGGACTTTTCGCGCAACGGAGCTTTGTGAAGCGAAGCTGATTGGTTCTCCGGCGTCTGTCAACATTCCAAACAGTCCGTAGCGGCCGCCATCTTGTCTCTCGGTAGGATCGAGAGACAAGAGGAGGTCAAAACAAAGGGGGAAATAACTATAAGGGGGCATAGTAGATCCTCGCTGACCCCCTAGGTTTGATGTGGAGGTTTTAAAAGGGCCCCGCGGGGCAAAAAAAAATAATAAAAATAATAATTGAACGGCTGAATGGATTTGCACGAAACTTGGCAAAATATTAGGGACTGGTAGCCCGATGTGCCTTTGCTAGGTCTCAATATATGTGCTCCAGTGGATTTTGAGAAATTAACGTTCAAAAAAAGATATATATCTGTAACAGCGCTCCGCTTCGCGTAACGGAGGTTTGCGAAGCTGATTGGTCATTCTGTCACTGGGCTATAGTTGGGCTACATCTGGCTGATATTTGGGCTACATTTGTTTTTTTGTGTGTCTGGCGGCCATCTTTGGGCTACATTGGGCTACATTGGGCTTCATTGGGCTACATTCGGCTAATTAGCAAATAGCTCATCGCAAACTAGGAATGGTAAAGAATCGCTATTTATTCCTTAAAGTTCGCTATTTAGGAAATGCAAAAAACTTTGATGATACATATGGCGGTTCATCTCTAACAAGATAAGAAGCATAGGGATAGATTTATGATGACTGGCGCATCACCAGGGATGTGTTAGTCATTCTGTGCCGCTGTTCCGTCACCTATGGTGTGCTGCATTTACAATGGGGCGCATCATGGGGCAAAAACAGCACAGATGCGTGATGTATCTGTGCCGTAAAGGTGGCGCATTGCTGGAGTTGTATCGCAAGTGTGATGAAGCTCCAGCAAGGGTCGGGGGTGCCCCTGTCGCAGGGTTTCTGTTCTCACACAGAACTGTGGACAGAGGATTGGAACCTCGGCGAATTAGGGTGTCCCAAAACTCACGTTAGTAATCAAAAACTATTTAGCAAGCTAGGTACAGTGTCACATTGGATATAACAAACTCTCAATGTTTAGACAATCCAGAATATGAACTTATAGTACCTCAGGATACGTGGAACTCATGAACAGTCGGTCGTTATATATTTCTTAGAAACCAGAACATGGAGTTAAGAAGAACACATGTGTATTTGAAATGTTTATTTACTAATGCCGTCTTCTCAGGCGTAGTACCTTAGATAATAAAAGTACACATATTATCAGTAGCAAAATTACCAGCATAGTTACTAGTACATAAAAAGTGAATGGTGATAGTATGTTAACATGCTGTAAATGAATAAGAGTTAGCAACACTTATAAGCAGCCGCGGGCCGTGGAGGGAGTTACGGTGAGGCAGGGAGGCGGGGAGGGGGAGAAGCAGGGTGGAGAATACAAGTACACATATTATCAGTAGCAAAATTACCAGCATAGTTACTAGTACATAAAAAGCGAATGGTGACAGTATGTTAACATGCTGTAAATGAATAAGAGTTAGCAACACTTATAAGCAGCCGCGGGCAGTGGAGGGAGTTACGGTGGGGCAGGGAGGCGGGGAGGGGGAGGGGCAAGGTAGAGAGGGCTCCACCCTGCTTCTCCCCCTCCCCGCCTCCCTGCCCCATCGTAACTCCCTCCACGGCCCGCGGCTGCTTATATCTCACCCTCCCTAATACACATATTATATTATTTGCTAAGAAGGTCTCTTTGTGTTGGTTTAGGGCGTGTCCATACTTTAGTGTCTTAGATTTGAAGGAATCACATCAGCATACACCAGCTCTCTCTTCATGTGAACCGCATCAACTGTTGTGTATGTGTGTTCGGCAAAGCAATATAAAACCCGCCTCATGCCCAGAATTGGCAGAAGTTGCACTTATGTTATGAGTATGAAGTCGTGGAGATCAGACCTCATAACAATTCTGTATCGTGTTGTTCTTGAAACTTTAGCACTCGCTGTACAGATATAGTTTAACAAGTAAAGCAGATAGTAGACCAATAACATATTATTCTCATGTAAACCACGATGAACTACTAGGTGGAAAGCTAAAGCAACAACTAAGTGTCGTGTGCAGAAGTTGCAAAAAAGGAAAAATGGCGTTTAAACCGGTAATGAGCCCATGCTAACTTAACACGGTGTAAAGATATCCAGGACCTAGATGACACCTCCTCATGATCCGGAAACGAACTGAATAAGATAATAGAAGTGCCATCTCATGAGAGCAGATTGCAAGTTTATATGTGGACGGTCCGCAAGGTAAAGCATTAAAAACTAGGAAAATTCAATGCTAAAGAAAAATAAAACAGCCAAGTACTTTATCGAGTCTTAAGCCAATAGGCAAGGTAAATAATAAAAACTTGACAAATAAGTCAATGAATTGTCAATGAAATGCTAGTACTCAGCATATCAAACATGAAAAAGGTCTATGACATAACTGTGTATGCAAAATAAGCTGCAACAGCCTCCAATAGGAAGTCACCGTCTTCATCCGAAAACAGTTCAGCCATCCAATTTAAAAGCGGAAAAGAACATACGTGCTCTCCCAGCACCGGATCCTCTATCACCATCAGAGGACAGCTCGGTGGGTTTTCAAGAAAGCTGTGTTCCAAGAAAGACTGTGCTGCCGCCAGTAAATTCCAGGGACCAAGTAGTCCATGCATCAATGCCACAGCCATAATCCTGTCGCCAGGACAAATCAACTCGTGAGTAATGATAGGAGTCATCAGCTGATTAAAGTCGACGTCAGGAGAAACCGGTCCGCAGAGACACAAATCAATGGCCCAATCGAAATCACAGGTCAGGCAGTGAAATACAGGCTGGACACAGGTGAAGTAGGAGAACCGAAAAGATAATCCATATGCCGTGCTTAATATCGCCAACGGCATTGTGCCATAATATTCTAGCATGCGATTGCGGAACAGTGTCAGCAGCTGCAGGGTCGGAGGTTGCATAGGAGGGACATCCATATTTAAAAATGTAAAAAAGCACAAGAGCGTCCGCTGGTAATGCAAGTAAAAATGCAATCCACGAACCAGAGTGGAGAAAATGGAATGAAAGGGAGCAGGGATGACTCCAAAGATTTTCTCAAATGAAGTCACGAGACCACTGGTAACAACTTTAAAAAAGTGTGCCAGGGATTTTGTGGAGGATGCGTTAAAGATAGTCGGAAACATGTTGCTGAAATTGAAAGGCAAACCTGTGTACGGGTGTTCGCTATGTGAAGTACGAAAGTTTCACGGGCCGAACTCAAGGCCACCTCTCTCTGAGACAAAAGAGCTCTTATTCTTGTCATGCCGTTGAAACGTGTCCCAAGGTTGGTATTTGTGGCCAGATTGAAAACTCCCTATGTTCATGTGTGGGAGGAAATAGAACATTTCTGCAGCAAATAACCCGTTCACTTCCTGTTACGATAAAAGGAATACTTTTTAATTAACTCAGAACAATCTTCATTATTGAGCATCAAATAACTACCATTTTCCAACAACTTGAACGTGGGGATGATAGCAGGAACTGGCGTGCCTTGCAACACGCAAGCCATATTTGGTCGGTGTTTGTTGCATGAATCGTGTAACTGTATGTGCCTACACATTAGTGAATGATCTGGCGTCTCAGTGCATTCCTCTCCATTCAGATAAACTTCTTGATCATCTTTGAAACATCTGTATGTGTATGGAAGCGACCAGACCTCATGATCAAAAGCACTACCTAAAGGTTCATAAAGACCTATTGGTATATATTTCATACAATTTGAAAACTTATATAAAGCAAAAGGCAGCGTTATTAAACCATGGATAAGGCATGTTGCCAAAAAACCCGCAATCCTCTGCTGATGATGTCACTGAGCATGTCATGAATGATGTAATATGTGACATCATCAGTAGTGGATTATGGGTAATAGTATCTCTAGTTTACTCCCCTATAGCTGTCTTTCTTTTAACATAAGTGTGTGTTTCCTTCCCTTATACTTACTGTTTTTGGTTCGCTTCCAGTTCGCGTACCAGCGAGCGAACTAGGAAGCGAACTAAGAGAAATAGAGGTTGGCACAGTTCCAAATATTGTACCAATTTTTTAATAACGGGGAGGTAGTTCTGAAAAGAACTTTTTTTTTTATTTTTCTGAACATTTTTTTACTGTTTTTGAATTTTTCGGAACAGTTTTATATTTTTTTGGGTTTTTCTTGGAGGGGGCAATGAAAACGATTCATTGTAAAGGGCTCAACAGGAGCAACAAAACAAAAAAAAGAAGTATTTATTATTTTGGGCGTTTCGGACAAACTTGCATATGATAGTCAATAGCTCTGTTGATCAGAGTGATGCTTCTTTCTCCGTAGGAAATGAATCCATCGCAAAATACGCAGGTGTGTTTTACTTCACCAAATCTCATTTGTATATTTGGCACCATCTCCCTGCCCTCTGGTCCCGTTACTTCCGGTACAACAGATCTTCTGGCCATAATAGGGAGATTATCTAGGTCGTTCCGAAACTGTGCAGCACTGTAGTTGTTAGGTTGCCACCTAGTCATATGGCGATGCATTGTGTAGTTTCCGAAACTGTATTTTTTGTCGGTCCCTCTGGACAGTCTATCTTGACATATAAGGCAAGTTACGTATCTTGCATTTACTTTTTTCTGACCTTTGGGAATTTTAAAAAATTGCCAAATGAAGTTTTCTTTCCGGTGAGACGTCTTGGGCTGCTCAGGCAAAAACTGCCTCTCTTCGTGCTCGTCCTCCTGTTCCTCTTCTTCTTCTTCTTGTTGAATTACAACTTGAGCAGGTGGTCCACTCTTCCTTGGATGTGGTGGAGGTGGTGGGGAAGCACCAGCTGAAGCTACTAAAGAAGCCATTGCTCAGTGATCACAAAGGGTCTTTCTCTCACAATGATGAAAGTCAGAGTGAGGAAAGAAGGAGGGATTTTCATCATTTGGGAAAAACAAGAGTTCTCAACCAATCAAAAGTGTTCATTTTAGATTATATGACCTAGTCTTACATCATTAGGAAACCAAAAGTGAAATGAACCAATGAAAAGTGTTATTACCAAGTCACATGACTTGCTGTGTTTACGTTAAGCGCTTTGCAGGGCCTCCCGGTTTGCTTCCAGAAACCTGCGCTTTGGCACTCGCTTCGCGTACCAGTTTGCTAACGTAGCACGTCATATGACGTATCAAGCGACAACGTGGAACGTCATGCGGACGGGAGGCGTCACGATGTTGTTTTCTAACGCGGCACTTGCGGTAAAGAAACGTTTACCGGCTCGCGGTCTATTTCGCGGCATCAAGGTCAGCTAACGGGAAGCTTCCCGATTCGCGAAGCGGGAACGAAGAAAAAAAAATATTTTAAAAAAAAATTATTCATAAACATATAAAATATATTTTTGGATTTAAAGAAGAATACATTTTACAGCTACAGATATTAGCTGTTAAAAAACCAATGAAATTCACAGA
The DNA here is from genome assembly GCF_964261635.1 of Lissotriton helveticus. Classification (NCBI taxonomy): domain Eukaryota; kingdom Metazoa; phylum Chordata; class Amphibia; order Caudata; family Salamandridae; genus Lissotriton; species Lissotriton helveticus. Next base: position 1,974,866,932 of record NC_136063.1, read on the forward strand.
AAAAACCATAGGTTATAGACCATATATAGTTAGGAATTAGCATTTACAAAACCTTGAAAATTCACTGAAAAAACCATAGGTTATAGACCATATATAGTTAGGAAATAGCATTTAGAAAACCTTATTTTACTCACACAAAACCATTGAAATTCCATATATAGTTAGTTGCACTAACTATATATCGCGCACCTGCAATCCACTGCTGATGATGTCACATATTACATCATTCATGACATGGTCAGTGACATCACTGATGACATCACTGATGACATCTCAAATGACATCACTGATGACATCACTGATGACAACATCCAGTGACTGTATGCTTCTGTAAAGTTAAAATATGTCTTACATATTGAAGAATGAGTGGATGTATAAGTGTCTGGATGAAGGATTTAGTAGGTGCATGACTGACTGTATAAGTGAGTGATTAAATGTGTCTCACTGAGTGCATGGGTTAGTGACTAAACTGTTTTAAATTGTGCATCATTGTGTCTGTTGTTTTGTAATCTGATGCATGTGTTGATCATTAGCTATATGACTAACTATATGGGTTATTGATTAGTTGCCCAAGTATTTGTATGGGAGACTGAGTGTGTGTGTGGGTGTCTGGGAGGTGTATGACTCTGTGCATAGATGTGTGAGCAGTTGATTCACTAGATGTATGGGTTCAAAAGTGCATGTGGAAACATCTGTATGGGCGGTTGACTGTGTGCATGAGTGTATTGGTGAGTGAATGGATATCTCAGTGCTACATGTCAAAGTAAGTACATATGTAAAACACAGTACATGTGATAGTTGACATATATAAATAACTGTGCATAAGAGCCAGTGAATGTGTGAGTGGCTGTATGGATTATTGTGAACTTGTATCAGGGATTGTATAACAGAGTAAATATGTGTTATTATATGTTCCAATAAGTAAGGTGTGTATAACTATATAGTTGAGGAAATCGAGGTGTGATTGATTCTTTGCAAGACTGACTAGGTGTGTGAGTAACTCCATGGATGAGTGACAGTCTGTGAGTGTCTGTTTACACTGAGTGTATCTAAGGTTATATTAGAGTCTGAAGAGGTTCATTGTATCATCACATGAATGATGTCATCAGTGATGTGATCAGTAATGTCAAATGAGATGTCATCAGTGATGTCATCAGTGATGTCATTTGAGATGTCATCAGTGATGTCATCAGTGATGTCACTGACCATGTCATGAATGATGTAATATGTGACATCATCAGCAGTGGATTGCAGGTGCGCGATATATAGTTAGTGCAACTAACTATATATGGAATTTCAATGGTTTTGTGTGAGTAAAATAAGGTTTTCTAAATGCTATTTCCTAACTATATATGGTCTATAACCTATGGTTTTTTCAGTGAATTTTCAAGGTTTTGTAAATGCTAATTCCTAACTATATATGGTCTATAACCTATGGTTTTTTCTGTGAATATATATATATATATATATATTACCTACTGGCGGTCGCCAGTAGGTATATATAGTTAGGATTTTTTCTCTATGGGATTTTTGAAAATTCTATGTCTAATAACTTTGGCGTTTGTGGACGGAATTGGCTGAAATTTTCAGGAAAATGGCACATTTTGTTTCTGAGCAGCCTTTGGAAATTTGGGGGGGGTTCGTCAAGGGGGGGCCGAGAAAAAAGGGGGGTCCCAAAACGTGTTTTTAACATTGAGTTTTCCATAGGGCGGTTGGCCTCACTTTTAGCCCGAATGGCTGAATGGATTTGCATGAAACTTGGCAAAATTGTAGGGACTGGTAGCCCGATGTGCCTTTTGTAGGTCTCAATATATGTGCTACAGTGGATTTTGAGAAATTAACGTTTAAAAAAAGATATATATCTGTAACAGCGGACCGGGCAGCGCTCCAGGACGCGTACTTTTCGCGCAACGGAGCTTTGTGAAGCGAAGCTGATTGGTTCTCCGGCGTCTGTCAACATTCCAAACAGTCCGTAGCGGCCACCATCTTGTCTCTCGGTAGGATCGAGAGACAAGAGGAGGCGAAAGCGAAGGGGCAAATGACCATAAGGGGGAATAGTAGATCCTCGCTGACCCCCTAGGTTTGATGTGGAGGTTTTAAAAGGGCCCCGCGGGGCAAAAAAAAAAAATATTAATAATAATCGAACGGCTGAATGGATTTGCACGAAACTTGGTAAAATATTAGGGACTGGTAGCCCGATGTGCCTTTGCTAGGTCTCAATATATGTGCTCCAGTGGATTTTGAGAAATTAACGTTCAAAAAAAGATATATATCTGTAACAGCGCTCCGCTTCGCGTAACGGAGGTTTGCGAAGCTGATTGGTCATTCTGTCACTGGGCTATAGTTGGGCTACATCTGGCTGATATTTGGGCTACATTTGTTTTTTTTCGTCTCTGGCGGCCATCTTTGGGCTACATTGGGCTACATTGGGCTTCATTGGGCTACATTGGGCTACATTTGGGCTCCAACATATATATAGGCCAATGTAGCCCAATATATATTTTTCAAAGTTAATTTTCGTAAAAACCACTGGAGCATATATCTTGAGACATAGCAAAGGCACATCGGGCTACCAGTCCCTACAATTTTGCCAAGTTTCGTGGAAATCCATTCAGCCGTTCGAGCTAAAAGTGAGTCCAACCGCCCTATGGAAATGAAGGAAATGAATGGGTAATTTGTAATTAGCAAATAGCTCATCGCAAACTAGGAATGGTAAAGAATCGCTATTTATTCCTTAAAGTTCGCTATTTAGGAAATGCAAAAAACTTTGATGATACATATGGCGGTTCATCTCTAACAAGATAAGAAGCATAGGGATAGATTTATGATGACTGGCGCATCACCAGGGATGTGTTAGTCATTCTGTGCCGCTGTTCCGTCACCTATGGTGTGCTGCATTTACAATGCGGCGCATCATGGGGCAAAAACAGCACAGATGCGTGATGTATCTGTGCCGTAAAGGTGGCGCATTGCTGGAGTTGTATCGCAAGTGTGATGAAGCTCCAGCAAGGGTCGGGGGTGCCCCTGTCGCAGGGTTTCTGTTCTCACACAGAACTGTGGACAGAGGATTGGAACCTCGGAGAATTAGGGTGTCCCAAAACTCACCTTAGTAATCAAAAACCCCTTAGCAAGCTAGGTACAGTGTCACATTGGATATAACAAACTCTCAATGTTTAGACAATCCAGAATATGAACTTATAGTACCTCAAGATACGTGGAACTCATGAACAGTCGGTCGTTATATATTTCTTAGAAACCAGAACATGGAGTTAAGAAGAACACATGTGTATTTGAAATGTTTATTTACTAATGCCGTCTTCTCAGGCGTAGTATCTTAGATAATACAAGTACACATATTATCAGTAGCAAAATTACCAGCATAGTTACTAGTACATAAAAAGCGAATGGTGACAGTATGTTAACATGCTGTAAATGAATAAGAGTTAGCAACACTTATAAGCAGCCGCGGGCCGTGGAGGGAGTTACGGTGGGGCAGGGAGGCGGGGAGGGGGAGGGGCAGGGTGGAGAGGGCTCCACCCTGCTTCTCCCCCTCCCCGCCTCCCTGCCTCACCGTAACTCCCTCCACGGCCCGCGGCTGCTTATATCTCACCCTCCCTAATACACATATTATATTATTTGCTAAGAAGGTCTCTTTGTGTTGGTTTAGGGCGTGCCCATACTTTAGTGTCTTAGATTTGAAGGAATCACATCAGCATACACCAGCTCTCTCTTCATGTGAACCGCATCAAGTGTTGTGTATGTGTGTTCGGCAAAGCAATATAAAACCCGCCTCATGCCCAGAATTGGCAGAAGTTGCACTTATGTTATGAGTATGAAGTCGTGGAGATCAGACCTCATAACAATTCTGTATCGTGTTGTTCTTGAAACTTTAGCACTCGCTGTACAGATATAGTTTAACAAGCAAAGCAGATAGTAGAGCAATAACATATTATTCTCATGTAAACCACGATGAACTACTAGGTTGAAAGCTAAAGCAACAACTAAGTGTCGTGTGCAGAAGTTGCAAAAAAGGAAAAATGGCGTTTAAACCGGTAATGAGCCCATGCTAACTTAACACGGTGTAAAGATATCCAGGACCTAGATGACACCTCCCCATGATCCGGAAACGAACTGAATAAGATAATAGAAGTGCCATCTCATGAGAGCAGATTGCAAGTTTATATGTGGACGGTCCGCAAGGTAAAGCATTAAAAACTAGGAAAATTTAATGCTAAAGAAAAATAAAACAGCCAAGTACTTTATCGAGTCTTAAGCCAATAGGCAAGGTAAATAATAAAAACTTGACAAATAAGTCAATGAATTGTCAATGAAATGCTAGTACTCAGCATATCAAACATGAAAAAGGTCTATGACATAACTGTGTATGCAAAATAAGCTGCAACAGCCTCCAATAGGAAGTCACCGTCTTCATCCGAAAACAGTTCAGCCATCCGATTTAAAAGCGGAAAAGAACATACGTGCTCTCCCAGCACCGGATCCTCTATCACCATCAGAGGACAGCTCGGTGGGTTTTCAAGAAAGCTCTGTTCCAAGAAAGACTGTGTTGCCGCCAGTAAATTCCAGGGACCAATTAGTCCATGCATCAATGCCACAGCCATAATCCTTTCGCCAGGACAAACCAACTCGTGAGTAATGATAGGAGTCATCAGCTGATTAAAGTCGACGTCAGGAGAAACCGGTCCGCAGAGACACAAATCAATGGCCCAATCGAAATCACAGGTCAGGCAGTGAAATACAGGCTGGACACAGGTGAAGTAGGAGAATCGAAAAGATAATCCATATGCCGTGCTTAATATCGCCAACGGCATTGTGCCATAATATTCTAGCATGCGATTGCGGAACAGTGTCAGCAGCTGCAGGGCGGGAGGTTGCATAGGAGGGACATCCATATTTAAAAATGTAAAAAAGCACAAGAGCGTCCGCTGGTAATGCAAGTAAAAATGGCAATCCACGAAGCAGAGTGGAAAAAATAGAATGAAAGAAAGCAGGGATGACTCCAAAGATTTTCTCAAATGAAGTCACGAGACCACTGGTAACAACTTTAAAAAAGTGCGCCAGGGCCTTTGTGGAGGATGCGTTAAAGATAGTCCGAACCATCTTGCTGAAATGGAAAGGCAAATCTGAATTGAAAAGGGTCTGCACCTCTGTACGGGTGTTCGCTATGTGAAGCACGAAAGTTTCACGGGCCGAACTCAAGGCCACCTCTCTCTGAGACAAAAGAGCTCTTATTCTTGCCATGCCGTTGAAATCTGCTCCCAAGGTTGGTATTTGTGGCGAGATTGAAAACTCCCTATGTTCATGTGTGGGAGGAAATAGAACATTTCTGCAGCAAATAACCCGTTCACTTACTGTTACGATAAAAGGAATACTTTTAATTAACCCAGAACAATCTTCATTATTGAGCATCAAATAACTACCATTTTCCAACAACTTGAACGTGGGGATGATAGCAGGAACTGGCGTGCCTTGCAACACGCAAGCCATATTTGGTCGGTGTTTGTTGCATGAACCGTGTAACTGTATGTGCCTACACATTAGTGAATGATCTGGCGTCTCAGTGCATTCCTCTCCATTCAGATAAACTTCTTGATCATCTTTGAAACATCTGTATGTGTATGGAAGCGACCAGACCTCATGAAGAAAAGCACTACCTAAAGGTTCATAACGACCTATTGGTATATATTTCATACAATTTGAAAACTTATATAAAGCAAAAGGCAGCGTTATTAAACCGTGGATAAGGCACGTTGCCAAAAAACCCGCAATCCTCTGCTGATGATGTCACTGAGCATGTCATGAATGATGTAATATGTGACATCATCAGCAGTGGATTACGGGTAATAGTATCTCTAGTTTACTCCCCTATAGCTGTCTTTCTTTTAACATAAGTGTCTGTTTCCTTCCCTTATACTTACTGTTTTTGGTTCGCTTCCGGTTCGCGTACCGGCGAGCGAACTGGGAAGCGAACTAAGAGAAATAGAGGTTGGCACAGTTCCAAATATTGTACCAATTTTTTAATAACGGGGAGGTAGTTCTGAAAAGAACTTTTTTTTTAATTGTTTTTGTTGTTTTATATTTTTTTTATTATTTTTCTGAACATTTTTTTACTTTTTTTGAATTTTTCTGAACAGTTTTATATTTTTTTGGGGTTTTCTTGGAGGGGGCAATGAAAACGATTCATTGTAAAGGGCTCAACAGGAGCAACAAAACAAAAAAAAAGTATTTATTATTTTGGGCGTTTCGTACAAACTTGCATATGATAGTCAATAGCTCTGTTGATCAGAGTGATGCTTCTTTCTCCGTAGCAAATGAATCCATCGCAAAATACGCAGATGTGTTTTACTTCACCAAATTTCATTTGTATATTTGGCACCATCTCCCTGCCCTCTGGTCCCGTTACTTCCGGTACAACAGATCTTCTGGCCATAATAGGGAGATTATCTAGGTCGTTCCGAAACTGTGCAGCACTGTAGTTGTTAGGATGCCACCTAGTCATATGGCGATGCATTGTGTAGTTTCCGAAACTGTATTTTTTCTCGGTTCCTCTGGACAGTCTATCTTGACATATAAGGCAAGTTACGTATCTTGCATTTACTTTTTTCTGACCTTTGGGAATTTTAAAAAATTGCCAAATGAAGTTTTGTTTCCGGTGAGACGTCCTGGGCTGCTCAGGCAAAAACTGCCTCTCTTCGTGCTCGTCGTCCTGTTCCTCTTCTTCCTCTTCTTGTTGAATTATAACTTGAGCAGGTGGTCCACTCTTCCTTGGATGTGGTGGAGGTGGTGGGGAAGCACCAGCTGAAGCTACTAAAAAAGCCATTGCTCAGTGATCACAAAGGGTCTTTCTCTCACAATGATGAAAGTCAGAGTGAGGAAAGAAGGAGGGATTTTCATCATTTGGGAAAAACAAGAGTTCTCAACCAATGAAAAGTGTTCATTTTAGATTATATGACCTAGTCTTACATCATTAGGAAACCAAAAGTGAAATGAACCAATGAAAAGTGTTATTACCAAGTCACATGACCTGCTGTGTTTACGTTAAGCGCTTTGCAGGGCCTCCCGGTTTGCTTCCAGAAACCTGCGCTTTGCGACTCGCTTCGCGTACCAGTTCGCTAACGTAGCACGTCATATGACGTATCACGCGACAACGCGAAACGTCATGCGGACGGGAGGCGTCACGATGTTGTTTTCTAACGCGGCAGTTGCGGTAAAGAAACGTTTACCGGCTCGCGGTCTATTTCGCAGCATCAAGGTCAGCTAACGGGAAGCTTCCCGATTCGCGAAGCGGGAACGAAGAAAAAAAAATATTTAAAAAAAAAAATTATTCATAAACATATAAAATATATTTTTGGATTTAAAGAAGAATACATTTTACAGCTACAGATATTAGCTGTTAAAAAACCAATGACATTCACTGAAAAAACCATAGGTTATAGACCATATATAGTTAGGAATTAGCATTTACAAAACCTTGAAAATTCACTGAAAAAACCATAGGTTATAGACCATATATAGTTAGGAATTAGCATTTACAAAACCTTATTTTACTCACACAAAACCATTGAAATTCCATATATAGTTAGTTGCACTAACTATATATCGTGCACCCGCAATCCACTGCTGATGATGTCACATATTACATCATTCATGACATGGTCAGTGACATCACTGATGACATCACTGTTGACATCTCAAATGACATCACTGATGACATCACTGATGACATCTCAAATGACATCACTGATGACATCATGACACACCAATACCAGTTACTACATACGCACTCACTGATTCCTACGTCTACACACACATTCACTCATTCACCCATACAATCACTCATACATACAGTCACTCATTATTACAACACTATCATATGCACTCATACACCTATGCAGACACTCACACACTGCCACTCATCCATGGAGTTACTCACACACCTAGTCAGTCCTGTAAAGAATCAATCACACTTCCATTTCCTCATCTATACAGTTAAACACAGAACACCATACTTCAGTGACATCACTGATGACATCACTGATGACACCTCAAATGACATCACTGATGACATCTCAAATGACATCACTGATGACATCATGACACACCAATACCAGTTACTACATACGCACTCACTGATTCCTACGTCTACACACACATTCACTCATTCACCCATACAATCACTCATACATACAGTCACTCATTATTACAACACTATCATATGCACTCATACACCTAGTCAGTCCTGTGAAGAATCAATCACACTTCGATTTTCTCATCTATACAGTTAAACACAGAACACCATACTTTTTCACACATATACTAACACATACTTACTCTCTTATACAATCACTGATACAAGTACACATTGATATGCACAGAGTCACACACCTCCCAGCCAGCCACACACACACTCAGTCTTCCATACATCCACTCATTCTTCAATATGTAAAACATATTTAAACTTTACAAAAACACACAGACACTAGATGATGTCATTTGAGATGTCATCAGTGATGTCATCAGTGATGTCACTGACCATGTCATGAATGATGTAATATGTGACATCATCAGCAGTGGATTGCGGATGCGCGATATATAGTTAGTGCAACTAACTATATATGGAATTTCAATGGTTTTGTGTGAGTAAAATAAGGTTTTGTAAATGCTAATTCCTAACTATATATGGTCTATAACCTATGGTTTTTTCAGTGAATATATATATATATATATATATATATATATATATATATTACCTACTGGCGGTCGCCAGTAGGTATATATAGTTAGGATTTTTTCTCTATGGGATTTTTGAAAATTCTATGTCTAATAACTTTGCCGTTTGTGGACGGAATTGGCTGAAATTTTCAGGAAAATGGCACATTTTGTTTCTGAGCAGCCTTTGAAAATTTGGGGGGGGTTCGTCAAGGGGGGCCGAGAAAAAAGGGGGGTCCCAAAACGCGTTTTTCCCATGTTAATTTCCATAGGGCGGTTGGCCTCACTTTTAGCCCGAACGGCTGAATGGATTTGCACGAAACTTGGCAAAATTGTAGGGACTGGTAGCCCGATGTGCCTTTTGTAGGTCTCAATATATGTGCTCCAGTGGATTTTGAGAAATTAACGTTTAAAAAAAGATATATATCTGTAAGCGCGGACCGGGCAGCGGCCTAGGACGCGTACTTTTCGCGCAACGGAGCTTTGTGAAGCGAAGCTGATTGGTTCTCCGGCGTCTGTCAACATTCCAAACAGTCCGTAGTGGCCGCAAACAGTCCGTAGTGGCCGCCATCTTGTCTCTCGGTAGGATCGAGAGACAAGAGGAGGCCAAAGCGAAGGGGCAAATGACCATAAGGGGGAATAGTAGATCCTCGCTGACCCCCTAGGTTTGATGTGGAGGTTTTAAAAGGGCCCCGCGGGGCAAAAAAAAAAAATTATAATAATAATCTTACGGCTGAATGGATTTGCACGAAACTTGGCAAAATTGTAGGGACTGGTAGCCCGATGTGCCTTTGCTAGGTCTCAATATATGTGCTTCAGTGGATTTTGAGAAATTAACGTTCAAAAAAAGATATATATCTGTAACAGCGCACCGCTTCGCGTACTTTTCGCGTTACGGAGCTTTGCGAAGCGAAGCTGATTGGCTCTCCGGTGTCTGTAAACATTCCAAACAGTCCGTAGCGGCCGCCATCTTGTCTCTCGGTAGGATCGAGAGACAAGAGGAGGCCAAAGCGAAGGGGCAAATGACCATAAGGGGGCATAGTAGATCCTCGCTGATCCCCTAGGTTTGATGTGGAGGTTTTAAAAGGGCCCCGCGGGGCAAAAAAAATAAATAATAATAATAATCGAACGGCTGAATGGATTTGTACGAAACTTGGTAAAATATTAGGGACTGGTAGCCCGATGTGCCTTTGCTAGGTCTCAATATATGTGCTTCAGTGCATTTTGAGAAATTAACGTTCAAAAACAAGATATATATCTGTAACAGCGCTCCGCTTCGCGGAGATAAAATTATATCTGTATTACCTAGCTGTTGCTAACACCAGTTAGCGACGGCTAGTAGGAGATAGCGACCATCTTGGGCCCCACTTTGCATGTGAGTGATATTTATCACTAATGACATGCAAAGTGGGCATGCCAAGATGTTAGCGACTGGAAACAGTCGCTAACATCGCTATCTCCTATTATCAACTTTTGGAAATATTCGAGATAAGCGCGAATATCTCCAAAAAGTAACAGCTGCCCTGAGCAGTTCTTAGCCATGTTATCCTATGGGAGGTGGATAACATGGCTAAGAGGATTAGCTCGGTAATGCATGAATATCGCTGAGTTTTCAGCGATATTAATGCATTGCGGTCGGTTTTTATCGTATTTGCGATAAACTTTGATAATAGCAAGGTTTATCTGCGATAATTTCTGACGGTAAAAAAATCTTTGCAATGCATCGTTAGGGATAAATATCGCTTAACTTTGGTAATATGCCCCAACGTCTGTTAACGTTCGATTCGAAGGAAATCAGGAAGTGTTGAAAAACATTGTCTGCGCCATCTTGTCTTTTTTCAAATGCCACACTTTTGTCGTGCACGGCAGCCATTTTAGATGCCTTGACCAGACCCACTCTGTGCACGCTGTCGATCCTTAGCATGGCTCCCCACCCTCGCAAGCATCTCCCCCAGGCAGTGGTCACCCCCGCTCTCTGTCTTATGCATGGGTAATAAACCTCCCCCCATCTGCGCTGCTCTTTCCTGAGAATCACACCCTGTGCCCGCCCGACACCTCCCTTTCGCCCTATTCACTACCGCACCCTCTGACACTCCTTTTCCTCTGTGTCCGATTGTCCAGGCCGGTCCTAGGGTATCAGCTAGCCCTGCAGATGTAGTTTATGGCCACAGCTGTAAAGATTCACCCCTCTTCAAAGGAGTTATAGTAGATCAAGGCCCACACTCGATGAGATCCGTCACAGCAGAAGCGTTGCTATTATCTGAAAACCATCCTGTATTGTGATTGGGGAGGGGACCGAGCGTGAAGCGGAAGATTCCAGGGATGACTCTTTGTACATCAAAGTTTTTACAATTATGTGTCACATTAAAAATATATAGCACTCCGACAAAGTAGTAAGATTATAAAACTTTAATAATTTATAAATATATACAAGAAAACAAAAATAGTAATAACATATAAACATTTTTAGGGAAAAACAACGAAGTAGCGGTCGGCTGTGCGAATAGTCCCAACGCAGCACAACGTCCAGATTTCCGGCGTGGGGCGGGTCATCAGTAGCAAACTGTTGTGCGAATAGTTCCAAGGCAGCAGAACGCGCCGAAATCTAGATGACACGAAAGTGATGTCTAGTAAGTTGCCACCCAGCAAATAACGGCGTGGGGCGTCGCGGGGGGTGGGTCTTCAGTAGCAAACTGTTGTGCGAATAGTTCCAAGGCAGCAGAACGATGGCACCAAGGTGATGTCCAGTAAGTTGCCGCACTGGTTTTGGTATCCTACAATGCTGCTCCGAATAACGGCGTGGGGCGCCCCGGGGGAGGCGGCGTGAACGGGCCTCTCCAGGTGGAGTGTCATCTGTTGTAGTGGGGCGCCCCTTTACCGTTTCAGTTGCCATTCCGTCCGTTTTTGGTCCACTGTGTCAAAAGCCGCCATTCAGCTGAGTTGCGCCCACTCTTGCGGTGCAGCGATAGGCGGCTGTCACAGGACTCTCAAAATGGCGGCAGGCTCTTTCCTTTTTGGGCCTGGTCCACTGAAATGGCCCTGGGACACCTTGGAAATCGGACGCTTGTCTGCTAGGTCTTGGACCCCATTCTCGAAAGCGTCCCCTCCGCCTTGAGAATTCATCGAAAGTTTTGGGGGCCCCGACTCCTGCAGGCTTCTGGTGGGGAGCGGCTGCCATGATTGCTCGCGGAATGACTACGACGGAGCTACGAGATGGTGGTGCTCTCATGCTGACGCCAGCTTCAGTCTGAAACATCCAGAAACAAGGTGGGGCTTTCATCGTTTGGAAAAAAAAAAAGTTTTCATCCAATGAAAAGTGTTGTTTTTAGGTCATATGATCAAGCCTTCCATCATTAGGAAACCAAAAGTAAAATGAACCAATGAAAAGTTTTATAAACAAGTCACATGACCTGTTATGCGGCATAGGGTATAAAATGCGGAGAAAATACGTTGGCACGTGAGGCGGCGTCAGTAGCGGACCGATGTGCGAATAGGCCGAAGGCAGCACAACGCGCCAAGATCCGGATGGCACCGAGGTGGTGTCTAGTAAGTTGCCGCACTGGTGTGGCCATCCTACAATGCTGAAAGTCGGCGTGGGGCGCCCCGTTGGCCTGTGAGATGGTGTCAGTAGCGGACTGATGTGTGAATGGGGCCAAAGGCAGCGCAACAATATTTTCTACTATATTTCCGGAGTAGAAGACACCACAAGGCGCTGAGATGCCAAGATCCGGATGGCACCGAGGTGGTGTGTAGCAAGTTGCCGCACTGGTGTGGCCATCCTACAATGCTGAAAGTCGGCGTGGGGCGCCCCGTTGGCCTGTGAGATGGCGTCAGTAGCAGACCGATGTGCGGATAGGCCGAAGGCAGCACAACAATATTTTCTGACTGACACCACAAGGCGCTGAGATGCCAAGATCCGGATGGCACCGAGGTGATGTCTAAGTTGCGGACTGATGTGCGAATGGGGCCAAAGGCAGCGTAACAATATTTTTTGTATGGAAGATACCACTAGGCGTTGAGATGCCAAGATTCGGATGGCACTGAGGTGATGTCTAGCAAGTTGGTGTGGTCATCCTACAATGCTGAAACTCGGCGTGGGTCGCCCCATTAGCCTGTGAGATGGCGTCAGTAGCGGACCGATGTGCGAATAGGCCGAAGGCAGCACAACGCGCCAAGATCCGGATGTCACCGTGGTGGTTTCATAGTTGAGAGGCACTTCATCTGCAGTGGGGCGCCGAGATCCGGATGGCACCGAGGTGATGTCTAGCAAGTTGCTGTACTGGTGTGGTTATTCTACAATGCTGAAAGTCGGCGTGGGGCGCCCCATTAGCCTGTGAGATGGCGTCAGTAGCGGACTGATGTGCGAATGGGGCCAAAGGCAGCGCAACAATATTTTCTGACGAGAAGACACCAAAAGGTGCTGACATTCCAAGATCCGGATGGCACCGAGGTGGTGTCTAAGTTGCGGACTGATGTGCGAATGGGGCCAAAGGCAGCGTAACAATATTTTTTGTATGGAAGATACCACTAGGCGTTGAGATGCCAAGATTCGGATGGCACTGAGGTGATGTCTAGCAAGTTGCTGTACTGGTGTGGTCATCCTACAATGCTGAAACTCGGCGTGGGTCGCCCCATTAGCCTGTGAGATGGCGTCAGTAGCGGACCGATGTGCGAATAGGCCGAAGGCAGCACAACGCGCCAAGATCCGGATGTCACCGTGGTGGTTTCATAGTTGAGAGGCACTTCATCTGCAGTGGGGCGCCGAGATCCGGATGGCACCGAGGTGATGTCTAGCAAGTTGCTGTACTGGTGTGGTCATCCTACAATGCTGAAACTCGCCGTGGGTCGCCCCATTAGCCTGTGAGATGGCGTCAGTAGCGGACCGATGTGCGAATAGGCCGAAGGCAGCACAACGCGCCAAGATCCGGATGTCACCGTGGTGGTTTCATAGTTGAGAGGCACTTCATCTGCAGTGGGGCGCCGAGATCCGGATGGCACCGAGGTGATGTCTAGCAAGTTGCTGTACTTGTGTGGTCATACTACAATGCTGAAACTCGGCGTGGGTCGCCCCATTAGCCTGTGAGATGGCTGTTCTTTGGATTTGGGCCTGGTCCACCAAAATGGCCCTGGGACACCTTAGAACTCGGACGCTCGATTTTTTTTTCCTTTCCTGTACATGCAAAAAAAGGTAAATGCCCGGTACGTTACACGCTTCATCTGCCACGATGAACTCTCCAGAGGAACCGAAAAAAAATATAGTTGTGGTAACTATACCATGCATCGTCATATGGAGAGGTGGCACCAATTAATTATAGTGCTGCATAAAAGAGAGATTTGGAGGAGAACCCCTGACCTGCTAGTACATTCATCAAAGAAGTGGCACTGAGAGCTTCAGAGGCAAGGGAAACGGTCCCAAATATTTAGAAGAACTTTGGAAAGATTAAAATGACATGTTTAGATTGTGGCAAATTAATTTCATGTGGACAGATGAGTGTTACTCTAATAAATACAGCATATGAAGATCATCATAGTCGATGGTTGGTAGAGACATTTTGACTATATCCTGGACCTGCCCGTCCTCGCCCAAAATGGCGCCAGAATAAATGGGACTCGTAACTCCTTGTTGTGTACTGGTTGCAGAACCTTGAAATCACGAGATACGTATGCAGTTTTGAAGCACATGGCGGGCGGGGACGAGAATTGATTGAATATTTCGACATCCCTATTGATATTAAGTTCTGATGTGTTATTGATTACTGTACTGTTGAAAGTTCGAATTAACGTCACCCATGGTACTTGCCCGCAAATGTATATCTAGATAATTTTATTGTAACTGGCCCTGTCGTATTTTAATTATAAAATGTACGTCCACCGATTCCGTAACTGTTAGACACCTTAGTTCTTGCAACCTAATGGCCAGCCCGTTACGTTCCTCTACAGTGTAAATGTCTATTCATCATATACGATTACAGTTTGCTCTGTGGCAGGCCCACGTGGTTATAGGCTCGTATTTGCATAATGAAATTTTCTCAATAAAGGTTTTTAAAAGAAAACATGGTAGTAGTATATACATTGGTAAAGTTTTTAATAATAGTGACTGTTTTAGAATCATTAAAAGGCAAGTGAAATAAAGCAGACCAATTACATGAAGGGTAAAAGGTATAATACGAAGGAACGCAGTAAAGATAAATGGTCAAGGGCTGTTGTGTTTTCTATTCCTGCAACATAAAGTGATCGATAAGAATCTCATATTCAGGCGTATCGGCGACTAAGACAGCAGGTCGACCCTCTTTTGCTCAACGGCTCCGTCATGGGACAAAGAAACGCTCTTTTTCTCGAAAAAAGAATATATTTTACTTGCAGGACAGTTGTAAAATTTCCGGAAAAGTACATTAGCCTGGAACATTATAACATATATTTAAGAAAAAATAATGTTCGGAAGTAATGAAAAGCGTAATTTTTAGGTCATATGACCAAGCCTTTCATCATTACAATAAGAAAAGTAAAATGAACCAATGAAAAGTTTTATTAACAAGTCACATGACTTGTTATGCTTACGTTACGCGCTGCGCGCCCCGGATGACTTCCGGATGCGCTAACGCGGCGCGTCATATGACGCATTACGCGACAACGCAGGTACAGAATATAGTCAAAATGTCTCCACCAACCAGCGGTCGGAACACAACCCCTTTCAGCAGGCTAAATAGTTCTGTTAAATGACAACAGAAGGGACAGGCAACAAGAACCATCAGTCAAAGAGGGGAGAGCTAGTTCTTCTCTACCGGGTTACATTGGGGCGCTACCGGAACTGATCGAATTGGTAGTCTACAGTGTTTCTGGATGTTTCAGACTAAAGCTGGGGTTAGCATGAGAGCAGCACCATTTCGTAGCTCCGTCGTGGTCATTCCGCAACCAATCATGGCAGCCGTTCTTTATCGTTATTTTGGGCGGGGTGGGTGGCGGAGCCGAGTTGTTTTGCAGCCATCATTGTGTGGAGTTCAGTTCATCTCACTAGTTTTGTATTTGTCATGAGGGGTTGTTCCTAATGTTTCTATTTTAGCGAGGTCAAAAAGAGATCCCATTAGTGGCCTACTGATTTTGCTCGATTCCTTTTCTTTTTTTTTTACACGATTTTTCGTTATCTGCAAAGACTGAACAGAGTATTGCGACTCTGTGTTTGTTTGTAAATAGAGAATGAACCAAAGAGAACTAATTCTAAAACAGTAAATACTTGGATAACAATCAATCAAATGGAGAGAGAAGCAGGCACGACGGATTACAATGGGGGCAAAGACCTGCGTTAACTACCTTTCACTATCTGCAAAGAGAGAGTACTCCTAATAGAAATGAGGGGGGGGGCACCATTCAAAGCAGATCAGTGTGCATAAACACGAAAATGTTTTCACTTACCACGTACTTGACATTCGACAGCTTATGATATTTGCTATTAAAAAACCATTGAAATTCACTGAAAAAAACATAGGTTATAGACCATATATAGTTAGGAATTAGCATTTACAAAACCTTGAAAATTCACTGAAAAAACCATAGGTTATAGACCATATATAGTTAGGAATTAGCATTTAAAAAACCTTATTTTACTCACACAAAACCATTGAAATTCCATATATAGTTAGTTGCACTAACTATATATCGCGCACCCGCAATCCACTGCTGATCATGTCACATATTACATCATTCATGACATGGTCAGTGACATCACTGATGACATCACTGATGACATCTCAAATGACATCACTGATGACATCTCACTTGACATCAATGATCACATCACTGATGATATCATTCATGTGATAATACAATGCATCTCCTCACACTCTAATATAACCTCCGTTACACCCAGTGTTAAATAGAGAGTATCATTTTTGAAACCATTGACACACCAATACTAGTTACTACATACGCACTCACTGATTCCTATGTCTACACACACATTCACTCATACAATCATTCATACATACAATCACTCATCTTTACAACACTATCATATGCACTCATACACCTATACAGACACTCACACTCTGCCACTCATCCATGGAGTTACTCACACACCTAGTCAGTCCTGAAAAGAATCAATCACACTTCTATTTTCTCATCTATACAGTTAAACACAGAACACCTTACATTTTTGAAACATATACTAACACATAGTTACTCTCTTATAGAATCACTGATACAAGTACACATTGATCTGCACAGAGTCACACACCTCCCAGCCAGCCATACACACACTCAGTCTCCCATACAAATACTTGTGCAACCAATCAATAACCCATATAGCTACTTATATAGCTACTGATCAACACGTGCAGCAGCTTGCACAACAACAGACATACTGAAGCACACTTTTAGACAGTTTAGTCACTAACCCGTGCATTCAGTAAGACGCATTTAATCACTCACTCATACAGTCAATCACGCACCTACTAAAACCTTCATTCAGACACTTATACATCCACTCATTCTTCAATATGTAAAACATATTTAAACTTTATAGAAACACATAATCACTGGATGTTGTCATCAGTGATGTCACTGACCATGTCATGAATGATGTAATATGTGACATGATCAGCAGTGGATTGCGGGTGCGCGATATATAGTTAGTGCAACTAACTATATATGGAATTTCAATGGTTTTGTGTGAGTAAAATAAGGTTTTTTAAATGCTAATTCCTAACTATATATGGTCTATAACCTATGGTTTTTTCAGTGAATATATATATATATATATATATATATATATATATATATATATTTTCATCAAGGTGCCCTGAGCATGGAAGCGCACACGACATCACTCAGCCAGCCGGCCTTCAAAAATGCAGCCTGCATTTCTGCTTTCCATTTTTATTTACTTGCCAACATGTTTCAAGGTTCCAAGACCTCTTCTTCTCGGGCTGAAACAAACTTCATTTGAGGCTCGCATTGATTTCATTTCCGGTTTATTAACATCTCTGCCCCCAGTGGGCGTATGCTCATTCTTAAATGTCTGATGGGACATGTAGTCCGAATGCGAGAAAAATGTTACTTCAGGTGAGTTCAAATGCACAGTTTGTTTTATTTTACGTCCATTATTACCTATAGTAGGCTGAGTCACAGAACGCAGGCTCAATCTGCATGTCGAGTGATGTGCTGTTCCAGTCATGAATAGTTCAAAACGGCAGCCTCGCTCAGCTGGTTGCAAACTTTTTTTCCAGCTGGTCGATGGAGCAGCTTCCCACGGCCGGACCGCCGTGTAATGGTATTTTCATCAAGGTGCCCTGAGCATGGAAGCGCACACGACATCACTCAGCCAGCCGGCCTTCGTTCTGTGACTCAGCCTACTATAGGTAATAATGGACGTAAAATAAAACAAACTGTGCATTTGAACTTACCCGAAGTAACATTTTTCTCGCATTCGGACTACATGTCCCATCAGACATTTAAGAATGAGCATACGCCCACTGGGGGCAGAGATGTTAATAAACCGGAAATGAAATCAATACGAGCCTCAAATGAAGTTTGTTTCAGCCCGAGAAGAAGAGGTCGTGGAACCTTGAAACATGTTGGCAAGTAAATAAAAATGGAAAGCAGAAATGCAGGCTGCATTTTTGAAGGCCGGCTGGCTGAGTGATGTCGTGTGCGCTTCCATGCTCAGGGCACCTTGATGAAAATATATATATATATATATTACCTACTGGCGGTCGCCAGTAGGTATATATAGTTAGGATTTTTTCTCTATGGGATTTTTGAAAATTCTATGTCTAATAACTTTGGCGTTTGTGGACGGAATTGGCTGACATTTTCAGGAAAATGGAACATTTTGTTTCTGAGCAGCCACTAAAAATTTTGGGGGGGTTTGTCAAGGGGGGGCCGAGAAAAAAGGGGGGTCCCAAAACGCGTTTTTCCCATGTTAATTTCCATAGGGCGGTTGGCCTCACTTTTAGCCCGAACGGCTGAATGGATTTGCACGAAACTTGGCAAAATTGTAGGGACTGGTAGCCCGATGTGCCTTTGCTAGGTCTCAATATATGTGTTCCAGTGGATTTTGAGAAATTAACGTTCAAAAAAATATATATATCTGTAAGCGCGCTCCGGGCAGCGCCCCGGTTCGCGTACTTGACGCGTAACGGAAATTCGCGAAGCGAAGCTGATTGGCTCTCCGGTGTCTGTCAACATTCTAAACAGTCCGGAGCGGCCGCCATCTTGTCTCTCGGTAGGATCGAGAGACAAGAGGAGGCCAAAACAAAGGGGGAAATGACCATAAGGGGGCATAGTAGATCCTTCCTGACCCCCTAGGTTTGATGTGGAGGCTTTAAAAGGGCCCCGCGGGGCAAAACAAACAAAAAAAAAATGTTTTTTTTGCGTGGGTAGCGCCCGGTACGCGCACCGGGAAGCGGTCCGGGGAGCGTTCTATAAGGAAAAAAGAATGATAGACTATGATATTTTGAAATATTGTATGTTTATTGATTGTTCTTTTTGTTGTTTTTTTTGTTTTTTTTGTTATTTAAGTAGCAGTATTTATGATTATTAAATATAAATTTATTTTTGGAATTGTGCACAGTATACTATAAGTCTGACTTTACATTATAATCAATTTGGTACTAGTTTATGAATTACATATAAAAATGATTAAAGACTCAAACAATTTTTTAATATTAAATATAATTTTATTTTTCTGATTCTTTTTCAAAATTTAATAGAACGTCTAACATTTGACTGTCCGATATGTCCTCTTGTTGAGTGAACATAACTTCCCACATTTGACCGTCATCATAATGAAGTAAATGATCCACAGATTCTACACATTGTAGAAGTTCATGGTCTCGTGATTCATCCATGAATTCCAAGTCAATGGGTTCAATTATTTCCTCATTGTTCATGTCTAGGACAATTTCAAAGGAAACGTTCTGTTCTCCTTGCATTTTTGTGCTGAAATTTGAATAAAAAATAAATATATCAGTAGAGATAGGGCACTGTTGGGTTTAAGTTCAGACAGGTACTTTTGAGGCATGAAGTAGTACTATTAAAAAGTGCCTGTGAGAAAGCCCATGTAAATTCATAATAATACCACAGAAACCTAAATCAATCCATAATTATAATAAACAAGCCTTTCTCAATGTCTAACTCTTACAGAGGGATAGTATATAACTATCTGAAAATGTTTTCACATTTATAAAATAATATCTTACCTTTTAAAAACAAGTTTAAGTTGTGAGTG
The DNA here is from genome assembly GCF_964261635.1 of Lissotriton helveticus. Lineage (NCBI taxonomy): Eukaryota > Metazoa > Chordata > Amphibia > Caudata > Salamandridae > Lissotriton > Lissotriton helveticus. Next base: position 1,974,886,883 of record NC_136063.1, read on the forward strand.
AAAATGATCTTGCAATGTAGTTCAGGAAGTAGTAGTCAAAATGGCTGTGTTTTTCTCTCTTTTTTTATATATATTCAGGTACATAACCAATCAAATGTCAGGTAAAAAAAGTAGAAAATGAAATTAACATTTTAATTGGTTGTCAATTCCAACACTTCAGATGTGTTTTGTGAAGTAATTTACCTCAGGGTATTTAGAGAGGTCTACAGGCTAAATGGCTAAATGGAATTCCAAACAAATGTGTGAAAATGGTAGGGATTGGTATGTAGTATGAGCTAATCTATATTTGGTGAAAGTGTCTCCAGGGTTTCTTCTGTAAATTACTTTCCCACCTTTTTTAATGGAGCGCTTCCCGGTGAGCGCCCCGGTACGCGAACCGGCAGCGTTACGGGAGTCCACCATTTTGTGTTTCGGTCGAAATAAGATACAAGATGGAGGGCAAATAATGTTCAGAATGGGTAGAAGGGGGCACGGTAGACGTATTTTGACCCCCTAGGTTTTCTGAGGTTGGCTGAGAAGGCCCATATGTGTGAAAAAAAAATCATTTTTTAAAAAAAATTCGCGCGGTTAGCTTCCGGTTCGCGTACCGGGTAGCGCTCCGGGGAGCGTACTTTGTTGAAAATTAGTGACAAAAGTTAGAGTAAAATAATAATTGTGAGTGATCAGATGTAGGGTAGCTCTGAGAAGAACTTTTGGGTTTATGGTACATTTAGGTACTTATAAGTAGGTACCAATGCACATTTTTAAATTCAGAATGAAAATTCTGTTCCCTTCATCTGAGAAGTGAACTTCATCTCCTCTGTAGATATCTTGCATGTAGTAATGTAAGTTATTGTTGTAGATGGAGCCCATTCCATGGTCTCTCATGTAAGCTGAAACAGATTTGTTTACATGCTTCCTCGATTTCTCAATTTGTGGACAAAATTGGTTCGACCACCTCCATTTCTGTCTTTGGCATATATTTGAATATACCAAGGCAGTTTGAGGAAAAAGTGCCATCAATTGCTCAAAGGTGTCCTTTAAAAGCATTTCCAGACCTACCCCAGTCAATTTGCCCAAGTCATTTCCTCCACAGTGCACAATTAACAGGTCAGGTTTAGGCAAATGCATAAAGGTTTTCACCAATGGTATCAATTGGTGACATTTTAATCCTCTGTGGCCAAACCACTTAATTTCCACATCTTGTAAATTGAGGTTAGGTAAATTTCTGTTATCAGCATACCTCTGAGCCCAGTAGATGTAACTATGTCCAACAATCCAGACAGAAAACATGGTGAGAGAAGGTTCTGCTGCAGTCAGATGAAGTGTGGCAATGAAATGGGAGTTGAAAAAATAAGAGTTTAAAATGAAAAAAACTGTGGAGTTTCTGTGTTAATGAAGCAGTAGCAGTGATTGGTGGATTTTGATTGCTTCCAACAGAAAGTTAGGGTGCATGGATGAGTTCTTTGAAAGATGTAATTTGAATGGTCAAAAAAAATCATTTTATGAAAGATTGCACTGGATATGCAGGTGTACTGAGAGTTCAGAATTCAATTGAAACATTGTTGTGTGAACTTGCAAACATGAGAGGTCTTTCAGGAGGTGGTTGCTATGCAAAAAAGGCACAAAGGGGTAGAGGGGGGAAGGGTGTTGATTTGAAAAAAGTGAGGGAAGAGTTTTGATTGGGTGACATGAGAGATATGTGTGATGAATTACAGCTTTTCTGTGCTTTTTATAGCTGCAGACTCTGGAGTGCATACCTTTTGCTCTGCTAAAGACAATTAGGTGTGTTTCTGAGACTGTTTTGAAACTCATAAAGTATTTGCTAAGGTGAGAAAAGATTCATTTAATTTAGATAGAGAATAGTATGGTTTAGGGAGAACATTATGAAGAAAGTTGTGTATTTAAAATTTTGATTTGTGTCAAGTGTTTTACAAATAGATTTTGTTTCTTTGTGTTACATAGCAATGTTAAAAGTGACGCTAAAATAGTGCAAGGGTCTTACAAAAATGCTTTCATGTGTCTTAGGGTATTTTAACTCACTTCCTCATGAATGTAGGTATATAATTGATTTAGATGTTGTGTTTAAAAACGATTTAAGAAAACAATTAGGTTTCTGGATATGTACTGCTAGAGATTCATAGGTTGCTTGGGGCATATTTATAAGGCCTTTGAGTCTCTCTGATGTTATTTTTCACATTTTAATTTAAGACCTTTCTCTGTGGTGCAAGGTCCTTGTAAATATGCCCCCATCTGTGCTTGGCAAATTTTGATTTTAATTCTTTGACTAACATAGCCATGTTAAAAGTGACCCAAAAATGTTGCAAGGGCCTTAAAAAAAACGCTTTCATGTGTCTTAGGCCATTTTAAGTCATTTCCCCTTGAATGTAGGTATTTAATTGATTTAGATGATGTGTTTAAAAACGATTTATGAAATCAATTAGGTTTCTTGATATGTACTGCTAGAGCTTCATAGGTTGCTTGGGGTATATTTATAAGGCCTTTGTGTCTCTCTGATGTTATTTTTCCCAGTTTAATTTAAGACCTTTCCCTGTGGTGCAAGGTCCTTGTAAATACGCCCCCATCTGTGCTTGGCAAATTTAGATCTTGATTATTTGACTTACATAGCCATGTTAAAAGTGATCTAAAAATGGAGCAAGGGCTTAAAAAAAACGCGTTCATGTGTCTTAGGGCATTTTAAGTCACTTCCCGATGAATGTAGGTATATAATTGATTTAGATGATGTGTTTAAAAACGATTTTTGAAATCAATTAGGTTTCTTGATATGTAATGCTAGAGCTTCATAGGTTGCTTGGGGCATATTTATAAGGCCTTTGAGTCTCTCTGATGTTATTTTTCCCATTTTAATTTCAGACCTTTCCCTGTGGTGCAAGGTCCTTGTAAATACGCCCCCATGTGTGCTTGGCAAATTTAGATTTTGATTATTTGACTTACATAGCCATGTTCCATACAGTTCTCACCTTCTGCGTAGTCTTTGATATGCTAGAGTCCATCTGCACTATGAGATACCTAAGCAAAGGAAACACAGGTGATGTGATTGTGAAATGAGGAAAAGAAACTCCACATTTTTCAATTACATCACCTGTGTTTCCTAAGTTTACGAATGACATTGTGCAGATGAGGTTTAGGCCTGTCCACGGACACAGAAGAGGTATGGCATTTGTTCAAGAGTGAAGTGGACATGACTTACTTCATTGGTAGGCCTTCACATGTATTATCTCCTCTGTACTCTTCAACAAGCGTAAATTTCATCTGCAACCCTGAGTAGGCCTCACCTTAAACAAACCTCTGGCTAGGCCACACCTTATCGTCATCCTGAATCAATCATTTAAAATGTTAGGGACAGATTTATGATAGGTGTATGCCTCTTTTGCGTCACTGTGCGTCATTTTTGTGACGCAGCGGCGGTGCAAAAGATTTGCTATGTGGCGACATATTTACAACTTGATGCATCTAGGCAGATGTGTCATGCTGTAAAGTCCCGTGCCACATGAAACCAATGCAGCAGTGATGCAAAACATGCACCATGTTGCAATACAGGCCTCATTTCATCTCCAACAAGATAAGAAGCTGAATCTTCTGTAAATGTCAAAATTGTTGTATACACTGCTCAACTTATGTGTACTCTTTGATATGCTAGAGTCCATCTGCACTATGAGATACCTAAGCAAAGGAAACTCAGGTGATGTGATTGTGAAATGAGGAAAAGAAACTCCACATTTTTCAATTACATCACCTGTGTTTTCTAAGTTTACGAATGACATTGTGCAGATGAGGTTTAGGTCTGTCCACGGACACAGAAGAGGTCTGGCCTTTGTTCAAGAGTGAAGTGGACATGACTTACTTCATTGGTAGGCTTTCACATGTATTATCTCCTCTGTACTCTTCAACAAGCGTAAATTTCATCTGCAACCCTGAGTAGGCCTCACCTTAAACAAACCTCTGGCTAGGCCACACCTTATCGTCATCCTGAATCAATCATTTAAAATGTTAGGGACAGATTTATGATAGGTGTATGACTCTTTTGCGTCACTGTGCGTCACTTTTGTGACGCAGCGGCGGTGCAAAAGATTTGCTATGTGGCGACATATTTACAACTTGATGCATCTAGGCAGATGTGTCATGCTGTAAAGTCCCATGCCACATGAAACCGATGCAGCAGTGATGCAAAAGATGCACCATGTTGCAAGACAGGCCTCATTTCATCTCCAACAAGATAAGAAGCTGAATCTTCTGTAAATGTCAAAATTGTTGTATACACTGCTCAACTTATGTGTACTCTTTGATATGCTAGAGTCCATCTGCACTATGAGATACCTAAGCAAAGGAAACTCAGGTGATGTGATTGTGAAATGAGGAAAAGAAACTCCACATTTTTCAATTACATCACCTGTGTTTCCTAAGTTTACGAATGACATTGTGCAGATGAGGTTTAGGCCTGTCCACGGACATAGAAGAGGTATGGCATTTGTTCAAGAGTGAAGTGGACATGACTTACTTCATTGGTAGGCCTTCACATGTATTATCTCCTCTGTACTCTTCAACAAGCGTAAATTTCATCTGCAACCCTGAGTAGGCCTCACCTTAAACAAACCTCTGGATAGGCCACACCTTATCGTCATCCTGAATCAATCATTTAAAATGTTAGGGACAGATTTATGATAGGTGTATGACTCTTTTGCGTCACTGTGCGTCACTTTTGTGACGCAGCGGCGGTGCAAAAGATTTGCTATGTGGCGACATATTTACAACTTGATGCATCTAGGCAGATGTGTCATGCTGTAAAGTCCCATGCCACATGAAACCGATGCAGCAGTGATGCAAAAGATGCACCATGTTGCAAGACAGGCCTCATTTCATCTCCAACAAGATAAGAAGCTGAATCTTCTGTAAATGTCAAAATTGTTGTATACACTGCTCAACTTATGTGTACTCTTTGATATGCTAGAGTCCATCTGCACTATGAGATACCTAAGCAAAGGAAACACAGGTGATGTGATTGTGAAATGAGGAAAAGAAACTCCACATTTTTCAATTACATCACCTGTGTTTCCTAAGTTTACGAATGACATTGTGCAGATGAGGTTTAGGCCTGTCCACGGACATAGAAGAGGTATGGCATTTGTTCAAGAGTGAAGTGGACATGACTTACTTCATTGGTAGGCCTTCACATGTATTATCTCCTCTGTACTCTTCAACAAGCGTAAATTTCATCTGCAACCCTGAGTAGGCCTCACCTTAAACAAACCTCTGGATAGGCCACACCTTATCGTCATCCTGAATCAATCATTTAAAATGTTAGGGACAGATTTATGATAGGTGTATGCCTCTTTTGCGTCACTGTGCGTCACTTTTGTGACGCAGCGGCGGTGCAAAAGATTTGCTATGTGGCGACATATTTACAACTTGATGCATCTAGGCAGATGTGTCATGCTGTAAAGTCCCGTGGCACATGAAACCAATGCAGCAGTGATGCAAAACATGCACCATGTTGCAAGACAGGCCTCATTTCACCTCCAACAAGATAAGAAGCTGAATCTTTTGTAAATGTCAAAATTGTTGTATACACTGCTCAACGTATGTGTACTCTTTGATATGCTAGAGTCCATCTGCACTATGAGATACCTAAGCAAAGGAAACACAGGTGATGTGATTGTGAAATGAGGAAAAGAAACTACACATTTTTCAATTACATCACCTGTGTTTCCTAAGTTTACGAATGACATTGTGCAGATGAGGTTTAGGTTTGTCCACGGACACAGAAAAGGTCTGGCCTTTGTTCAAGAGTGAAGTGGATATGACTTACTTCATTGGTAGACCTTCACATGTATTATCTCCTCTGTACTCTTCAACAAGCGTAAATTTCATCTGCAACCCTGAGTAGGCCTCACCTCAAACAAACCTCTGGATAGGCCACACTTTATCGTCATCTTGAATCAATCATTTAAAATGTTAGGGACAGATTTATGATAGGTGTATGTCTCTTTTGCGTCACTGTGCGTCACTTTTGTGACGCAGCGGCGGTGCAAAAGATTTGCTATGTGGCGACATATTTACAACTTGATGCATCTAGGCAGATGTGTCATGCTGTAAAGTCCTGTGCCACATGAAACCTGCGTCAGTTTTCATATAGGTGTTTTGTTGCAAGGTATGCATTAATTTGCATGAAAACCCTGTAAAACTAACACAGTGAAATTTAGAAGATTTCACTGAGTCAGCTTTATAGCATTGCTGAATCAAATCCTTACGCCTGTTTGAAACAGGCATAAGAAGTGATGCACCATGCAATGTGAGGCTTCCTCCTGTGCATTGCAGTAGACATGTCGCGCTTATGACGTGATTCCTGCAATGTGCTGCTTTTGCGGCACAGATGCGTGACGCATCTGTGCTGTTTTTGCTCAATGGTGCTCCACATTGTAAATGCGGCACACTATGGGTGGCAGAGCAGCGGTGCACATTAACTGGTGCATCCGTGGGGATGCGCCAGTTAACATAAATCTGCCCCTTTACATTTAAGTATGAGCAGGGGACACAGAGTCGGTGAGGGTTATCCAAGGTTAAGAAGAGATGAGTCCTGTTCACTGAAAACTTGGACATAGGCCTCACCTCCTCAGCATCACTGGACATGGCTAAATAATAGCAGCAAAATGTTACTCTTGTTAAACAATTTTACTATTATAGTCTCTGAGATTTGTCTCTTACTCTGCAACATCTCATTGTTGTTCTCTTTCTTTAAAGATAACGACAACATCAATCATGAGTGATAATGATCAATCTGTTGATCTCGACATTATCATTGAAATTGTGATTGAAACATCAGTGGAAGTAGATCCCTTGGATGATTTAAATCCTGAGGATGATGAAGAACATGATGAGGATGCCGATTTGTCAGAATTGTATGACATATGGTGGGAAGCTGACCTGATTGAGCCTATGGAACTATAAACATTTATTTTTTAAATTTACAATAAATGAAAAGTAAAAATGTAAACCGTTTCATTTAAAATTAAACACACCTTCAAAAACAGGTTATGTGTAGTGTCTTCAATAAAATATTAAAATATGCTCATAAAATTAGATCAGATTCACATATATAACAGCACAGGTAAAATGTAGAAGCATTCCATTTCTTTTCTGCTATTTGTGTATTCTAAATTTGCCAAAGCACAAAAAAATATTCTATGTAAAAATGTCAATTAGTGTGTTAAGTTTTTGATGACTGTTATTGATTTACTGTTTGGTAATAGTGGTTAATAACATTTTTTATTATATTTTACCACAGATTCAACTGCAGATCATTTCAAATTTTGAGAATGCCGTCTAAGGATAGAATCAGAAAGGCTACAAAACGTCAAAGACAGCAGGTTCATCAATTAATGCAGCAGTCCTCTACAATAAAAAATCGTCAAGTCAAAAAGAAAGCACCGGGAAAGACCACGAAATCATTCATAAGAAACATTTGTAAAAAAAAAAGTAGTACTACAGAAAATGTTTTAGTCCAGAAAAATAGAAGCAATTTAAACGGAAAGGAAAGGCCAATCAAAAATGTTACTGCTAGAGCAAGAGATAACTCTGTGCATGATAGTAGAAGGAAACAACAGTTTAGGGACATTCGTAAACGAATGTTCCGCAACAGGATAATTGGCAATTTGTTAAAAAATATTAAGAAAGGTCAACAGAAAGTGGTTTTTTATAAGAGAAAAAAAAATTTGAGAAAGTTATTAATCAGGCATTCGAAATTAAACGAAAGTTATTTATTTTGATAATCAATAGAATTAGGAAGCTAAACAAGGCAATTTATGATTTCAAAACAAATAGTAGATGGAAGAGAACAGTTAATCGTAGTAATTTTTGTGAAGTTTTTTCAGGAGAATGGATGCATAGTTCAAGTTGTGAGGCATTTTTTAATGAGGAGAGTTATTTCCAGGATAATGATTTGGTGCATGCAGTTGACACCAATGGTCAAGCTTATGTGGTGAAAGATGGTTGTTCAGTTGAAAAAGAAAAACTTGTGACAACAGAGACAGAAGAGGTGTTAGGTAATGAGGTTTTAGGAAGACGTCCTAAGGGACCTGTGTACACCTGGAAGTGTAGTAGTATTTGCAGTGTGCGACAGGATTCCATCAATTTGCTTTGTGATTTTGTACGGACATTTAATAAGAAAAGTTTGAAGCAGAAAATGAAGTTGTTGCAAGAATTAGATCCTTGCAGAGTGAGAGAAGTGACAGGTTTGCATGGTCATTCACTGGCTTGTCTTTCCAGGAGAGTATGCCAGAGTGTTTTTCATCATTTCAGGATGCTAGCAGTGCATCATAATAAAGTGAGGAAATTAGTTAGAATGTTGTATTATGCTAAGAGTCCAGCAGTTATGCTTAAACAATTATGCGCTGCTCTTTTGCATGGTTCTGAAATAGATGTGAAGAATATGTGTGAAGAAATTGAGTTTTGTTACTTTGGAAGTAAAGAGGAGAATGTTGAAATTAACCCAGAAGAAGAGGGTAATGTGGAAGATAGTGTACAGGTTTCCAGTACAGATAATTTTCAGAAGGAAATTGCCACGTTTCAGGTGAAATCAAGTGAGAGGCCTAATTTCACTTGTGTGTGTTGTCGACGCACTTATTATAAGAATCAGACTAAGTTAGTGGATTTATATGCGAAAAGTGAAAGGGAAAATAATAGTGAATGGAAGGATTTCGCAACATACTTGATGGTAGAAAATTGTTTTGATTTGGGATTGGATCAACGTGTGTGTACTTATTGTTGTAATAAATTAAATCAAAAACAGATGCCTGCCAGAGCGGTTCATAATAATCTGGAATTGGTTGAGATTCCTTCTGAATTGAAGGATTTAAATACTTATGAATCTATTTTGATTCAAAGTGTCCATCCCTTTCAGGCTTTTGTAAGAATGGAGCCAAAAACAGGGAAATTGGCTCCATCAGATTTACAGAGAGGATTAAAGGGAAGAGTTGTTTATTTGCCTCTAGATTTGAAGAAAAACATTAACACAATTGGAGTAGAAAAAGTGGAAGAGGAACCTCTGGTTATCTTAGTTAATGGGGTTCCGACAAAGAATAAGAAAATATGGCAAGATCTAGTAGATGTTAGGAAAGTCAAAAAGGCAACATTGTATTTGAAAAAAAATAATAAGTACTATAAGAATGTATATGTTGCAGAAGAGGAAGTAAGTGAGGAAGAGGATAGCGATTTGTGTGCTGGTCAAATTGAGAAAGTAGAACCCTCTAAAAGTGAAGAAATATATGAACATTATAGTGTTCATCCTTTGCATTCCAAGGAAGTCTTGGGGAATGCTATTGAGTTGTTTCAAATGAAACAAGCCAAAGGGAGTCCCATTAGTGTTTGGGAGGAAAGTTTGGAAGCTCGGTGTTTCCCACAGCTATTTCCAACAGGTCAAGGAGGAAGATATGATGAGCGACCTCATCAAATTCCTGCTTCTGAATACCGGACTTTACGATTGTATGCAGAAGATGCTAGGTTTCGACAATGCATTCCCTATTTGTTTCATCTCCTGTTTGAAAGCGATCTGTCTGGACTGTCATATGCAGTGAACCACATCTTGAAAAGTGGTATACAGATGCAAAACATCTCGGCAAGTGACTTTATGGATAAAGTCAATGTCCAAGACAGTATTTTGGATTGTCACCTAATTAATCTCATGGCGTGTCAGCGTGGTACTAATGAGTACTGGTACCGTCGTCATGGTGATTTAAAATATATGCTGAGGAACTTAGGAACTCCCACATGGTTCCTCACTCTGAGCTGTGCCGAGTATGGCTGGGAAGACTTACTTGAATTTCTACGAGAGGCAAATGGAAACATTGAAAACATTGAATTCAAGACACCCGGAGAACTGTGCTCTTTGGATCCAGTGAATGTATGCAGGTACTTCAATCATAGATTTGAAGCTAAGATGTCTTTCATCATGAATAAGAAGAATCCACCTCTTGGAGAGGTGTTGGATTTCTTATGGAGAAAGGAGTACCAAGCAAGAGGTGCTCCTCATATACATATGCTGCTGTGGATCAAGGATGCACCTAAGTTTGGAACAGATCCAGAAGACTTAGTGATGAGTTTCATACAACAGTATTCTACATGTGCTGTTCCAAACGTAAAGGAGGACAAAAGCCTAAGAGAACAAGTTCTACGCTTCCAAAGCCATCGTTGCGGAAAGTACTGTAGTCGTAAATTCAGAAACAAGGACAAGTTCTACACCAAATGTCGTTTCGCCTTTCCACGACCGGTGATTTCTAAAGGAAGAGTGAACAGTTTGATGTCTTCGCTGCGACATAATGTGATGAAGAAATCACCTAAAAACACATACAATTTGAAAAGGAACGAAGAGTCCAAGTACATCAACGACTACAACCCAGTGATTTTGTCCATGTGGAATGCTAACATGGATATACAGTTTGTGGCTGATAACTGTATGGCTGTGGCTCGGTATGTGACATCTTACATCACCAAAAAAGAAAAGACAGAATTGAAGGATATGTGGGAGGACATTTCCCATGAAAAGAGCCTCAGTAAGAAGTTGTACAGTTTCAGTCTGAAGATGTTGTCGCATCGAGAAATCGGAGCTTACGAATGTTCTGACCGGTTGTCTTCAGCAAGTCTCTATGCCAAATCTAGGAGTATCGTTTCGGCGAGTCTTGGTCTTGCTGCAACGCGTAATCGAGTTCTGAAACCTGTGCGGGAAATTGAGTATTTGGCGGAAAAGGAGCCAAACAGTACCGATATTTTGAAGACCAACATGTTGGATACATATTATCCAAATCGAAGCAGTCACCTCGAGAATGTTTGTCTGTATGAGGTTCTACAAAATTACATATTCAAGAGGAACATCAAAGAAGATATTGATAAAGGAGTGTATGCTGTAATTGGAAGTGAGGGATGTCTGGTCAAGCAAAGAAAATGACACTTGGTAAACCATCGAAAATTGAGTGGCGAATCTCCTGAAAAAAAGGAGTTTTTCTATTTAGCACTTTTGCAACTTTTTAAGCCTTGGCGTGCAGAAGAGGAACTGCTTGGAGATTTCCTCTGTTACGAAGACTCTTTCACTGCCGCCAAGGAGACCATAGAATGTCCTGCTTTTCCCAAATATCTTGAAATGTTGAATGCGGAAATCGAGCAGGAAGCAACGATTGCAGCCGAGATTGCCAGAGACAGTTCTCAGGACAGTCAGAGTTCTGTTTCATTGAGTCAGGATCCACTAGGAGGACCTGTTATCGAAAATGAAGCTGCCACTGCCATGAATGAAGTGGAAAGAGCCATGGCACATGCTCAGGAGGATGTGGTTAACTTAGAAGACTTGGAAAGACAACTCAACGTTGAGCAGAGGAAAATATATGACGAAGTTACCAAGCAAATTGATCATGGATTAAGTCATGAGAAGAAAGAGTGCTCATGTACGTCGTTGAAGCCTGTCCGACTGTACGTGAGTGGAGAAGCGGGAACTGGAAAAAGTTTCCTCATTAAAGCAATTTCATGTTATTTGCAGGAAAGGACTGAGTCATCGCTGTCTTGTGTTGTCACCGCTCCAACTGGACTGGCAGCACATACCATTAAAGGTATTACTTTGCATCGTCTATTGATGCTGCCAGTGGAGCATGATAACAAATTACAATACCACAAGTTATCTGGAGATGTTTTGTAGTGTAGCTCCTATTTTCCCAATAGGCTCTGCGCATTGGAATAATACCTACAGCAGTAAAGGCCTAGGCCAGACGTTAACTAGGTCTACTACTGTCGATACTAGACTTAATTTTTGGGTTTGCCAGCTAAGCTCAGAGTTCGCTAGAAACTTTCTCGAATGTTCAAGGAAGGAATTAACTCCCCTGATTAGACAAGAAGGGATTTAGTTTCTGACAACCATAGAACATGACAACTTTGCTCTCCCCTAATCAAGAGTCAATCTCAAGAGTCGTGTGAGCACAAGGCAATTATTTTACTCAGTCAGTATGTGCATTCTTAGTCTCATCAGAATGTAGAGAAAAGGAAGAGACGGGCGTGTTCAATAAAAAGGTGTTATTTATTGATCAGTCTCTTTTCTCATACATGAGAAATGGATCGATATTATTGCAATACTTATAGTTAAGTAAAGTGCATACATTAAAAGCAATAGTATAAAATAATACTGTAAAAACATGGATATGGTTTCTGAGCCATATGATGTTTGAAAATGATTAAAATATATTTACATACACATATACATTTGACTAAACCTACTCAACTGGTGTTTCTAAATACGCCTACCCCGTGTACCTGACCTAAGTCTAATGCGTGGGCGGGAATAGAAAGTTACAGTTTAAGTTAAGTTTGTTTTTGCCAAGTGAATAACTAAAGAATTCTCTGTGAGGGGTTATTCAGTTCTGTACCTGGAATTTAGGATGGATGAGGAATGGTATCTCTTTCTCTGCTCTCGATATTCCAGGCTGCCTGCGAGGGCTGCCCGAAAGCGCCGGTGCTGGGTCTCTCGGCTTGAGATAGCAGCGCATCTCTCAGCGCGTCAGGAAGGCGGGGCTGCTGCCAGCGGGGTCTGCTTCTGCTCTCGGCTTCGGCAAGTATGGCTGCTCCGTCTTGTCACCACACGTGTGTTTGCATAGGGCAAGGTCGGCAATATTTATACCTTAAAGGTGCCGAGATTGACGTAAGGATGGACATAGATACGTCAATAAAGATGTCATACGACTTGCTCGTTAGCACATTCTTTACTAAAGTTCTCTGTGAAATCAAAACAATGGCCGCACGGATTTTCCAGGTTGTCATAGGTTTGATTTGTTATGAGAACGTCGTATGCCTTATCAGGGGCTGGAGGAATGTCGCTTGTCTAATTAGATCTCAAGCGTTATGACCTAATCAGATAACACGTTCCTGTGCCGTAGTGTGACTGCGTCAGATAACGGTATCTGCATCATGGGGGTTTTCTTGCCTCATGGGCTGACTGTTAGTTAACTTGATAGTTAGTTTAACCAGAATAGGGTCAGGAATAGGGGGATCGATTCAGAACCTATAGAAATACACGACACCCACTCCACGCTAACTATGGTCATATCTACTAATCTATGCATAGTATAACATAGTACAACATACTATAGAGTATAGTGTATACCTTACCACCCCAAAATACATAAATGCATTTCGAAATTTTCAAATATACTGAAAAATTGCAGTCATATATATTGTATGCACTTAAGCTATGGTTTAAATGCAAAAGTAAACACGCATTTGTATGCATTATTGCTTATTGGTATATGAGAAATACACATGAAATGGCTCTTAATATGGCTATACAGAAAGGAAGTTCGAGACCATCTCATCACATAATAAAATATTTGTGAACATCCCAGCGGGCAACTAAAGTTTATAAAGTATCTAAAAAATAGAAATCTTAGTTCTCTAGGAATAGTTTCTTACTTTAAGCAGAAGATAAGTGTCCCGAAAAATTTGTGAAAAATAATTTGGGGCTGCTAAAAAATTGTTGTCCGTGAACTGGTGGGAAGAATTGTTCATGCGACTTTATTTTTAAAGTTGAAGGCCGAATTCAGGGAATGCCGTGTGCGAGTTTACTCAAAAGTCTCTATTTCTGTTCTGGAGAGAACATCATATCATTCAGGCTTTCGAAAAAACTGTCAACAGCTTCATGGGAAAGTTCCACTAAGTCGGAAATAGGTGTAACCATGCATTCGTGCGCATGATTGTCTGCATTGACATTCTGATTCGCATTGCTGACAGAAGGTCGTACCTGTTCGATGCTGCTTTCATCTTGAACTTCACTACTCTTCAATCGCAGTGGTGAAGATTCCAGGAATGCCGTCATCAGGATTGGCAGCCTTTGAGGGCAGCACAAAGCGTGAACCTTGGTAGGAACCAACAGTGTATCTGCATCCACTGGCGCATCCGATTGTAGCGTCAGACAGGTGTCTAACACGCATTCTTCTCCGCATAGCAGACACCTTAGTACAGGTAAAACACACCTTTGCCACATTGGTCGAAATGATAGAAACCAAGTCATGTTTAGGTCTCTAAGCCGGGAGAGTCCCAGGATTTTTGATATCCGGTCCCGGTATCCAATGGCTAGGATCGTATCTTCCATTGTCGCGAGAGTTTGATCTGTGACATGGGTTGCCATAACGAAAAATAAGGACTAAGAATAGGATTCCTGCAATTAGTCCCAGGATCAGGGGAAGTCCGCCAAAAATCGAATGGACGAAATCTGGAAAAATACCCAGTATGGCTTTGAATGGTGTTAATGCCATCGAAAATACTGTCTTAAATACCCCTGAGATCCCATTGGTATCAGAAATATTTAAGATTTCGCTTAGGATTTCCGCGAAATGTACGGGGGAATTAGTTGATAATAATGTATGTATCTCTGCAGTCGTCCTTGCGACTTGTAGATCATACGTTTCTTTTGATGACGTGAGCCTTGTAGGCGTCTGAAGAAGCACTGTTTTCATTCTGCTTAAAGTATCTATTCGAATAGAAGTAATTTTCAAACTGGGCCATGCCCTTGCCTCCCTGTCTGGAAAGGAGCTGGGGAATAAAGAGCGTCCACAGCACTTGACCTTCGCCGTCGTAGTGACTAGATAAGGAGTCCCGGGCATAAGACTACAACATCTGCGGTCTACAATAAGAATGTAACTCCCATTATAGAGTCTTTGAAAGAATGGTTTTATTTCAGTTGCAGGTGCGCCTTGCTGGTGACATGAAAGGTTGTATGAATTCCCTTCACAGGCTCCATGCAAACTAATTCCGTTACACAGAAGCGTGCCGCTTAGTGACATAGCACAATTGTTGCCACTAAGAAACACTTTCTGTCCTTTATTACTGACACATGCATGTGAATAGGGCAGGTTCCATGTTGTTTTAAGGTACCCCTTTCCCAATTTCTCGTACATGCCAGCCTGTATATATTTTTGGCAGTATTGAAACCTGAAGGTTGAGATTGGAATATTTATGATTCCGTGGATTATCCATTCACTGACAGGTCGTTCTGACATTGTCATTGGTAATCTTTCTAGTTTTTCAATGCTCAAGATTGTATAATCAGCACCCTTTTGCGCCATACCGATTTGTCTATCAGTAAGGTTAAAGATTTGGAATAGTGACGTTGTGTTGATTAAACGCCAAGGCACATAGCCTGAACGCAGATTTTGTAACATCCAGCCCATCTGTACAATAGAACGCAATTGTGACTGACCATGTTGTAATAACAGTAAGTCTTGCGATAGTATATCGATTGCTGAAGACACAATGCTGTCCAATGAAAAAATTCTGGAGGACAGAGTCATTAACCCATTGTCCACTACAGAAAGTGATTTTTCCAAATTAATACGGTCAATTTCCCGTATTCTTTCTGCTGTCTCAATTTGAGTAACCTTCCAGGCCTCATTGTATGCTGCATATACAGAGGCTGCTATGAAACGCTTTTGACGCTGTTTGCGTGGTCCCAGTATGAAATCACGCAAGTCAGCACCATCAGTAAGTAAAGTTAGGTGTTGCTTAATTTCAGGCAGTGTGGAAGTTTGTAGCCACTGAAGGCATAATTTGCCCACACTGTAGGTTGTTATTATCCCTGGGTGATGTCTTTGGGGATATCTAGGGTCTGGCCTGGTCATTTTGAAACCCTGTGTTTTATTCAGGAATCTATCTTGACAGTTATTTGTATCTGTGGGCCAGATCAACCATTGTTTCCAATCAGGATGTGTTCTGTTTTGGTTTAATATATGGTTTACGTCTATCTCTTCATCTGTATCAGAGCTATTGCTAAACATTGTTGGCTTTGGAATAGACGGTTTAATTAAATCTTTGATTTTGGCTAAGCCAAGACAGGTGGTTTGTTGAACAGTGTCATTTAAAAATATCATTTGTTCTGGGATCATGCAGGCTCTAAACAAAGCTTCTATACCCTGTACTTGCCATTCTTTTGTACCCCAAACACTTTTCAGATCAACATTTTTGTCCCAATAATCAAATCCAAAAGTATTCATTTTTTCAAAGAATGAATCTGAATATATCAATTTTGTGTTGGTTATCATGGTTTTCATCCCTGTCTTGTTTGACAATTTAAAATAAAAAGTTTCAGCATTACTTGTGTTAAAACCTGAAAAATATGAATATTTGTCATAAACTGTTCTTGAGCTCCCTTTTGGAGGTGTAGCACAATGTTCCCATTGATTATAATTTAAAACATTTCTAGGTTGTGCAGATTTATGCAAAAAATGGTTACCATAATGGTTATAGCAATACATACTATCATAATTTGTAGAACCTTGCAAATAATCATGTTTTGTAAATTTAGCAGGCATTACTAAGTCAGACATCATGTTGTTAATACTTTCGAAGTCCCAATCATCAGCAAATGAGTTTGGTTTTGCAAAGTCACTCAAGGAGATCTTGATTTGGTGTGGATATTTCAGGATCTCGACCGGACCATAAATTTCATAGTCAGTGTTGTCCCAGGCTACCCCACCAGGTATCGGATTGGCTGTGAAGTTGGCTGAAGAAAGTTCTGAAGAAAGTTCTCTTTTCTCGACGTGTGAAGATGTGTGTGGTTTAAGGATCAAGTTGATGTTCTGACTTGCAGTGTCCATTTTAGCATATTTTCCCTCAATGAAGCGTCCCAAAGTAAATACCATGATGAGCCAAAGTATGAGGATAAATGCACCAAAACCCACCCAAAATTCAATCCATGGAGAAACCAGATATGTTTCTTTCAGATGTTTCAAAAGTTCCTTCGCTTTGTCTTTAAAGGATTTTGATGATGGCTGTGTCTTTGATTCACTGAAGCCGTCAGAGGAATCATCGAAGTTAATGAAGTAACCGGATGCAGTTTTGTCAATTGTTCCAATTGGTTCAGGATTTTTGTTTTTTGCATTTTCACTTGGTACTTCAGTATAGATTGGTGTGTCTCTGCTAAATGTCTTTATTTGGGTTTTCAGAGGTCTGAGTTCTATTGCATTGTTGCATAGTCCTTCTTGTTCTTCTGCAGGCGTTTCGAATGTGATGAGCCTTTTTGATAGGACCTCTGTACTGGTAGCAAACCTAGGTGTTCTGCTACTTATTGGGAGTCCACTTGGCCTACTGTTTGTTATCGGCCACATGTTGTGGTTTTACCAGGTCGATGGATACAACTCGGTTCTCCTTTTTTCCAGCAAGTGGCGGTAGTACAACTGATCTTGTCCCGTTGACAGACAAGACAGGAACTGCTTTTCTGTAAGAAGGCCCAAATTCCTTCTTTACCGCGATCTTCTCCCTGACTAGATCCCCGACTTTTGGAATCCAGACAGGTCTTGCTGGGACAGGTGGTGATTCTTCAGTGGTTGTTGGCTGTTGTTTCAACTGTATGTTGCTCAGGTCTTTTCTTGTTTTGTTTAAGTCCTGCAAAATAGCCAAACGGTCTTTGACATCAAAGCTTTTTTCTTTAACCACTGAAGTCTGACTATCAAGGTCAGAGATCAACATCCTAGTTCCAAATAATAATTCGTACGGACTGAATCCCTTCAGAGAATTTCTTGGCAAGTTATTTAGACTACGTTGGACACTTATTAGATGTTTGACCCACCTAGCTCCCGAACCTAATATCCTTTCTATTATAGATTGCATTCTGCCTTGGTTTTTTCTTTACACCATCCCGTACCCTCAGGAAGGAAGTGAGAAGATTCCCGCTGGGCTGTGCTCATTTGGCCATGTTTCCCCCCCAGGCTGGATTGCCTGAGTGAAAACAATGGTCGAACGTAGCATGCTCTTAGCGTATATGCCATTTAGGCTCGCAAATCTTGTATAATAGTCCGGACGTCAGCCGAGTGCTGGTGATCTACATTATAAGTGGAAACTAGCCTGTATATGTTAATCGCAAGCCTTTCTTTTTGCTGGTAATATTATCTGCCTTGATACGACAAGGTATTAAACTGTTTCTCTCCCCACTGCGATCTCTGTTGCAGTTTGGGCAGTTTTTTACAAACATGGTGTAGTGCAGGCTCATGCCTGGCCACCAGTACCGTGATTGTAATTCTTCCAGAGAATTTTTCAGTTTGAGGTGTCTGAGACCCTCGCCCATGTGTGCGTCTGCGATTAACAAGCTTCTCCTGTCCATGTTTGGAATCACTCTATCCCCCACTCCAGGGATTCGAGCAAAAGGGACGGAGTTTGCATCTATTATGTATGTATAATTGAGTGGATAGTTGATCGGTAACGCTGAGCAGTCGCCTCTTGATGACGTTTTCACCGCCAGCATTGTTTCACCGTCAATGTATTTTAATGTACGCTTTTTTTGATCTACGGGAGCCGGTTTAGTGGCTGCCGCTGCGGCTGCTTCAGCCAATGAATTCCCCACAACGTGAACGCCATCACGTTGATGACTCAGTGAGTGAGTCACGTGAGTCTTTGGTAGTTCTTTTTTCAAAAGAGCTACTTGTTCCCAGAGCAGTTTCTGCTTTATTGGTGCATCTGTGTCATCTTTGTAACCGTTCTGAATCCATGTCTGCAAATCCTTGTTATATGCTTTGACGCAGTAATATGAATCTGACACTATAAGTGTCGGGAATTCGCGATCCGCATTATCTAGCGCCATTTTCAAAGCTATTATTTCAGTTTGTAGTTCTGAATTAGTTTCTACTGAGTGTGATTTTGTTAATAGAGGTTTCAATATACCTCCGCGCCACACTTCTTTTGTAATCTCACATGTGGGGTTGTATGCATGTTCTCCCCAAACGGAGGGTTGAGCATGTCCGTCTGTATAGATTACACAGGCGTAATGTCGTAGAGGAAGAATGTCGATTGGCAGAGGATACGTTTTTTCATATTTTAGATTTTTTAATTCTTCTAGTTCTGGATCAAAGTAGTAGTATACTTTGTCCGTTGTGATTGAATTCACCCATTGTATCCATTCCGGATTCAATGTTGTTGTTGGTAAATGACACGGTGTTGTTAGTGCCTCAAAGGCTGATTCTGCTGTTCTGACTGTGATATGTCTACCGTCAGCTATGTCTTTTTCTCTAGCTATTGCGGTTTGAACTGCACGAATTATTTTTTCTGTATTACTGAATTTCTGTTCAGCTTCTGTGTACAAGTGTGATTTGAATGCAATTGGTACCTTTTCTCCCTCATTAGAGGTCAGGTATGTGAATCCGCATCTCCCTGGGATGACTCGGATCACAAGGTTGCGTGTGTTATCACGTGTTTCTAATTTTGTTTTAATTAGCATGTCTGTTTGTAAGGATCTCAAAATTTCTGTGTGTGTTTGAGTCCAACTGGATCTTTTAAAGTCTGGTTTAATTAGATCATAAAGGGGTTTGACCCTTTCTGCGTAATTTGCAATGTATGTTCTTCCGAAATTTAGGAAGCCTAGAATTGACTGTAGGTTTTTTAGTGTTTTAGGGGCTTGGATTACGGCACATTTCTATAGGAAATTGTCTGCCAGGCTTTTGCCTTCACTTGATAACTCATATCCTAAGAATAGGACCGTCAGATGGGCAATTCTGGACTTTTTGAAGTTGAATTTGTAACCCTCTGCAGCGAACCCAAGTATTATGGTGTTCACCCTTTTCAAGTGAGTCTCCAAGTCATCATCTGTTAAGTAAATGTCATCGACATAGGATAATGCTTCATCATCATATAGTTGTAGTAATTCTGTTACTCTCGCTGAGAATACCCCCGGGCTGTTCTTGTACCCCTGGGCTAACCGACAGAATTGTTTTTGAGTGCCATTTACTGAGAATGCAGTTAAAGATCTGCTCTCTGGTGCTATGTTTTGACAAAAGAATCCATTGGAGATGTCCAGGGTTGTTTTGTATTTTTTGCGCACTATGTTATTCATTAGTGCAGCACTGTGTGAGTTTTGCACTGCAAAGGTTTTGCAACATGTGTTAAGGTGTCGGTAATCCAAAACTAGACGATATGAATTGTCTGGTTTGGAGACCGGAAACAAAGGATTGTTCATTTGTGAGGTGCAAGTTTCAATCACCCCCTGGTATTCTAGCTGATCTAGTATTTCATTTACTTGTTTTTTAGCTTCTTGCTTAATTGGGTACTGCCTTTGTGCAGTAGGTTGTGATTTTAACTGGATTTTGTGAGGAGGAGAATCCTCATCCCATCCTACATGATTTTTATATAAAGCAGGTGCTAAGGCCACTGCCCACTTTCTAGCAAGTGTGTATTTTTTATGAATCGGTATTTGATTCGAGAAGGCAGGCATAATTACTTCTTCGCCATGAGGGCACTCCCTGACAAACTCTGGTGGCCAGTCTTTTTCAGCTAGAAGGATGTCATAGCCTTTGGAGAGGTTATCCCAAAATAGTCCCCTTATTTTCCTAGTCTTATCTCCCTCTATACGTAATGTTATCTCGTATATCTTGTGGGGCTTGCTAACTCTGGTGTCTGCAGTTTCCACTTGAAGGTATTCATTCGTGTCCACTGTCTCCAGATGATTCATAAGGACTTTGCGAGCTATGCTCACCTCTGCTGCGCTGTCTAGCATTGTCTGAGCCCACTCTCCGTTTTTCAGTTGTGTCCTCAGTATTCTCGGCATTTTTAACTACCTTGATACTGGCTACCTTCTTTTTTGGAAATTTTAATTTCTTTTTTTGTTGAGCAGGTTCCTTGTCTTTGGACTTGGCGTGCTCTTCTGATCGTCCTCTTCTTTCCGATTTCTGCGAGGAATTCTGAAAAGATTGAGAGGGACGTGTATCAATGTCTTGATATCTATCAGGTTTTTTAATATTATCCCTATTTCTAAGGTTATATCTATTCCCCGAGGGGTCACTCTGCGGTGACCTCTGTCTTTGGTTTGGAGATTTCTCTCTTCGCCTAGGAGACCGTCCTCAGGACTGGAATTTCTTTTCTTTAGGATTGGATTGTTTGTTTCCATCCCAGTTCTTTTTTGGTGAATTATTATTATTAAAAAATATTTTTTCTGGACTTGTAGTCAGTTGCGGTTTTACTGGTATTCCACCTAGACTATCTCTGCCTAGTTCTTCATAGGATTTTTCTATGATTCTGGCAATTTCAGCTGGTTGGTCTGCTATATCTGTCTCTTTTAACCTCTGGCGGATCGCCACGTTTGCTGCTTCACCTTTTATGTTGGCTAGTAATATAGCCGAGACCTGCTTGAAGTCTTTCAGTAATTTCATACCAAGAGTTAAAGCAGGTTCTGGACGGTATACACCCGTTACAACGGATCTTTTACTCCGCAGACCCATTACAACGCGACCATTACTCCGCATACCATTACAACGCATTGCGCTGGGGGGCGCTCTAGGATAGGGGATAAGTATAATTTACTATCCAACACCTTCCCTAGGGTCCACGGGGACTGGAGTTAGAATAGTAAATTATACTTACCACTATCCAGCGCCCCAAGGCGCTATGCGTTGTAACGGTATGCGGAGTAAAAGTCGCGTTGTAATGGTCTGCGGAGTAAAAGTATGCGTTATAACGTCATACATCCGTTCTGGACCGTATTCATCTTGAATTTGTTTTAGCACATCTGGTATTACCGAAATGGATGGAACACCGTGCGTTTTTGTGTAGATGGAAGCAAAGACTGTACCCCAAGTGTCACAGTCCTCAATGTGTGGTGCGATTCCCATTGGGAGACATATAGTCAGAATCCTGTGTTTTTCTAATGGGGTGGTGTCAGGAAACACCGCCTCTATTTGGGTAATTTTCTGTGCCAACCAGAATGGTATCTGTTCCCATTTAGCTGGAACTTTACCTAGGCAGGATTGGATGTTCTGTGGTGTAATTTTATTTGTGTTCCCCTGGTGAGGGGTCAGCTGTGGAAGTTTAATCGCTGGCTGAATTGTTGAAGTCCGCATTACATACTGAACTAATTGTCTATGAATTTTTAGTAGTTGTTTTAGCTGTATTAACAGCTCTGCTGCAGGCATTCTATCGATGTCTGGATGCGGTGTGTATCCGGCTAAGACCGGCCACGTTGCTCCTGGTCTTCCTAAAGGACCGAGCCTTGTAATGTGATTGTTATGTTTTAGGGCGCCATCAAATAAGAGCAAATGCTCTTGGAATTTGAGTGGTACTTCCACCTCCTCGAAAGGAGTGTACGTTTCAGGAGGTTCCTCTACTTTGTAATAGTGGAAGTACTTTGTTACAGCATTTGCTGCCGGAAAATGTATCCATGAATAGTATACCTCTGTCTGCCGATATTCGTGTGCCTCGATTACGAATATGACTGTACCACCTCTAGGTGTCAGTCCATTTTCTATAAGTTTTAAGGTTATAGATCTCCTTTTAATGACCGGAATGAGTGTTATATTTGGGTCTGCTGCTTGCATGGTAGCATCAGCATCTGCGAGTTCAGTTGCTAATCTAACCGCCTCTCTTTCATCATCACTCTCTGCCATTTTACAGACAGGATGGTATTATGTTTGTTTGTTTGCAGATCAAGTTTCTTTATGGAACAAAGATTAGATGCACAATATTTTGGAACTGTTTATCCTTCAACGTTGACTTGACCAAGAACCATACATAGGAGTTCCCTCCTGCGAGGTTTTGGAGGATATAACCTTTCACCCACTCCAGACGTCTTTGGAGTATTTTGGAAAAGGGGTCTGAGTGAGAAAGCACGACTGAGTTACTCTAAATGTCTTACGTTAGTTTTATCGCCCTTTCCAAACACGTTGGGCGCCATGTAGTGTAGCTCCTATTTTCCCAATAGGCTCTGCGCATTGGAATAATACCTACAGCAGTAAAGGCCTAGGCCAGACGTTAACTAGGTCTACTACTGTCGATACTAGACTTAATTTTTGGGTTTGCCAGCTAAGCTCAGAGTTCGCTAGAAACTTT
Organism: Lissotriton helveticus; assembly: GCF_964261635.1. NCBI lineage: Eukaryota > Metazoa > Chordata > Amphibia > Caudata > Salamandridae > Lissotriton > Lissotriton helveticus. The sequence continues at coordinate 1,974,909,704 of NC_136063.1, forward strand.
CTCGAATGTTCAAGGAAGGAATTAACTCCCCTGATTAGACAAGAAGGGATTTAGTTTCTGACAACCATAGAACATGACAACTTTGCTCTCCCCTAATCAAGAGTCAATCTCAAGAGTCGTGTGAGCACAAGGCAATTATTTTACTCAGTCAGTACGTGCATTCTTAGTCTCATCAGAATGTAGAGAAAAGGAAGAGACGGGCGTGTTCAATAAAAAGGTGTTATTTATTGATCAGTCTCTTTTCTCATACATGAGAAATGGATCGATATTATTGCAATACTTATAGTTAAGTAAAGTGCATACATTAAAAGCAATAGTATAAAATAATACTGTAAAAACATGGATATGGTTTCTGAGCCATATGATGTTTGAAAATGATTAAAATATATTTACATACACATATACATTTGACTAAACGTACTCAACTGGTGTTTCTAAATACGCCTACTCCGTGTACCTGACCTAAGTCTAATGCGTGGGCGGGAATAGAAAGTTACAGTTTAAGTTAAGTTTGTTTTTGCCAAGTGAATAACTAAAGAATTCTCTGTGAGGGGTTATTCAGTTCTGTACCTGGAATTTAGGATGGATGAGGAATGGTATCTCTTTCTCTGCTCTCGATATTCCAGGCTGCCTGCGAGGGCTGCCCGAAAGCGCCGGTGCTGGGTCTCTCGGCTTGAGATAGCAGCGCGTCTCTCAGCGCATCAGGAAGGCGGGGCTGCTGCCAGCGGGGTCTGCTTCTGCTCTCGGCTTCGGCAAGTATGGCTGCTCCGTCTTGTCACCACGCGTGTGTTTGCATAGGGCAAGGTCGGCAATATTTATACCTTAAAGGTGCCGAGATTGACGTAAGGATGGACATAGATACGTCAATAAAGATGTCATACGACTTGCTCGTTAGCACATTCTTTACTAAAGTTCTCTGTGAAATCAAAACAATGGCCGCACGGATTTTCCAGGTTGTCATAGGTTTGATTTGTTATGAGAACGTCGTATGCCTTATCAGGGGCTGGAGGAATGTCGCTTGTCTAATTAGATCTCAAGCGTTATGACCTAATCAGATAACACGTTCCTGTGCCGTAGTGTGACTGCGTCAGATAACGGTATCTGCATCATGGGGGTTTTCTTGCCTCATGGGCTGACTGTTAGTTAACTTGATAGTTAGTTTAACCAGAATAGGGTCAGGAATAGGGGGATCGATTCAGAACCTATAGAAATACACAACAGCTTGTTGTGAAGTTTCAAGAGTCTTGAGGAAAATTAAACTTCTTATCATTGATGAAGTAAGCATGGTTTCCAATGTCATGCTTGCCTTTGTGCATTTGAGAATGCAAGAAGTTCTTAAAACAGAGTATGATGTGTTATTTGGTGGCAAACACATCATTGTTTTCGGAGATCTTCTGCAGCTGACACCAGTGAAAGGACAACCTGTGTTCAAAATGCTCACGCATGAAGATACCAGGAAGTGCCTAGGGAGCATTGGTAACGTCAATATATGGTTAAACTTCAATTATGCTGAACTGCATGAAAATATGCGTCAGGCAAAGGATGAAGATTACAAGAATATTCTACAAGATGTTAGAATTGGAAAAGTGACCGAGCATGGGAAAGAAGCTTTACATGCACGATTACTGTCAAATTTATATCCAGAACAAGACGTTGTGCCTGAGAATATTTTTCAGAAAATTACTGAGAAGAAATCTGGAATATGTTTGATGCCAACTCTTGCAGAATGTGCCATCTTCAACAACAAAATGTTGCATTTAGAAAACCAAGAGATTGTGAAACTGGAAGCTATTGACAGAGTAGAGCATATGGGATCAACAATTATGTTGTCTGAGAATTTGAAAACAAAATTGGATTCATTAGAGAAGACTATATCTAAAACTGCAGGTTTTGAAAAGACTCTGAATGTGTGCTTAAACTGCCGTATAATTTTAAGAAGGAATTTACATGTTGAAAGAGGTCTGGTAAATGGATCAATGGGTAATGTTGTTGATTTTGTGAAATACAGAAATAGAGATGGAATTGAATTTTTAAAAATTAAATTTGATGGCATTGAGGAAGTACAGCTAATTGGTCGTTGCTCTGCTAGATTTTTGCTTGTAAAAGACTTATATGTTCGCCGTAAGCAGTTTCCTGTTTGCTTGGCATATGCGGTGACAATCCATAAATCGCAAGGTTTAAGTGTAGACAGTGCATTGGTGAATATTGGCAGTTCTGTGTTCAAGGAGGGTATGGCATATGTGGCATTGTCACGAGTTAGAACTTTATCGGGATTGTACTTGATTGAGTGTGATGTCACAAACATTTGTGCGGATCTAGATTGTGTTAAGGAATACAATAGGTTAAGAAGAGAGTATGCGCCACATTTGCCTCAATATCCTTTGTTTGAGAAACGTGTGGTAGGCCGGAAACGAAGAAATGTGACCAATAGTAGGGAGGTTGTAGCAAAAAGACAAAAAGTCGATGAACCTGAAATTATAAGCAGAAAGAAAAAGGATTCTGTTGAAGATGTTGTTGGTTTTCAATTTGAAAACAGTTCTGGTGTCAACTGCTATGCTAATGTAGTGGTTAATGTTTTGTTTTCTCTAGAAAATGTAAAAGAAGAGATTGTGGTCAATTCTGATCAAAGATTTTGCAGTTTGTTAAATTCTGTGTTAGTGAAATGTAGCACTGATAGAACAAAAATAGAAAGTGTGTCTGAAATTCGAAATCTGTTAGACAGATGTTCAGGTCAAACACAATTCTCTCAAAATATTCAGCAAGATTGTCAGGAGTTTTTAATGTATATGCTTGATGTATTGCATGCTGAAGGTGTAGATGTAGATCACCTGTTTGGGCTTTCTTATCAATGGCAGCATGACTGCGAGAACTGTAGGGTATCAAGTACTACTAGTGTAGACTCAGAAAGATTTACATATTTAACTTTGCCAGACAGTAAATCAGTGTCCTTTAATAAGCTAGTAAAAGCAGCTGATCACAACATGGAGTGTAGCCAATGTAAGTCTGAAATGTTGTCAACATTATTTATACGAACATATGGCCAGTATGTCATTTTAATGTTCCAACGATGTAGGCCTGATGGAACAAAATTGACAACTTTAATTAAAAATGTTGTGGCTTCACAGTTGTCAATATCAGCAAGGACTTTTGTAACTGCAGCAATTATATATCATGACGGTCCTTCAATAACATCAGGACATTACACAGCTTATTTAAAGTCTAGAAATGGCTGGTCATTCTGCAATGATTCTGTTTTAACTTTAAAAAAAAAATTGCCTTTTGACCTTAAAAATTCTTACTTGGTGTTTTTAAAACCAACATTTTAGGGAAGGAATCTCAGGATTTGCTCTGAGGAATTTCAAGAGGTTCTAATGGCTCCTACACGATTTGGCCTTGAGGATAAGTGTAGTACAGAGTCAAAAGTTATTTTTGAGTTTTAAATAGTTCCTGTAAAAAAAGAAGATTTTCTTACAGAAAGTGGTGGGCAGAGATTAGTTGAAGGACAACAGAGTATTTCCCAAAGCAAACGGTGTTCTTACCATAACACTTGACGTCATGGAAAAATAACTGCACTTTGTATGAGTTCAGAAAAACTGTTTCTTTTTATAAGCTAATTCAAGCAGCCAATCAAAACATGGAGTAGAGGGAATGTAAGTCTGCAATGCTGTCTAGATTATTGGTCCAAACTTTTGATTATAATGTCATTTTGAAAATCCAACTATATAAACCTGATGAAAGTAAGTCTTCAACTTTAATTACAAATGTTGTGGCTACACAGTCGTTGATTTTAGGAAGAACATTTGTAACTGCAGCTATTATATGGCATGATGGTCATTTGACAGATCCGCTTATTACACAGCTTATTGCAAATGTAAAAAAATTTGCTGTTTCGGAAATTATTCCCATTTGACTACGATACAATGTTGCCTTTTTATTTAAAAATATTCTTACTTTCTGTTTTCAGAAAAGAGAATTTAGGGTAGGTAACTGGCGTATAATGATTCTAGGGGTTGATATAATTTTATCTACTGTTTTATATTGCCTTGTGATTAAAAGTGATGTAGAGAATTAAATAATTGTAGTACTCATAGAGGTAGTGTAAGTCTGCTTCATAGTAAGCAGTATCAGTGTCATAGGAAATGTAGAACATGAGTGAGCAAGAAGGGTAAGATATTACTAGTCCAGGATTGTGAAAGTGATCTTGAACGTTTTCTTTCTGAAAGTTGCGGAAATACAAAATGACGGGATTTGCTTAGAAGAATTCCAAGAGTTATAAATGGCTCTTACACGATTTGGCCTTGTGGAAACGTGCGGTAGAGAGCGAGAAGTCATTTATTGTATGTAACATATTTTTCAAAACGATGGAGGTTTTCTTTCAGAAAGTGGCGGGCTGAAAATAAAAACAGCACAACCGAGTGTAAGCTGCTCATAGGACATCCTTCGACGTCATGGAAAGTAAGTTACTTTTGAGGAGTTCTGATTTCTGATTGGTTATGTTATATGGGTTTTTTAAACACAATCATTTTGATTGTGTTTTTTTTCCCCGCTGTTATATGATGAATACCTTCAAGTCACTGTTTTTAGTGAAATTTGATAAATTCTGAGAACAGCAAAAATAAACCATTTAACATGTATAATTAATTCTGTACTTTTTGTACTTATGATATACATTTAGAAATGTGTAGTAGACATGGAGAAGCTGAGGCTTCTGTAAGCGTCAAAGTTGTTGCATACAGTGCTCACATTCTACATAGTCTTTCATATGATAGACTACATTTCCACAATGAGATACCTAAGCTAAGGAAACACAGGTGATGTGATTGTGGAATGAGCAAAAAAATGTGCACGTTTTTCAATTACATCACCTGTGTTTCCTAACATTACGAATCACATTGTGCAGATGAGGTTTAGGCCTGTTCAGGGACACAGAGGAGGTCTGAACTTTATTGGTTGGCCTGGACATGTATTATCTCCTCTGTACTCTTCAACAAGCCTAAATTTCATCTGCAACCCTGAGTAGGCCTCACCTGAAACAAACGTCTGGATAGGACACACCTTATTGCCATCTTGAAACAATCATTTAAAATGTTAGGAACAGTTTTATGATGATTGTGCACCTCTTTTGCGCTGCCATTGCGTCACTTTTGTGAGACAACAGCAGTGCAAAAGATGCACCATGTTCCAAGATAGGCCTCACTTCATCTGCATCAAGATACTGTTAGTTTAAAATGTATATCTTTAGGACTGTGTAGGGGGCCTGGAGAAGCAGAAGCTTCTGTAAGTGTCAAAGTTGTTGAAAAACTGTTTGTCCTTCAATCTTTTCCCTTGTCTTTTCTAATTTTTAAATACATGTTTTAATATTTTTCAAATGTTTGTTCTCTCTTTCACAGATTGAAAGTATAAAAATAACAAGTGACTAAGTTAACGACAATTATAAGGTAAATGTTTTCTACTCTTTTCGTTACATTTCTATCACATTTAACTTCTATTAGTTTCACTACTTCATTTCTTTAACCCTCACTTTCCTGCCTTTGCTACTTCCCTCATTCCTTTCTCTATTACTTACTTACTCTACTCCTTCCACTCCTTTTCTCAGTCTCTCTCTTCTCATAGTTCCTCACTCTTGTTCACTCACTCCGTCTCTATTACTCTTAGTGTCTCTGACTGATCACTCTTTCACTACTTGTTCATTATGCTTTCTCTGTGTAGTTGAAGCACACTAAGGGGCATATTATGAACACAGCCAATAAAATTATTGCTGTTTTTATCGGCAGAAAACTGCTGCAAAAGCGGTTTTAGCAGCAGTTTTCTGCAGCAAAAGCGGCTTTAGCGACACATTTCTGCCGATAAAAGCTGCAAAACTTTTATTGCCTATGTTGATAATATGCCCCTATGTTATTTACATTTCTTTGCTGTTTCAATTATTCTTTTTCTGTTACTTCTTCTTTTCTGCTTTCTGTTTTTTCTCTCTGTTATTCCACATGTTTTAATCTTATTTTGAACATTCACTCACATTCTCTAAGAAACTCTTCTTTGTTATTCTTCTACTCTCCTTTTTTTCTTTCACTTCCTTATCTATTTTGTTTTTCACAATTATATCCTCTTACATCTTTTCTTCGGTAAATAAATCTATTAAACAGTATCTCTGGTTTAGTCCCTATAGCTGTCTTTCTTTTAACATTACTCTCTGTTTACTTCCCTTATACTTACTCTTCTTTTTTAAAAACATTACAAGCAATTTTTTTATAAAGGGGAGGTAGTTCTGAAAAGAACTTTTTTTTTTAATGTTTTTGTTGTTTTATATATTTTTTTTATTTTTCTGAACATTTTTTGTTTTTTTTGTATTTTTTGAACAATTTTATGTTTTTTTTGTTTTTTTGGGGGGGAAACAACGAAAAACAGGCATTGGAAAGGGCTCAACAGGAGCAAAACATTTTTTTATTTTTTGGGGCGTTTTGAGCACTTGTGGTTTTCAAATGCTCTGTTTATCAAATTAATACTCATATTGCCACATGAGAGTAAGGTACCGCAATATAAACACACTATCTTCATGTGGACAAAGTTGTCTTGAATGTTTGGCACTGTTTCCCGTGCCTCTGGCCCCGACAGAGTTACCTGTGCCGATGTCCTGGCCACAGGAGTTGGTGGGTTGTCCTGGAGGTCACGCATCTCTGCCCTGCTGTAATTTAGTGGATGCCACCTCTGCATGTGACGGTGCATAGTATAGTTGCCGTAACTATACTTCTTATTTGTGCCTCTAGATAAGTCCTCTTTGCATATGAGGCACGTCACATAGCGAGCAATAACTTTTTTTTGTCCTTCAGGAAAAGAAAGAAACTGCCAAATGAAACTATTTTTATGGTGAGATATCCGGGGCTCCTCTTGTAAAAACTGTGTTGCCTGTATTTCCTCTTCCTCTTCTTCATCCTCTTCCTCCTCTGTGTTGGGAAGGAACTGTGGAGGTGGTCCTCTCTTCCTATGAGGAGGTGGTGGTGGGGGTGGGGGTGCACCAGCTGCAGCTACTAGTGAAGCCATTTTCCACTCAGCAAAATAGGTCTTCCTTTCACAAAGTTGAAAGTCAGAGTGAGAAAAAAGGTGGGGGCTTTCATCATTTTGGAACAAAAATAGTTCTAAACCAATGAAAAGTGTTATTTTTAGGTCACATGACCTAGCCTTACATCATTAGGAAGCCAAAAGTGAAATGAACCAATGAAAAGTTTTATTAACAAGTCACATGACCTGTTACGCTTATGTTACGCGCTGCGGGACGCGCCCCGGATCGCTTCCGGGGAGCTGCGCTTCGCGCATCGGTTCGCACTCCGGAGCACTTCCGGGTGCGCTAACGTGGCGCGTCATAAGACGCATTACGCGGCAACGCGATACGTCCCGCTTTCGCGATGCGCCCCGGATCGCTTCCGGGGAGCTGCGCTTCGCGTCTCGGTTCGCGTACCTGAGCACTTCCGGGTGCGCTAACGCGGCGCGTCATAAGACGCATTACGCGACAACGTGATACGTCGCGCTTCCGCGACGCGTCACGATGTTGATTTCTAACGCGGCAGTTGCGCAAACGGAACGTTTACCGGTTCGCGGACCGGGTCGCGGCACCAAATTGAGCTAACGGGAAGCTTCCCGGTTCGCGAACCGGGAGCGAACAAAAAAAATAATAATAAAAAAAATTATTAATAAACATATAAAATATATTTTTTGATTTAAAGAAGAATACATTTTACAGCTATAGATATTAGCTTTTAAAAAACCAATGAAATTCACTGAAAAAACCATAGGTTATATACCATATATAGTTAGGAATTAGCATTTACAAAACCTTGAAAATTCACTGAAATAACCATAGGTTATAGACCATATATAGTTAGGAATTAGCATTTAAAAAACCTTTTTTTACTCACACAAAACCATTGAAATTCCATATATAGTTAGTTGCACTAACTATATATCGCGCACCCGCAATCCACTGCTGATCATGTCACATATTACATCATTCATGACATGGTCAGTGACATCACTAATGACATCACTGATGACATCTCAAATGACATCACTGATGACATCACTGATGACATCTCAAATGACATCACTGATGACATCACTGATGACATCTCAAATGACATTACTGATGACATCACTGATGACATCTCATTTGACATTACTGATCACATCACTGATGACATCATTCATGTGATAATACGATGAAACTCTTCAGACTCTAATATAACCTTAGATGCACTCAGTGTAAACAGACACTCACAGACTGTCACTCATCCATGGAGTTACTCACACACCTAGTCAGTCATACAAAGAATCAATCACACCTCCATTTCCTCAACTATACAGTTATACACACCTTACTTATTCAAACATATACTAACACATATTTACTCTCTTTTACAATGCCTGATACAAGTTCACAATGATCAATACAGCCACTCACACATTCACTGGCTCTTATGCACAGTTATTTATATATGTCAACTGTCACATGTACTGTGTTTTACATATGTACTTACTTTGACATGTAGCACTGAGATATCCATTCACTCACCAATGCACTCAGTCAACCGCCCATATAGGTGTTTCCACATGCACTTTTGAACCCATACATCTAGTGAATCAACTGCTCACACATCTATGCACAGAGTCATACACCTCCCAGCCACCCACACACACACACTCAGTCTCCCATACAAATACTTGGGCAACCAATCAATAACCCATATACTTACTCATATAGCTACTGATCAACACATGCAGCAGTTTACAGAACAACAGACATAATGATGCACAAATTAAGACAGTTTAGTCACTAACTCATGCACTCAGTGACACACATTTAATCACTCACTCATACAGTCAATCATGCACCTACTAAATCCTTCATCCAGACACTTATACATCCACTCATTCTTCAATATGTAAGACATATTTTAACTTTACAGAAACATACAGTCACTGGATGTTGTCATCAGTGATGTCATCAGTGATGTCATTTGAGATGTCATCAGTGATGTCATTAGTGATGTCACTGACCATGTCATGAATGATGTAATATGTGACATGATCAGCAGTGGATTGCGGGTGCGCGATATAAAGTTAGTGCAGCTAACTATATATGGAATTTCAATGGTTTTGTGTGAGTAAAAAAAGGTTTTTTAAATGCTAATTCCTAACTATATATGGTCTATAACCTATGGTTTTTTCAGTGAATTTTCAAGGTTTTGTAAATGCTAATTCCTAACTATATATGGTCTATAACCTATGGTTTTTTCAGTGAATATATATATTACCTACTGGCGGTCGCCAGTAGGTATATATAGTTAGGATTTTTTCTCTATGGGTTTCTTGAAAATTCTATGTCTAATAACTTTGCCGTTTGTGGACGGAATTGGCTGAAATTTTCAGGAAAATGGCACATTTTGTTTCTGAGCAGCCTTTGGAAATTTGGGGGGGGTTCGTCAAGGGGGGGCCGAGAAAAAAGGGGGGTCCCAAAACGCGTTTTTCCCATGTTAATTTCCATAGGGCGGTTGGCCTCACTTTTAGCCCGAACGGCTGAATGGATTTGCACGAAACTTGGCAAAATTGTAGGGACTGGTAGCCCGATGTGCCTTTTGTAGGTCTCAATATATGTGCTCCAGTGGATTTTGAGAAATTAACGTTTAAAAAAAGATATATATCTGTAACAGCGGACCGGGCAGCGCTCTGGTTCGCGGACTTTTCGCGCAACGGAGCTTTGTGAAGCGAAGCTGATTGGTTCTCCGGCGTCTGTCAACATTCCAAACAGTCCGTAGCGGCCGCCATCTTGTCTCTCGGTAGGATCGAGAGACAAGAGGAGGCCAAAGCGAAGGGGCAAATGACCATAAGGGGGCATAGTACATTGTCGCTCACCCCCTAGGTTTGATGTGGAGGTTTTAAAAGGGCCCCGCGGGGCAAAAAAAAATAAAAATAATAATAATCGAACAGCTGAATGGATTTGCACGAAACTTGGCAAAATTGTAGGGACTGGTAGCCCGATGTGCCTTTGCTAGATCTCAATATATGTGCTCCAGTGGATTTTGAGAAATTAACGTTCAAAAAAAGGTATATATCTGTAACAGCGCACCGCTTCGCGTACTTTTCGCGTTACGGAGCTTTGCGAAGCGAAGCTGATTGGCTCTCCGGTGTCTGTAAACATTCCAAACAGTCCGTAGCGGCCGCCATCTTGTCTCTCGGTAGGATCGAACAGCTGAATGGATTTGCACGAAACTTGGCAAAATTGTAGGGACTGGTAGCCCGATGTGCCTTTGCTAGGTCTCAATATATGTGCTTCAGTGCATTTTGAGAAATTAACGTTCAGAAACAAGATATATATCTGTAACAGCGCTCCGCTTTGCGGAGATAAAATTATATGTGTATTACCTAGCTGTTGCTAACACCAGTTAGCGACGGCTAGTAGAAGATAGCGACCATCTTGGGCCCCACTTTCCATATATAGTTAGTTGCACTAACTATATATCGCGCACCCGCAATCCACTGCTGATCATGTCACATATTACATCATTCATGACATGGTCAGTGACATCACTAATGACATCACTGATGACATCTCAAATGACATCACTGATGACATCACTGATGACATCTCAAATGACATCACTGATGACATCACTGATGACATCTCAAATGACATTACTGATGACATCACTGATGACATCTCATTTGACATTACTGATCACATCACTGATGACATCATTCATGTGATAATACGATGAAACTCTTCAGACTCTAATATAACCTTAGATGCACTCAGTGTAAACAGACACTCACAGACTGTCACTCATCCATGGAGTTACTCACACACCTAGTCAGTCATACAAAGAATCAATCACACCTCCATTTCCTCAACTATACAGTTATACACACCTTACTTATTCAAACATATACTAACACATATTTACTCTCTTTTACAATGCCTGATACAAGTTCACAATGATCAATACAGCCACTCACACATTCACTGGCTCTTATGCACAGTTATTTATATATGTCAACTGTCACATGTACTGTGTTTTACATATGTACTTACTTTGACATGTAGCACTGAGATATCCATTCACTCACCAATGCACTCAGTCAACCGCCCATATAGGTGTTTCCACATGCACTTTTGAACCCATACATCTAGTGAATCAACTGCTCACACATCTATGCACAGAGTCATACACCTCCCAGCCACCCACACACACACACTCAGTCTCCCATACAAATACTTGGGCAACCAATCAATAACCCATATACTTACTCATATAGCTACTGATCAACACATGCAGCAGTTTACAGAACAACAGACATAATGATGCACAAATTAAGACAGTTTAGTCACTAACTCATGCACTCAGTGACACACATTTAATCACTCACTCATACAGTCAATCATGCACCTACTAAATCCTTCATCCAGACACTTATACATCCACTCATTCTTCAATATGTAAGACATATTTTAACTTTACAGAAACATACAGTCACTGGATGTTGTCATCAGTGATGTCATCAGTGATGTCATTTGAGATGTCATCAGTGATGTCATTAGTGATGTCACTGACCATGTCATGAATGATGTAATATGTGACATGATCAGCAGTGGATTGCGGGTGCGCGATATAAAGTTAGTGCAGCTAACTATATATGGAATTTCAATGGTTTTGTGTGAGTAAAAAAAGGTTTTTTAAATGCTAATTCCTAACTATATATGGTCTATAACCTATGGTTTTTTCAGTGAATTTTCAAGGTTTTGTAAATGCTAATTCCTAACTATATATGGTCTATAACCTATGGTTTTTTCAGTGAATATATATATTACCTACTGGCGGTCGCCAGTAGGTATATATAGTTAGGATTTTTTCTCTATGGGTTTTTTGAAAATTCTATGTCTAATAACTTTGCCGTTTGTGGACGGAATTGGCTGAAATTTTCAGGAAAATGGCACATTTTGTTTCTGAGCAGCCTTTGGAAATTTGGGGGGGGTTCGTCAAGGGGGGGCCGAGAAAAAAGGGGGGTCCCAAAACGCGTTTTTCCCATGTTAATTTCCATAGGGCGGTTGGCCTCACTTTTAGCCCGAACGGCTGAATGGATTTGCACGAAACTTGGCAAAATTGTAGGGACTGGTAGCCCGATGTGCCTTTTGTAGGTCTCAATATATGTGCTCCAGTGGATTTTGAGAAATTAACGTTTAAAAAAAGATATATATCTGTAACAGCGGACCGGGCAGCGCTCTGGTTCGCGGACTTTTCGCGCAACGGAGCTTTGTGAAGCGAAGCTGATTGGTTCTCCGGCGTCTGTCAACATTCCAAACAGTCCGTAGCGGCCGCCATCTTGTCTCTCGGTAGGATCGAGAGACAAGAGGAGGCCAAAGCGAAGGGGCAAATGACCATAAGGGGGCATAGTACATTGTCGCTCACCCCCTAGGTTTGATGTGGAGGTTTTAAAAGGGCCCCGCGGGGCAAAAAAAAATAAAAATAATAATAATCGAACAGCTGAATGGATTTGCACGAAACTTGGCAAAATTGTAGGGACTGGTAGCCCGATGTGCCTTTGCTAGATCTCAATATATGTGCTCCAGTGGATTTTGAGAAATTAACGTTCAAAAAAAGGTATATATCTGTAACAGCGCACCGCTTCGCGTACTTTTCGCGTTACGGAGCTTTGCGAAGCGAAGCTGATTGGCTCTCCGGTGTCTGTAAACATTCCAAACAGTCCGTAGCGGCCGCCATCTTGTCTCTCGGTAGGATCGAACAGCTGAATGGATTTGCACGAAACTTGGCAAAATTGTAGGGACTGGTAGCCCGATGTGCCTTTGCTAGGTCTCAATATATGTGCTTCAGTGCATTTTGAGAAATTAACGTTCAGAAACAAGATATATATCTGTAACAGCGCTCCGCTTTGCGGAGATAAAATTATATGTGTATTACCTAGCTGTTGCTAACACCAGTTAGCGACGGCTAGTAGAAGATAGCGACCATCTTGGGCCCCACTTTGCATGTGAGTGATATTTATCACTAATGACATGCAAAGTGGGCATGCCAAGATGTTAGCGACTGGAAACAGTCGCTAACATCGCTATCTCCTATTATCAACTTTTGGAAATATTCGAGATAAGGGCGAATATCTCTAAAAGCTACCACCTGCCCTGAGCAGTTCTTAGCCATGTTATCCAATGGGAGGTGGATAACATGGCTAAGAGCATTAGCTCGGTAATGCATGAATATCGCTGAGTTTTCAGCGATATTAATGCATTGCGGTCGTTTTTTATCGTATTTCCGATAAACCTTGATAATAGCAAGGTTTATCTGCGATAATTTCTGACGGTAAAAAAATCGTTGCTAAGCATCGTTAGGGATAAATATCGCTTAACTTTGGTAATATGCCCCAACGTCTGTTAACGTTCGATTCGAAGGAAATCAGGAAGTGTTGAAAAACATTGTCTGCGCCATCTTGTCTTTTTTCAAATGCCACACTTTTGTCGTGCACGGCAGCCATTTTAGATGCCTTGACCAGACCCACTCTGTGCACGCTGTCGATCCTTAGCATGGCTCCCCACCCTCGCAAACATCTCCCCCAGGCAGTGGTCACCCCCGCTCTCTGTCTTATGCATGGGTAATAAACCTCCCCCATCTGCGCTGCTGTTCCCTGAGAATCACACCCTGTGCCCGCCCGACACCTCCCTTTCGCCCTATTCACTACCGCACCCTCTGACACTCCTTTTCCTCTGTGTCCGATTGTCCAGGCTGGTCCTAGGGTATCAGCTAGCCCTGCAGATGTAGTTTATGGCCACAGCTGTAAAGAATCACCCCTCTTCAAAGGAGTTATAGTAGATCAAGGCCCACACTCGATGAGATCCGTCACAGCAGAAGCGTTGCTATTATCTGAAAACCATCCTGTATTGTGATTGGGGAGGGGACCGAGCCTGAAGCGGAAGATTCCAGGGATGACTGTTTGTACATCAAAGTTTTTACAATTATGTGTCACATTAAAAATATATAGCACTCCGACAAAGTAGTAAGATTATAAAACTTTAATAATTTATAAATATATACAAGAAAACAAAAATAGTAATAACATATAAACATTTTTAGGGAAAAACAACGAAGTAGCGGTCGGCTGTGCGAATAGTCCCAACGCAGCACAACGTCCAGATTTCCGGCGTGGGGCGTCACGGGGGGTGGGTCATCAGTAGCAAACTGTTGTGCGAATAGTTCCAAGGCAGCAGAACGCGTTGAAATCTAGATGACACGAAAGTGATGTCTAGTAAGTTGCCACCCAGCAAATAACGGCATGGGGCGTCGCGGGGGGTGGGTCATCAGTAGCAAACTGTTGCGCGAATAGTTCCAAGGCAGCAGAACGATGGCACCAAGGTGATGTCCAGTAAGTTGCCGCACTGGTTTTGGTATCCTACAATGCTGCTCCGAATAACGGCGTGGAGCGCCCCGGGGGAGGCGGCGTGAACGGGCCTCTCCAGGTGGAGTGTCATCTGTTGTAGTGGGGCGCCCCTTTACCGTTTCAGTTGCCATTCCGTCCGTTTTTGGTCCACTGTGTCAAAAGCCGCAATTCAGCTGAGTTGCGCCCACTCTTGCGGTGCAGCGATAGGCGGCTGTCACAGGACTCTCAAAATGGCGGCAGGCTGTTTCCTTTTTGGGCCTGGTCCACTGAAATGGCCCTGGGACACCTTGGAAATCGGACGCTTGTCTGCTAGGTCTTGGACCTCATTCTCGAAAGCGTCCCCTCCGCCTTGAGAATTCATCAAAAGTTTTGGGGGCCCCGACTCCTGCAGGCTTCCGGTGGGGAGCGGCTGCCATGATTGCTCGCGGAATGACCACGACTGAGCTACGAGATGGTGGTGCTTTCATGCTGACGCCAGCTTCAGTCTGAAACATCCAGAAACAAGGTGGGGCTTTCATCGTTTGGGGAAAAAAAAAAGTTTTCATCCTATGAAAAGTGTTGTTTTTAGGTCACATGATCAAGCCTTCCATCATTAGGAAACCAAAAGTAAAATGAACCAATGAAAAGTTTTATAAACAAGTCACATGACCTGTTATGCGGCATAGGGTGTAAAATTAGGAGAAAATACGTTGGCACGTGAGGCGGCGTCAGTAGCGGACCGATGTGCGAATAGGCCGAAGGCAACACAACGCGCCAAGATCTGGATGGCACCGAGGTGGTGTCCAGCAAGTTGCAGCACTGGTGTGGCCATCCTACAATGCTGAAAGTCGGCGTGGGGCGCCCCGTTGGCCTGTGAGTTTGGGTCAGTAGCGGACCGATGTGCGAATAGGCCGAAGGCAGCACAACGCGCCAAGATCCGGATGTCACCGTGGTGGTTTCATAGTTGAGAGGCACTTCATCTGCAGTGGGGCGCCGAGATCCGGATGGCACCGAGGTGATGTCTAGCAAGTTGCTGTACTTGTGTGGTCATCCTACAATGCTGAAACTCGGCGTGGGTCGCCCCATTAGCCTGTGAGATGGCGTCAGTAGCGGACCGATGTGCGAATAGGTCGAAGGCAGCACAACGCGCCAAGATCCGGATGGCACCGAGGTGGTGTCTAGTAAGTTGCCGCACTGGTGTGGCCATCCTACAATGCTGAAAGTCGGCGTGGGGCGCCCCGTTGGCCTGTGAGATGGCGTCAGTAGCGGACCGATGTGCGAATGGGGCCAAAGGCAGCGCAACAATATTTTCTGATTTGAAGACACCACAAGGCGCTGAGATGCCAAGATCCGGATGGCACCGAGGTGGTGTCTAGCAAGTTGTGGCACTGGTGTGGCCATCGTACAATGGTAAAAGTCGGCGTGGGGCGCCCTGTTGGCCTGTGAGATGGTGTCAGTAGCGGACTGATGTGTGAATGGGGCCAAAGGCAGCGCAACAATATTTTCTACTATATTTTCGGAGTAGAAGACACCACAAGGCGCTGAGATGCCAAGATCCGGATGGCACCGAGGTGATGTGTAAGTTGTGGACGGATGTGCGAATGGGGCCAAAGGCAGCTCAACAATATTTTCTGAAGAGAATACACCACAAGGCGCTGATATGCCAAGATCCGGATGGCACCGAGGTGATGTCTAAGTTGCGGACCGATGTGCGAATGGGGCCAAAGGTAGCGTAACAAGATTTTCTGTATGGAAGATACCACTAGGCGTTGAGATGCCAAGATTCGGATGGCACCGAGGTGATGTCTAGCAAGTTGTGCCACTGGTGTGGCCATCGTACAATGGTAAAAGTCGGCGTGGGGCGCCCTATTGGCCTGTGAGATGGTGTCAGTAGCGGACTGATGTGCGAATGGGGCCAAAGGCAGCGCAACAATATTTTCTGACTGACACCACAAGGCGCTGAGATGCCAAGATCCGGATGGCATCGAGGTGATGTCTAAGTTGCGGACTGATGTGCGAATGGGGCCCAAGGCAGCGTAACAATATTTTCTGTATGGAAGATACCACTAGGCGTTGAGATGCCAAGATTCGGATGGCACCGAGGTGATGTCTAGCAAGTTGGTGTGGTCATCCTACAATGCTGAAACTCGGCGTGGGTCACCCCATTAGCCTGTGAGATGGCATCAGTAGCGGACCGATGTGCGAATAGGCCGAAGGCAGCACAACGCGCCAAGATCCGGATGTCACCGTGGTGGTTTCATAGTTGAGAGGCACTTCATCTGCAGTGGGGCGCCGAGATCCGGATGGCACCGAGGTGATGTCTAGCAAGTTGCTGTACTTGTGTGGTCATCCTACAATGCTGAAACTTGGCGTGGGTCGCCCCATTAGCCTGTGAGATGGCTGTTCTTTGGATTTGGGCCTGGTCCACTAAAATGGCCCTGGGACACGTAAGAACTCGAACGCTCGATTTTTTTTTCCTTTCCTGTACATGCAAAAAAAGGTAAATGCCCGGTATGTTACACGCTTCATCTGCCACGATGAACTCTCCAGAGGAACCGAAAAAATATATAGTTGTGGTAACTATACCATGCATCGTCATATGGAGAGGTGGCACCAATTAATTATAGTGCTGCATAAAAGAGAGATTTGGAGGAGAACCCCTGACCTGCTAGTACATTCATCAAAGAAGTGGCACTGAGAGCTTCAGAGGCAAGGGAAACGGTCCCAAATATTTAGAAGAACTTTGGAAAGATTAAAATGACATGTTTAGATTGTGGTAAATTAATTTCATGTGGGCAGATGAGTGTTACTCTAATAAATACAGCATATGAACATCATCATAGTCGATGGTTGGTAGAGACATTTTGACTATATCCTGGACCTGCCCGTCCTCGCCCAAAATGGCGCCGGAATAAATGGGACTCGTAACTCCTTGTTGTGTACTGGTTGCAGAACCTTGAAATCACGAGATACGTATGCAGGTTTGAAGCACATGGCGGGCGGGGACGAGAATTGATTGAATATTTCGACATCCCTATTGATATTAAGTTCTGATGTGTTATTGATTACTGTACTGTTGAAAATTCGAATTAACGTCACCCATGGTACTTGCCCGCAAATGTATATCTAGATAATTTTATTGTAACTGGCCCTGTCGTATTTTAATTATAAAATGTACGTCCACCGATTCCGTAACTGTTAGACACCTTAGTTTTTGCAACCTAATGGCCCGCCCGTTACGTTCCTCTACAGTGTAAATGTCTATTCATCATATACGATTACAGTTTGCTCCGTGGCAGGCCCACGTGGTTATAGGCTCGTATTTGTATAATGAAATTTTCACAATAAAGGTTTTTAAAAGAAAACATGGTAGTAGTGTATACATTGGTAAAGTTTTTAATAATAGTCACTGTTTTAGAATCATTAAAAGGCAAGTGAAATAAAGCAGACCAATTACATGAAGGGTAAAAGGTATAATACGAAGGAACGCAGTAAAGATAAATGGTCAAGGG
This sequence comes from Lissotriton helveticus, assembly GCF_964261635.1. NCBI lineage: Eukaryota > Metazoa > Chordata > Amphibia > Caudata > Salamandridae > Lissotriton > Lissotriton helveticus. The sequence goes on from NC_136063.1 coordinate 1,974,927,625, forward strand.
CTGTTGTGTTTTCTATTCCTGCAACATAAAGTGATCGATAAGAATCTCATATTCAGGCGTATCGGCGACTAAGACAGCAGGTCGACCCTCTTTTGCTCAACGGCTCCGTCATGGGACGAAGAAACGCTCTTTTTCTCGAAAAAAGAATATATTTTACTTGCAGGACAGTTGTAAAATTTCCGGGAAAGTACATTAGCCTGGAACATTATAACATATATTTAAGAGAAAATAATGTTCGGAAGTAATTAAAAGCGTAATTTTTAGGTGATATGACCAAGGCTTTCATCATTAGAATAAGAAAAGTAAAATGAACCAATGAAAAGTTTTATTAACAAGTCACATGACTTGTTATGCTTACGTTACGCGCTGCGCGCCCCGGATGACTTCCGGATGCGCTAACGCGGCGCGTCATATGACGCATTACGCGACAACGCAGGTCCAGAATATAGTCAAAATGTCTTCACCAACCAGCGGTCGAAACACAACCCCTTTCAGCAGGCTAAATAGTTCTGTTAAATGACAACAGAAAGGACAGGCAACAAGAACCATCAGTCAAAGAGGGGAGGGCTAGTTCTTCTCTACCGGGTTACATTGGGGCGCTACCGGAACTGATCGAATTGGTAGTCTACAGTGTTTCTGGATGTTTCAGACCGAAGCTGGGGTTAGCATGAGAGCAGCACCATTTCGTAGCTCCGTTGTGGCCATTCCGCAACCAATCATGGCAGCCGCTCTTTATCGTTATTTTGGGCGGGGTGGGTGGCGGAGCCGAGCTGTTTTGCAGCCATCATTGTGTGGAGTTCAGTTCATCTCACTAGTTTTGTATTTGTCATGAGGGGTTGTTCCTAATGTTTCTATTTTAGCGAGGTCAAAAAGAGATCCCATTAGTGGCCTACTGATTTTGCTCGATTCCTTTTCTTTTTTTTTACACGATTTTTCGTTATCTGCAAAGACTAAACAGAGTATTGCGACTCTGTGTTTGTTTGTAAATAGAGAATGAACCAAAGAGAACTAATTCTAAAACAGTAAATACTTGGATAAGAATCAATCAAATGGAGAGAGAAGCAGGCACGACGGATTACAACGGGGGCAAAGGCCTGCGTTAACTACCTTTCACTATCTGCAAAGAGAGAGTACTCCTAATAGAAATGAGGGGGGGGGGCACCATTCAAAGCAGATCAGTGTGCATAAACACGAAAATGTTTTCACTTACCACGTACTTGACATTCGACAGCTTATGATATTTGCTATTAAAAAACCATTGAAATTCACTGAAAAAACCATAGGTTATAGACCATATATAGTTAGGAATTAGCATTTACAAAACCTTGAAAATTCACTGAAAAAACCATAGGTTATAGACCATATATAGTTAGGAATTAGCATTTAAAAAACCTTATTTTACTCACACAAAACCATTGAAATTCCATATATAGTTAGTTGCACTAACTATATATTGCGCACCCGCAATCCACTGCTGATGATGTCACATATTACATCATTCATGACATGGTCAGTGACATCACTGATGACATCACTGATGACATCTCAAATGACATCACTGATGACATCACTGATGACATCTCATTTGACATCACTCATGACATCTCATTTGACATCAATGACCACATCACTGATGATATCATTCATGTGACAATACAATGCATCTCCTCACATTTTAATATAACCTCTGTTTCACCCAGTGTTAAAAACAGAGTATAATTTTTGAAACCATTGACACACCAATACTAGTTACTACATACGTACTCACTGATTCCTACGTCTACACACACATTCACTCATTCACCCATACAATCATTCATACATAGAATCACTCATGTTTAGAACACTATCATATGCACTCATACACCTATACAGACACTCACACTCTGCCACTCATCCATGGAGTTACTCACACACCTAGTCAGTCCTGTAAAGAATCAATCACACTTCCATTTTCTACTCTATACAGTTAAACATAGAGCACCTTACGTTTTCAACCATATACTAACACATACTTACTCTCTTATACAATCATTGATACAAGTACACATTGATCTGTACAGAGTCACACACCTCCCAGCCAGCCACACACACACTCAGTCTCCCATGCAAATACTTGGGCAATCAATCAATAACCCATATAGTTACTCATATAGCTACTGATCAACACATGCAGCAGTTTACAGAACAACAGACATAATGATGCACAAATTAAGACAGTTTAGTCACTAACCCATGCACTCAGTGAGACACATTTAATCACTCACTCATACGTTCAGTCATGCACCTACTAAATCCTTCATCCAGACACTTATACATCCACTCATTCTTCAATATGTAAGACATATTTTAACTTTACAGAAACATACAGTCACTGGATGTTGTCATCAGTGATGTCATCAGTGATGTCATTTGAGATGTCATCAGTGATGTCATCAGTGATGTCACTGACCATGTCATGAATGATGTAATATGTGACATCATCAGCAGTGGATTGCGGGTGCGCAATATATAGTTAGTGCAACTAACTATATATGGAATTTCAATGGTTTTGTGTGAGTAAAATAAGGTTTTTTAAATGCTAATTCCTAACTATATATGGTCTATAACCTATGGTTTTTTCAGTGAATTTTCAAGGTTTTGTAAATGCTAATTCCTAACTATATATGGTCTATAACCTATGGTTTTTTCAGTGAATATATATATATATATATACTATCCCTCCCAATGGATACAATAAAGATTTTAACCTTATAATATGAACCATCAGCTCAGGGTACAGTACATCGGAGTGGAGCCCACAAGTCCTTAATAAGAGCGTGACAGCAGCCACCATTGTTTTTAAAATTCCAATTTAAAAGGATGTGACCTGATTTTTAAACAGAAGGCACTTTCACATGCGGGATTGCTTCTGATTAGAATTCCAACTTTTAAATGCTAAGGAGCTGACATTTGCTGAAACGTGTTTGTTTCATTTTATGGTAAAGGCCACTTGAAAATGCCTGGCCTTTAAATGGATTCTTGTTTACAGTCCACAATATAATGAAAAGCTCACAGCTCATAAAGGAGTGTTCATTATGGAGGCCACGATCGAACCGTGTCAAGGTGAAGTCTTTTCAATTCAAAGCTGCAAACAAATATTCTGCAATCAGAAATTCCGAAAGGAGGTGAAGAAAAACATAAAAGATGTGCTGATTCACTAGTAAACAATTCTTCTGAGGGCATCGGTGACATTATAAAAAAATACATCTAGCAAAGATCTCGGCAGGCTTGGGAAAATGTCATGCGATAAAACCTCAAGCTGAAAATATTTGCGAGTAACTCTCCTCAGTACATACTTTGTAATGCTAAAGGAAGCTTATCATTTCACAAAGATTAATGGGTAAATTGAAATAGGCAAATGATTAGATTTCTTCCACTATTTTCTGAGAGATGTCATTCTTTTCACTTGTTATACTTGTTTGAATATCATGTTTGAGTCGTTGGTAGTTGTATTCTCATGAGTATACAAATAAATATGCATACTCATTCTGCTCGATTATATAAAAGAAAAGAAAATCATTAGGAAATGTCCATTCACAAAGTAGTCATGAATCTCCAAATATGTAGGCATACATGTTAACTTCCCTACAAGCATGAAGATGAATGAACGATTGTCATATTTATATTGGTCATTGCCACAGTAAGGAGTCATGGCGCTGGAGAATGTTCCTGAGTAAATGCATGCTGTATCTTTTCTGAAGACTTTCTCCATTCACAGCTGACAGTTTATTTATTTGCTATTGATTGTTGTTGATGAAATAAGTATAGGATTGGAATAAACTTACCTGAAGGGACGTGTAGATCTTTTTCATTATTGAAGACTGTTGAGTTTAATGTGCCCATTTGTGTTTTATATTTTTATTCCATTTGTCATGAATTCCTGATCCGGTATCCTCCTCTTTCTGGCTTCTTCATCTCACCTTCTGCAAAAAATCTGATGATCCCAATTCTGAGGGGTATATTCACAAGAACGAGTGATAACTACCGCAAGAGTAGCATAACACAACTTTCAACATCGTAGCCTATCGCGGGAAAATAACCCTATGTCAACGTGGAATTCACAACAAGGCGGTAGCATGCGATAGACACCAGATAACGCAGCAAATGTCAGCGTGAAAATCAATGCAACATCGCAAAAATGCGGTACGAGAACAGGAAAACCAGCGACAGGCCTGCTAAATCCACAAGTCTGGCGGGACAATGTACCACAAAAACCACAGAAAAAATACACCAGAATCAAGCGAAAGCACGTAGCAACATGGAGGCACCTTCACCCAGTGCAGAGGCCAACTCGAACCCCATAACCCCCTCAGCCCACCAGCAAGGAATAACGGGGTCAGGGAAGGCCAAGGAGAAGAGGGAAAAGAAGACGGGGTGCAGAACGCAGGAAAACAATACCAGCGTCATGGAGGAGGCAAAACACTACCAGCAACTGACCCACTAGCAGAGGAATCCAGCACCCCCAAACAGTCACAATGTACACCACCATACAGTCTGCATGCAAACTAGCACAATGCGTCAGCATATATGTTAACACAAAGGCAACACGCACCTCCCCTTCAGATCACAGAGGGTCACACAACACCTGCAGCAGAGCACATAATACCACACATCAGTGATGCAGAAGAGGACCACCACACCTTCAACACCGTTACACTACAACAACCCATGGATATCCCATGCAACCCCCCACCAGGATCCAGACAGCCAAGATACTCAGAGGAGAACCACACAGCAGGAAGCACCAGCAGGCACAGCTGGCTCACGACACATCACCCGCCCACACAAGGCACCCCAATGGAATGTGTCAGCATGCCAAAAGGAGGAGGCCCAACAGGTGTAGGAGGGGGCCGAACCCATGGAATGTGAAGCAGGACACATACGTTGGGGTCTATCACCCTACAGGGCCCATCCACACCCCACTAAGGAGACCCACGCTGCCATTGAGACACATTCAGATGCACATGTACAGCAAAGAACCACGCCCAGGGACACGCAATTAGCAGTCACTCACCCATGTTGCCTGTGCATACGACGGCCCTTGCCACTCCCCTTACGAATGGAGTGGGTGACGACAAAGCTACATGTCCAATGCCCAACCTGCTGCCTCTGGTGACATGTCTGCATCCGTGGTACACCGCACAATGTAAAGTTGTAGGTCCCAGGAACCACATGCATATTACAAGACCACAGGGACACATGCAGAGATCATGTTGAACTGGCTACGGGCACATGCGCCCAGTCCCTTTATTGGCAGGGCCACATGTACAGTGATGCCTGTGCTGGGTGTGTGTGGGGTGAGTTCAAGCCATTCCGCACAGAATGTCTGGTGTTGGCAACCACTTGGACATTGTACACCAGTGCAACGAAAGCAGAAAACACATGCAATACAGAGTCAACTGATGAGCAACATGGGGTGATCCAGATAAAGTCCAGAGGACAGCCAACATTCTAACAGAAGTGTCCATGAACACTAGATATGAGCGTGCTCATGGGAAGAAACAGTCACGGATTGTGTCCCTGCGATATATTCCTGATCCAGATGCAGTGGGGTGTGTCAGACCTGCATCAGATTCACCATCAACGTCTCAGTGCCCCCACACAGTTTGAGGTGACATGCCTGTGCAACCGCTCCACAGCACAAAACACAATCAGCTACGGACAATGACCTGCAGTGCACTGAGTCACTGGCAGCTGGAGTGCTGAGCAGGGTAACAGGCAGATGATGGCATCCACACAGATCTGAGCAACCACAAAGTCTGTCAGGATCACTGCTTTAACTCTGGCAGATGGCGTATGGAGGTGGTCCTTGTGGTGGTGGCGTGTGCCTCCTGTGATGATGCGCCGTCCAAGCTGGTCTGGACTCGCTTAGGTGTGTGTCCCTGGTGGGACGCATTTGCACCCGGAGGCTGCGTACTGCGCAAGGCAACAGTGTCATAGTGTTGATGTGCCAGTGTATGTCTCCAGAGAAGGGGTCCTGGACTTTACCAGCACAGAGTTAGTGGCCCCGGTTGCACTGCGGCCGGCACAGGCAGCCAGCCACGGGACGGTGACTCGCAGTGCAGTCAGATGGGCCACGCGACCTGAGCGGGTAAGCATCATTGTCCGAGGTGTATGTTTCGGAGTGTTTCATGGGAAAGTGGAAGGTGTCCTCCAGGGCAAGACACCCAAAGGTTTGATTTTATCAGTAAGCAGCAGATGGCGGAGTGGAATGCAACAGCCCGTTGCCACCACCAATTCCATATCAGCTACATGGGGGTAAAAACTGCTCCCTAGTCCTTAGGCTCATTCGCCACCACTGTTCGACCAGAGAGTGTCCATGAATGTCGGGGAACAGACTTAGTGGCACCAGAGCTGAGTTGGGATGCAGACTGCGATGATGCTGGTACACTGACATGGACTCTGCCATTGCTGAGTCATGACTCTGTTACCTACTGGACCGCAATGTAGGCCTTACACAGCGGTCAGCAGTGGCCCATAGCCATGTGTCTTTGGCTCGTGATGCACAGCGCTAGTGACACCAGGGCAGTTGTCGGTAGTGTATGAACACCTCTGTAATGATGATCCTTTTCTCTCTGCCAAGTTGCAAGGCGACATCCTCTTAGGCCTCTCCTTGCGTGCAATGATGTGTAATCTGCCTTTGCATACTCGAAGTTCAGTTCCAAATCTGTGGCCTACTCGAGCACAGCCGAGTGCAGTGTTGGCCGGAGGCAGCGGACTGCACAGGCCATTGAACGAGTGTCGCCGGCATAGGTTGGTGGCCCCACTGGCCTGCGTAATTCAGGGTCAGTGGTATCACGTGTTCGGTCACATCCCTGACTGTGACCGGGCTTTCGTCTGGACTGAGCCGCATCTTCCTCTTACTCCTCTCCGTGCGTCCACAAGGTTGTCCTGGTCCCCCATTCACGGCTTACTGGATGATTTTGGACAGGGTTTGTGGCAGCACGGCTCGCCAGATGGCGTTGGACAGGGTTTGTGGCAGCAGGGCTCGCCGGATGGTGTTGGACAGGGTTTGTGGCAGGATGTGTCGCAAGATGCGCATATGGAACTATGCCTCACTGATCAAAGGTGCTGTGGCCGCTGTCCCGGATTTGGGGTCACTGCCATTCAGGAGCCAGGACACAGTCTCACATATGGGACCCACTGGGCCGCAGAGATCACCGCTAGATTATGTAAACGAGAAAGGAGTAATGTGGGGCAGCGTCGGAGGGGGCAGCGGTGGTCTCAAAGGCTGGACGGGTAGCGGGACTCCGGCCTCGGACTTGGAGCTTTCAGTGGCAGGTGGTGCGCCCTCCATGACACACGCCGGTGTCGGATGCAGATTAGTGTGGCCTGCTTGCATAGGGTTGGCCCTGACGGGTTTGTGGTCCAGCGGACCGGTGTTTGGCAGGTGCACAGGATCTCAGGCAACTCCGCTAATGAGGACAACGTCGGCCTCATGGCAGGTATGGAGGCGCCACCCTGGCAGAGATGTTGGGCTTTCCGGAAGAGGACAACGCCCAGGGCTACGTGCTATTCACACCCCTAGTCTGGCCTGGCATACACTGGCCCATCTCACTCTGCTCACGCTTACGGGTGGAGTGTAACAGGCAACATTTCCGCAAGGACCCCTACTGGCTGGGGTGACATGGTTGCGTCCACTGTCCACTACACTCCATTCACCAGAGCTGTATGTCGCCGAGGATATGGGTGTGTTCTGCATACTGTGGTTTGTTCAGCACTGCACTGCCACTCTTGGCATTGTGTACTTTTCCAAACATGGTTCTACTGCATCCCTTACATATGCATGGTTGCCTCCTCTCCCAACATTCGTCTATTGTGTGGCTGAGGTACCATGCCGTAGATTGGTCATGTTCAGCGCTTGCCCAGGTTACCATTCGTGAGTTGTTCTGTCGTGTCTGGTGGGTGGGCATGTATTTGTGCATCTTGGTTGTGGACTTGTGACGTGTGCATTTCCAGAGTTGTGGATTGCATGGTTGTGGAGTTGAGGTGAGTGGGATGTTACTTGGGAAGCTGCCAAGGGGCTGTGCATTTCCCTTGGTGCCATCCTGGGATGGCTGGTTGCTGTTGGACTTTTAGAGGGTGAAAGGATCATGCACACTGGCTGTGTATTTTGAGGCGACATTGGTGAAGGACCGCGTTCCGATGTTGCCTGCACATAGATGAGTGACTTGTGGTTCCTGTTGCGCTCATTGTGTGCTGTGTCGCCAGGGGACAGAGGTGGGACATTTGTGTAGTGGCTTTCCCTCTACACAACGTGCAATCGGCTATGGTGTATGGCCCTTGCTTGGTCTCCAGCAATTTCTGCTCATAGTGTTGGCTGTACGGGGTCTGGGGTGCCAGGATGATGTTGATGTCCAGGACAGGTGTGGGGGTCTTGGATGTGGCTGGCTGTGAAACTCCGCTGACTCTGGTGTTGTTTGGGGTGTGCCAGGGGCCAACAGGTGGTGCACAGCCAGAAGCTTGGTGTGGGATGGGATGTTGGTTGTCCGCTGTTTTGGTGCCATAAGCCTGTTAGGCGATGATGGCCAGGATGCGTAGGATGGTTGTCCCTTTCAACCTGTAGTGGACAGTGATATTGTCAGATGTTGTGCCTGTGAGGCAGGTGTGCTTCCTGGGGGCCCGCAGTATTTGTCAGGGCTGCCTCTGTGATGGTCTGGGGGTGTGTGCTGGGTGGGTGTTGTGGCCCGCTTGGGTGCCCAGCCTTCATGTTCAGTTGCTCCATGGCCTCTGTTGCTCTTCCGAGGACACCCTAGGCAGGGCTCTCTATTGTGATGCAGGCTGTGGTCCAATTTTATACCAGGTCAGAGCATGTGTAAAATTCCTGCCTTATCATGTGTGTTGTGTTCTTATCACTGATCTGTCTGGTCGTTGTGAATGTTGAGGTGTGGTGTTGTTGCGGCTTTTGTCGCGGGAACGCCTACTCTCACTTTAATTAGCGAAAGCTGCGGGGGTCCTCTGTGGCGATGTTTTTTGCTGCTGCTATCATGGGAAAGAGGTGCTGTGGGCTGAAAACACCTGCTAGTGAATGGTGGGGTAAATTTATTATGACTTTGGCTGCGATAAAGAGCAGTTAATTCTGCGATGGCTCCTTGTCAATATGCCTCATTGTGTTTGCATGATGCTGTTGTAATTGCACAAAATAAATGAAAGAAAGGGAATAATCAAATCATGTGGATGAAAGACCACCACAATTAATAAAGTCACTAACATGTTAAGTCCAGTCAAAGGTTTTAGTAATATAAACTTAAGTTCAACCACTTCATATCTCCTATTCTTATTGCATTCTCAATTTGAAACTGTTTTTTTCAGTTTTTACTTGACTTTCAATAAAGCCACTTATTGAAGACATTTGCAACTTGTTTACCCCAACTTGTTTCAATCTCTTCTCTGTAGAAATGACATGTGCAAGATAAACATTCACTGATTTACTTCTTTAAATGATTGTCCGTCTGTTTCCTAATATTGTCTCAGAATCTCAATCGTCATTGATAGGATACAAATATGTGTTTTGTAAACTTTTTTTATTGAGCATAAACATAGATTGGACCATTACTATAATGTACAAAGTCAATTTCACAAATGAACATCAATATCTTAAATATTAGGATCCTCGTTTACAAAAATGTTATATTCTCAATTAATCCGTTATCTAAAGTGCAACGTGCAAAGTCAGTGAGATTCCATCTTCTATATTCAATAGTATGCATAATTGAAACATTCAACAATATAAGGTGCTATTTAATAAAGTGCAGTGCATTAAACTCCCAAAAAGTGAATTTTTCTGTTACCCAATTGGGTTATTCTAAACTTTGATAAAGTGAATCAGCTCCTAGTCTACCCTTAGAAGCAGACATTTCCTAAAAAAATGTGCAAAATGAGCTTAGATAAATTGGAATACATTTCCTTTTTTTCCTTTTTCATAGCACATTGCTGCGTTCTTACACTTGCTGGCTTTCTACCTCATCCATGTATTTCCATACAGAAGTGTATCTTTTAATAGCACCGAACCTTTTAGCATAAGCCTCTTCAAATGTTCTTGTTCGGAGAATTTTTTTATGCCCTTCTAGGTATGTTGGTACTTTGGTTATCCTCCAGTTCTGGAGAATCAAGGAGGGTGCAACCAAAGAGGTGATTACTTCAAATGCTTCCTCCCCTCTAGACATTGGAAAGATTTGTCTCATCTTTACTTAGCCAAAAAGTACTATTGCCACCTCATGTTCCAGTCTTCTCTGCAAGCCAAGGCTGAGAGCGGTTCAAACTCTCTCCCAAAACTGTCTTAACATTGGGCATTGGGCAGGTATAGAATATATGACACCAGCCTTTCTCACCCAATTTCTGACAGTGAAAACATCTATTCCAAACTTCTGGATGCATGGAGTGCTTTGTGGGTATAGTATGCCATCCAGAGTGATAAAAATGATATTCTTTTAACATTTGCAGCTCTTAATGCCTTTCTGCCCTATTGCAAGACACATTGATATCAAGGTCTGAGAATGTACATGTGTTTCCTAAGTGACCCTCTCTAAAAAGTTGTTTACTAAAATGGACTCTTCTTGGCTCCGGAAAAGTCTATACCAATTTCTAACCCCTCTATGCTTTGTCCTAAAGAGAGCAACCAAAGCAGGGATGGCACCTATGCTGGTTGGAAGACAGTACTCATTCAATGGAAGTTTATGTTTATAAACCTTTATAGCATGTGAATTACCCCCAGAGGGATATCTCAATGCTTGCGGATTGGCAGGAGAAAATGAGACGGCATGCTTTGCTAAAAAAGGGCAGTTTTCAGAGCCCTTCTGAATTTCAGGTAATCAGGACACTATCTTAGGGTTGGGGGAGCTGATTCCATATTAAAGGTGCCTTGTACGAATAGGCTTTACCTCCTGTTCGTGTTTGTTTATTCCTTGGTATTTTGAGCAGGGATTTCGATCGAGATCGCAGGTCCCATGGCGGATATATTGATGTTGTCTTTCCGTCAGATAAGAGGGTCCATTTCCCTATATTGCCTAAAGTGTCAGGCAGCAGATCTTAAACTTCACCCGTTTCCGTACCGGTAACCAGTGTAGTTGGCGTAGGAGGGAGAGCAAGGCTGACCTGTGGGGTGCCTTTGTAACTAGACGTGCTGCAGTTTTTTGTACTACTTGAAGGCGATTTAAGGCAGATTTGTTAGCTTCAATCAGTAGAGCGTTGCAATAATCTAGTTTACTCAGTACCAGGGCTTGTATAAGATTCTTTCGCAGGGAGTCCGGGAGCTAGGGGAAAGCTCTTCTCATCATTCCCAACACATGAAAGCATGCACCAACCATATGGGTAACATGTTCTTTCATTGTTAGAGTCTGGTCAAGATGAACCCCTAGATGTTTTGCTGTAGGTTTTGGGGCAGGAACAGTTCCCAACTCTTTGGGGCCAACAGTTTGGTGCCCTAGAAGCGGAGCTTCTCCGAAAAGCATGATTTCCATCGTGCTGGCGTTCATTTGTAGAAAGTTGTTGCTCATCCATTGTGAGATTGCCAGCATGCTGGAAGAAAATGAGGCTTGGGCTGTCTGGGATGTTTTATTAAAGGAGAAGTTGAGTTGGGTGTTGATATCGGGACACACCCATGGCTCCTTAAGAGTGTAGCCAAGGGGGCGATGTAGATGTTAAACATAGTTGGGCTCAGACATGAGCCCTGTGGCACCCACTTGGTCAATTTTTCTGTACTGGACCGATATGGGCCAAGATTAATAGTCTGAGTGGGATTTGAAAGGAAGCTGGTCATCCATTGCAGTGCCACTCCCCCAATCCCGTCTCCCCTCATTCTTCTGAGCAGAGTCTGTTGGTTGACCGTTTAAATGCGGAGGAGAGATCTAAAAGCACAAGGAGGGTGGATTGGCCCCGATCTAGCGCAAGCCTGATGTTCTCTGTGAAGGTCACCAATGCAGTTTCCGTACTATAATTGGGGCAGAAACCTGATTGAGAGGGATCCAGGTAGCCAGCCAATTCAATATGGTCAGATAGGTGTTTATTGTCGTGTTTTTCCAGCACTTTGCTCAGGTAGGATAGGAGGGAAATAGGGTGGAGATCTGAAAGATCTTCCATGGGAGCTTTGATGTGTTTCCGCAATGGGATTATCGGGGCCACTTCCATGTTGAGGGTACATGACCTTCCTCAGGGATGAATTTAATAAAGAACAGACAGGATCAGCTAGCAGATTAGCACGGGAGGCTGAAATTCTTGCAGGTAGAACATCCAGGGGTAATCCTGATTTAACCTTGCACATTAACACTGCAGTCTCTTCACGTGATATAGGAGGGAAGGACAGCAGTGTTTTAGGCCCAGTGCTAAGGGATAATGGTGTGTTGTCTAATGGCGAAGAGCAACTAGTCTTGATGAATTTATTGTAGATAGAGTCTATTTTCTGTATGAAGAAAGCGTTAATATTATCGCAGAGAGGCTGGGAGAAAACTTCTTCTAGTTCACAGGCTTTGGGGCAGGTAAAGTCTTTCAGGATTTGGTACAGAACTTTAGGGATATTATCAGCCTGGCTTAATTGCTGTGCAATATGGGTTTTACCAGTCCACCTAATATTTTTGTGATATGATCTGAAGATACCCAAAAAGAAAAGCTTGCACCGGTCTCCACACCTAACTTGGACCGCCTGCCATTTAATACATCTCCATCAAGCCAGGTCCTCCTGGACTGGAAACAAGCATCCTAGGACCAGTTTCGGGTTGTCAGCTCTCATCAGCCAGGATAGCTTGATTCCAGTGGCATGGAGAGCACGGGACTCACGACCACTCGGGGTGACAAATGCAAAAACAACAGTTGATGGACAGAATGCAGAACAATATCATACATTCACCCCAGTACAGAGATCTGGGCCTAAATCCATTGTTGTTTTGCTCACCATGCCATTCCAGTTTGAACCAAGCCATATGCAAATCAGTCTTGACCCTGTGCCCCATGGGAACAGTCCAGCCCGAACTGCCAAGCCAGGTCCTCCCTGGAATGGAAACAAGCATCCTAGGACCGGTTTCGGGCTTTCAGCCCTCATTAGCCAGGATAGCTTGATTCCAGTGGCACGGAGAGCACAGGACTCACGTCTGAGCATACCCGTCCCACTCGGGGTGACAAATGCAAAAACAACAGTTGATGGACAGAATGCAGAACAATGTCATACATTCACCCCAGGAAAGAGATCTTGGCCTAAACCCATCGTTTTTTTGCTCACCATGCCATTCCAGTTTGGCCATGTCTGAACTGGGGTGGTGGAATGAGCTAAAGAAGGATGATGGATTAAACCCAGATCAGTTGACTGGGGGGGAGTGTTTGATTTGCTCCAATTGGTATCGCTTTGTTCGCCCTAAGTTGTCAAGGTATGCCCAGACGTGGGTCCCTTGCTCACTTTGCCACTGGATTCAAGCTAGCCTGGCTGATGGCGGCTGATTAGCCAGAAACCGGTCCCAGGATGCTTGTTTCCGGTCCAGGGAAGACATGGCTTGGCAGTTCGGGCTGGACAGTTCCCATGAGGCACAGGGTTGGACTGATTTGCATATGGCCATGTCTGACCTGGGGTGCTGGAGTGAGCTAAAGAATGAGGATGGATTAAACCCAGATCAGTTGACTGGGGGTGAGTGTTTGATTTGCTTCAACGCTCCGTCCATCATCCCCTTTGGTATCATTTTTTATGGCAAGCTCTTCCTCTGGCCCTATTTCCTCATACGGCCACCCTTGTGTTATACTCTCCATGAGAAGACCCCCCATTCCAGCCTCCCTTTTGTATTCTAATGTATCTTCTTCTGAGCTCAGAGGACTTGACATTCTTGTAGATCAGTATCATAATGTTTGACTACGCTCTGTTCTTGCCGCAGCTGATGCTGCCTTCATGTGAGCTGTTTGTGTTTAATTTTAGCAGCAGTATCCACATTAGCCATTATATTCGAAATGTTTAGATGGTTCCCCATCATATCCAGCCCCATATAGCTCCAGGCCTCCACGTAGCACCTGAGCGCCGTGCTGCTGCCCCTCCCCCACACGAGGTCTGCAATGGTGGAAGGCGTTTGTGTTTTCTCTTCGTGATGGCCACTGTTTGCTGTTTCAACGGCCTCTGTTTTCGCGCACCTGAGTCTCCGAAGTGGGGGACAGCGGTATTTTCACGTACGGGCGCTTATCGAGGCTCCCTCAGCTTGTGAGATGTCGGCTGCGGCTGCGGTGAACAGACATCGGCTTGTGTTAGCTTCTGGATAATCAGCAGGCTGATTGAGTGAGCTGGTGGTGAACGGAGCGATTGGAGCGAGGGCGCCACGTTGTGCATGAGTCAGCAGAGGTCCCTTTCAATTCCTGGAGGTACCTGTGCTGCGGTCAGGATCCCCGAGTACTGGGAAGGACTGGGAAAAAAGACACTGGATATTGAATTATCACTGAAGAAGCGGAAGTAGCAACCCCATTCTGGTGTGAGCAGGCAAATGTAAGTCCTGTAACAAAATTATCCTTTCTTGGAGAAGCCAAGTGGGCAATGTGGTTTTTTGCTTCTTTAAAAAAAAAAAACTGTGACGAAAGACTTGTGATTAGCTTTTGAATAGCGACAAGTGGTGACTTTGTGTGAACTTTTGAACCTATCTGAATTTATTTGACATTCTGAATTTGAAGGGGACTTTTTTTTTTTAAGAGGGAAAAGTCGGAAGGGGAAAAAAAAAAAAACTTTTTGAACATTTGAATCTGATCTGTTGGCGTCATGGGGAAATTACTAAACGCTCGTATTAAAGCTAAGCAACGCCGACAGCAGGCAAAAGAGGCTGAGGCGGCGGCTAAGCTAATGGATGGAGGTAACACAAAGGAAGATGATTCGGTGCATTCATCAGAATGTTTGGAGACGGAGGATTTATTGACAGAAAATCTTGTGCATTTGAGCTTGGGGGATAAAGCTGTTGAGCCCTATCTTGAAGATAAATCCGATACTCTTGAGCCCCCTCAGCTTCCTCCACCGCCCCCACCGTCTAAACAATTCCCTTTGTTTGTAAAAAAAAACTCTTACTCTCATGTCTAATAGTACGCCTTCTTTAAACTCTTCAAACGTGGCGATAAATCAGAATCAGAATCAATATGTCAACACAAATGAGTTGAGTTTGGCGGTTAGCACTTCTATAAGCTCTGTCTCACCTCCTCTATCTCTCGATCCGGCTGTATCCATCTCTATATTTGATCTAAAGCAAATACCAGTCGATTCTATGGACTCTGCGGTTTCTAAAAAAGAAGATTTAAGGTGCACAGCGCCTCAGTCTTCAGCAATATCTGACAGGGGTCTTGTCGGGGAGGTGGCAGATCCCCCTGGCCCTGTGTTAGAGATGGATATGGAAACAGGAGGTGAAATGAAGATGTCCGTGAAGGATATGTTAAATCTAATTTTAGATGAATTAAGAGAGATAAAGAGATCGCAAAATGTGGAACTGACTGCAATTCATCAGAGACTAGATAAAATAGACAAAATTGAAGAGATAGTCTCCACTTTTCCAGCCCGCCTAGCTGAGGCAGAGGAAAGGATCTCCTCTTTAGAGGATCAAATGGTCGGGATGAAGAAAGAGACTAAAGATGTATTCAAAACATCCAGGGCCCTTGAGAACAAGTTGGATGATTTGGAGAACCTTAATAGAAGATCCAATTTACGTATAGTGGGGGTTCCTGAAGGAATTGAGGGGTCAGATATGCTCTCATGGGTCTCTACGTTTCTTCAACAGGGTATGATACTGGAACACAAAGGTGATTTAACTACCACTAGAGCTCATCGAGTTCCTTCTCACCCCTCTTCGAATTCTACTCTTCCCCAAACTATTCTTTTAAATTTTGCAGATGTCAGGGTCAAGGAGCAAATTTTGTCCAGGGCAATTCAACGGAGGCAGTTTCCAGTGAATGCTACGGTGAAATGCCGAATCTTCTCCGATATGTTGGCAGTAGCAGCCAGACGTAGGAAAGAATTCATGAAAATTCTCCACCTTTTTAAAGCCCATGGGGCCCATGTAATGATTGCTCAGCAATCAAAACTTAGAGTGCTCTTTAAAGGGAAATTCTATATGCTATCTGACGTCGAGGCAGCACAGGAGTTGTTACATGGAATCCAAAATGGTTAACTTGGACATAGGACGGAGCCTTTTTCTGGGATACTCTGGTCTTTTTTCTTTTTTTCTTTTTTCTCACAAATGCCCTTCTTTATTCTATGTCTGATTATGTTCACAAATGTGGGGGGGTGTAGGGTACGGTATGAAGATTGAAGGGGTGTATGATCACGACACCTCAATATTTAAGGGTGAGGTTCCTGTGGCGAGCGTGGGAAGAGGGAGGTAGAGCTAGGAGGGTGCCACAGGTTGAAAGGGGGGTTGGTTTGGGTAAAAAACTAAAAAATACAGTTTTTGGCGAAATTCTTTTTTTCTTTATTGTTGTTTTATTAATTGCTGAAGATAAAAGTGGTCTTTGTGGTGGATTCAGAAAAGGGTTTAGACTGCTTAAGGAAGGTATGGAATGGAAAGAGGGAGTAGTCGCATTACTGAATTTAAGTAAATGTTCTTAGCACTGTTAAAACGGGCTTAAAAATTATTTCTTTTAACGTGAATGGCCTACACAATAAGAAAAAAATGCGGGCGATAGAGAAATGGGTCTTGACTGAAAACCCTGCAGTAATACTTTTACAAGAAACTCATATCCCTTTCTCAAAAGCTGATCATTTTTCCATGTTTAAAGGGTGGGCCTCGTATCGGGGCTTTTCTTTTTTTTCTGAGTCACAGAGGGGAGTGGCACTATTCATTAATAGGAGAATGGAGGTAGAGATCATTCAAACAGAGGCAGGGAGTAAGGGTCGATGGTGTTGGGCCACGTGTAAATTAAAGAATAGGCCATCACCCATTACATTTGTAAGCTTTTATGCCCCTGTGAATGACTATCCTGAAATATATGAGGAAATGTTTCAGTCCCTATTGATGGTCGGCGGGGATATTGTGATTGGAGGGGATTTTAATATACTTATGGATCTGAATTTAGACTCTACTACTGCTGGTAAAAAACAGTCGAAACCCAATTCATTTAAGACAATCTCGAATAATGTAAGGACTTTAGATCTTGTTGACCCTTGGCGTTCCATAAATCCTCACAAAAGAGATTATACTTGCTGGTCGGGAAGGTATAAGTCATTCTCTCGTATTGATTTCTTTCTTGTCTCCTTAAATCTCAAAAATCGATATCATCGGATGTTGCATAATGGCTTTTCCGACCATGCAATGTTAGTTGCTGAATTCGAGCTGGATGAAAGTACGAATGCCGTAAAACGTTGGGTCTTTAACAAATCTTACTTGTCTGATGTAACATGGGTGACCTCACTTAAAACTTAGATAAACGACTTTATTGAACGAAATATGGGGACAGTCCCTATTCATGTGGTGTGGGATTCACTGAAGGCGTTTATTCGGGGGATTGTCATTGGAAGGGATGCAAGGGAATCAGCTACCTTCAGGGATACAAAGAACTTACTGCAGCAAAATATTCAGGATTTAGTTGAACCAAAGTATCATAATCCATCTGTTAGGTTACAGAATCAACTAAATGTTGCAAAACGTGAGCTGAGTGCATATTATTTCGAAAGAAGTGAGGACATTTTTTGTAGAAAAGCTCAAAAAATATATGAACACAGTAACTTTACTTGGAAATTCTTGGCGTGGCAGGTCAAAGAACAAGCCACAATCAATGTAATTTGGTCTCTAAAATCTCCAATTAATGATCTGGATACCACAGATGCGGCAGAGATAGGGGCAATTATGTTGTCCCATTACGAGAATATTTATACCTCACATCACACTAAGGATCAACGTAGATTTAAATATTTTTTAGATATATATCATCTGCCCACTCTTTCCCATTTAGACCAAGAAGCAATGGCAACATCGTTTTCGGTGGACGAATTAGAGTTGGTAATTAAACGCCTCCTGCACGGTAAGGCCGGTGTACCAGATGGATTTCCTGCAGAATTTTTTGTTGCATTTTTTACCTCCCTCTCTGAACTTTTACTTTTATTATCAAATTCTATGCTGGAGGGTGGCTCAATTCCAGCATCCTTCTACGAGGGAACCGTGGTCAGTTTCTTGAAAAAAGGAAAGGAAGCAACTGACCCAAATTCTTACAGACCTATTACACTATTAAATACGGATTATAAAATTATCACAAAACTTCTTTCTTTACGTTTCAATCTTGTATCTTTGCAACTAATTCATACAGATCAAAATGGTTTTATTGCAGGTCGTCAACTTGTCACTAATGCACACTATCTGGTTGAGGCCTTAGATTATTTTGAAACACGTAAGGTGCCGGCTTTAGTTTTTCCTTTAGATGCAGAAAAGGCTTTTGATTTGGTGGTCTGGGATACACTTTTCTTTATTTTACAATTTTTTGGAATCCCCTCACAAATTATAACTTTAGTTAAAAATCTGTATCAAGGTGCAAAAGCTCATATTCTGGTTAATAAATCTATGGTGGGTTCGATTTCAGTGCAAAGAGGGACAAGGCAGGGTTGCCCACTGTCCCCTGTTCTTTTTGCCTTTTTTATGGAACCTTTAGCGGCTGCAATCAGGAAGTGTACGGATATTTTTCCACCTATGGCCTTTATGGATAAGATCAAATTATATGCGGATGATATAATGTTACTTTTGAAACCTGAGATGCATTCGCAAATATAGGCCTTTTCTGTTTTTGCAGAATTTGAAGCATTGGGGGGGTATCCAATTAATAAAAAGAAAACTGAGATTTTAATATGTGGTAGTATAAATCCAGAATTGCACCCTGATATTCAGAGTTGTATTAATAAGAGACCCAAAAGTTATCTCGGTGTTTATTTTACGCCATTAGTTCGCGATCTGTATTTTTTTAATTTTGAACCTTTAATAAAAAAAGTTTGTGATATGTTTACACGTTGGAATGCATTGCCTTTATCTATTTTAGGCCGAGTGGCATTAATCAAAATGTCAGTACTCCTCTTATTTAATTTTTTGTTCTCTACTATCCCTTGCTCTCTACCAGGCTCTTTTTTTCCAAAAATCGATTCCTTGTTTTCAGCCTTTGTGTGGGCAAAAAAGACACCTCGAATAGCAATTAATACTTTATGCGAAGATAAAGAACAAGGCGGTCTTGGTCTCCCAAACCTTAAAGACTACTACTACGCATATTTTGCACAGTATCTCTCAAGATTTAAACACTTAATACCTAGTGAGGCATTGTTCATAAATGTTTTCATTGAAACAATTTGTAAAGAGGCCGAAGTTCCCTCTCCGCTTTCAATATTCAAATCACCCAAATTAGTCAGATATAAAGTTTTGAACTGGTTTTTAAAAAAAACATGATGCTATTCTGAAGAGGTACTCACTCTCTCTCCTAAGTTTATTAACTCCATTAAGCGAAGTCATTTCAGGCTTTGGGTTAAAAATGGGGCCAGAAATTATTCACAATTGGGCCAGACGGGGGTTTATAACACTATCGAATTTCGTGGAAAATGAAGCTTGGTTGACCCCTAATGAGATGGCTTTCTCAATTGGTGGAAGCTTTCTTCTTCTGGGTTCATATAATTTACTGTATAAGGTTCTGGCTCAAACTGAGCTAACAGAGATAAGTCAATCTTCATACTTAACAAATGATCTTTTTTGGTCCCCACTTTTTAAGAAACCGGGAAATTGGAGAAGAAGTTTAGCGCGAAGTAGAGAGGAAGATCTGAGCACCAAAGCAATTAAAAAATGGCAGAAGCATGAAAGTCTTAAACTAACAGATAAAACTTGGAAAACTTTAAATAAATTTAATTTTACGGTACTGAGAGGTGCCAACTGGAGACAAATGTTTTTTTTCAGTAAATGGCTTTTATAATATACTCCTGCAGCCATTGCCAAAATGTTTCATAATACGTTGTCTACTTGTTTTAGATGCACTCAACCGTATCTGTCTAATTGGTCCCATATAATAGCTTTCTGTCCCCAAATTAAGGCATTCTGGGATGGCATTTTTTCTTTGCTTTCTCTTCATTTACATTGTACGATCATTAGCTTGGAAAAACTGATTATATTTGGTTTTGATTCAGAGCTTAATCTGGCTGAGTCACTGGCAAAACTGTTGTATAACATAGTAGCAGTGGCTAGATCATTGATTCTTAAGTATTGGAAGACAGATATAGTTCCATCCGTAGATGAGTGGTATCAGAAAATTAAGAGAGTCAGGAAAACTGAATTTATATTCGCACAAAGGATTGGGGCATTGCGTAAATTTGTAAAAATATGGGGAACTTACTTTGAATAAAGTTCGATGCATGTTGACGGAGCAAAAACATTTTTTATGTTTCTGTATGTTCTCAGGGATGGTATTTTATCTTTTACTTTTTCAGCTTATCATTATGTATCTTGGATATAATGTAATGAATGTAAAGAATGAAATGTCAAGAACTGAATAAAAAATAAAAAAATAAAAATATATCCAGCCCCATAGCTCATTTACGATATTGAGGGGAGGAGGTGGATGCCAAAACCAGCAACCCACTGCAAAGACCCTCCTCAGAAGTAAGAACTCTTTTGGCTTGAAACCAGGAGATGCCTCTGCCCTTCTGATGCAATATTTCACTTTGCTAGAGTGCTATTTGAGCATCTGGGTAGAGGGCGAAGTCCCGCAACCGTTGACAAATTCCAATGGGGGTGTGGGGACCAAACAAGAGGGAATTGAAAGACTAATCGCTTTTCCCAGTAAGTAATTCAGTGTAACTGTAATAGGACAAAACTTCCCCTTTGTTATTCCGTATGCGAGTACGGGTCCAGCACTTACCACCTTTATTATGCTCAGTAATAGTCCCGTTTGACAACCTTACAATGTTGCTGTGCCTCTGTCTCCATTTATGTTTTCCAGCCTGGTATAAGCTTATCAACACCCTGCAGTTTGCAAAGGGGAGCCGGATAGAGGCCGAAATCAGGGTTTTGGAAATTATATTCTAAGGCAGTTGCAGGCTGACTTTGAGAGAAGTGCCTGAGCACGCTTATAATACCACCACCGAGAGATTCAATCTCAGCCGCCTCTCAGGCCTGTTTCAGCGTTTCGGCATCTCTCACCACTGTTGACAGCATCGCGAAGGCTGGACTGCAAGTGGAAGCCACTGAACGAGGGGGTCGATTGGAGGAAGCACCCTAGCGGCAGTGCATGTGGGATTCGAATGCCGCCTCTACAATAACAAATACTTGGTCAAAATGAGTTTATTCATATTGAGTTCCTTCATATAAATCATTATCACTGTTAAGGTGTTGTTTTTTCCTTTTTTGGAGCGGTGCTCAGTAAGTATTTTTTTACTGTTCTTATTTGGTTCTCTTTTCGAGCCATTGTAAATCACTCCATTTGTGCAGCTTCGTGCAAATCAGCTGCATGTTTTGTAACCATTTTTCTGTAGAGTAGTTCCTTACATTACCCCTATGAATACTTAGTTTTAATTGTTCTAGATGTATCATGCTGCTAGTTGAGGTTGTTTTTCTATGTATATCTTTAATGTGAATTTCAATGCTCTCATGTGTAACTTTTTTGGGTTATTTGTGTACAGATATAAGGACCAGCCAATAACATACTAAAAATATCTACATCACAGTTTATCATTTTAACAATTTATCATGGTTCCCCATCTAGAAAGTGTCTCCTCTTATGCCAGACTATCCCCAGGTATTTGGCTAAGGCAAAGACTATATGCCCTGATAAATCAGTCTTAAAGACCCTATATGCTTGCATACAGTGGTAGAACCCCAGGTTTTTACATACTGGTACAATCCATTTCCTCCGCACCTGCGCATAAGCATTGCAAAAAAACAATATGTGCAAATCAGTTTCCTGTTCTGATTTGCACCCTGGGCAATAAGACGGGGAAGATTCGGCCCATTTGCTGGTGTAGGACCGTAATGGTAAACTACCATACCTCCATTGGAGATATAATTTCCTGATGAATGTTGGGGATATAACATCTAAAACGGTTTCAAACTTGTAGCAGTCCTTAGTTATTAAAAATGATGATGTTAGGGTGCCTGGGCCAGTTCCTTGTAGGTAAATAGCAAGTTTATTTTCCTGATAATAAGTGATGAGCTGCCTCCGTGTGACCCTGGGGCATGATGAGAGTGGGTCAGACCATAGGGTATGTAGCCCCAATTTCCCTAATTCTTTCTTAATATAGTTTAACCAGGGAATTTTCCCAGTATTTGGGAGGGTAAGAATTTCCTGCAGTTCTAGCCTGTAGTTAGCTAGCTCTGGTACAGACAAAATCCTGCGCCAAAATAATATGGGTCGTAGGCCCATATCTTCATAAAGGGGTCTCAGGGCCAGGTCGAGTCTAACGGGCAGCAGTGGAGTACTAGAGGGAAGTGATAGAAGCTGTCTGATAAATTTGTTCTCAATTACTACCAGATCACGATTACACATGTAGCCCCAAAAGTTCACTTCCGTACATAACCGCTCCCTTGGCCTGTGCTCTGTAGATCTCTAAAGGGGGAGCCACCGGCTTAGAAGAAGATTTGTTTTTAGTGACTAATTTAATGATTCCCCCTGCTATTTGGGCCAGCTTTAATTGTGATTTCTCCCGCTGGTGCACCCTTGACATTTTTTCATTTAGGGTGATTCCTAGATACTCAAAGGTTCGAACCCTCTCTAGCTTGTTAGGTCCAATGTACGGGTTAGGGCGAGTACTAGATGGAGGGTTGAAGACCATATATTTTGTCTTCAGTGCATTGATCTCGAGGCCATGATCTTTGCAAAATGCCTCGAAACCATTGAGAACTCGCTGAATCCCCATTGGGGACTTGGAGAGCAGCAGGGTGTCGTCCGCGAACATAATCGCGGGCACCCTGCTGCCTCCAAGTTTGGGGGCATCACTATTCTTGACCCCATTCAGGTGCGCAATTACCCCTTTGACATAAAGGCAGAACAGGGTCGGTGCAAGCACACAGCCCTGCCTAACCCCCCTGTCAACGGGGAATTTATTGGACAGTGTTCCCTCCCTACCGCATCTGACCTGGGCATAGTTATCAGTATGTAATCTGATAATCATATTTAAGAGATATTGTGGAACCCCCAGACCAGAGAGCACGGACCAAAGTTTCCTACGAGGTACCAGATCGAAAGCCGCTCGTAGGTCGACAAATACAGTATAGAGGCTGACCCTCCAGCTGTACCGTTTTCCAAAATATAATGACCAATCGAAAGACTTGGTCTATAGTGGACACTTTGTTCCTGAAACCCGCTTAGTATTGGCTCAAGACTGAGTGGTCTCGCATCCATTCTAATAGACGGTCCAGGATCAACCTGGCAAAGATCTTTTGGGGGACGTCTATTAAACTAATAGGCCTATAGTTGGCTGGGAGCAGAGAAGAACCCTTCTTGAAGATGGGGACAATCTCTGCCCCCAGCCAAGTAATAGGCACCGGTATCCCCTCCAGAATTGCATTAAATAGGACCTGTAGGTAGGGAGCCCAAATCATGGGTTCGTTTTTGAATAAATCACCAGGGAGTTTGTCCAACCCTGGGGCTTTTTCTGAGGCAAGTCTAGCAATAGCTGCCCCTACTTCTGCCAAGGTAAATGTATCCACACCAAAAAATGGCGTGGGGGTCAAGCCTGCCATCAAATCTTCTTGGACCCCAGAGAGGTCTATATTGGCCTCGGTGTACAGGGATCTAAAATGATCCTCCCACACACTGGGTGCGATATTGGCCTCTACTGCCGGAGTGAGATCGGCCGAGCCATTTTTGACGATCTGCCAGAATTTCTGAGCTTAAGAGCAGCAATCATATCTGCCCAATTGCCATTATCCCATTCGGTCTTGGCATTAGAAATGAGATGTTTGTACTCCTTCCTCTTGGTTCTGACTAAAGAGGTATTATCCTGTTGCTTCATAGCCGCGAGAAGATCAGCTTTAGCCTTTCTGCAGGTGGCATTATACCATGTGGCACGTGTCTCCCAGCCTTTTCATTTGCTTTGCCTCTGCTCAGGGTTCAGCACATCAGCTAGGGTGCTACACAACTCTAGGTGAAGTACACCGAGTTCTCTATAGGTCTCCTCAGACGAGATATGATGGTGTATGAGATTATCAACTTTTTTCAAGACTAGAGCAACTTTTGTAAACAGCCTCTGGATGTCCTTCGGATTTCCAGCAATTTTGGGCCAGCGAACTCTCCTACGATTAATGGATAGAATCATTCTCGAGTCCATACGGTCATCACCA
This sequence comes from Lissotriton helveticus, assembly GCF_964261635.1. Taxonomy (NCBI): domain Eukaryota; kingdom Metazoa; phylum Chordata; class Amphibia; order Caudata; family Salamandridae; genus Lissotriton; species Lissotriton helveticus. Next base: position 1,974,951,894 of record NC_136063.1, read on the forward strand.
CCCTGCATGTGGAAAGTAACACCCGGGACCAAAATTTTTAAAATCAGCGCATTATGGACGCTGTCAGCTCGAGGGACTACATTGAATTCGGCGATTCTGGCCCATTCGGACATTTCCACAAATATGTAGTCCAATCGGGAATTTTGCCCCGGTTTATTAAAAGTCGGTTTGGGTGGGATATCACCACTTACCTGGCCGTTACAGGCCCTTAAAGAATTTGCTAAAGTCAGGCAAGTAATTTGCGTCGCTAATGGTGACCAGGACTTCACTGGTGGGCCAGCCAGTTTCTGAATCCCCCATTGTTCATCTTCCTCGTTAGTCGCGCCTTCTAGGAATAATGGAAGGGGCTCAAATTGGCAATTGAGGTCTCCCCCAACCACATACCGGATGTCCTGGGGGAAAGTGGTCAAGTACAGCGCTAGTTCCTCAATAGTACTAGACACCTTTGCTATGCCCACAGGTCTAGAGAAGACATTTATCAATGCCAATTTTGCAACGTTAGACCATTCCAAGAGTACGCATTGAATATCTAGAGAATTGGTTGGTATAGCCCTCGCTTTACAGCCCAAGTGGGAGGCCACCCAAATGAGTAGTCCACCAGACGGGCGACCCTTCCCTTTCCAGTTCGCCAAAATTGAAAATGTATCGAACCCTGCGTGCCAATGGTCCTCTCTTGCCCATGTCTCTTGGAAGAGGCAAACATCCTGTGAATCTATAAAAGCCCCCCAATCAGGGGAATTGAATTTATTAGCCAGACCCGCCAAGTTCCAGGAAACAATGGAGATGGAACCCCTATCACAGAGGTCTGCATTAGAGCAGTTAATTGGCCCATTTGCTGCATGATCCACCAAAGCCGGCATGGTTGCAGATGATTCTGGCTGCGCAGGATAAGACTGCTATTGTCAGTATGGGGGTGGGGGTGTTTCTTACTTGACCTGGTTGGTGTAGACTCACAGTGCACATCTAAACCCCCCCTTGGGACTTCAAGGTCCTTCCTCCCACCCTCTAATAGGTTGCTAGAATTTGGCTGTCAGTCCACCATCTCTAGGCAACTGAATCTATTAGCAATCGGGAAGCCACCCCAATTGTCCCTGTATGCTTGTTCTCTAAGACCCTGCACCCCCCAGGCGCCCCAGTTTCCATTCCTAACGGGACGCCCTACAGTGTGCCAGTTACTGTCATTATTCCAGTCGCATATTTGTCCACTCCTAGGGGGATAAAAAAAGGAAAGACGTTGTGTTGCGATCCCCTCATGTCTGTCCTGTGTATTCCAGGTGCATATTTAATCAGCTGTGTAAGGGTCCGCAAAGTTAACCAGTATGCAATCGCCCTGGGCCGTTTTCCTTTCATGGCCTACCCATGTTACCCTGCGCACTGTCAAGATCTTACAAGTTAGATTAGACGGTAGAGGCCGATTTATGTTGAGCCAGTGTTGGACTTTGTTTTTTAAAGACCAATTAGCTTCCTCGTGAGCCTCACCCAGTTCTGGGACCCCCGTCATGACCACCACATAGGGGCTTGCCTCAGGGGGCAAGTCCACCGGTCGTCTCCTATGTGGCCCTCCGTCATTATTGTTCTTGTTTAGCTGCGTCATATGGTCCCTAGATGAAATAGGCCCCTCTCTACGAGGGGTAACACAGGTTTTAGTTTTAGGTGCAATTGACTTCACAGTGGACAAATCAGACTTAGATTTTGAGTTAGTCACAGTTACTGATGATTTTTTAGTGGCAGGATCAGTGGGTTTATCTAAGATTGTGTTTAGGTTACTTCCCCTTACTTTGCGAGTCCCCCTTGGATTTACTTTTTTGGGGGCATCACACAAGTCAGCTATCTGTTTTTCAATACGAGCCAATCTTGTCTCAATAGGGGTGAGGTAAAGTTTAAAAAGTTCAGCAATCCTAGGTAGGAGTGAAATGTTTACCTCATCATCCCTAACACTGATCCTATCTGTAGTGTCCAGGGCTTCTTCATTCACACTAAAGGATGCCTCATTAGTAGGAGCCTTACTAGGGGGATCAGGAGCTATAGTCAAATTTTGGACAGGAGCCCCCGGGGCCTTTCTCAATTGTTGTTTACCTCTCTCCCTATCTTTTTTTGACTTAGTTTTCTTGGGGATGGCTCCCTCCCTCCTGGCCTTCTGTTGGGTATTGCTCAGGTCAGTGGGTGAGATATTAACAGCTAAATCCGTTTTTTTTTCCAGGTCTACACTTAATTGAGGTTCTGATGAGAGGTGGGATACTGAGCAGGCTGGTCCTCGTAGTTCCGCCTCTGTCCATGTGTGGGGCAGGTATTTCCTGGCGAGTCCTCAAGGTCCCGGGCAAATGGCAGAAAACAGAGTTCAAAGGCCCACGAGCGGCTCCCGCGAAGCGGGGGCTGCGAGAGGTGGCAATATGGGCTGACAGGCAAGTGAATCAGCAAGGTCTGTAGCAGCAACAACCCTCTGACCTGACACCAAAGGCACCCACCGGTATGCTCACTGCAAGTTCTTTTTGTGCAGGAGGGGGCGGGAAGAGGACCAGCTGCGGCCGATCAGCGCCACTGAGCAGGCTGGTCCTCGCAGTCCCGCCTCTGTCCGTGTGTGGGGCAGGTATTTCCTGGCGAGTCCTCAAGGTCCCGGGCAAATGGCAGAAAACAGAGTTCAAAGGCCCACGAGCGGCTCCCGCAAAGCGGGGTCCGCGAGAGGTGGCGATATAGGTTGACAGGCAAGTGAATCAGCAAGGTCTGTAGCAGCAACAACCCTCCGACCTGACACCAAAGGCAGGTAATCTTAATGCTTCTCTCATGCATTGCATCGTGTCCATCATCTGCTGGTTTAATTTTATAGTGTGGTCCACTTTCATGATGCTAGTGCTTTACTATTTTTATGCCCGTTTGTATGCTTAATCTGGTCCTTATTAAAAACTTTCAGAAATGTGTTCCTACAGGAAAAGCCAAATCATGTTTTTGTCTGAACCTCCTGGCAGGTAAAAGTTGATCTGTATCATGTTGCAAAATTTCTTATCTAATGCGTATATAGAAATGTATAGATATAGTTATATTTATATGTGATTCCTAAAAGAGCGTTAACACGGTTCAATATTGTCATGTAGGGATTCTGGTGACATCATAAACCAAGAGGCACAGGCTTTTAATTGATGCCACCTGAAACCCAGAATGGCAGTATTGCACAATGTTACAAATAAACCAGTTATGTTTCCTTATATCACATATGTATTTAGCAGTAGCTAGCTTCAAAAATATGGTTTCTTCAAAGTGCTGCTACCAATGGCTACTGATAGGAATTGAAATGTTGATGATTTATTTGCCTTTCAGGAATATATTTCTGATAAATCAAAGGAAAATGTTGAGGGCTAGAGCATTAGTCAATTTTGTGGCTCCAGAAAATACCCGAAAATTATGGCTTTATGGAATTTGCCACATAATTTGCTGCATCATTTTCAAAATTAGCAAATTGTAATTCTAGCTAAAATGGATAAAAATAATACTGCTACAGAAGGAGATGATTAACCTGCATGGTTTGCCACATAATTAAGAAAAACATTCAACCTAATTTGGTATTCAAAGCCAAATAATCCTAGTAGCCCATATAAAGGAGAAACTCTGCATGGTGGTTTGGGGCCTGCATTATAAAGATGAACCCCATGTCTGACAGGGCACTGAGAAATTATTGCAATATTCCATGGTTCATTGTAAATTTTGGGTCATTATACTATTGCCATATTGAGTCCCAAAGTAATGCTCAACGCAGACAAATTGTATGAAGATAAAGTGCGAAATTGGAAGGACTGCCTTATAATCATGTTGGTTGTGAGAATTGGCGTTGCCCAGTTGAAGGTGTACGCCGATAAGCATTGTCATCCTATGTCCGAGGTTCTTTGAAATACAAATCAAGCAACATTGAGCAGCTTGACAGTGTTGTGCTGGCTTTTGTGAGGTATGGCGATGAAGTGCAGCGACTTTTGGAGGAAGAAAGGCATGGGTGGCAATATGTATGGCCGATCCTGCATGCAAACAGTCAGCACGCCGAGAAGACAAGCGCTCCCATCAGACATCCGGAAATGCAGCATGGAATAATGAGGAGCAGCTCCCTGCCAAAATAGTTGATTGTAGATGGACGATCCTGTCTACCACTAACAAGGCGGGGAAAGTGACCACCCAGGTGGATGCCGGGGGGCATCTGTGGGGAGGGGACACTGCCCCATACCTTTGTAGCAAATTTATATATTTTAAAATTGAATACACAGCGTTATTAGCCGGCTGCCCTTATGTACAATTACTAGGGCATGAATAGGCAGGATCTTGCTATTTCACTAAACAACACAAATAATTAAGGGGCATACTGCCCGCATGAACACCACAAAATTGCCCGAGCTCAGTTGAACCGAACACCGAAATAGAAACACCAGACTACACAACTGTGTCCAGTGAGCTGGTATGAACTCGAAACGGCGTTTACATATTAATAATGGTCTAAGTGCAGTAAATTGAGGAAGGTGGGAGCAACATTGTCTCAGGGAGCATATTTCAGAATTGACCACCCAATATGGCGGAAGGTCGAGCGCAATAGGAGAATGTGTTCAACAGGGAAATGGTTACAACCCGTATACGGAAAGAAAGTGTAGGCAGCGCAAGAAGGCTGCAGCAAGGAATCAGAGAATAGACGCAAATTGCAGAATAAAAAAATGGTTACAAATGACATCTCTTACCAGATATATTTAATACAGCCGGATACTTTGCGGTTTGAGGATTATTGTAATGCCTACAGTTCAGGATATGGACCTGGATTTGTTTGAGAAGTGGAGATCCCACACCGAGGGCTGTTCCTTTAGGTTAATGTGGACATTAATAACGCAAGTGAAATGATGTAGGGAGGAAGAGACAGCAATCATAGAGTTGCTAAAAAAAAAAAAAATGAGGTCGTAAAGGAGCAATAGGATGTTTAGGTCTTACTTAATAAAATGGAGGACTGCATCTAGAAACATGAAGAGGAAACAAGGATGGGTAAATCCCGTAAGTTCAACCGAGATAAACTTTGCCAAGAAGTATGAACCCTTCTAGCGAAAGACAGGTTGAATGCTTGGGCCAACAAGCTAAAGCATCCAATGATACAGATGCTAGATCCGATACGGGATCCTCAGCAGATGAAACACCAAGAGTGGTGCTGGATTTTCATGTGGAAATGCGGTTTCTCAGAATGGTGATGCCCCAGCACGGCAGAGGGTGTGGCCCGGGTTGAGGAAATGTAACTAACAACGAGGAAAAAGAAAAAGGCAAATAAATAACACACTCAGACCAATCTGATTCCACATATAACACCTGGGTAAATCAATATATCGGAAGTGTCCTTGAATGCTGGTCATGATGATCTCCACAAAGATATGCTTGGCCAGCATCCCAACACTGCATTTCGAAAAGCATGGTTGCATGGAGATATTTTAGCACAATCAATTGTTCTTTCAAACTGAGTAAACAGAATGGTTAACCAACAGGAACTTGAGTTTCAAAAAAGTGTAGTAATTGTAAAGTCTGTAAAATCTGAGTTTATCGCACCACTTATGATTAAGGAAACAATCACATGCAAAACTGATTCTTGAATGTGGTTGCAAAATGCGTTATGTTGGGAGCACAGTGAGTTAGGGCAAGACTCAGATTCTACAGAGTATTAGTTCTATTAAACATCAAGATAGAACGTATCCCATGGGCAAACTATTTTGGGAGGTGCATCAAGGAAATTTGAATAACTTGCAATATTATGGTATAAAACATATTAAAGCTCACCCCAGAAAAGTTAATAGAGAGTTGGAATTGGGGCACTGTGAATTTAAGATGAGCATCTTATTAGGAGCTGAAATACCATGGAGACAGAATTTGGATGCAGAATTACATGTACATTTATAGGGGATCCCAGATTTTATGAACCAAACTTTAAGAACTGATGACTGTATAGAGGATGTTCAATATTGATTCACCCACAAAGTACTGATACTATACTTAATTTGATTTATTTTGGGGTTGAAGTGCTGTCACCCACTCATCATGTTTTTATTTGGTTATGATGTATTTTGAACTATTACAGTTTATAGTTTTGAATGTGTTTTCATGTAAACATGTTTATTTTTACACACACGTGTCCATGCATATCTCACATTCATTGCACATGGTCACTTGCACTTTATTTGTACCTTTCTATCCTTCTGCATCACCACTTTGCATCTCCAATGAAATGGTGAGCCATTGATGGCCGTCAATATGAACAATTTTGGGGACAAGTATGTGTACACTTTAACATGCAGTGGCACTTCCTATTTTTAATGTCATGGTGAGATAACTATGGTTGTCACTATGATTGGTCTTGGAGATGAATGCATTGGGACTTTAATATACAGTGGCACTTTACCGGTGCAATAGGATATTATTGACTGGTGTTTCTAGGAGTTGAATGCGTTTGCACTTTAATGTACAGCAACACTTTATTCGTTTAATGAGATATTATTGATTGGCGTTTCCATGGATGTGAATTAGTAGTGTTGAACTGTGGTACATCACCCAAATGGCCACAGTTATTATACCATTATTCTTGATATGCTGAGGTTTCTACATTAAGAATGGGGTTGGACTGGCTAATGTTCATTACACCAGGGTATGGTCAGCTGTGTATGTATAATTGATGCATTAAGCAGACATGATTATCATTATTTACATACAGGCATTTCTGATTATGAGACACCAGGCAGCTATGTGATCAATTGCACTTTAGTGTTCTTTGCAGCATTTCTGAATATGCAGGCTCTAGCTCATGCAATGAAGAACTTTAGTTCATATTGATGTGTACCAAATGTGTTTGATTTTACTCTGCCTATTTATACTAATTAAGGAAAACATGGACTTATAAAATGTGAATTACACTAGCATCATGATAATAGGATGTGTGTATATTGGTATGTTGATTGAACATTTTCTGTTATTTTAGACCATGTGCACCATAAAATGAATTGAAATAAGTAATGTGGTAGCTCTAAACAGATTTAACAATTTAAATGATATATATAAATGATATATAGATCTTACATTCACGAGCGGTGTATCACCAGGTCTGCCATATTGAGTCCCAAATGTATGCTCACAGCAGTCTAGTTTTTGTTTGAAAAGGAAGTGCAAAATGGGACAGACTTACCCAGTCGAAGGCATAAACCATAAAGTGTTGCATCCTATGTCGTTTGGTTCATTGAAATGCAAATTAATCAAGATTGAACAGCTTGAAGGTGTCGTGCCACATGTTGTGGGATATGGTGATGAAGTGTGGCTGACGACCATCATGAGCCCCCTCCTTCATTACCCTCATGTCCCTATGAGCCTGCACATCTTTTTTTTAAAACATTTCCAGCAGATTTGCAGATCCACCAGTGAGTGTGTGGCAACATTTAAAAAAAACTATTTTAAACCTGGTTTGGTCACTGTGGGTCCCCCTGCCACCATATCTGGGGTGTCAGGCTATTCCAATACTGCCTCCTTTTTTTATGTTGTACATTTTGTGTAGAACTCAGCTTCAAGTCATATCCCAAGATGGCTGCTAACACTTCCTGGTTGAAGTGTTGGCAGCCAATCAAATTTTACTAGGATCCGCACAGCTACTGCAAGGACTCACGTTTCCAGATATCTATATTTTTAAAATTGTAATTTCTCTGAAACTACTGAACTGTTATACACCAAATCACAAAAATCAGCTTTCTGGACCAACATCTAGCTTTCTACAAAATGTGGTGTAATTCAATTCAGCAATTCAGACTATAGTCGTGTTAAAAAAAATGAAAAATACCCATTGACATAACATGCGTAAAGCAAGTTTTGGGACCCCCTTTTTTCACAACCCTCTGTTGACAGATCAACCCAAAACCTTCAACAGAGCAGACCTGAACCAAAAAGGGGATTTTTTTTAAAAATACCGTTAAGATTTGTCAAGCGGCGCCAAAGTTATTGACAAAGCAAACAAAAAAAATTAATTCCTAAGAAAACTTTGATCCTAACTTTAACTACCTAATGGTGACTGCCAGTAAGTAATGTGTGTGCGTTTGTATGTGTATATACACTCACCCATACAGCTACTCTCACATTCCCTCACTCACCCATACAGTCACTCATATACCCATCACTCACCTAATCTGCCTTTCACATACCCAGTTACTCACCCGTATACCCCTGACACATACTCATCCAGACAACCATCTACACACTAATCCACACAGCTGCTCACATATGCACTCACTAACCTACACACCTACTAGCTCACTCACTCACGCATCCATACAGGCAGTCACACACACCCTCAACCACCCACACAGACACTCAGACAACCACACAACTGCTCAGACAACCGATCACTCACCCATACAGCCCCTCATGTCCCGACTCATACAGCCACTTAGACACCAACTGACAGACAGAAAGACCTTCACACAACCAGTCACTCACTCCTACAATCACTGATACACCTAAGCACTCACTTATACAGTTAGTCACGTACCCAGTGAATAATCCAATCAGGCACTCATCACCCACTAATTCACCAATAAACCTTGGCATATATATTTAACATCACAAAATCAAAGGGGAAGTATCACTTGTCCCGCATAATCTGGGTATGCAGAGTGCGTACTGATTAGTCCCAAATTAAAAAACCCTCATACACGTGTCAGGTCTTATGTGGAGCGGTATAGCTTGATTCTCCGCTGTTAAGTCACGTGTTCGCATAATCACTGGGTTAGTAGTTATGCATCCTCCAGCCAGAGGTTTACCCCTGGTTAACGCAGTAGTGATCAGTGATGAGTGGGGCAGGTGTTGTTAAAAATCTCGTACAGCCAGATGAATGTCTTTAATAGGTCTGGATTCGAGAATAAGGTTTAAAAAGATCGGTTAGTGTGAAATGGAGAGTTATTAGGGCTCTCGCACACTATGATTAGTAGTTTAAAAATAGGTCGACATGTTTCAGCCCCTAATCGTCCAGAAGGGTCAGGTGGGCTTTCTTCATGTGAAGGGTGTACAGAGACCAAGAGCGACTCTGTATGTGATTTCCAATGAACAATGTTGGTTGTTCATATGGAGAAGTGAGAAGACGGATATGTTAATCCTTCTCCTGGAAAGATCTCGGGTCCCTCAATGGGTCATGGAAGCCTACTGCGGTCTTCCTTCAAAGCGCGACTTGTGCTGATTCTGCCATTTCGGGCCTGGTCATGAGTGATGCAATATGTGACGTCATCAGCAGTGCATTGTGGGCGCCGAGTTATAGTTAGCTGAACTAACTATAACGGGGAAATTTCAATGGATTTGTATGAATAAAATGTCCAGCTAACTATAACATGTGTGAAACCTATGTTTTTTTCAGTGAATTTCTAAGGTGTTTTAAATGCTAATTCCTAACTATAACGTGGCTGAAACCTATGGTTTTTTCAGTGAATTTCTAAGTTTTTTTTAAATGCTAATTCCTAACTATAATAGTATAACTATTTGCAGACTGTCGGAATTACTTTGCAATTACTTTTCTTATGCAACCAGGTATCTCTAGATGCGAGGCTGGTGCATTTCCTGAGGGGAAGTAAAATGAGACAATGTGATTTTCAAACTTAATACAGGTTTACAGTACTACTCACATGCCACATTTAGTCCTGATCATGCAGAACTGAGCTTACTGGTACGTGGGTGAAATTCGGTCAAATGGGGACTTGTGTCACACCGCCAGCTGCACAGAGGTGGCCAGGAGCAGAGTGCAGGCACCACACATTACCAATGGGCTAGGCGAGGTTGTGAGCTTGGGGACTGTGGCAAGAAGGCCACCAGATTGGAGAATAAAAGCTCCTGGAGTCGAGGTTAGCACAGAAGGGCCTAATGGCCAATACAAGAACTAAACCACCAGCGGCACAAGGGTGGCGGGGTGTAGGATGCGGTCTTGGCTGATGCTGCAGATTCAGTCGCAGTTACCTCGGATTCAGTCAGCTGATGGTGTGGTGAATGGGGTCTTTAGGAGTCATCGTCCTGTGACTGCAAGCGTTCGGTGACATAGTCGGTCGGTCGGATGGTCGCGGTTGCTCTTTCTGGACCACTTTGGTTACGATTGGGTCAGGTTATTGCCTTCGGTCACGGTTGAGAGGACCTTCCAGTTGTTGGCTGCAGGTTTGATTTAGGAACTTATGGAGGATCAGGGGTTATTGGGATCCAAGCTTCCGTTCTGGGAAGGACATGGCTTTTGTAGTTCGGACTGGACTGTTCCCATGGGGCACAGGGTCAGCGCTGATTTGCATATCGCCATTGTCTAACCCAGGGTGGTGTGGAGTGGAAAAACGATGGATTTGGGCCCAGATCTTTGGACTGGGGTGAATGTGTGACATTGATCCACATTCTGTCCATCACTGTTGTGTTTCCAATTACCGCTCTAAGTGTACTGGGGATGCTCAGACGTGAGTCCCAGGCACTCCACACCACTGGAGGCAAGCTAGCCGGGCTGATGAGAGGTGTTACCTCGAAACCGGGCCGGTCCTCGGATGCTTGTTTCCGTTCTGGGAAGGACATGGCTTTTGTAGTTCGGACTGGACTGTTCCCATGGGGCACAGGGTCAGCGCTGATTTGCATATCGCCATTGTCTAACCCAGGGTGGTGTGGAGTGGAAAAACGATGGATTTGGGCCCAGATCTTTGGACTGGGGTGAATGTGTGACATTGATCCACATTCTGTCCATCACTGTTGTGTTTGCATTGGGATCCAAGCTAGCATCGCTGGGGGGCTTCCTTAGAGCAATGGGTCACTCTGGCTCGGGCCACCGGTAGCGGAGTGGTGGAAACTTACAGAGTCGGCTGTAGCCAGAGTTGGTTACCCTTGAGCAAGTCCTGTGCTCACGGGAGACACAGTCCATTGTAGTCACAAAGGCAGGGCAAGTTCTCTCGGTTTTTGAGTTCTGCTGTCAGTAGGACACACCAAGGTTCTTTTAGAGGAGTCCGAGGTCAGATAGGCTGGTAGGACTGTGGCCAAGACAGTTGGTGTCCTCCTCTTCTTTTCTCCACATGGCTGTTCGGTTCTTCTTCTTCTTCTTGCTTCTTTTTTAGGCTCTGGTCTGAGGAGGCAAGGTTCGGGGTAGACCCTAAATACTACATTTGGGGCTTTTATAGGTAAGCGTCACTCTGGTTGGTGGGGTCATCTCTACCTGCAAGATGACGGGCACTGAGCATTGTGCTTCAACTCACCACCCCTACCAGAGGGTTGGGGTTGCCAAAGGTGGGTGCACCTCTCCTCCTAACTTGGGTTTCCCACCGATTCTCCCACCCACAGTGGGGATTAGAACCGGCGGGGCCAGTTGCGGGGAGCAGCAAAGGGCTGGGGTAGGCTCACAACGGCGGCAAGCCTTTGAAGCTTCCCCTTCGTGGACCCTGCCCATCTTGGGGGAGGAAGATTGTCAGCTCATCCCAGGATGTGTTTTGTATCAGGACCCCAAGAGTAGGAGTCTCTCGACCAGGGCTCCCGAACATGTCTGGTGGTGGCATCTGGCGAGCAGCTACTCAGCCAGAACATTAAAGTTAGGTCGTTTTTCAGGTGCCATCTCTGAGATGCCCTTTGAGTGCATTTTTCATTAGATCCCACACAGGCCTCAGTGTGGGTTTAATGTGCTGAGAAGTTTGATACGAAATTTCCAAATTTTCAGTAAAGCCATTATGGTGCTGTGGAGTTTGTAATGACAAACTCCCAGACCATATATTCCTTATGGCAATGCTGCACTTACAATGTCCAAGACTTGACTTAGACACTGTAGAGGTACAAGGCTCATACACCCGTAGTCTTACAATTGTTATAGTGCTCCCAGCTAGAGGCGTGGCTTACCTATTCCAGAGAAGTGGATTGTAGGCATGCAACACAGGGAAATGTGCCATGTCAACTCTTCTCTTTGTTCAGCACCAAGACATGCAGCCTGCAATGGCAGTGTGTGTTTAAAGGTAAAGGGCCTCTAAGGGTGGCACAATAAGTGGATAATAAGTGCTGCAGCCCTTAGAGGTCTTCCCTGTTTACAGTGCCCTTGGTACCTATAGTGCCTTTTACAAGGGACTTACAGGTGGCCAGAGAGTTGCCAATTGGGTTTTGCAACATTACTAGATGGAGCCAAAACTAGGCCTAAAATGCTCTGTGAGATCTGTAAGGAACAATCTAACGAGTCTTCTAACCAGAACTCTACTCCGGTATCCCTGCTCCCCAGTGGTGAGGATTTTACAGCTCACTTTGTCAATAAACAAGGAAAATAGAGGTTGAGCTATTACCTACAACCCAGTCTTTGTTTTCTAAGAATCATCCCCCAGGATCATCGGAGGCGGCAGAATCCACAATAATATTACCCCCCTTTGGGAGGCTCTCTCAAAAATAATGCCTCCTGGAGCTGTCTTCCGATACCAGACTGCACTGAGATACTTCACAACATGGCATCCATCAAACCTTCTAACCATTTTGGTGATCCTCTACCCACCAAGCTCTAATAATAATGAATCCCAGCCATTCTCCCTCCTTAGTCCAGGATCTTTCATGAATCCCTCTTACAGGGAAACACTCCAGACTGCCTAAAAGTTGGGCAAGTTACTCCCATTCCTCAAAAGCCCAGTGCGGACCTATCAGATCCAAACAACATTCGGCCTATCACCAGCAGTATGACTCTTTCTAAGTTGCTTGAAAAATGTGTACATGCACAGTTCTGCAAACACATTGAGAAATAGCAACTTTTTGACCCTCATCAATCATTATTCAGATCAAGCCACAGTACTGAAACTGCGCTTGCGCACATTGTTGATGACGCCATGAGAGCTCTTGACCAAAATGTCCCTTGTCTCCTGATCCTTCCGGACTTGTCCTCAGCATTCAATACCATAAAACATGAAGACCTGATTGATCTTCTTCAACATAGGATGAGTCTCTCTGGCCCGGTCCTAAACTGGATTGCCTCCTTCCTGCACAACCGCACACAAAGAATCAAAGTTAAACATGCCCTTGCTTCCAGTATCCCTGTCATGATTGGAGTCCCCCAAAGTTCTGCACTATCGCCCACTCTCTTCAACCTCTTCATGGAACCTCTTGCGGTCATTCTGAACAGAGTGAACTTTCAATACCATGTGTATGCGGATGACACACAATTATACCTGAAGATCTCCTTGCATGAAGACATAAAAACTTTAAATGCTGCACTTGCCCAAACTTGACAATAGTTAGCTCAGAACCATGTCTCACTAAATACTCTATAAACTGAATTTCTTTTGATTGGTCTACCTAGTCAGCTTCTACCCTTGACTGGATCAAACACCTAACTGCACATCTCACGTTGTAGACTCTGCCAAATATTTAGGCATCACCTTGGATAAACACCTAAACATGCAAGCACACATAAGTGCTACTACTAGGGGAGCTAATTTCCAAATCAACACACTGAAGAAAATCAAACCTTCCCTTTCCCGAGAAGATCTTAGGGCAGCGGTTCAATCCCTGATTATCCCTAGATTGGAATATGGGCTGGTGACCCTCACTGGAATTCCCAAAGCTAGCTTGGCCCCTCTCAAAACTACCTTGAACGCATCAGCTAGACTTGTAACGGGCTCAAGAAAATATGATCATATTTCCCCTGTCCTTCTGCAACTAAATTGGTTATCTACTTAAGGTAGAATCCGACTCAAGATAGCGCGTCTGACTCATAAAGCCATACACTACAATACCCCATACTATCAAGCAAATAAGCTTGAGCTATCGGGCGCCAGCCGGAACCTCAGAAGTACATCCACCCTTCTCTTGAGACCCCCGAGATTCAAGAAGAAAAGATCTTACAACCGTGTGTTCATTGGTCTGGCTCCGAGAATCTGGAAGTCCTTGCCATCCGAGATCAGATCCAATCCTTCTACTACTTCCTTTAAAAAACTGGTCAAATGATTACTAATGAATGAATGCTAACTCCCTATTCTTATGATCTTGCTCCTGTGGTGTTAATAACCAAAATCTTGGAGTTTTACACCGAGGCCTTCTTTTATGTTTTATTTTTTCCTTTGTATGATCTATTCCTCGTTGACTCAAGAACTGCATTAACTGATGATCTAACTCTTGTTCTGTTGTTAAAATTCCTTGAGTCCTATTGCACGTCTTGATTCTTACTATTGTATGATGTGTTTACTCTGCCTCTTATATGGCACTGTTGATACCCCACTACGCCTTTACTTGAATGTTTTCCCACAAGTTGTAACTTTACTTACCTTTATTCTGTTTGTACCCTTGCTTTCGCCAAATATGTACAGCGCCCTGATTCCCCTGTGGGTCTTGTTCGTGCTTTGTAAAACTTTTCAAATAAATACATAAATACAGTTTTAGGGAAAGAACATAGGCCCTGGGTACCTAGTTGACAGGAACCCAGGGGACCACTCAATCAAAGTACTTAAACATTTCGTCAAATAGCGGGGGCCACCATGCAAAAAGAGGGCACTTTCCTACATTGTGTCATTAAGTCACACTGCCCATCATCATCGATTCACGTAGTCCATCTTAGAGATGTCATTGATTGCTCAGCGTCGAAGGACAATGTGTCGATTTTGATAGGTGCAAAGCTGTCACTGTGTTATTTTGATAGTCCTGTGCTGCTGTATTCACTTTTAAAGGACCTGGGTCTATATTGGCACCACTTCTCAGGGCAGGACTCACAGGTGTCAGAATCCATGTGCTGTTGCAGGGTTTGAGGAAGTCTTTGATGGCCCTGAGACTTCAGAACAGGGGGCAAGCCAGCAAGCCTTTGGAGTCACTTTGGGTTCAAGTGAAATGGGTCCAGTACTTGTCCTCAGCAGGGCAGAGGTCAGCAGGGAGCAAGCAGAGCAGCACAGAAAATAAAGCAGAAAAGCTGTTTTTCCAGAGCAGCAGTCAAGCAGAGTGGCAATCTTTTGTAACACAGTAGTCATATCTCCAGGCAGAGTTTTTCACAGGTTCAGTAGTGCACTGTCTTTGTAGGTTCAGTGGCCCGGTATGTATTCCCGGTTGTACCTTTGAAGTGGTGTGACTTCAAAGAAGGGTCTTTGAAGTGCACACAGGTCTTTTCTTGCCAGCACTGGCTCCAGACTATCAGTAGGAGGTAATCAACCCTTTGTGTGGCAAACAGGACACTGCCTATTCAGGTGAGCTATCAGAATGCAGATGAGTTCTCTGTCATACCCACCCTTCCTGTTTTTGTGGCTGTCTAGAGGGAATGTGGAGAGTATAGCTGTCACCCACCTCAACATCTATTTGGGGCAGGCAGCAAGGCACACAGATCAGTAAGAGTAGAGATATGTCCACTTTCTAAAATTGGCATTTTAAAACAGTAATTTTAAATCCAACTTCACCAGTAAAGAGGATTTATCAATACAATTTCAAAAACATAATGCAGCTGCTTCTTTCTAGCTTTAAATTGTGTTACGGAATTCCTGATATTAGCCTATGAGAGCAGTAGGCCTCATAGTAGTGAAACTAGATTTAGCTCTTTGTCACTACAAGGACGTATAAAACTGAAAAGGAGTTGGACATCTCCTATGTTTTACTTACACGGAACCCTGCCCTTAGGGCTACCTAGGGCCTACCTTAGGGGTGACATATGTGTAGTAAAAAGGGTGTAGAAGGGTTGGAAAGTAGTTGTAAATGCCAAATCAAAGTAGCAGAAAACTGCTCACATAGGCCCTGAAATGGCAGGCCTTAGACAAGTTTGAAAGGCTATTTGAGTGGATGGCACAACCAGTGCTGCCAGCCTACTTGTCATTTTTAGGCTTCGGGCTCTGGGTATATGGTATACCAATTTACAAGGGACTTGTAAGTAAACTAAATACACCAATGGGTATACACCATTATCACCATGTTTTAGGGGAGACGCACATGCAGTGGTAAAGTGCTCAGAGTCCTAAGGACAACAATAAGGTACAACAAAAAGAGGAGATAAGCAAGCATACATTTTGGGGGAAGACCACCCTGAGGATGACAGATCTAACACAGATCTATCAAGTTTCTCTAAAAATCACCAATGTTTTATTTAAATAAATATTTAAATAATCCACACAATGCAATGCATATTATTATGAATTACTAACAATATGTTTGTTAAAGTTTAATTGCAAAACATGTAAGTGATTCTTTCTTATTTACTAGTTATTCAAATTTTTTTACATAACATTTTACATAATAGTTTTTATACTTTTGTACAAACATGTTTTTCATTCGTCACATGTTTTTGACTCCTTATTTTAAAATTTTCATCCCAAAAATGCAATTTTATAAACATCCACAAGAGGACATTTTATCTTTTCTTATACATCTTCAGGTCATATTAATTGCATCCAGACAACCAGGCCCTAGATGTCGCTACATTCCCAGCTGTAGATAAAAATATCCAGCCTGGCAAATGCTTTAAAATATTATGGTAAGTTCTCCTGGGGCCACGGATTCAATAATCTAGCAGACTTACTGCTTTTTTTCCAATGCTGCTAGGGGCTTAAAAAATCCTTGTTGCACCCCAAAACAATACATTTTTTTTGTGGCACTCCTTCCTCCACTAGTGCCATTACAAAAAAGGAATATGGAAATAGACCTTACATGGCATTATAGGGGACTCCATGAAGGAGCAGTGAATTATAAATGAGTGGTAGTGGCTGTTCATTTATTAATCACTTACCTTTTAACACCAACTGTTTTTCTATAGGGAGTCACAGGAGAGCCCCAGGTTCCCATTACCCCCCTGGCCCTCTACAAGTGGCCAGCAATTTTTTAGCATTTTTTTGCATATATAAAGTGGTGTCCATGGTGCACTCCTGAGGCTCCTAACACCTTTATTTTTGTTAGGGCTATGGAGGGAATGCCAGGAATCCTGCATCCCCACCGGTTGACTGCTCCTCCAGGAGCCATCTTTTACATTTTTGGCACCCATCTGGGCCAAGCCCCCTCTCCCCCGAAATAAAAAATGTGCGGCCTGACCCACCTTGAGGGGGGGGGGGTAACATGTGACACTTTCCCGGAATGAGTAGAGGTGAACATTTTTTGGGGGAAAGTTACGTTAAGATTCACAAAACAGCACCAAAGATATAGGCAAACCAAAACATGGATTTCCTATTATCCCAACTCTAGCTACCCATATTACCCAGTGGCAGTCACCACTGGGTAGTTATACCTAGGTCCACTGTTTCATAAGAAAAACCTTTTTGCATTACTAATAATTTTGTCTCTATTTGACGAATCTCCACAAAACGTTCTAAAAGGGTGCAACGTTTTACCTAGTTCGTGCATGGGAAGTTACAAGGTGGTCCTGCAAGCGGGGTCTGAGCAAAAAGGGGGTCCTAAAATGCAAAATCTCATACATTTTCCATAGACTTTTTAACGCCATGCTACAGCAAAAACTCATCAGTGGAATGACACCAAATTAGCCAGCCCATTCTGATGCAGGCAAAGAAACAGATCAATAGGTTCCCGATGCCCAGAGGGAGCAGCATAAATCTGATCCCTGCTGCTGGGAGCACTGCTGACTCAGGCAGCATGTGGGAGCCGGCTCTGGCTGCAAGGAGCCTAGGCCTAGCCCATGGCCGTCAACATTGTAAATGTTTGGTGCACCAGGTGGACACCTTGGGCTCCCACCTGCATTAAAAGCAATCCCATTGGATAAGGTTCCCGGGCCAGAAGAGGCCTCACGGAGGAGGAATTTGAGAATATTTTGAATCTTGTTCAAAATGACCCATCCCTTCTGGGACCACATGTTGAAAGTAGTCATCTGAAGGGTATCATTATCCTTGGAATACTTCGAGGGTCAGACTTGGAAAGAAAAAAAACTGGGCACCAAAGTAAAATTGCCCTCCATTTGTGAACTAAATAGCTAAAAAAGTGACCCATGTTTACAAATAGGGGCAGTTTTAAACTTGTAAAAGACACACTGTATGTTTATTTTGCAAGGTATGGAAAACAACATGAATGTGAGCTGCTGCAGGCAATATATTTTTTTAAATAACGTATATCAACACTAAAAACCAGACCAGCAGACTATAAAATGTGTCCTCAAAAAGGCAAAAAAAAGCTCACTCACTGACCTCTCAGGTAAGCCTATTCAGAACTGCCTGATTGACCACTCAGAGCAGTCTGACTCTGAACCCTGCCTTGGTAATATAGGGTATCCTCTCTAGTCCTGTATTCTACTCCAAAAGTGGCCCAGTAAGAAACCCATTTAGGATATTCTCTGTTAAAAAATCTGCAGACAGTATTTATTTGTTCCTTTTGGAAATCTTCGAGAGATCTGCAATTTATTTTTGCTCTCTCCATTTCCCCATAAGGGATGCTCCATTGGACGGCTGCTAAGTGCATGCAAAAGACTATTGCCAGCAGTTGATTTTCAGTAAAGGTTCATCATAAATGTGTTGCCATCTACCTTTATAAGCACATCCAAAAACCCTAATTTATCTCAACTGGTGTTACAAGTGAATCTTATGGTTACATCATTGTCACATAGCTTTTTGACAAACTTCCTTGCTAACATTTCTGACCTTCACCCAATAATAAACAAGGTGTTTCTATTTCTTAGCCATAAGGTCACGAATTCCATGTCTTCAACCACTTCAGGACCGTGGACCAGGCCATAGACAGCTGCTCCTCTCACCAGCCCAAAACTAACTAGGCACAGCTGGCAGAACAACAGGTGCAAATATCTTTTTGCAAAGTGATCCATTACAAAAAAATATGTTGTTTTCAAGACAATATCCGATCACGGAATATTCCTATTTGGGTGTGCATAGTTGCATATAGGTCTTGCTCAGGGAAAGTGTTTACAATCCTCCAACCCATCCTGTTTTCTAATCATATAGAGGGAAGTCACATCCAGTGCCCTCATTGTGTATTCTCATTCCAAAGTAATGTCATTTATTGTCCTAAAAAATGCCTCTGTTTCACACATATACGAGGTACGTGAGGCAAAACAAGACCTCAAAAAGTTAACAAAATACTTTGACTTGTTTTCCAGTAAGCACCCTTGGAAAGACACAATAGGTTTTCCTCGGGGTTGTGTATATTTGGAGCACATTATCAACAGCAAGAGTATCCTGATGCTGAACTGGTGTATGTGTCTCATCTTGAAGGCGGAGTGGGTGTTACTCAAAGAGCCAGGTCTTCGGCTTCTTGCAGAACTCAAGTTGAGAGGAGGAGGGTATGATGTGCAATGGGAGGCTGTTTCATGCTTTAGGAGCGATGCATGAGAAGGCTCAACTCTGCCTCTGTTTCTGTGTATGTGTGGAATGTGTGGAAGTAGAGGTCCGGCTGAGTGGAGTTGTCTGGCTGGTTGATGGAAGGAGATTGATTGTTAAGGTAGTCTATGTCTGTGTGGTGCAGTGCTTTGATTATGTGGGCGAGGAGTTTGAATGGAGAGTGCTTGTGTATTTTGCACCAGTGGAGCTGCCTGAGATCTGGTGTAAGGTGAGTCATGTGTGGAATGTTGAGGATGAATCTGGCTTCTGCATGCTGGATGGTTTGTAGTCTTCTGTTCAATTGCATGGTAATTCTGGCATAGAGAGCTTCCCATAGTTATGGCCAGACTGCTAGTGACAAGGGCGTGCCAGACAATTTTTCTGATGTTGCTTATGAACGATTTGAAGATCTTCCTGAGCATCTTTGTTACCCAGGTGTAGTAAATAAAGCATTATGATGCCTAGGAATTTACATTTAAATTTCAAGAACTCTTCAAATTGAATAATGCCATGATCCTTCCATCGTTCAAGCATATCCCAATTTTTTTCAATGGTTCTAATGTAACTCTATTTTTCTATAACTGTACTGCATTCTGTCAAAGACAGTTGCGTCAAGACTTCATTGACATATATACCTCTAAACTAGGCATGATAATAATCTTTACCCCTTTATTCACAGGTCTTATCACAATTTATTTATTTTCAGTAAGTGTTTTTAAAGTCTTCATCTGCTACTGTGTGATACTATTCTTGGTGTTTAGTACTTACATCTCCTCCGTTTTTTTAGATTGTTGATCACAATGTTTTGAAAGGTGTTAATGGAGTCATGGACAGACGGGGCAGATATAGAGATTTAGGCATGAACTTAGTAGATTGGCAGTTGTCAAAGTATATGCCTAGGGTATCATAGAAGGTTTCCTTGTCATTAATGTTATTGTCTTCTCCCTGTTTGAGATCGTATAAGGTAAACAACATGTCTGTATATATGATTTTCAAGCTGACATTCATATTTAAAGTCTGTTTCACATACTACTGTTCTGAATATCCATATTTAACACCTTCTTCATTTAGAATTTTCTTACTAAGTGGAATACATCAAGTCTAGTTTGTATATAGTCTAATATATTGCTGGGGCAAAAAGAATAAACAAAATGTAAAACTTGTAACTCATCATCTAGTAACCTTCTATCTGATAAATTAACCATATTCTGATTTACCTCAGCCACTGTTGTCCTGAATTCTGGGCCTCTTCCCCGTTTCCATAGGGCCGTCTGTCGCGGCTCATTTTCCATTGCTACTGTTGATGTTTTTTCCTCTTCCTCTTGATCGTGCACCTCAAATTCTTGAATCTCACCCTTTCCGTTTGTTGTAGATTTTGTCTCTGTCCCGTTTTCAAGATACAGGATGCGTATAAAAAAAAAAAATATCAAGATTTTCCTTCTGATGTTGTTACCTCTCCAATTTCCAATTGATCATTATCTTCCATATTCTCCGATCATCTGTCAGAGATTTTCTCATCATATTGTCTTTGGTTTGTTCAGGTTTCCTTTCTCTGCGCATGTTCTCCAAATGTTTAAAAAAAAGTAGTATACAACCAATCTCACTATCTTCACTTTCTCTTTCTCTAAATTGACTCTGAATTGTATTGTTCCTTATTTCAAAATTGTCGGTACCGATTAATCCTGGTGCACTCTTCATGGGTGGTTTCCTGCTGCTTTTATCATTGCTACCAGGTGTTGAGTAGGGGTGGGTGGTAAACTCTGCTCTGCCGACAGAGTTCGTAGCGTTTTGCCGCTCCACAGTCCATTTGGAGCATGGAATTCAACAAAAACTCCACTGACCACTGCGTGGTGGAGTTTACTTCTGCTATGTGTACTGGTCGCACACACTTTAAGAAACTGCCCTCCTGTACGTTGAAAAATAGGATCAAGCCCAAAGTAAAATGGACATCATGTACCTCCAGGTTAAACTGTTCAAGCCTCCTATTGCACCCACTGCTATGGAGCGGCTGGTTCATTCACAGAAGTGAGTCTGTTCTCTTCCCGAGAAGAGGTGACAATAGGCGCCTGCGGCCCTCTGTTAATAATTCTGCCAGCCCCTCTAGTTATCATACAGCACATGCTTCATGCTGTGCAGTGATTGTTGCTGATTCTTGAGTTGTGGGGTAATCGATTCAGGGGCTGGATCCTGGTTGCAGGGTGAGTGAGAATTATTTGGTACTAGGTTCTGCAATGCACTTTGCCAACAGCTATCCAGAGATGATTAATGTGAATTGTCTATATTGCAGAATGACTTCACTTGCCCAGAAACGTTACAAGATGGGCAGTCAGTGACTGACGGATGCATGCAGTCTCTCCCTTTGATATAAGGGAAGGTTGAGAGCCACAATCTGTAGCATGGAACACCTGACTAGAGAGCTCTTCCGGGAAAGAGTTCCACAGCCTAGCCGCAGCCGTGGAGAAAGCTCCACCTCCCCACCTTGCCTTCTCAAACCTCAGTAAAATTAAAAGGTTTTCATCTGAGGACCGGTGCAGTCTGCTGGGAACATACCGCTGGAATATCGCCATGATTCCATCTGGGCCTAAGCCATAATAGGCATCATGAGTCAGGCACAGTGTTTTAAAAAGGATCCTATGATGCAGGGGCAACCAATGCAATGACCTGATGGAGGCTGTGACTGAGTGGAATTTCGGGAGATTCATCAACATCCTGGCCGCAGCATTTTGCACCAGCTGCAAACGTCGCACTAGGCCTTTATTAATGCCCAGATAAAGGGCATTACAATGGTCCAATCTGAACGTTACCAAGGCGATAACAGCCTGCGTACGGGCGTCAAAGGAGAGGAAATGAGCAATTTTCCTACGGATCCTGATGATCCCGAAACAAGTTGACACTGTCTTGCTGACTCGGAGACTAAGGGAAAGTGAGTTGTCCACTATGACTCCTAGATTTTTTTCATGGGATACCGAACAGGGGCGAACACCATGAGTATCCGGCCACCAGTCGCCGGACCAGATCTCCAATTTACTGCCAAAAATCAGGACCTAAGTCTTCTCTCAGTTCAGTTTCATAAAGTTTTCCACCATCCAGGAATAGACTGCCTGGATACAATTCCTAAAATTAAGGGCAGAATCCCTAATGCTATGAGCAATGGATACCATTATTTGGGTGTCATCCACATAGGACAGCACCTCTAACCCAAATGATCACACAACCTTAACAAGGTTAATGTTAACAATAACATGTGTTAAGATTCCCCATGTGTGGAGACCTATTGGTGCTGGCCTTGCTCAGATATGGCCCAGATTAAAAACCAATTGTACATCTTGCACAGTTTACCCATCTATGGGGGTCATGCCCTCACATTTAAATATAGGCTACGGGCATATTACCAAGGAAGTGGCAGAGAGAGGTGTTAACCGTCTTGGCTTAAATCCTCTCTCCACCACTTCGGAATCGCCAGGCTGCACCATATTAACAAGGATATGGTGCAGCCTGGTGTTCCCCCCTGCGATGGCTCTAAGTTACACAACTTAGCGCCAGCACAGACACCCTTGCACCAGAGTGCAAGGGTGTCTACGAGCAAGGAGGTTTGTTTATGTGTAGGAAGGAGTTCCTTCCTGCACATACACAAACCTAAAATGCCATTTTGTAACTAAGTTACAAAATGGCATTTTGGAAAACGGTTTGTTCATGTACAGGAAGGGACACCTTCCTGTACAAGAACAAACCATGGCATTTTGCTTTTTACATGTGTGCTGCACAAGGCAGCACACATGGAAAAAGCAAAAACGAGGAGAAATAAAGCATTTTTCCTCGTTTTGCCACCTTAAGACCAGGATTTTTCTGGTCTTAAGTTCGGCACTGACACCTATTATCGCCAACTTGATAATAGGTGGCAGCCTCGACTTCAGTGGGTGTTGTGGTGGATCACCCATTGCAACACCCACTGCACGCCCCCTTTCACGCTAAATTTAGCGTGAAAGGGGCCTATTATCAAGGCAGCATTAAGCCACTTAACGTGGCTTTAAGTCACATTAAGTGGCTTAACGCTGCCTTGATAATAGGGAGCTGACCCTATTGCCACCACAATGTCACAAAAAGTGACGTTGTGGTGGCAACAGGGACTTGATAATATGCCCCTACATTTTCAGCACTAGCCTCACTGCTAGCCGGTTCTATGAAAAGTACAGCTGCAGAGTCTGGTATGTTGAAAGAAGGACTGGGCAGATCTGCAGGAACAAATGAGTGGTTTTCAAGTTTCTGCTTTCATTTGCTCACGACCCTATTTGCAAGGAAGCATGTTTTCCCACTAAATATTAGTTTGCTTTCTCTATCCTGGTCCTGGGCTCTACTTCCTGAATGGGAATTGCTGTGCTGCATTTGCAAATTAATGACTGGCGAATTCCATAGCTCACAGAACTCAGCTGGATCTTGCAGTGTTTTTACATGAATCCACGAGTTCCGCCCACCCCTAGGTTGAGCAGAGATTCTCTCAGAACTGTGTTATGACATTACAAGAGCCGGTTTACTGAGTTGGTAGGGGTACCTCGTCGAAAACTAATAATCTCATTTCTGACAAGCACGCATCTGCGTTCAAGTCCACTGTTTCTTCCCAGTTAGTTGAGTGCTGTACACAAACTGTTACCTACATACACTTGCATACACCCAAACTACCTGAAGACCTTATATGTGAAGGTCCAAGCCTGAATGCACATTACTGGTTGCACATGGTCCCTGGTTAATAGCCTGTAGAAAGCCAACATAGTGTAATTTGACGTTATGAGCAGATATCTCAACATTGTCATCTGAAAGTTAATTGTTTCTAGTCTTGATAGGAATTAAATCTCTTTCCTCCTCTTCCACGCTAAACCACTTCATATTGCACACTTCTACTAACCCTTTATCTTTTCAATGTAAATTATAATAGAAAAGGAATTCTTAAAAATGATTTTAGAACAGTTTAAAACGTATACAAACACTTCAAAGCATGCCCATCATGCCCCATGAAATATATTGCGAACATGGGTTATCAGTACAGGTAATGTCATAAACTGTCAAAACACTGCTCCATTGCTTTTAGCTACTGACAGATATGACAGCCGAGGCTTTCTTGTAGTTGTTTTCATCTCTTCTGAAGCTGACAAGAACCTTTATAATCTGCCAGATGCTTAAAAGGGAAATTCAAATTCACAACAAAATGAGGCACTATTTAACAATAAGATGATTAAAGATAGCTAGTGTATGTCAGGATGTAGAAACATGTGCAGTCCAACTGAACCTATCCAATTGCCAGTTATAAGGATCACATATCCATTACCTAAAAGGAAACTCACATAAAAAGGAACAACCACTAGAATAAAGCAAACTTCAATCTCTTACACTTCTGTGAGCAAAAAACAGCATCCCTTTCAACCTCCAAGAATCATCTCAGTGATTGTTTGCGTTTCTGTTCACTTTCTTTTTGTTCTTTTAAAATCAGTAGTGCGAGAGTATGCAAATATTACAGCCGATGCGTTTAATGCAGAGACTACAATTAGGTCTAAATGTCTGTGTATTCGCGAGCACCTTTTAAACGCGTGATACGTGCTGCCTATTTTATGTAATGCAAATCCTCCAGTATTCCTAGGAAGAAGGTTAAATACATTAATCACTTACTGCTGACGTTTTGCGTGGCCTGCAGGTCCCGAGTTAGAACCCTGAATGGGCTCTCTCAGTCTTTCATGCTTCAGAGATTAATACCTGTGATGTCTTCAGGTTTGTGAGCAGTAACATTAGTTATTTGCAAAATAAATGGCAAAAACGGGTATTCAATTCAATTCAATAGAGACTTTATTTCGGTTTTGATTCAAACCATAAAAGTACATAAACAAAATAGCGTTTAAAAAATACATTGTAAAGACAATAGTAAAGTGCCAATAGTGAAAGGATCAAATATATACATACAGTACAAAAGAGAAATCATGAGAGATATAAATCATCATGGGAGCATCACTGATCCAAACAATTTCGCAGCTTTATACAAAGTTTTAAAAATTCGGTAACTTGAAGGATACTGTCCTTATGCAAAAGTTGTAAGTACATAAGGGCTGGTCTGATCGGACTAAAATTGAGTCTTTTTAAAAGAGCAACCAGATAGCGTTTGCGAGGGTATTCATAAAAACCACATAAAAATATAAAATGCAGCAAATCCTGTCGCAGCCACAGGGCGCTGCAGATTTGTTAAAAATGTCACTTTTTGGTCTAATAAGCAGATGATGTAACAAGTTCAACCTAAATCTGGTTAACAGAAATTTGTCATGAGAGGACAGTGAGCCAGACAAATATGGCTCCATTGATTCACATGTTTTAAGCATGACAGATTTTCTTACAGTTGGTTTTTGGAGCTCCACACATTCCCTTTGTGAACTCCTGTCCATAAAGAAAGCCCGTTTGATCGCCTTCACATCCCCTTTAACAATCCTGCTTGGGGAATCATACAGTTCCAGATGACCAAACCGGAAGAAACTAGATTTCAGATACTTTAACCATGGAGTGTCCAGTGCCTTATCCTGAGATAAAAAGTCTTTCATAATCAGATGAGTCAGTGGTATTTCCTCGTTTAGCCACAAATTTAGCCAACATGTCAGAGGTCGTAGGGAAAAAATGTCACTTAAGTATTGTGCCCCTAACTCTTCATGTGCAGCATAGTTTGAGGTACCAGCTGGGACACACAATAAGCGCTTCATGAAAGTATTTTCAGCAGTCTGCAACTGCACCCCACCGAAATTACCCCACAGTTCACTGCCGTAGACAGCAGTGGCCACTGGTTTTGCATTATATAATTTCATCATGGCACTAGTAGGTTTTCTTCCTAATTTGGCCGCAAAGTTAAAAATGGAGGCATTCACCCTGGCCAATTCACCTTTCTTCTTGGCAAGATGAGGTCCCCAACTAAGTTTGTTGTCAAAAGTAACCCCAAGCTACGTGAATGATTTCGTTACAGGGATCACTACATCATCTAACTTAAACAGGAAATTTCTGCTTGGCTTTTGACCAACTTGCATTATAAATGATTTAGAATTGTTGATTAATAAATCTCTGTCAGACATAAACATTTTAAAAGCATTAAGTAAAGTTTGCAGTCCCCTCTCAGTTCTAGAGATTAGAACCGCATCATCTGCATATAAAAGAACAGGAATACCCCGCCTGCCATCTCTAGGACAATCCACATGTATGTTCTGCAGATCACTATCTAAATCATTAATGTAAAAATTAAAAAGAAAGGGGGCAAGGATACAGCCTTGACGCACAACCTTTCTAATAGCAAAGTTACTAGTTACGCCCAGATCCTGAGAATACCTTACATTGGCACTAGTATTACTATGTAGATCTTCAAGGAAGTTAATCCCAGTATCAACCCCCTTTTCCCTCATGGACTGCCAAAGCCTTCCCCTGTTGACACAGTCGAAGGCGGATGTCAAATCCATGAAGGCAAGGTGAATTGTACCCCTCCTTACTACAGTATACTTGCTGAAAATTAAGAAGAGATTAAGGGACTGTGTTATAGTTAAACGCCCACCACAGAAGCCATACTGAGCAATAGACATGATGTTATTTGGAATTGCCCAGTCGGACAATCTCTGCAGTATTATTCTTCCTGCTATTTTGACCATAGAATCTATTAATGAAATTGGCCTATAGCAGAGTGGGCTGCCCCTATCCTCTTTCTTGAAGACCGGGACAATTGTGGAAACACCCCATGAGTATGGGCAGCCAGCTGATGCAGCCGCATTAAAGATCGCCTCCAAGATGGGTGCCCAAAAACTAGGATCCGATCTATACAAATCAGGGGGAATCCCGTCCGGACCCGGCGCTTTCCCAGCTGTCAGTCCTGATATTCCGTCCAGAATCTCACTTCTTTCAAACTTGATAATACTGACCCTTTCGCAGGGTGGATAATTGGGGATTTCTGATGACGTGCAACTATATAGGCTTTTAAAGTGGTTTACCCACTCATCCTCAGTTATGCAGCATTCCAAGCCATCCCCAGGGACCTGTACCAGAAAAGGTTTCTTTACCAGTGCCCAGAATCTGGAACTACACTTTAAAGTATCAGGGTCAAGGATCTCGGACCAAGCTTCTTGTCTTAAGGTCTCCTTGCGTGTGGCAATAACAGATTTATAATTTTTCCTACATTCTTGCACAGTCGATTTAACTCTGGGATTAGCTCCCAGAGCCAATCTTAATTGCGCGCTGCTTTAGAGCAGTCCTGGTTAAACCATCTAGGACCCCTGTCCTCTACCTTTTTGGCAGGGGCAGTCAACAGCTCAGAAACTTTATGCGACAAATTTTGAAATGCACCCAGGACTCTAGTTGATTCATTCCCAGCTACAGTGCAAATCTGGATTTCATCTGTGCAGGTGTCTGTTATGTTATTATACAGCCGCTCGGCGTCGATCATCGACCATCTAAGGCGACGTCTTCCGTCGGTTGTGCTAAGCCTTCCAGGGACACCCTTCCGTGTTTCCTTGGCTACCCAGGGTCCATTCAACCGAATGGTAAGGGGATTATGATCACTAAATTCACTGTTGCTAATGGAAAACGAATCCACAAAGGACTGCATTGACAATGTAAATAGTATATAGTCAATAAAAGTTCCTCGTCCATGCCCTTTAAAAGTGGGGATATCAAAACACTTGGTAGGGTCCCTCAGTTCCATAGCTACTGTTAGATTTAGGTCATTCAAGAAGTCAATAAATAAATCCCCTTCGGTAGTGTGTTCCATATGTAAACCCTGTGAACGTATACATTGCACATCCGAAATACGTTTTAGCAGAAGATCACCACAAGGGTGAACATTAAAGTCACCCATAATCAAAAGGTTGTGAATACATTCATACATAGAAGCTGAGATAAAAGCATTTAGTGCCGCTACTTGGCTCGGAGCTGAGCATAAGTTTATACCATTATGAAAATTGACCAGACCGGCCAAACAGTTATCTTTAGTTAACAACAGACCAATAATGCCTGGATTATCTGTTTGAACTCTACGTATATTACAAGGTAAATCAACAGAAATAAATGTGACTAAACACCCCTTTGGTCTACCCCTGCTAGATGGAGACGCAGGAACATAGAATGATTTATAGCCTTCAAGGAAGAAGTCACATTCAGTTGACCAGGTCTCTTGAAGACAAATGATCTGATATTGTTTGATGAAACTGATCCAGTTACAGTCTCCCAACTTTGAGGCTAAGCCCGCAATATTCCAGCAAATTACATTACTACCATTCCTTGTATCCACAAGAGTCCCTACATGTCCTTCATCTGCCACTTGATCATTATCCTGCTCCACACACCCCTTACGTCAGTCACACGCCTCCAGGCCAGAGAGCAGATCAAATCTGTTTTGAGTGTCCACATTGAAACCATTCCCACAAAAAATACCAGCATTATGACTAGTGAATGATTCCACATTAGGGACATTCCTTCGTTGTGCATTAACGTTATACAGATAGGAAGTCTTAGCTGCCAGTATCAGGGACTGAGGCTGTGATCTAATTTTCCTAGGAGCTGAGTGAACTACATTCAGGTGGGCATAAAAATGACCAAGAGGCCGAACGCAAACACTGTTCGTATTATATACTAGAGAGGCCGCACTTAATAGTACTGTTGCCACGTGTTGCGGGTACCTGAAGTTAACCACAATACAGTCCCCGCTAGTGGTCTTACTAGACGGCCCAATCCAGTTCACCCTACGCGTTGAAAGGATTTGATCAGAGAATTTAGGTGGAAAGCCACAATTTTGACTCAGCCATGCAACTGTTTTATTTTTTAGAGAATCATGAGACTCCCCATATGGCTGGGCAGAAGAGTCATCAATAGGCGGAACATTCGTTAGAACCACCACATAGGGAGCACAATCAGGTGGCAAGTTAATAACGACTTTTCCTTGTTTGAATAGAGTCGGGCCTACCATCAGACTCTACTATGGGTTGTCTAAGCTGTTCAGTTGCTAGAGGTTGGGCAAAGGAAGCAGTTTCATTAGCAGGTGTTTGATGACTGGTCTGCTGCACTTTCTCTCTCACAACACTCTGGCCCTTATCCGCTGCCTTGGCTGGAACAGCTGTGGCAGTAGTCAGGAATGCTGAAACGAATCCACCCAATCTATCCACTTCTAGCGACACAGCGTCCAGCTTGGTGGTAAGTGGTCTAAGCATCTCTACTATTTTAGCCTCTATTTTTGCTACTGTTGAGCTCATAAGTAGGGTAAATTGTTCCAAGTCTATAAGCGTACCCCCCTCTTTATAACCGTTCTCAGGGCACGAACCAGGAATAGGGCCATTACAAGCAGAACGTGGAGGATCAGCTCTCTTTTTAATATTTTCCCCCCACGTTTAGATTGCAGTTTTCTGCATAGTCTCACAGGTCTAGTAGCTGGTAATGTCTGCTCCGATTCTTCCAAGGAGGTATCAGACAGGACGTCCGGAGTCTCCCTGTGCACCTGTGCTACTGTAGATATAGTAGCCTGGTTACTTGCAACATCGCTGTTTCCCAATAAAGAGACCCCGGTCGGAGACAGAACCACATCTAGTAACCGAGGTGGGCTTACTAGGCCCAGAGAGGCCCTTCTTTCATTATTGATTTGGTTCACTTTTTTAACCAGAAAGTTATCCATAGTGCCCACACCAGAGGCTGGCTTATCTGGTTTGGATTTAGACATTACCCACACTTGTCCTTGCACAATTAAAAATATGTATAGAAAAATATAACCGACGAGTTAAGGCACCTTACACGTTTGTTAAAAAAAACATTAAACATCTAACACCAAAGTCTCACAATAATCAGAGAGATAATAATCAAGTCCATACCAGGGTCTATTGCCCAGCCCAGTCTCCTCAGGCCTCTGAGGGCCACAGAGGGCCCGCCCTTTGCCCAGGCTTAGCCCGGCGCTGCCCGCGAGCGTCCCGCGGGGCGGGAGGCGTTCCGGTGCTTTGTAGCGCCTCCGGTCGCTGGTGGTGGCGTGTGAAGTGCGCCGCGGGTCCCGGGGCACCTGGGGCTTGTAGTACTCGTGGCTGTTTCCCTCACGGCGCGAAAATGGAGCCGCTGGCCCCCAGCAGCAAGGAGAGTGCTCTGCCCGCAAAGCCGTTGCCCTCACGGCTGGATACAGTAACTGGACCTCAGGTAGGTCCTCCCACGGGGCGCCTGCCGGTCCGGTGCTTTGTGATATGTGTTGCCTACTTTATGTAAGGCAAATCCTCCAGTATCCCTAAGAAGAAGGTTGAATAAATTAATCACTTACTGTTGACGTGTTGCGTGGCCTGCAGGTCCCGAGTTAGAACCCTGAATGGGCTCTCTCAGTCTTTCATGCTTCAGAGATTAATATCTGTAATGTCTTCAGGTTTGTGAGCAGTAACATTAGTTATTTGCAAAATAAATGGCAAAAACGGGTATGAAGTTCTTTTTAATAACAGGTACTACTTGTTAATAAATGTTTCATATAATTTTCAAATGTTAGTTCAAATCTTAAAAGTGAATTGGAAACACAGCTTTTAAAAGAAGTGAACTTTGCTTTATATACACTCTAAGGGGGAGCGAGATGAAGTAACAATCTGCTACATCTCTTCCCAAATAAAATAATCAAATAAACCCAAGATACCATAACCTGGATTGCAAATATTGCGAGGATATGCTGCCAAGGAAATTGTCACCTCTTAGTTGTGAAAAATGCCCCTTTTCCTTGGCCCCTCATTTGTGCGTGAATTTCATTGCTGGTTTTCAGACCCTGCAAACTGGGGTCCTTCTGTTCAATTTTCACTTATGTGCTCGGCCCCTAAACATGTTGAAATGTTCTAACCCCAGATTAGCGTATTTAACTACCCTATTAGGTTACAGTACATAGTATATGAAATAATTTGGATTTTTAATTTGGGAAGCACAGTAGACCATGATAAGTTATAATGTCACTATTATTGTTAGGCCCAGTAAAGTTCCAGTTATTTAAACCTGAGCTCAACACATGGTAGCTTGGCACAAGCACAAGCAATTATAAAAGTACGAAAACAGGTAAAAAAGTCAAAACAAAACAAAATAAACATACCACTCCAATTTATAAAAATAGATAACATTTTAATGTACAAAAGGAAACCAAGAAGACAAAAATCTTAAAAAGAATATAGATATATATAGATGTATTTTTAAAGTTTTAAATAAAAAGAGTTACTTTCCGATTTTGACATTTTTATAGAGAAAAGGTGGTCCAAGTAGGGGTTTTCGTGATTATGGGTTGAAAGAGCAGAGTCCCAACGTGGTCAGCAACAAAGGTGGGAAAGCTCTGAGACAGTAAAGTCACGTGTTCATACACCCGGATGTCTCGATTTCGTTCAACTTCATCTCGCCTTTGCTTTCGATGAAGTCCTCTGTGTTCAGACTTAGAACATTTTCAGGAAGCCAGATTTTCCTTCAGACTGAAAAACAGCAATGGAAGGCCGACTGGCAATTCAACATTGACTACTGCAGTTTTGACAGTGGCACCAGACTACACCAGTTCTCCAGGCAGAAAGTTGGCAAAAAAATTCTTAGTCCAATCTTTTGCAATGTGGACAGAAGGTGTAGACTTTAACCCCAGCCACGGGTTCCAGAATCTTAGGGACAGGGCTGGGGGATCAGGAGTCACTCCTACAGAAGCCACCAGCAGGGTTTACTGCAGGTCAAATTAGAACTGGTAAGCTGGGCTCTTCAGGAAAGTGAGCTTCTTGAAACTTTTGTCCCTGTAGCTTAACGAGTCACTGAACTGACCCTTGGAGTCCACTTCTTCGTCCTGGGTATGAATGGGAGCAGGTCTAGCCCCTAGGGTTGTTCTTATAGGTCACAATAACAGGTGCAGTCCTATTCGGACTCTCAAATGTCCAGCGGTGTTCTGAGGAGAGTACGGGGGTGCAATGATTATGTACAGTGCCAGCCTTTGGGTGGAGGGAACCTTTGGCCATTTCCTAACCAATGGAATAAAAGTTCCCAGGAGTGAGCATGTCCACTTTTACAGTACTTCCTGGGTGCTTTACTTTAAACTATCCCACAGTGCCAATCTCTGCCTAAAACCAACATTTCAGAACCTTTTATTCCCTGTGCAGAGCTCCCTGTGTCAGCTCAGAGGTGTGGCTATGAAAATGGGCAAACCCTCCCTTGTGCTCGCTCAAAACAGTTTTCTGGGTCAGTTCCTCTCCCACTGGGAGTCGTGCCCCGCTGGGTAGCAGGATAATAGAGGAGGCCCAGGTGTAAGCTACATCTGCCAGTGACTGTGAAGGCATACTTTCACGTTAATTAAGTTCCTGGACACAGCCAAGATGACCATTGTGTCATGGGAAGGTTACCAATCTTTTATTTAGGCCCTAGGAGCCACTTTACACATAATTTGGAGAAATTAGTGACTACTAACAGAAAGGACCAATTGGCTTAGGCAGAAAATGACAACTTTCTAAACGTGTTGTTTTTAAAACAGTAATGTAAAATTCAGCTTGGCCATCGAATTTGATTGCAAATAACAATTAAAATCATATTTAAACATACTCTAAAATTGAAGTTAGGCATTATAAGGTGTAATAATGTAACCCAGTGCTTTCCTACAAGAAAGTCAGCCTTGCCATAGCAGAAAACTTATTTGCATTTTTTTTACTGCCAAGAAATGTAAAACATAAAATATACTACTATGTTCTATTTCTAAATAAAATGCACCCTGTCTTATGGTTATTGAGGGCCTACTTTAGGAATTACGTATAATTAGAAAAAAAAGGAAGGTTTAGGCTTGAAAAAAGTTTATTTTCCCAGTTCAAGTTGGCAATTTCAAAACTGCATACCCAGACTTCAGGGAAAGGCCAGAGGACATGCTTGGCATTGTCACTGTATTGACGGCACATTATGTGCTGTAGTCCACTGGTGAAATTTCACTTACAGGCCCGGTACAGTTTTGTACCATCTAGCAGGGACTTATAAACAAGTTACATATGGCAATCATGAACGTATCCAATTTTAACATGTGTGAGGGGGTCAGAGAATATGCACTGGGGCCTGGTTATCAGTGTCCCAGTATGCAGAGTCCAAAAATCAGCAGCATTCATCCTGTAAAATTGGGGGTGACAATACAAAAATAAGCATTTTTACAGTGTAAAAACTATAAAATGGCACAGAAAGTTAAATGTCACCTTTAGACTGCAGCACTTATTGTGCCATCCATTAGTGCGATTGGGAAAATGTGGCTTCAGTTTTACCTTTGTAAACTGACTGCTGCAGTTTACATCTGCAGCTAGACCTGTCAAAATAACCCTTAAAACAGGATAAAAATCTTCCTTTTAAATACAAATGTCGCCATTGTTTAGGCTTTGTAGCTCACTGGCTGTCCTTGGAGAAAACTAAAGTACATATTAAAATAATAAGTATCTTGTGTTTGTGAACAGCTAGACCAATAATTCAATTACTCGTTTTAATATTTATTTTAAGCCAATTCAATGGTGAGGTTCTATTTTTAATAAATATTTAGGAAAAATAACTTTGAAGAAAATTACTTATTCCCTGCTCAAAACTCCTGGGGGCTAATCTACATTAGCTCCCCAGCAGCTGTCTAACAAGTGCATGTTATTAATGAAATGTGATAACTGATCTAAGAGCAGGTATGATAGCCCGGGAGTAGGGACGTGTATTTCCTCTAACAGGAACAGCTGGGTGGACCCAAGAACTTAATTAGCTTCAAAGGGTACGACCATCTAACAACCAAATGCCAGGTTACATCTGGAAAGGCATAGCCTTTGTCCCCATAGTCAGGCTAGTACCAAACACAGTGAGAGGAAAGAAACCCTCAGAACCTATTTTGGGTAATCAAAGAAGAGGTTGACTGTCCTTTACCCTTGCTACACCTCTGGGAAGACTAAAAAAAAATGCTTAAGGGGAGAAGGGTTCCCCCAACCTTATTGGGAAAAGGTGCACTGTTGTATTGCTTGCAGTAGTGCAAAAAGGAACTACTGAAAACGTGGGTAGGGGTGCATCTGAGAACTTTTACCCCACTGGTTATTGAAGAGCTAGCTGTTACCCTCACCCAATAGTGAGAATCAGACCATACATGGGGAACCCCAAAGCACCGTCCTTAAAACACCCTCTGGACATGCAGAGGAACAGAAGAAGGGCTCCATCTACTGTTTTAGACCTGAGAGGGTACCTTAAGAGCCAGACAAGCTCCCATTTGTACCAATGGCAAATAAGTGCTCCAAGGATCAGGTGGCTAACGTACAGTGTGGCGACAGGGACACAATAACCTGCAAAAGGCCTCTTTCCTAAAGTGCCCAGGTGACATTAGCAATTGGTCGTGGACCTAACTCTGCTTTTTGCCTTTGCCTGATACTCTTAGATAATCTAAGTGCTTCCTCTGGGAGCCTTTGGACCCTAGATATTGTGGTTATATGGGCACCAAAACAAAGTTTGGAACCTTTTCAAATTATTTCCGCCAGTGCTGCAGATCTTCAGCAGGTCCTGCTGGTAATAACATCACACCAATAGTTACGCAGCATTGGATGGGAATTTAGCTTTGTCCTGCTCAGAGTTCCCTGCTTCTCAGAAAAAAAATGTCTAAGTCCCACTCTGCTTTGGGACTTAGAACATTTTCAGTGAAAAATCTCCAAAGCTCCAGTTCTTCAGTGGGACCAACCTGCTTCAGGTATTCAGTCTTCAGTTCCACAGCAGTGGCTACAATTTCAGTGGCATACCAAGCATGGAGGATATTTCTCCTCAAAAAGTGACAAACCTTATTTGAGGGTTGCACTTAAAAGAAATTTCAATATTTTTCTTCGAGAAAGTCATACATTCCCTTTTTGAAGTTGGACTTTGAAAGCATTTTACATTTTAGGCTTTCAATTTTTTTACAGTGATCACTCTACTTGGTATATTCAACCTAGCTCCTTTGTGGTCTGCCTCAAATCACACCTTGGTGCCGGTCTACTACTACCATTGACTTACAATTAGCATTTAATTTTTCTTGGCGCTTTTCCACTTACATTTTTGAGAAATGTTTATCTCCAATTCCCCATATTAGATTTATATACTTTTACTTACTAAATTATTCTCTATTTTTCTGAATTGGGATGATATTTTTATTTTGTTGTGTCTTAACTTTTGAAATGATTAGGCTTTTCTAAGTGCTTTACAAGTTTTATGTGCCATAGCTAACAGGGGTTGAGCTCAGGTTTAAATTACTGAAACATTTGACCCGACCTAACAGAATGATGAGATCCCCAAATATTAGTTCACTTTCTTATCAACATTTGTGATTAGCAGTTCACTTGTGAAAGTTACAATTACAAATCCCTCAATGCAAGTAACAGCATAAATTACCTTTTGGTATGTAATTGGCATAATGTCTTTTGTAGGGCTATTTTTTTTCTAAATCATTTTGTAATTCATTTGTTTCATTAAGTGGTTGAGATGAGGGCCATGTGCATAGCAAGGAAGCTGAAGATGGACATTAATGCAAGGATACGGACTATAGGAATGTGCTTAATTCCTGGAAAAAAAGTCTGTCAGCTATAGATTCCCTATGGAGGAGAATGATAAAGAGATTAAACAAAACAGAAGGAGAGGAGGCACATGATGTTCTTCCTCAATGGCGCTTTTCATGTGCTTCTTCGAAGATGGAAGGAGAGGGCACCCACAGCTTGAGCTCTTTACTGCTCACAGGCTGAAGGATAGATTACCATGATAAACCATCAGAGAGGGATCATGAGGCCAAGCTGGCTTCCCTAGCCCTGGAGGGGAAGAAGAAGTATATAATTGACTGGACTTAGAAGGAAGAGATGTGGCGCCGTGGCCAGGGCGACTGACACCGGAAGCTGGGGATCACGGTTCGATCCCTGGCACCGGCAGGCAGATTAGTCCAGCACCATGTGACTCTGGGCAATGGCTTGCTCAATCTTCCTGATGGCCCCCAGCGCCTAGAGACCCTAACGGGTGATTGTGCGCTTTACAAATGTGGATTATTATTATTATTATTATAGAAGGTAAGAAAGCCAGACTAGGCCTGATGTTGAGTGACCATGTTGGCAACAGTGGTGAGATATCTACAGTGGTGTTACCCACCTCTCAGTTGCCTAAACAAGCGATGCCTAGATTTGTGATAAGGGATGACATTGACAATTGGTTCGCCTCCTATGAGACAGTATTAAGGATGCGCATGGTAGACAAGCAGCACTGGGAAGCATTGTTATTTTAATTTTTAATTTTACAGAGTTTTATATAGCGCGAACTTGACCCGAATTGGGAATCCGAGCACTTTACATAGCACCAGTTGCATTACATGAGGACACATTCATTTTTGTTCGGCACAGGGAGATTAAGTGATTTTCCCAGAATCATAGGATGTTCAGGGTCATTGCGGAGATTCAAACCCAGTTCCCCAGATTCGAGGTCGACGCCATAGCCGCTAGGCCAACTCTTCTCCCCATTGTTGTGGAAGTTGTTACCTACTTTAAGGAGGTACACAGTCCTGATTATAGAAGAAGGGGGACCTGACTCATACACTGACATAAATGATGCATAAAAGATGGAATAGCACAAAAGTTGGATCTCACATCTAATGAGTACCCAAAAAAGGTTTGGGACATGACTACAAAGAATGATAGCAAACTTGGGCACAATTTACAGGAATCCATTTGAAATCACTGGAAGGCTGGTTGAAGGACAAAAAACTTGATACATATGATTTGAAAAATGTCAGGTGACACCTGCAAAGGTCCATCCTTTATTTACATAGACAGATAGGAATCAATACCCTGGGATGAAATGTCCCCTTGAACCGGTTTTGAGTAACCATAGAGTCGGGGAGACCTCATTTCCTGGGCACACAGGCTCAGCTCAAGTGGACGAGGGTTTCAATATCATGGATTTTAGGTATTCAGATCAATTTGGGACCTGTAGAAGATTAGAAGAGGATTAAGAACCAATAGGAGCCCTGAAGGACTGGGCCTGCTCCCTCTTCTACCCAGGACAAAGAAGTGGATGTCAACAGGCAGTTGGGTGACTGCATGTGTGGCTACAAGAAGACAGCAAGCTGTAAGATACTTTTACCTGTAAGTAGAAAGCTGACCAGTGGCAACTGGACTTGCAGTTAGCTTCTGCTTGATACCATGAGAGTCTTTAAATGTCTTCCCTTGAGATTCTAGGAACCTTAGATCTGCACTTCTTAAAAGACTAGGGCCTTATTCATATCTTGGTGGTTGACCTGTCCTCCATCGTGATGCCAGAGTAAATTACTCCACAATCTCCGTTGTCATCAAACTGTGGTCTGCCTGCATTAAAATTGGGTGATGGAAATGGAACTCTATTGGAATATAGTTACCTCCCCACCAAGATATAAATCAGGCCCCAAGTCAGAAGGGACATTTTTTACATGGACAAATTTGGCTTGTGTATTCATCCCGCACTCTATTTGGGTCAACCTGAAATTGCGCCTAGGTTCCAGTCTACTGAGACCATAGACTTTTAACACTTTTAGGTGCTATTTCTACTAAAAACTTTCAATATTCACAACTCTGATTCTACGTTTGGATTTTTGACATTTTAGTGTCATTTTGATTATTCACTTTTACTCTATTCTTTTCTTATGGGTTTGGAGTTTTACTTTTTTGCTGTTTTGGTATTGTAGAAAGACTTTACACATTGCCCAAAGTAGCCTGTCTGCTCTATGCCATAGCTACCAGAGGCAGCCCTGCTCAGGGTAATTTAGTGATAGGGAAAGCTCTTCCTGATAGGGTTGTAATTATTAATTTAAAAGGGGAGTCACTTTCTCCAAGTACAACTCAAAATTCTGACACACAGGATTATGATTGGTCCCCACATCCCCTAGTCATCATGTTTCTGTCTAATTGTGGGTGCCAAAAAAGGTCTGAGGCCCTCTTCAGGACTTGTGAAATCCCACAATAACGTTCCCATCACTGAATCTAATGAAGAATGTCCCATTTAGAGAGAAGGGTGTGAAATATCAAGAGAAAACATATTTTTTTTACTTGCAGTTACCTTAATGGGTCATCTCTAGAAATCAATCAATCAATCAGGTACTTCTATAGCACGACTACTTGCCAGCAAGGGTCTCAAGGTGCGATGGGGAGAGGGGGACTGCGGTTCAATTCTAAGAGCCAGGTCTTGACGTTCTTCCGGAATGGAGGCAGTGACGGTGTGGGCAGTGTGTTCCAGGTCTTTGCAGCAAGGTAGGAGAAGGCTCTTCCTCCAGCCATGGTGTTTCAGATCCATTGGATGGTGGCCAGGACCGGTTGGGCGGAGCGGAGGTTTCTGGTGGGTATGTAGAAGAAGAGGCGTTGTAGGTATGGAGGTCCAGCATCATGGAGGTCTTTACAGGCATGTGTGAGGAGAGTGGAGGTCACTCAGATGACCAGTGATGTGGATGTGGATGTTCAGGATGTGTCCAATGGAGGTTTTCTGAATGTTCTAAAGTTTCTTCAGTAGTTTTTGGGTAATGCCAGCAGAGAGTCTGTTGAAATAGCCGAGTCTGCTGCTGATGAGCATGTGCATTAAGTATGGGCGAATTTTGCGAATTTCGCAATTCGCGAATTTGCTTATTTGCGGATTCGCAATCCGCAAAATTCGTGAACTCTCGCGAATTTGCAGATTTTTTTGGTGTTCGCAAGGGTTTCTGCCAGTTCGCGAGGGTTTTTTTACCAGTTCGCAAACGCGAACTTACTTGTCGGGTCG
Organism: Lissotriton helveticus; assembly: GCF_964261635.1. Classification (NCBI taxonomy): domain Eukaryota; kingdom Metazoa; phylum Chordata; class Amphibia; order Caudata; family Salamandridae; genus Lissotriton; species Lissotriton helveticus. Next base: position 1,974,990,842 of record NC_136063.1, read on the forward strand.
CAACGGTCGCGACCATGTTGTTTCTACGTCTGGTTCATCACAGCACCCTCTGTTTCACCACTGCCACCCTCTGGCTCACCCATGCCATCCTCTGGTTCATCACTGCCACCCTCTGGTTCATCACTGTAGATTATGGGGGGGAAGCACACCTGCCCTGCCTCAACTGACATGAATTAATTAGGGGCTGATTAACGTGTCACTGAATTTGAACTTCCAGTCTGGCACCTGCTTCCTTATCTGTAATTGCTTTCTGTTCCAGTGGCATACTTGTAGCTATTCTCTGAGCCTGCTGTGAGGGTCAGAGCAGGGTCGTAGAATAGTTGCAAGTAGGCAACTGAACTCTGGAGGGGCCCCTCAGGAAGCACTACAGGGAATGGTTACTAATGATGAGATTGAAGTTTTGCACCTGCTGAGTGCTTTCAGTTTTGCAAAAATCGTTTTTCTGCAATTTCCCGCGATTCGCGGGGCGCGAATTTGCGCGAGATCGAATTCGGAAGCTGCGAATTCGTGCGAATATACGATTTGTTTTTTTGCGGCGTGTTAGTTTGCGTGATTTTTTGCGTTTTCGCAACGACGCTAAGTTACCCTAGCGGTCGTACATGGGAGCGGCCATCTTGTTTGCGTGACGTATTTCCGTTTCCGGGCGCTATGTGTAATCTCGCTAGTACAAGTTCGCGTGTGATCGCGGGGGAAATCTTGCGCGAACTTACCCACGCGGTCGTGAACGGGCGAGGCCATCTTGTTTTTCATTCATTGCTATGGTTCTGGGCATCCTTTCTGTATCCTCTATCAATCTCTGCCATCCTTTGCTTATTTGAAGTTTTTTTTAATCTATTTTTGTGTTTTCTGCTACTTTTGGTTAATTTTAAACTACTTTTTAAAACTCTTTTCTGTTCTTCTTCCCTATTCTATTTCTTCTTTATTATTTACCTTCTTTTCTGCCCAGACCATGGTAAAGGGAGCCGGGAAGCAGCCCGAGAAGGGGAAGGGTCCCGCACACCGTGCCCGGCTCCCGTGCGGGCGTTTGAGGGGGAAGCTTGTGATGCCACGGGAGATCTTTAGCGGGGAGGAAGTGGCCGCACTAGTGTTCTTTGTACAGCGCCGCCTCCCCAGGACCATCGCGACAGGCGGCAAGATCGCAAGCGGCTACGGGCTCCGGGAGCGCCTGAAGCGGTGGGAGAAGGTGTGCCGGGCCATGTTTCAACACTCTCGGGTCCGGCGCACCTACAACCAGGCCACCCACCGTTGGACGGATATCCTGGACCGGGAACGCGACTTGCTCGACCTGCTCGGCGTCGAGATCCCCGGGCTTGGTGAGTAGTAGTAGCTATTTCATCACTACTCTGTTTTCTCCTGCTCTGTGTGTTATTATATTGCAAATTTTTGTTTTTTATCAAGAGCAATAATGCTGCCGATTACATTGTAGCTAAATTATATTTCAAAATCTTCTGTGCATTTCAGGTGCACTGCTCTCCTTCTCAGTAGCGTTGCTACTATGTTTATTTGTTTTCGATTTTGTGTTCATTTCATTGGCCTGATAAATTATGTATGAGTGTAGTTTACAGAACTGCGTAATGCTATTTGCAATTACCGGCGCATCCCTGCAAAGTAGCAGGGATGCGCCAGTAATTGTGTGCCACGCCACCACCACCCATGGTGCGCCGTATTTACAATGCAGCGCACCATGGGCCCAAAACATCACCGAAGCGTTACGCATCTGTGCCGTAAAGGCGGCGCATTGCTGGAGTTGCGTCGCAGCAATGGCGCAGCTCCAGCAATGCTCTGGGGTGCCCTATCTCCCCAATGCTGCGCCAAGCAGTACGTCTGCTTCAAGCAGGCACAGGGTTTGAGTGACGCATCATTGTCCTAAAAGTGACTGATTGAAATCTTGTAGATTTCCCTCAGCCACTTTTAGGATGCGTTCCTGCGCAGGAACGCCCTCCCTTGCGCCGGAACGCCCCCTGATGGCGCAGGGCTTTTCACAAAAGTCACGCAACAACAGAGCAATAGAGCCGCAAGGGGCTGGTAAATCTGCCCCTACAGACTCAAGTCCAGTCCTTCCTTTGTACACCTGGCAATAAGAAGAAATAGTGGTGGTGGATTGATAGTTTGAGTATTTTAATGACTGGTTAATGTATTAGGAAACTTTTTAGTGTTGTCACTGATCTGCAATCACTATGGAGTTTGTATGTCACTTCGCGTGCTGCAGACTGCTTCCTGCCAGTCCTAGGCAAACCTTTTTAGTACTTTGTTTAGTGAGTTACATAACTTTCCAAGTTGACGGTCCGCAAATCAAGTAATACTAATATCGTAGTAGACCACATGAGATAGGTCAATATATCCCGTGGAATAGTTGTCTATTTGCTATTTTGCCAAAATATTTTGTTATTGTTCTTTTGAAATGTTTGATTTGGTTGACAACCATCATCCATGTTTTCGGGTCTTTCTTTCTTTCATGTTGTACATCAGCTCCCCCCAGGGGCAAGAGGACAGAGGAGGAGGTGGTTGCTGCTGTAGAAGGCCAGGATCAGTCAGGCGAGGGCTCCTTTGCTGGCCCCAGTAAGTTTTCATTTTAATATAGATTACCTATTTTTTCCTAGCGTTCCTCATTCGATTTTTTCTAAATCGTCTTTGATCTTCTTGTAGACTGTATCTAAATTCTTATCCTGCCTCTACTATGACTCCCTGTGGTATTACTAGATTATTCTTATTAGTATGTCTGTGTAGCTAACTAAGATTGCACAGTTGGCAAAAAGTGTCAAACGAAACTCCGATTCTAGTCATCAACAGCTCTATGAACTGAGTGCAGGCCTCTGGGATTATCCATAATATCTTTTCAGGTCTTCAAAATGTTTAGGCTTTGACAATTCCCAACAATAAAATGCAAATGACCACCAAGAAAGAATAAGATACTACTTTACTTTTGGTTTGGATAGGAGGACAATCCATACTACTACTGTTGCAGGGACAAATCTGCACAAACAGAACTATGGACACTAAATAGTGCATTGCTTATCAATTATAATAGGCGCAGGTAGACTTTCCACATACCTCAGTGATAACAGACTTTGAACTTAGAACCCCCAATCTCCTTACTGACTAGATAGTGTGGCAGAGTCATTTAGCTCCCAAATTCATCGATGATTGATCCCCAATAATGATTATTCAACGCAGGACAAGAGTACGGAGTCAGAGTCCAGAAGTGTCAGAGGCACGGACTCATGCTTGCAAATTGCAAAACCTTTTGCTCAGTCACTCTTGACCAAAAACCACAGAGTCTATTTAAGTTTTAAAGCTTTATTAAAAGTAAAAACATTTATTAATAATCAAGTTTGTCATAAAACATAAACGGTTGATTAAAAATGGAAACGTGCTTAGTGACTTATTTCCCACATTTATTGTGGGCGAGCAGAGCCCTCACCTGGTTTGAACTTTAATTTTTCTTTTTGGTGCTGAATCGTTGGTCACTCTGTCCTAGTGATGATGATCTGATCTTGGTCTTGGTCTTAGAAGTGAAGCTTCTGTCTGTTATGAGAAAAATGGTGCGTGTTAAAAAGCAAGCATTCATCAGTTGTGCCAAAAAGTGCAGCAAGACAACACCCTTCCCTGGAAAAAGGGACATTTTTACTTTAGAGTAGACAGTCACAAATTATCAGATTGGTTTCTGTATTCACATTTCTTCATTCCTAGACCAAATACTAGTGAGTGGTGTATGTCTATGACATCTAACATTCTTAAATGTATTTTGTAGGTGGAACATCTGGTGCCGGGGCCAGCGCGGAGTTGGAGGAGGATACTTCTGGGGAGGAGGCGGTGCAAGTGCCGGAGGAAACTGCTGTGAGGGTTGCCACGGTAGTGACGGGCAGTGGTAAGCTCTTATTTTCCTTACCTATTGAAATTGCAGATTGCAGAGTGTGCTCTCTCCACGGGTGTAGTACATATGTTGTACAGTTAAGTTACTATACTGTTAAGAAGACTTTCAAATTTAGAACACAGTTTTTATCAACCAGGTAGTAGCCTCCTCTAAATGGACTTCAACTCAGCTGTGAATTTTTTTCGAGAATCCAAATCAGACCTGAGATGAACTTGATGGATGGGATGAACGAAAAGCGAAAGAAGGGTGTAAGTAAGTGTGGAAGGACGAGCAAGTTAAAAGTAATGATGACTGACAAAGAAGAATGATACGTGTTTGATTGGTGCCCGAGGTGGCTGGGAAGGAATATGATGCATGGCTGGGTGAAGGATGAAGCAAGGATGGGTGGCAGGAGAACAGCCTTGGTTGGTGAAACAGAAACTGTATGTATGCGCAATATATCCTTTGGTTGAAATTCAAATGCAAGTCAAGCACGGATGTATGGCTTGCGGTTTCTTAAATAAAATGAAAAGGTTGTTTTCCCGTGAGAAAACGTAAGGTTTGTCCAGATGAGAGACATGAAGAAGAATGATTGACATATAGTTTGAATGGATGGATGCCTGGATCATGGTACTATCTGACTCTTAGATAGCATATGTGTATCTAGAGAGAGTAGACGGTCACTGAATGAACTAAGTGTTACTTTGAAGAGCATGTAACACCGCACCCGCACGTCCGTTCCAGTGTAGGAAAGGCAAGGAAAAGAAGTTTTAATTTTGTCCGAATACTACCGTGAATAGTAGCAGTAGTTTGTATTGCAAGCACAGCATATATCCGGCTATTACGATGGCCACTCACTACCTCTGTTAATAAGTTTAGTAGAACTCGGTCATTCATGTGTGGATGTATCACTGTTCACTCAATAAAAAGCAAAGCACCTAAAGTCATCCCATATGTAAGCAAATACATACCATGTGCAGTGATAGATAATCAGATTATTTATCTTCTTCATTTTCCTTTTCTAGTATTCATTGGCACTGTAGGGTGAAAGTTAAATTATTTAAGCAGTAGCCCTTGTAACAGAGTATTCTAAGTGCCACCCATAATAGAAAAGTAAGAGCATCACCACCTGCATGTACTGGACCGGTACAGTAACGCAAGTTTGTCTCACTCATCATGGCGGGCGTCTGTTTTTCTCGGGTGCAAGTTGACTGCGCTGACATTATGCCGGCTTGCAGAAGTTAAGTTACCAATTTTGCTAAACAAGAGAGCAGAAGAAGAATAAGACTGGTGTACTGTCATAGCCGACTCTAATGGAGTGAGTCCATAGTGCTCGTAGAATTGATTCCTTAAACTCCCACTAATGGTAGAGCAAGGATGAAGAAGTGGAAGGTTAGATAGATACTGGCCACAATAGTTATGTACTGCGCTTGCAAGTTGGTAGTTCTACTGTGACACAACTTTCTGCTGAATCATTTTGTGTTAATCTTAAAGAGCATTGGTTACAGACTATAATCTTAAAGAGCATTGGTTACAGACTATGTCTTTCTTTCTTCATATAGAGGCTCCTTCCAAACCAACACGGAAGGAGCTGGCTAAAAGGGCCCGGCAACGGAGGCTGGAGGCGACTGTCGCCGAATATCGGCGGCTGGTGGCCCAGGAGGAGGGGGACACGCAGTCGACCACAACATCGACCGATACAGCTGCATCTTCCTCCGCGCTCCCTGGATCAGGCAGTCAGCGCAGGTCTCCAGCGGTACGGAGCCGGGGTACCGCAGCCACCCGCCACCGCCGAGCAGCAAAAAAATCAGCTGCCCCCCACAGCAGTACCAAAAAAAGGTTGCACCGCCTTTCACTGGGGGTGTCCTACCTCGAGCAGGAGCTGCTCAACACCAAAACCCTGCTCAAGACCCTCCGCAAGGAGCATGCCGACCTGGCCCGAAAAGTCAACAGCAGCCAGCAGTGGGATGAGACTGTCCCTTGCCCCTTTTTTAAAGACTTCTGGGGGGTGGGAATTGGGAGTTGGGTTTTCTACTTTTTTGGACTTAGTTTTCACAGAAATTCGTTGGGGTTCGGGAGGGGGGGTGTTTTGGGTCTTGCGGGAGATTATTTATGTTAGGGATATAAATATACTTTAAACTTTATCTTAGCATACATGTTTTTACTTTTTTACTGCTTTTGAGGCTGGTGGGTGGGGGTTTAACAGTAAGTTTGTTTTCCTGAAACTTAGGTGGCATCTTGATTCAAGTTGTGTAAGTAATTGCCCAAATGTTTTCAAAACTAAGTGCCTCTCACAGAGTAAGTGAATTCAATAGGCCTAGGACCGTCAGTCTCTCGTCTCTCCTAATACTCCATTCTACTACCTCCCCCCAAATGCTTATCTTACCTGTAATTTGTGTTTGGAAATAGGGCTAGGCACAGGGCTGGCTGCTCGGGAAATGGCGATTAACGTTGGCAATCTTGGGTGGATGAAATGTCATAATTGCGGTGGTACTAGTGGTGTTACACAGTGGCAGTTGCAGCATCTGAAAAAAAAGAAAATGAAACCTTGTTTGTCCTTACCGTAGCATTAGAACGGTACGATAGAGAATATAGCAGGTGACAGTACACTAGAACAGTGCCACAATGTAGCCTAACAAATGGTAAAGTATTGAAAGTATAACTACTACTTGCATTGAATTTCTTTGACATTGGCTACTACTACAAGAAATAGTACTGAAGGTGAAGGACACAGCAGCGTAATCATTTGCCACGCCTAGGAGGAGGATGTTCTTGATGAGCAATCAAGTTGATGGCGCACATGAAAATCTGCTTTCATTTGCCAATAGTCATGGGTCTGTGTTAAGCTGAGTAAAATATATCCTCGGATTCCTTCACCAGCCTGTTGCTATGATCTTATCCTCCTCAGCAAGTGTGTGGAATTATTGCTGTCATTTAGTCACACATCAATCAAAACCACACAGCCCTGGGGAAGAGGGTTAGGGTTTGGAAAATGGATGGGAAAGGGGGTTTTTGGGAACGTTTTGTTGAGAGAAGAAAAAAAAAACACAGCATGGACAACCGTGAATAAAAGAATGCGACAGTACAGGGCTGCAGTAATTATGCGTTTTCACTTGCCTATTTCTGCACTCAGAGTAACACTTTGTACTTTAAATTAGGTTTGAAAAATAGCAGAAGTAAAACCTATACAATGGCTGTAGGGATGAATTTAGAAGCAGAGATCAAAGAAATGCAGAGTCACACTCATAGAAGTTCACGGTAATAACATTACTTAAAAGATAATTAGAAAATAACGGATACTGTATCTGTATGTTGTTTTAGTTGTCCTGTTGAATTTGGGAAGTTGCATGCATCCAACCATTCCTCTTATTAGCGGGACTCCTCCATTCAATCTGACGCTCCGTCCATCTATGTTGGTGACCAGAAGACACCCTGTCCACTGCCTGCCTGGCGGATGCTGAATAGCGTCTCGCTAATGTGAAGCCTGACTTCATCCTTTTTTTCCCATTGCACAGGCTGAAACCCGGCCTGTAATTATTGATGGAAAAACAGGAAGTTATATTAGAACACCACTGACAAATAAATATAAGGTATGTACGCTGTGTAGTGCAAAAAGTCACACTTTGAGTTTCCTAATAGACAGTACAATATTTTTGAAAATGCGTAAACTGTCTGAGTCTCCTTTTGAAGGATAAATATGTATGGGCGAATTAATTTAGCGGATCTTTCCCCTCAAGCTAGGTGTACTGTAAACTGTGTTTTAGAACAAAATTAGACCTTCCCAGTCGCAAAAATGTAGAAGACCCCCAATCAGATCTCAAAAACATGCGATACCTGTCAGAGGCCTAGTAGAAAATGGTGACCAAACGTACTTTGAAAGTAAAGTAGGCCCAAATCCCCCCTTACCCACCATGGATTGTATTCAAACCACTTGCAAGCAAGCAAAAGTATCCATACCCAGCATTGCTCCAAGACTCGCAAACCCCCCCACAAACACCAGGAACCCCCACAAACAGCCCCCGAAAACGGTAGAGTGAGCGAAATCTCAGAAAATGCAAAAACTTTTTCCCCAGGGATTGTCTCCAAAACACTTTCTTTCGGGTATTAGACCTTCCCAGCAATGGCCCCAGAACTGTCAACCCGGGTGAAAACAAGTTTAACACCCCCAACAAGCCAAAAGGCAAAACCCGGGAAAAGACACACTTAGAAAACTGTGGGCCTACCTGGAATGCAGTCCAAATGAGCTCTGCAGCTAGGCCCTAACTCCCCTTTTCCACCATGGATTGCCTGTAAAACAAATGCAATCAACATTAGAATGTGCCAGCAGTGCTCACAGACCCCAAAACCCACCCCCAACAAACTAAATGCCCCCCAAACAGCACCCCAAAGACAGGCAAGTGATCAAAAGCGCAAAAACATTTTCTGCCTAGATTTTCTCCAAACCACTTTTAGCAGGTATTAGACCTTCACAGCAATGCCCCAGACCCGTCAACTCACCCGCAAAGAAGTAGAACACCCCCACAAGTGCAGAGTCTTTCTTCATTGGGCGTAATCCAGCCATCTGCTTTGAGGGAAATAGGAGTCTGGAGGAGGAGGATAGAGGAGCATGCTCTTGTGAAGGACAAAAAAGAAAGTTAGTGATTCATTGACTCATTTTCAGGGCTCGGTGTCAGGGAAGAAGAGCTCGTCCTCAAACTCTGCTAATTCAGACGGGAATAGGTCAGTTAACAGGGAAGAACTTCCCTCATCTAAGTTGGAGTCCTCCTCATCTTCTTCCTGCGTGCATTCTCGTATTTTGTAATCTGGTGGTATGAAGTGCTGATTCATCTTGATCATTGTTAACCTCTCCACAGGGCGAGAGGCGGGTCCTTTTGGAAGTTACAATGCCATCAGCAGCACTGAAAACACATTCAGAAGACACACTTGCGAGTGGGCAAGACAAGTAATTTATAGCCAGGTTGGTGATCTCTGACCACACATCTCTTTTCCCCTGCCAATACGCCAATGGGTCATGAGAAACATGGACCTCTGTTGAGTCATTCAGATAGGCCTGCACCATCGACTCAAGGTTCTCCAGGGTACCTCCACTTTGCTTACTTTTTTCTGGGACCATTTGAGAAGCAAACCCAAGCTGAGTTAGCCAATCCTCTTCTTCACACAATATTACTGTTGTGTCTGCAGCAGATGATACGGTTGCTGGTGTCGTTAACGGCTGAGAGGGAAAATCACTCAGTTCTGCCACAGCCACAGATGCAGAAGTGGATTTTTTTTTACTGCGGATGGCCTGCTGATGTACTGCCTTTTCCTTCAATTTCCTGCCGTTCTCTTTCAAACCGAGTGGCTGACACAGCTAGACAATGTTTGTACTTTGTAACATCTGCGTCATCAAAAGGAAAGAATACTCTGCCTGCCACTGCCTTTTTGTACCATGGATCCAGAATAGTAGCAGAAATGTAATGCTGTTCTGTGTGGATCTTTTCAAGACGTTCATCGCGAAGTAGGCGCTGTAATAACTTCTCCGACAACTCAAATGCTCCTTCCTTTCCATCTTTTTCAAACGTAGAAGACACCGCCTTCAGTTGCTGCTTTAGCATGCGCAACAACGGGATAGCTTTTCCCAAATTACAGTCCTCCCTGCTGACTGCACGCGTGAAGACCTCAAAAGGATGAAGCATGTCTGTCAGGCTTTTAACTAGCTCCCATTGCTCCACCTGTATCCTCATGTCTATCATAGGTGTACCCAGTTTAAAGAAATACTGTGCGACTACCGCATACTGCTCATACAGACGCTCAAGCATGTAGAAGGTTGAGTTCCAACGTGCTGCCAGCTCCTGGATGAGTGCTTTCACTGGCACTTTACGTTCATGTTGCACGCACCTCAGCTGCTTCCGGGCCTTAAAAAAATGGTTGAAATGTGTGCACATTCTTGAGCAGGTGGTCAGTAACTCGGAGACTGGACTTTCTTCACTCAAGAATTTTTTAACAACCAGGTTTATACAGTGCGCCAAACACGGCACTCTGAAATAGCTACCCTTATCCATTGCCTTAACTACATTGGCACCATTATCCGTGGAAACATAACCAATCATGCGTTTTCTTGGGGACAGCCATTCAAAGACCTTTGTGTTAAACTCATGCAAAATGTTTTCTCCTGTATGAGTTTTCTCCATGGCAAACATGGCTATTGTTGCATGTTTCCGAGCAGCTTTATAAACTTTGTCCGTGTCAACACCTGAGTTTAGCTTTGCTTTAACCCCTGAAAAAGAGACCCAGTGTGCAGTGATGCACATGTAATCAGTGGCTGCGCAACTGGTCCACATGTCTGTTGTCAGATGTATAGTGTGAACAGCACTCTTCTGCAATGCTGCCCCAATCACCTCCAGCACATCTTCATGTAGTGCTGGAACCGCAACTCTGGCAAAATAGAACCGGCTAGGAACCTTCCATTTAGGGCAATGCATTGCCACCATTTCAAGAAAACCCACCCCTTCAACAATAGAAAAAGGGAGAAGGTCCAGCGCTAGCATTTTAGCCAGCTTAGTGTTATACAGACGCGCCGTTGGGTGGTTGCGTTTAAATGGCGCATCTGAAAACAACATGCTTCTAATGGTGGGCTGGACCATTTTACGGGATTGTAAATTGTAAATTGTAATCATACTTTTAGAGCGCAACTGTCACCCAAACGGTATCCTGGCGCTTCGACCAAAACATTTCCTACAGATGTTTAACACTACACTGCTCTCGGGAAAAAGTGACTTTTGAGGTCCTTTTTGAAGGACAGAAGATCCTGTTTGCACCTCAGGGACATCGGTAAGGAGTTCCATAGTTTGGCAGCCGCAAAGCTGAACGAGCGGCCGCCCATCCTCACCCTTTTTATCCTGGGAATTGTCACCAGGAACGCCGAGGAAGATCTCAAAGGCCTGGCGGGGGAATACCAGGAGAATAGATCTTGCAACATCACTGGCCCCAACCCGTGCAAAGCTCTGAAAACCAGACAGGAAGATTTATAACAGATCCGTTTTTGAACAGGGAGCCAATGAAGATCTGAAAACGCAAGAGAAGACGAGGCAGACCGTGGTCGTGAAAGGCCCAACTTGGCTGCCATATTCTGCACCCGTTGCAACTTCGAGACCAGGGTATTGGGGGCCCCCAGAAGCAGTGCGTTGCAGTAGTCTAATCTACTGAGGATGATACTATGCACTGCTTCCGTCCTTGCCGCGGGGGGAAATAACGGAAGAATTTTCCGTAACATGCGAAGTGATAGCATGCAAGTCGCCGTGGTTTTATTGACGAAGGCATCCAGCTGGAGGCTAGGCCCGAACAGGACGCCTAGGTTGCAGGCGGAATCTGCCGCAGCTACCGTGCCTAGAGTAGAAGAAGGCCAATACCCGTCGGGTAAAGGACGGGGCAGTCGGTCCAGTGAGCAATGGAGAACTTCGGTCTTCGCTCCATTGAACTGGAGCGAATTCTGACGCAACCAGTCCGCCGTTGCAGTCATGCAACGATGAAAGTATGCCATGGAAACCGCTTCCCTGCCTTCAAAAGAAAAAATAAGTTGAGTATCATCAGCATAATTGATAACAGAAATGCCAAATGACTTAATCAAACTTATTAGAGGACGAAGATATAAATTAAAAAGAATCGGGCTGTATGCGGAACCCTGCGGCACGCCCTGATATACATCTTTTATGGCTGATCGAAAAGGCGGCAGGGCCACAGATTGCTGCCTGTTGCGGAGTTATGAGGCCAGCCAGTCCAGGGCCAGGCCGGTCACCCCGGTTTCCCGGAGCCTGCCCAGTAACACCGCATGGTCAACCGTGTCGAACGCGGCCGACATGTTGAGCAGCACCAAGAATGCTGCTCCTCCCATGTCGACACGCGATCGCAGGTCATCCAGAACGGCCACCAAGGCAGACTCCGTTCCGTGGGCCGGCCTGAATCCAAACTGGGCCACATCCAAAAGAAAGGTGGACAGGACCCTAGTAACCAATTTCTCTAAGATTTTTATCGAGAAAGGCAAGAGAGAAATAGGCCTATAATTGGCCGGACATAACGGGTCCAAGGTGGGATGATGATGACTTCTTCGACCAAGTTACGCTCAGTGATGATGAACTTTTTCGCATTGGTGTCTCACTCTCTCCCACACTCTAAGTGTGGCTCATATATCTTGCAGGGGGTGTACTGCTGACAGGGGTACTGGGTGAAACTGAAGAAATGTTTGACGCTTCTTCCTCCTCGTCATCATCAGGTGAAACATCAACGGATACAATTTGTTGACTTGCAATTCGGGCTGCCTTGATCTCCCTTAGGTGCGCATGCCATTTGACAGTGTGCTGTCTCTCAAGATGACCTCTCTGGCCTCCAGTACCATAGTTTGTACCAAGCTTACCACGACTAACTTGAACCTTACAAATGGTACAAATGGCTATGTTTTCCCTTGTTGGGCTAACACTAAAGAAGTCCCAAACTGCGGACTTCAAATGTCTGTGGGGGCGGAGGAGGCGATACTGGGAATGCTAATGCCAGATGAAGTGGAGGATGTGTGTTGCCGAAATTTACTACGTTGTGCACTTACAGCACCACTAATTAAGGAAATGGAGGTCGAGGTGGATGGAAGTCCCTTCTGGCGAGAAAATATGGAAGCTGTAGGTGGTGGTGTACTAGTTAACTGCATTGGTGGTGGTCCCATTGACACGTCGCCATCATCACGCTCAGCAGCATTTCGGGATAGGGTAAAAATGTCTGTTTGCTGCATGCCCGCTGAGGCTGGAGTGACGTCTATGATGACTGCGTCGTCGTGGTGAGAGTCTTCATCAGCAGGAGTATACGCCACTTCTTGTTCAGCTTCATCATCACACTCCATAACTATGAGACTTTCGGGGACCTTCCTTTTACGCTTAGCTACCTTTGTCAGATTATGGTGTGCCTCACTCTCAGACAGCACTGGTGGTTCCCAATTTTGATCCATATCATCAAAAGGAAGGGGGCTTGAAGAAGATGTAGACACCATCCTTGATCTTTTCCTTGCTGGGGATCTGGAAGAGAATGAATCATCAGGAGGAGTGGCTTGCTCAGATGATACCTCAGCTTGAATGTCGATTTCCTGATGTGCCCCTACTTCGGGAGGAACAACTATTGTGGGCACTTGTGCCGCTCCATGCACCTCTGCTTGCGCCTCTCGTTGCGCCGCCTCTCCTTCCACATGTACTTGGGCTTGTACTTGCACATGTGGTTGTTGTTGCGGCTGTGGTTGTTGAACACTCGTCAGATGAGTTACAACAACCTGTGTTGATTGAGGGATGCTGCTACTTTCTTGCGATGAGGCAACATCACTGGTCGATGGTGATTGAACAACTATACTGGCTGCCTCTGCAGCACTCAAGGGCTTGGACCTAAGTTGACACTGAGCCCAATGGAGCGGAGGTGCTGCTCCCAGCTTGGTCCCCAGCAGACCCCGCTGCTGCTGCAGGCGTACTTTTTTTTTCCCCAAAAAATGTGGCGGTCGTCACACCAGTCTCCTTGGTAAGTGGCGCCAATTGCTTCTTCTGCTCCTTACTGGCAACTTTCTTGCTAGAGGAGCTACGGGCAACTTTTTTTGGGGCCATCTTCTTCAGATGTCAGAACAGCAGGCCGCAGTTGCACAAGTTGCAGAGTTGTCTGTGGCCACACGTGACGTTGTGCTGCACACACCGCAGCAGGACTTCTTCCTGGCACTGATGAGGAACGATGAGGCTGATGATTCGTCTTTCTGCACCTAAAAGCAAACGAAGCCAGAGGAACATCAGTTAAATAAATGTTGCATATGTAGCGCTTCAATTAATAGTTTGCAAGTAAGTATTTTTATTATACCCACCCCCCAAAATGGAAAGACCAATAAAATGCACCACTGACAGAGTACCCCTGGGCCCTGGGCATAATGGATGAAAGCATGGCAGACTGGGTGCAGGCCTATGGCACAAAGCACACTGCCTGGATTCAAAATGGCCCCTTGACCCCCACCACATGGCCAGGTCCTGCCAGGACCAGTCCTCAAAATGGCCCCCACCCACATGGCCATGCCCCATCAACACCCCAAAAAATCGAAAAACACACAAAAATCACCACAATCCAATGCCATCCATGCCCTCCATGATGTTTACATTCAAGACACCCCACAGAAAGACTAGGCCCATGCACCACTGAGTACCCCTGGGCAAAAGGCCACAACAACAGCCAAAAAATCGAAAAACAAATAAAAACCACCACAATCCAATGCCATCCATGCCCTCCATGATGTTTACATTAAAGAGACCCCACAGAAAGACTAGGCCCATGCACCACTGAGTACCCCTGGGCATAATGGATGAAAGCAAGGCACATTGGATGCAGGCCTATGGCACAAAGCACACTGCCTGGATTCAAAATGGCGCCTTGACCCCCACCACATGGCCAGGCCTCAAAATGGCCCCCACCCACATGGCCATGCCCCATCAACACCCCAAAAAATCGAAAAACACACAAAAATCACCACAATCCAATGCCATCCATGCCCTCCATGATGTTTACGTTCAAGACACCCCACAGAAAGACTAGGCCCATGCACCACTGAGTGAGTACCCCTGGGCAAAAGGCCCCAACAACAGCCAAAAAATCGAAAAACACATAAAAATCACCACAATCCAATGCCATCCATGCCCTCCATGATGTTTACATTAAAGAGACCCCACAGAAAGACTAGCCCCATGCACCACTGAGTACCCCTGGGCATAATGGATGAACGCAAGGCACATTGGATGCAGGCCTATGGCACAAAGCACACTGCCTGGATTCAAAATGGCGCCTTGACCCCCACCACATGGCCAGGTCCTGCCTGGACCAGGCCTCAAAATGGCCCCCACCCACATTGCCATGCCCCATCAACACCCCAAAAAATCGAAAAACACACAAAAATCACCACAATCCAATGCCATCCATGCCCTCCATGATGTTTACATTCAAGACACCCCACAGAAAGACTAGGCCCATGCACCACTGAATACCCCTGGGCAAAAGGCCCCAACAACAGCCAAAAAATCGAAAAACACACACAAATCACCACAATCCAATGCCATCCATGCCCTCAATGATGTTTACATTAAAGAGACCGCACAGAAAGTCTAGGCCCATGCACCACTGAGTACCCCTGGCATAATGGATGAAAGCAAGGCACATTGGATGCAGGCCTATGGCACAAAGCACACTGCCTGGATTCAAAATGGCCCCTTGACCCCCACCACATGGCCAGGCCCTGCCTGGACCAGTCCTCAAAATGGCCCCCACCAACATGGCCATGCCCCATCAACACCCCCAAAAATAAAAAAACACACAAAAATCACCACAATCCAATGCCATCCATGCCCTCCATGATGTTTACATTCAAGACACCCCACAGAAAGACTAGGCCATGCACCACTGAGTACCCCTGGGCAAAAGGCCCCAACAACAGCCCAAAAATCGAAAAACACACAAAAATCACCACAATCCAATGCCATCCATGCCCTCCATGAGGTTTACATTAAAGAGACCCCACAGAAAGACTCAGTCCATGCAACACTGAGTACCCCTGGGCAAAAGGCCACAACAACAGCCAAAAAATCGGAAACACACAAAAATCCCCACAATCCAATGCCATCCATGCCCTAAATGATGTTGAAATTCAACAAAACAGTTGCATCATGCACCCATAACTAACCCTGGTCCTACTGGATACTGTGGCTACCCACAATATATTTTATTTAATGTTCTGAAAAATTTCAAAAATAGCAGTTGCAGCAACTCTAATGCCCCAAACAAACAACATCAACTTACTTGTGAAATTTCTAATCCACACCCACAATTAAAGTGACCAGGACATGAACAAAGCACTGGGAGGAGCCTGCTGGACAGGAACAGGAAGTTGGAGACTGTGGGGTACTTCCTTCCTCCCAACCCCCCACCCCCAAAATGGACTCCTTGCAAAAAAAAGTGCAGGCAAATGTCCACCTGAGGAGTTATTCTGATAAAAATCATCATTTTCAGAAGGTTTATGCTGCCTGCTGCTGGATTTCTTCTGCAGAATTGCAAATTTAGCAATTTCGCAAACACGAGATTGTCCCTGCCCGCTGCATCTACGTGTTCGCAAGTGTTTACTCCTGCGATGCGTGATCACGGGCCTTTATGACGTACTCGCGTTGACAAACTCTCGCTGTGCAAGGTGGCAAGCCGCGATGACGTAATCGCGGTCGACAAACTCCCGCGGGATCCCGCAGCAAGATCCAAAATGGCGCAGCTCACGCAAACATGGAGAAAAACAACTCTTCAAACGCTGAATGACGGTAAGTGAACGCCGCGCGCCGCAATATTGTATTTGTCAAGCGCGACCCCAAGCAAAAAAATCCGCTTCGTGCGAATTTGCGAATTTTCGGCAAATTCGCGAGAATTCGCAGATTACGAATTTGCCGAAAATCCGCCAATTCCGCAAGCGGAACGGATTTTACGCCCATGCTTAATGTGCATGACCATTTTAATAGACTTGGTGGTGTAGTGTAGTTCCTATATTCCCAATAGGCTCTGCGCATTGGAATAATATATTCAGCAGTGTAGAAGTAGGACTGAGGTCGACTAGGTCTCTACTGACTATATTAGACTTAAGTTTTGCCAGCTAGCTCAGAGGTCACTAGAAACTTTCTCGAATAAACGAGGAGTTTAACCTCCCTGGATAGACAAGAAGGGATTAGCTTCTGACAACCATATAACATGACAACTTTGCTCCCTCAGAATAAGAGTGTATCTCTAGAGTCGTGTGAAAACAATAGACAGCTATTTCACTCAGTCAAGTGTGCATACTTAGTTTCAACAGAGTGCAGAAAAAAGAGAGACGGGCAATAAAAGGTTGTTATTTATTGAGCAGTCTTCTTTCTCATACAAGAGAAATTAATTGCCACAATTGCAATACTTATAGTAAAGTAAAGTGCATACAGTAAAAGGAGGATTAAGAAATAATACTGTAAAAGCATTGATATGGTTTCTTAGCCATAAGATACTTTAAAATAGATGAAATGTATACATACTTATATACATTGACTAACGTACTCATCTGGTGCTTCTAAATACGCCTACCCCGGTGTACCTGACCTAAGCCTAATACGTGGGAAGGAGTAAGTAAGTAGCAGTTTTAAGTTAAGTTTGGTTTTGCCAAGAATCTGACTCAAGAATTCTCTCTAAGGTTTTAGTCAGCTCCGGACCTGGGTATTAGAAAGCAGGAGGTCTTGTATCTCTCTCTCAGGACTCAATATCCCAGTAACCCGTGAAGGTATCTGGAAACACCGGAGCTGGATTTCTCGGCAGGAGAAAAGACAGCGTCTCTCTCAGTGCGTCAAAAGGGAGGGGCAGCGTCCGTGGGCTCTCGCATCAGCTGGGCTCTCGGGCAAGTAGATAGCTGCTCTGCTCCAAAACCACCACTGTGTGTTTGCTTAAGGCAACCTTGGTATATTTATACCTGAAAGGTGCCGGGTTTGACGTAAGGTTGGACATAAGACGTCAATAAAGATGTCACTAAGAACTGGCCGTTCTTACAGTGCTTTACAAGAGTTCTAGGACGAAATCAAAACAAAAGCAAGGGGATTTCCCAGGTTGCTGGAGGTTTGGTTTGTTTAGAGAACTCGTTGTGTTGTCTAGCAGTGTGGGGAAGTAGCCTTGCTTAACGTGACAGCATGTGCTACGACTGAATATGGATATGATTACTATGCCGTTATAGGGATATTATTGATTATATCCGAACAAGGGCATAAAATAGTAATATTGATTTAGGCTCCTGAATAAAAACACAATGCCCACTCCATGATCTAATGTCCATCATTACTAAAACTAAGCAATAGTAAACATTTTAAAGGTGCATGTGTATTCCAACCCACCCCAAAATACAATTTTTTTTTTGCATTTGAAATGGTGTATGCGAAATACACGAAAATGATATTGGTACTGTATGCTTTTCAAGCAGTGTAATCATTCAGTTAAAACGATGAATATATATGATTAGCTGAACGATTTGCGAAATTTACACATGAAATGGCTCTTAATACAGAAAAGAAGGTCGAAACCATTCCATCACATATAAATACAGTCTCTGTAAATGTGCTAGAGGCTGAGATAATATATTGTATCTAGAGTTCCTAAAAATAGAAGCTCTGTTCTCTAAGAATAGTTCTACTTTAAGCAGAGTACATGTGCCAGGAAAAAGGTAAATATTTTGGAATCGAAGGAAAAAATAATTTTGCTTTCAGTGGGAGAAAAATAGTTCCAAATATTTTCAGTAGCTTTTGTTTATCAAAGCTGAAGGCCGAATTCAGAGTTCAGGGAATGCTGTGTGCTTGTTTGCTTAAAAAGTTATTCTTTTTGTTCAGGGGAGAACATCATATCAGACAGACTCGCAAAAAAGTTGTCTACGGCTTCAGGTGAAAGTTCGATTAAGTTAGAAAATGCCGCAACTGAGCAGCTTCGAGCATGATTGCTATCGTCGATGTCAGGATCAGCAATGCTCACAGAAGGTCGTACCTGGGTGATGCTGCTCTCATCTCGTACTTCACTACCCCCTAATCGAAGTGGTGAAGTCTCAACGAATGCCGTCATCAGAATGGGTAGCCGCTGGGGACAACACGATGCATGAGCCGTTATCGGACTTAGCAAAGTATCTATATCCATTGGTACTGCTGATGGTAGTATAAGAAAGACATCCAACACGCATTCTTCTCCGCATAGCATACATCGAAGCACAGGTAAGATGCAATTCTGCCAGATGGGTCTGAATGAAAGAAACCAGGTCATGTTCAGATCTCTTAGCCGGGCTAATCCAAGGACTTTAGTTATGCGGTCCTGATAGCGTATAGCTAGGATCGCTTCTTCCATTGTTGTTGGAGTCTTGTCTGCGACTTGGCTTGCCATATCGAAGCAGAAGGATCAAAAATAAAATGCCTGCTACGAGTCCCAACAGAAGTGGTAGGCCGCCAAAGACAGAATGGACAAAATTAGGAAAAATGCCCAGAACTGTTTCGAAGGGTGTTAACAGTCCCGAAAAAATTGTCTTAAATATATGTGGGATACCACTGGTATCAGACATATTTAGGATTTGGCTTAGCATTTCTACGAAATGCACGGGGCAATTTGTTGATAAAAGGGTATGTATCTCTGCCGTTGTCCTTGCAACTTGCAGATCATACGTTTCTTTTGATGACGTCAAGGGCACCGTTGTCTGTAAAAGGACAGACTTTATTCTGCTTAAAGTATCAATTCGAATAGAAGAGATATTCAAAGAAGGCCAAATTGTTGCCTCCGTATCTAGAGTGCTGTTTGGATACAATACTTGCATACAACAAGTGACCATGGAACTCAGGCTCACGAGATAGGCTTTTTCTGGCACCATGCCACAACAGCTGTGGTCCACTATTAGAATGTAACTCCCGTTAGAAATTCGTCTAAAGAATGGCTCTATTTGTGTTGCAGGTGTGCCGTGCTGGTGACATGAAAGATTATTTGAAGTCCCCTCACAGGCCCCATGCAGGTCAATACCTTGACACAGAAGTATACCGCTTAGTGATTGTTTACAATTATTCCCACTAAGAAATACATTCTGTTTCTTTTCACTGTAACATGTGTGTGTATAAGGTAATTTCCATGATGACTTAATGTAACCTTTACCCAACCTTTCATACTGGCCCGCTGGTATATACTCTTGACAGTATTTAAATTGGAAAGTTGTTATCGGAATTGTGATTATTCCATGTATTATCCATTCAATGACAGGTCTTTCTGACATTGTCAATGGTAATCTCTCAAGTTTTTCAATGCTCAGAATCGAATAGTCTGCTCCTTTCTGTGCCAAACTGATTTGTGTATCAGTAAGGTTAAAGATAGAGAATAATGACGTTGTGTTGATTAAATGCCAGGGCACATAGCCTGAACGCAGATTTTGCAACGTCCAGCCAAGCTGTACAATAGAACGTAATTGGGACTGACTGTGTTGTAACATTAGTAAGTCCTGCTCTATGATATCAATAGCAGAGGATACAATACTGTCCAGTGAATATATTCTGGAGGACAGAGTCCACAACAGAAAATGATTTTTCCAAATTAATACGATCAATTTCTCGTATTTTCTCTGCTGTTTTAATTTGCATCACTTTCCAAGCTTCGTTGTAAGTAGCGTATATACCTGCCGCTATGAAACGTTTTTGACGCTGTTTGCGTGGTCCCATTATGAAATCACGCAAGTCAGCACCGTCTTTAAGTAAAGTCAAGTGTTGCTTAATTTCAGCCAGTGTGGATTTCTGTAACCATTCGAGGCAGAGTTTTCCTACACTGTATGTTGTGACTATCCCTGGATGTTGTCTCTGGGAGTATCTAGGGTCTGGCCAGGTCAACTTGAACCCCTGTATTTTGTTCAGGAATCCATCTTGACAGTTATTTGTGTCTGTGGGCCAGATCAACCATTTTTTCCAATCAGGATGTGTTCTGTTTCGGTTAAAAATATGGGATATGTCTATCTCAACATCTGTAGTGCTATTACTGTCAGGTGTTGGCTTTGGAATAGACGGTTTGTTTAAGTCTTTAATTTTGGGTAGGCCAAGACAGGTTGTTTGTTGAATGGTGTCATTCAAGAATATAATTTGTTCTGGGATCATGCAGGCTCTAAATAATGCTTCTAAACCTTGCACTTGCCATTCTTTTGTACCTCAGATGGTTTTTGTTTCAATGTTATTTTTCCAAAAATCAAAACCAAATGTAGTAAATTTTTCAAAAAATGTTTCCGAATAGATCAATTTAGTATTTGTCAGCATCGTTTTCATTCCTGTCTTATTTAACAGTTTGAAATAAAAGTTTTCTGCTTCACTTGTGTTAAACCCTGAAACGTATGGGAATTTCTCGTTAAATGTTTTCAAACTACCTTTTGGTAGAGTTGCACAATGTTCCCATTGATTATAATTAAAAACATTTCTAGGTTGAGCAGATTTGTGCAAATAGTGATGTGCATAGTGGTTGTAATGTAATGTAAAAAGAACTTATAAAGCGCAACTAACACCAGACGGTTTCTTGGCGCTAGGACATAGAGAAAAACAGACAATCCATAGGGCAGAGAGGGATTAGTTATAGGCGTCACGAAACAGGTGGGTTTTAAGGAGAGACCTGAAGTGGGTTAGGGGGGAGGCCAATCTCACGCCTAGCGGGAGGGCATTCCAGAAGGACTGGGCAAGGAATGAGAACCTCAGTCCTCCCTGTCTTTTACGTTTGAAAGTCGGGATCTGGAGTAAGGCCAAGTGGGCGGAGCGAAGATTGCGGGATGGAACGTAGGGGTGCAGTAGTGAGGAGATGAGCAAAGGGCCTATGCCGACAAGGGACTTAAAAATAATGCAGCCCAGTTTGAACTTACACCGCTCAGAGACAGGGAGCCAGTGAAGAGATTCTAAGAGAGGACGTGCGTGTTGGTGCTTGGGTTGGTGATGAATGAGCTGTGTTGCCTGGTTCTGAACCAGTTGAAGCCTCTTTAGTTGGTATGCCGGTATGCCAACATAGAGAGAGTTGGCATAATCTAACCTGGAGATGACCAACGCCAATAGGGCCAGGGTGAGAGCTTCGGTGGTCAGGAAGCGGGCAATCTTTCAGATTTTTCTCAGCTGGAAGAAGCTGGAGGACACCACGGCGTTAATCTGGGATTTCATCGCAAGGTCATTACTAATGATGATCCCAAGGCTTTTTACTGAGCTGACGGGTTTAGGGGGGAGGCCCAGCCTGGAGGGCCAGAAGGTGGAATTCCAGGGGTTGGCCATACCCCCGACAAGCACCAGTTCTGTCTTGTCGGGGTTACGTTTCAGATGGTTCGCCCCCATCCAGTCGCTAATGTGACAAAGAATGGTTTGGAAGTTGTCAATCAATCAATCAGAGCATGCATGCCCTCAAGCTCGCCACCCGAAAACACCACCAACTGATCCACGCCACCAAGAAAACCGCATTCAAGGAACGACTGGACAACAACGCACACAACAGCAAGGAACTCTTCAACATCGTGAAAGAGCTCTCCAACCCCAACGCTGGAAACAACGACATCACCCCTTCGCAAGACCTCTGCAACTCCCTCGCCTCCTACTTCCACAACAAGATCGCGGACATCCACAACAGCTTCAGCACTCAACCGACGCACGCAACGACAGAACCACCGCCCCCCACCACCACCTTCCGCGCCTGGACCCCGATCAGCATCGAAGACACCACCCGCACGATGAACTCCATCCACTCCGGATCTCCGACAGACCCCTGCCCTCACCACGTCTTCAACAAGGCCGACGCTGTCATCGCACCCCACCTGCGGGACATCATCAACACCTCCTTCGACACCGCCACCTTCCCGGAGAGCTGGAAGCACGCCGAACTCAGCGCTCTACTCAAGAAACCATCAGCCGACCCCACCGACCTCAAGAACTACCGCCCCATCTCGCTGCTCCCGTTTCCGGCTAAAGTCATCGAGAAGACCGTCAACAAGCAACTGGCCGCCTTCCTCAAGACAAACGGTTCCCTCGACCTCTCGCAGTCTGGCTTCCGGGCCAACCACAGCACCGAGACCGCCCTGATCGCAGCTACCGATGACATCCGAGCCCTGCTCGACAACGGAGAAACGGCGGCCCTCATCCTCCTGGACCTCTCCGCGGCCTTCGACACCGTCTGCCACCGTACCCTAGTACAGCGCCTCAGCAACGTCGGAATCCAGGAGAAGGCACTGGAGTGGATCATCTCCTTCCTCGCCGGAAGGACACAGAGAGTCCGCCTCCCCCCGTTCAGATCAGAGGCCACCGAAGTCATCTGCGGCGTTCCTCAAGGCTCCTCGTTCAGCCCAACACTCTTCAACGTCTACATGAGCCCCCTCGCAGCCATCGCACGCCAGCACAACCTCAACATCATCTCCTATGCCGACGACACCCAGCTGATCCTCTCCCTCACCAACGACCCCACCACCGCCAGAGCCAACCTGCACGAAGGGATGACAGACGTGGCCAAATGGATGTCGAACAGCCGCCTGAAACTGAACTCGGACAAGACGAAAGTCCTCATCCTAGGATCCTCACCCTCCGCCTGGGACGACTCCTGGTGGCCCCCCGCCCTGGGCAGCGCACCCAAACCAACAGACCACGCACGCAACCTGGGCTTCATCCTGGACTCCTCCCTCTCCATGACCAGACAAGTCAACGCCGTCTCCTCGTCGTGCTTCAACATCCTGCGCATGCTACGCAAGATCTTCCGATGGATCCCTTCCGAGACCAGGAAGACGGTCACCCAGGCCCTCGTCACCAGCCGTCTGGACTACGGCAACTCCCTCTACGCCGGAACCACCGCCAAACTCCAGAAGAGACTCCAGCGGATCCAGAACATCTCAGCACGACTCATCCTGGACATCCCCCGCCGCAGCCACATATCCGGACACCTGAGAGACCTGCACTGACTCCCGGTCAACAAGAGAATCACCTTCCGGCTCCTCACCCACGCACACAAAGCCCTACACAACCAAGGCCCAGGATACCTCAACAGCCGCCTCAACTTCTACGCTCCCAAACGCCAGCTTCGATCGACCAGCCACGCCCTCGCCGCCGTCCCCCGCATCCGAAGAGCCACCACAGGAGGAAGGTCCTTCTCCTACCTGGCCGCCAAGACTTGAAACTCCCTTCCGACCCGCCTCCGCCTGACCCAAGACCACCTCGCCTTCAGGAAGCAGCTCAAGACCTGGCTGTTCGAGCAGTAGCAGACCCCCCCCCCAGCGCCTTGAGACCCTCCGGTGAGTAGCGCGCTATATAAATGCTCTGATTGATTGATTGATTGAAATTACTCATGGTCATAGGGTCTGCTGTGTTTTTTTTTAGGATAGGCATGACCTCGGCGCATTTGAATGATCCGGGGACAGTGCCGGAGGAGAGCGAATTGTGCAGTAGTGCCAGGGGAAGGGAGGGGCAGGCTGTGAAAGCCTCACGGAGGACCAAGGGAGGGCAACAGTCTGTGGGGGATCCAGAGGCGCCCTTCCTAAGGAGGACAGGGAACTCAGTCTCCAAGATTAGAGGAATCTGGGTCAACTGCCTAAGGTTGGTAGAAGGCAGGATGGAATCGGGCCCAGGGGGGTGAGATGGGACTGAAGATAAAATACTGTTCTTGATGTTGACTATCTTCTCCACAAAAAAAGATTTAAGGAATCGCAGAGAGCCCGAGAGTGGAGAGGTTTAGGGGTGATCCTGTCTGGGTTTGACAGTTCCTCCACGATAGAAAAGATGTCTTTGGTTTTGGTGGCGGAGTTGGCGATCTTGTTCGAGAAGTAGGTGGTTTTGGTTTGCAGGATCGCCAATTTGTAGTCTTTGAGCAGGACAGTGAAGCGTAGTTTCATGTCAGGGGCATAGCCACGTCGCCACAGGCGCTCAGCCTGCCTGAGGCCCAGCTTCAGGGTTTTAAGATCTTCCGTGAACCATTTTTGGGCGTCGTGCGGACGTCTAAGTTTTATCTGTCTGAGTGGAGCCACGGTGTCACTGGCTGATTCCAGCCAGTGTGTAAGGGCAGAGGCTTGGGTGTCAATGGAGCCCAGATTGGAAGGGGTGGAGGTTTTGAGTAGGGTGACAAAATCGTTGAGATTGGCCTTGTTCCAAATCCGGGCCAGGAAGTTGCCTTCCTTGGGTCTGCCAAGGCAAGGGATAGCCGTGATGGAGAAGGAGATTGTGGAGTGGTCTGACCATGGGCAGGGGGAAATGATTGGGATGGATATGTCCAGGTTGGATGTCCAAACCTGGTCCAGAGTGTGACCCTTAATGTGGGTGGCTGCCTTTATATGTGTTAGACAGTTCATGCTGGACAAGAGGTCTGTGAACGAGATAGAGCAAGCAGTTTCCTTTGCGGCGGAGGGCCAGTAGTTAAAGTCGCCTAAAACCAAGATTTTAGAATTGTTGATGATGAGTTGGGATAACATGTCACCAAACAGCGTCGGAAAGTCAGGCATAGGTTGGGGGGACGGTAGACTGAGACACAAATAAATGGGGTAGTAGGGGATTCCAGTCTCAGCACAAGATAGTCGACCGAGGGAATGCCAACTGACGTCAAGGCGGAAAACCGGATGGAGTTTTTAATAATCGCAGCTACCCCGCCTCCCGGCCTCCCCGGGGCTCTGTTTGCCTGGAGGATGTAATAGCCAGTGGGGATTGCGGCGAGTATATCAGGAGCGGAGTCCTCGTTGAGCCACGTCTCCGTTAGCAGCAGTATGTCGGGTAGCTCAGAGTCTAACAGAGCAAAGATTTCCAGCTGGTGTTTTACCAGCGATCGTGTGTTGAGGTAGATCGCCGTGAGCTTAAGATGTGGGGTCTGGTTGTTGGATGGAGGGTTGGTGATTGCAGGGGGAACTAGGGGCGAGCCGGTTGCTATCTCAGGGAATGTGTCTCTAATGCAGAGGAGCCCCAATGGCTCACAATCCGAGAGAGTCGGGGGGAGTAAACCTGCGTGAATGTAGTTGAATCAGATCAGAAGAGGTATATTGGATGAAACCGGCAGGGGGACGTGCCCCGTGCCCCGGCCGGCCGCGGACGGGCGCAGACGGGCTTGCCTTCGGCGCGCCTTCGGCGCGCAAACATCGCGCCCGCTGTGCTCGTCCGCTGCGCGTCCGACTGAGGCACATCCTTTAATGGTGGAGAAAGGGGGCGTGGCCTCGGGGCAGTGGGCGTGGCCTCCCTTCAGGCAATGGCGGCGAGAAAGAGGTTTTGCCCACGGCAGCGTTTACTCGGCTGCGCGTGGTGATCAGGAGCAGGCTTTCAAGGGGGGAGAGTGCCATGGGGAGAGTGATTCCAACAGGTAATAGCACACAGTAAAAACAAAATAATAAGTTAAAACGCTAAGCTATCTCCCGGCTTCCGCCTCAGGAGCTGTCTGATACGTCTAGGTTGTATCAATACATTTCTTCATAATTAGATGAACCTTGTAAGTAATCATGTTCTGTAAATTTTGCTGACAATACTAAATCTGACATCATATCATTAATGCTTTCAAAGTCCCAATCATCAGAGAATGTACTTGGTTTTACAAAGTCACTTAATGAAACCTTGAACTGGTGTGGATATTTCAAGAGCTCGACCTGGCCATAGATTTTGTAATCCGTTTTGTCCCAAGCTACCCCACCGGGTATTGGATTGGCTGTGACATTCCATGGTGATAGTTCTCTTTTCTCGACGTGAGATGACTTGTGTGGCTTTAGGACCAAGTTGATGTTCTGACTTGCTGTGTCCATTGTACTGTATTTTCCCTCAATGCAATTTCCCAAACAAAGAACCATGATTAGCCAAAGCAGGAGGAAAAGTACACCTAACACAATCCAAAATTCAATCCATGGAGAAATCAGATAAGTTTCTTTGAGTTGATGAAAGAGTTCTGTTACTTTGTCTTGAAAAGTTTTTGTTGTTGGCTGTTCTTCAGGCTCGCTTGGATCCTCAGAAAAGTCATCGAAATTGATGAAGTAGCCAGATGCAGTTCTGTCAATTGTTGGAATCGCTTCAGGATTTTTATTTGTTTTTGCATCTTTTGTTTCATTAGCATAGTCTAAGGCTACATCGTTGTAGACTGGCGTTTCTTGACGAACTGTTACAATTTGGGTTTCAAGAGGCACAAGTTCCATGGCATTGTTGCATAGTCCTTTTTTATTCACTGCAGGTTTATCAAGTGTGATTAGTCTCTCAGTTTGAACCTCTTGTATTGTAGCAAGTTTTGGTGTTCTGCTACATCTTGGGAGTCCACTGGGCCTACTACTTATTATTGGCCACATGATTGTGGTTTTACCAGGTCGATGGATACAACTCGGTTCTCCTTTTTACCAGCAAGGGGCGGTAGTACAACTGATCTTGTTCCGCTGATAGCTAAGACAGGTACTGCTTTTCTGTAAGAAGGCCCAAATTCCTTCTTCACCGCGATCTTCTCTCTGACCAGATCCCCAATTTTTGGAATCCAGACAGGCCTTGCTGGGACAGGTGGTATATCTTCAGTGGCTGTTGGCTGCTGTTTTAACTTTACGTTGCTCAGGTCTTTTCTTGTTTCATTTAAGTCCTGTAAAATAGCCAAACGATCTTTGATATCAAAGCATTTTTCTTCTACCACTGAAGTCTGACTATCTAAGTCCTGAATATGCATTCTAGTCCCGAACAATAGTTCATACGGACTGAAACCTTTTAGAGAATTTCTTGGCAGATTATTAAGACTACATTGGACACTTGTTAAATGTTGGACCCACCCATCACCCGAACCTAATACCCTCGCTGTTATAGATTGCTTTATGTCCCGGTTTTTTCTTTCCACAATCCCATTTCCCTCAGGATGGAAGGGACAAGAGTACCGCAATGCAATGCCCATGCTGGTCATGGCCTCCTTATAAGCTCGAGAGCTAAAAGCAGGACCCTGATCAGAATGTAGCATGCCAATTGCGTATGTGCCGATATAGACTCGCAAATCTTTTATAACAGTTCTGGCGTCAGCCGAGCGCTGGTGTCTACATTTTAAGTGAATCTAGCCTTAAACATAAATGGGACGCATTTCTCCTATTGGATTTCTGCGCATAGATAGCCTTATGCTTTCTAAAAGAAGGGTCCTGGCAATACTCCACCTGGTTCGCCACTGCGATCTCTGTTGCAGTTTTGACAGCCCTTTGCAAATTTGTAGTTATGCAGGCTCATCCTCGGCCACCAGTATTCTGATTGTAATTCTTTTAGAGATGTCTTGATCTCCTGGTGCCTTAGACCTAATCCCATATGTGCTTCTTAAAACAAGAAGATTCTCCTGTTCGTGTTTGGAATCACTCTATCCCCCACTCCAGGGATTCGAGCTAAAGGAACGGAGTTTGCATCTATTACGTATGTATAATTGAGTGGATAGTTCAGGGGTAGTGCTGCACAGTTGCTTTGTAAAAACGTTTTTACCGCCAGCATGGTTTGCCCGTCTATGTATTTTTCTGAACGCTTTTTTGTGGCTACGGAAGCCGGATTAGTTGCTTCCGCTGTGACTTTGTCAGCCAATGAATTCCCTGCAACGTGAATGCCATCACGCTGATGACTCAGTTTATGGATCACGTGAGTCTTTTGTAGTTCCTTCTGCAAAGGAACTATCTGTTCCCAAAGCGTTTTATGCTTGATTGTGCCACCTTTTGCATCTTTGAAACCGTTTTGAACCCAGTTCTGCAAGTCATTATTGTAAGATTTGACGCAGTAATGCGAATCGCACACTATTAGTGTGGGGAATTCGCGATCTGCAATATCGAGCGCCATCTTTAAAGCTAGTAGTTCAGTTTGTTGATCCAAACTATCTTTTACAGATTGAGTCATAGTTACCAATGGTCTCAATTTTCCTTTGTGCCACCGGCATTTAACAACCGCGCACGCAGCACTGTAATTGTGTTTACCCCCAATTGTGGGTTGTGCTGATCCGTCTGTATATATTACACAGGCGTAAAGTGGTAGAGGCAGAATCTCGCTTGGCAGAGGATATTCTAATTCATATTTTAGATTTTTAAATTTTTTCATTTCCGGTTCAAAATAGTATTTCACGTCTTCTGCAGCAAGAGAATTTTCCCATTCGATCCATTTTGGATCTAATGCCACGTTAGTCAAATTGCGTGGGCTTGTTAATGCCTCAAAGGCTGATTCTCCTGTTAAAACAGTTATTCTTTTGCCTTGTGCTTGGGCTCTTTCTTTTGCTACAGCAGTTTGAACAGCAAGTACAATATTTTCTGTAATACTGATTTTTTTTCAGCTTGTGTGTACAAGTGTCATTTGTAAGCTATTGGTACCTTTTCTCCCTCATTAGAGGTCAGGTACGTGAATCCGCATCTCCCTGGGATGACTCGGATTACAAGGTTGCGTGTGTTTTCGCGTGTTTGTAATTTTGTTTTAGCTAACATGTCTGCTTGCAATGACCTCAAAATTTCTGTGTGTTTTTGAGTCCAATTGATTGGTTTGAAATCAGGTACTATTAATTCATAGAGAGGTTTAACCCTCTCTGCATAATTTAGAATGTATGTTCTTCCGAAATTCAGGAAACCTAGTATTGATTGTAAGTTCTTCAGCGTTTTTAGTGCATGGAGGACAGCGCATTTCTCTAAGAAATTGTCTGCCAGGCTTTTGCCTTCACTTGATAATTCTTATCCTAAAAATAGGACAGTTAGATGGGCAATTCGTGACTTTTTAAAGTTGAAATTGTAACCCACTGCTGCGAACCCAAGTATTATGGTGTTCACTCTTTTCAAGTGAGTGTCCAAGTCATCATCTGTGAGATAGATGTCATCGACATAAGATAATGCTTCATCATCATATATTTGTAGTAACTCTGTTACTCTTGCTGAGAATAATCCTGGGCTATTCTTGAATCCCTGTGGGAGTCGACAGAAATTTACTGTGACCCCATTATTGAGAAAGCGGTCAAATACCTGCGTTCAGGTGCTAGGTTTTGACAAAAGAATCCATTAGAAATGTCTAATGTTGTTTTGTATTTTTTGCGCACAATGTTATTCATTAGTGCTGCACTGTGTGAGTTTTGTACTGCAAAAGTTTTGCAACATGAATTAAGGTGTCTGTAGTTCAAAACTAGACGATATGAATCGTCTGGCTTGGAGACAGGAAACAAAGGATTGTTCATTTGAGAGGTGCATGTTTCAATCACCCACTGGTATTCAAGTTGATCTAAGATCTCCCTTACTTGCTTTTTAGCTTCTTGTTTAATTGGGTACTGCCTTTGTGCAGTGGGTTGACATTTTAACTGGATTTTGTGAGGAGGAGAGTCCTCATCCCATCCCACATGTTTTTTGTATAATGCAGGAGCTTGGGCTACTGCCCATTTTCTTGCATATGTATATTTTCTATGAATTGGAATATGATTTGAGAAGGCAGGCATAATCATTTCTTTGCCATGAGGGCACTCCCTGACAAACTCTGGGGGCCAGTCTTTCTCAGCTAACAGGATGTCATAGCCTTTGGAAAGGTTATCCCAAAATAGACCCCTTACTTTCCTAGTCTTATCTCCCTCTATACGCAGTGGTATTTCGTATATTTTATGAGGTTTGCTAACTCTAGTATCTGCAGTTTCCACCTGAATGTATTCATTCGTGTCCACTGTCTCCAGAGGATTCATCAGGATCTTGCGAGCTATGGTCACTTCTGCTGCGCTGTCTAGCATTATCTGTGCCCACTCTCCGTTTTTCAGTTGTATCCTCAGTATCCTCGGCATGTTTAATTATTTTAATACTGGCTACCTCCTTTCTTGGAAATTGTAACTTTTTACTTTGATGAGCAGGTTCCTTGTCTTTGGACTTGACGTGCTCTTCCCTGTGTTCTGACCGTCCTCTTCTTTACGATTTCTGCGAGGAAGTCTGAAATGATCGAGAGGGACGTGTATCAATATCTTGATTTCTATCAGGTTTTTTCAAATTATCCCTATTTCTAAGGTTGTATCTTTTCTCAGAGGGCTCCCTCTGGGGGGACTTGTGTCCTTGGTCCGGAGATCTTTCTCTCCGCCGAGGAGACCTTCCTCTGGACTGGAATCTTTTTTCTTTTTGGAGTGTCTAGATTATTTTTAATGAATATCTTTTCAGGATGTTCAGTTAGTTGGGGTTTTACTGGTTTCCCACCCAAACTATCTCTTCCTAGTTCTTCATAGGATTTTTCTATGATTCTGGCAGGTTCAATTGGTTGGTCTGCTATGTCTGTTTCTTTCAATTTCTGGCGGATCGCCACAGATGCTGCTTCTCCTTTTATGTTGGCTAATAATATAGCCGAGACCTGCTTGAAGTCTTTCAGTAGTTTCAAACCCAGAGTTAAAGCAGGTTCTGGACCGTATTCATTTTGAATCTGTCTTAGCACATCTGGTATTACCGCCATGGACGGAACACCATGTGTTTTTGTGTAAATGGAAGCAAAGACTGTGCCCCAAGTGTCACAGTCCTCCACATGTGGTGCAATCCCCATTGGAAGACAGATAGTCAGAATTCTGTGTTTCTCAGTAGGGGTAGTATCTGGAAATACTGCCTCTATTTGAGTTATTTTTTGTGCTAACCAGAATGGAATTTGTTCCCGTTTTTTTTTTTTTTTACCAAGACAGGATTGTATATTCTGTGGTGTTATTTTGTTTGTGTTCCCCTGCTGAGGGGTCTGCTGTGGAATGTTAATAGCTGGTTGGACTGTTGTAGTCCGCATTACATAGTGGACTAATTGTCTATGTATTTTAATCAGTTGTTTTAGCTGTGCTAAAAGTTCTGGTACTGACATTTTTTCTATGTCTGGATGTGGTGTGTAGCTGACTAGAACCGGCCACGTTGCTCCTGGTCTACCTAGTGGACCGACCTGGTGATGTGATTGTTATGTTTTAGGGCGCCTTTAAACCAGAGCAGGTGCTCTTGGTATTTTAATGGGATTTCAACCTCCTCGAAAGGGGTGTATTTTGTAATAGTGGAAGTCGTGTGTGACAGCGTTTGCTGCTGGAAAGTTTGTCCATGAATAGAATACCTCTGTCTGCCGATATTTATGGGCCTCAATTACGAATACGACTATTCCACCTCTCGGTGTTAGTCCGTTTTCTATAAGTTTAAGAGTTATAGTTTTCCTTATGTTGACCGGAATGAGTATAACACTCGGGTCATTTTCTTGGAGACTTGTGTCATCCGCTAGGAGTCGAGCTGCTATTCTAGCTGCCTCCCTCTCTTCTTCACTTTCTGACATTTTTACTGACAGAAAGGTTTTTGTTGCAGATCAAGTTTCAAGGAAACAAAGATTAGGTGCACAATATTTTGGAACACTGTATCCTTCAATGTTGACTAAACCAAAAACTATACATAGGAATCTCTTCCTACTAAGTTCCGGCGGATTTTAACCTTTTACCCACTCCAGACGTCTTTTGGAGTATTTACGGGAAAAAGGGTTCTGTGTGAAAAAGCACGACTGAGTTATTCTAACGTCTTGCTTTAGATTTATCGTCTTACGTTGGGCGCCATGTAGTGTAGTTCCTATATTCCCTATAGGCTCTGCGCATTGGAATAATATATTCAGCAGTGTAGACGTAGGACTGAGGTCGACTAGGTCTCTACTGACTATATTAGACTTAAGTTTTGCCAGCCAGCTCAGAGGTCACTAGAAACTTTCTCAAATAAACGAGGAGGCGTTTAACCTCCCTGGATAGACAAGAAGGGATTAGCTTCTGACAACCATATAACATGACAACTTTGCTCCCTCAGAATAAGAGTGTATCTCTAGAGTCGTGTGAAAACAATAGACAGCTATTTCACTCAGTCAAGTGTGCATACTTAGTTTAACCGGAGTGCAGAGAAAAGAGAGACAGGCGTTTTCAATAAAATTTTGTTATTTATTGAGCAGTCTTCTTTCTCATACAAGAGAAATGAATTGCCACAATTGCAATACTTATAGTTAAGTAAAGTGCGTACAGTAAAAGGAGTATTAAGAAATAATACTGTAAAAGCATTGATATGGTTTCTTAGCCATTATATACTTTAAAATAGATAAATATATACATACTTATATACATTGACTAACGTACTCAACTGGTGCTTCTAAATACGCCTACCCCGGTGTACCTGACCTAAGCCTAAAACGTGGGAAGGAGTAAGTAAGTAGCAGTTTTAAGTTAAGTTGGTTTTGCCAAGAATCTGACTCAAGAATTCTCTCTAAGGTTTTAGTCAGCTCCGTACCTGGGTATTAGAAAGCAGGAGGTCTTGTATCTCTCTCTCAGGACTCGGTATCCCAGTAACCCGCAAAGGTATCTGGAAACACCGGAGCTGGATTTCTCGGCAGGAGAAAAGACAGCGTCTCTTTCAGTGCGTCAAAAGGGAGGGGCAGCGTCCGTGGGCTCTCGCATCTGCTGAGCTCTCGGTCAAGTAGATAGCTGCTCTGCTCCAAAACCACCACCGTGTGTTTGCTTAAGGCAACGTTGGTATATTTATACCTGAAAGGTGCCGGGTTTGACGTAAGGTTGGACATAAGACGTCAATAAAGATGTCACTAAGAACTGGCCGTTCTTACAGTGCTTTACAGGAGTTCTAGGACGAAATCAAAACAAAAGCAAGGGGGATTTCCCAGTTTGCTGGAGGTTTGGTTTGTTTAGAGAACTCGTTGTGCTTTCTAGGAGTGTGGGGAAGTAGCTTTGCTTAATTGACAGCATGTGCTACGACTGAATATGGATATAATTACTATGCCGTTATAGGGATATTATTAATTATAACCGAACAAGGGCATAACATAGTTATATCGATTTAGGCTCCTGGATAAAAACACAATAGTGGGAGATCAACTTGAAGATCTTTTGAAGCAAGCTGAGCATGCGGAAGCAGGAGGACGATACGGCATTGATTTGGAAGTTCATGGAGAGCAAGGAGTCCAGGATGATGCAGAGGTTTTCTGCATGGTCCATGGGTGTGGGAAATTGGAAAAAATATATGGCACACAGCCATCACACTTTTATAAGGAAGATTTCATCATAAGTTTCAGCCTAGTTTGTACTAAGGCTTTTAATTCATTGTAGTATCCACATTGTCTATCCTCTAATTCTATTTCTGCTTTCTTTCTCTTTATTCACCTAGCCTCTTTCTCAGTTTTTGCACGTGTATATTATCTAATGACCATTGTTATTATTATTAGTATGCAAATAGCAATAGTTTGGTTGGGTGGTAATATTTTCCCCATTAAACTAACTCCCAAAGTGCAAACCATTTCCCCATAGACGTAAATCCTTTACCAATAGATTTGCAAGCACCATCAGCTTTTAATTCAGTCAAATCTCTTCCCAAATTATTGCTGATATATCCTCGCAAATCTCTGCTTTTGTCAGGGATATAAGTACAGCACTGTTGGACGTTTAGCATGTGTCAGACTGTGACCTCTTTTGCAAGTAGGCCATCTAACGCAAGTCTGTTTGTAGCACCATAGATCCGATAGCAACAATTTCAGTATCTATGACAAGGAACCCTCCTGCTGAATCAGTTGATAATCAATCAACGACTGTAAAACGTTTTCAAATTTTGTGAAAATTTAGAATCACTCCAATTAATGGTTTTATTGCACCAAAAATGTCCTCAATTATTTCAGCAGCACTTATTCTCCTTTTTAACTCCTTCCATGCGTTGGACGTGCAGGAGCCGTCTAACGCATAAGTTCTCATATGCATCGGACGGCTCCCGTGTATCCGATTCCATTGCCAATCCCTCTGGTGCTGGCACCAGAGGTATTTCTTTTACTCCCCAAGCCTTGGAAGCTGGGGAAGAGCTTCCCCAGCTCCCGAGGCCCCACGCGTTTCAGTGCGCACGTCGCGCTGAGGTCATTTCACAGAAACCAAAACTGAAATAAGCCTTTAGGCTCATTTCAGTTTCACTTTCTACATGCTCAGGGGGCTATCTCAGCCCCTTGTGCACGTAGAAAGATAGGAGAGGTATCATTGGAAAGGGGATAATCTCCCCAGTGGATCTCTGCTTGGGCATTGCCCCGGGAGGGCGATCCCCAAGCAGGGATCCACCCACTAGACACCAGGGAGGGGAGACTGACCCCTTGGACAAGGGTCTTTGTGCCCCCAACACATTTAGCTACAGTCACTCTGTCTGCCCCCCTGAGGGGGCAGAAAGCCCACTATAAGCCAGGGATTTTTTCTTAGGTACTTGTTTGTGGGGTGGGGGCTGCCCATAATGGACATTCCAATGCCCCCAACCCCGCTGTAATTACAGCCTTTCTTCCTACCCTGGGGAGGCAGAAGGGGGCAGTAGCCCCCTATCTGCCCCCTGGGGCAGCAGAAAACCCACTAGACACAAGGCATTAATTATGGGAAACTTTAATTAGGGTGGGGCTTCCCAAAACGGTCATGCCGAAGCTCCCACCCCGCTACAATTACGGCCTTTCTGTCGCCCTCGGGGGGAGATGGGACATTAGCCCCCAATCTGCCCCCCGGGGGGCCGAAAGCCCACTAGAAGCCAGGGACTTTTTTTGAAGCAATATAAGTAGGGTGGGGGCTGTCCAAAATGGGCATTCCAATGCCTCCACCCTTCATCACAATTACAGCTTTTCAGCTCCCCCTTGGGGGCAGATGGGGTCAGTAGCCAACAATCTGCCCACCCGAGGCCAGAAAGCCCACTAGAAATCAGAGATGTTTTTGGGACAATTTTAATTAGGGTGGGGGCTGTCACAAACGGGCATGCCAATGCCCCCAACCCCCTGCAACAATCACAGTTTTTCTGCCCCACCTGGGGAGCAGATTGGGGCAGTAGCCCCCAATCTACCCCCAGGGGGTGGGGGCAAAAAGCACACTAGATGCTGGGGATTATTTTTGCCAATTAGGGGCTGCCCAAATCGGGCACGACAATGCCCCTACACCTTGTCCACAAAAATTCCATTATTTCTGCACCCCTGGTGTCATTTGGGGGAAGATGTGCCCTTCTGGGGGCAGAACGCCCATTAGAAACCAAGGATTTTTTAATTCTTGTAGTGGTGGGGCTGCCCAAAATGGGCGTGACAATACCCCCACCTCCCCAGAGAAATTCCAGTCTTTATGCCCCTTATCTGCCCCCCCCAGGGGGGCAGAAAGCCCACAAGGTGCCAGCGATTACGCTGGCTTTTTATATGCGTGAGGATGGGGGCTGCCCAGAATGGGCATACCAATGCCCCCACCCCCACAAAAGATAGTCACAGTCTTTCTGCCCCCCTTGGGGGCATATGGGGGCAACCCCTGCCCGATTCCCCCCCATGGCAGCAGAACGCCCACTAGGCACAGACATTTTTTTAACAATGTGCCTACCTGTATATTTTGGGCCCTACCGCAGCTGGCACACAGCGAAACCTAGGAAACCTGTACATTTTTTAAAACTAGACACCATAGGGAATCCAGGATGCGGTAACTTGTCTGGCTCACACCAGGTTCTGTTACACAGAATCCCCTGCAAATCTCAAAATGTGTATAAAAAACATTTTTACCTCACATTTATTTTGTGGAAAGTGCTGGAATCTGCATGGATCCACAAAGTTCCACCCACCCTATGTTCCCCAAAGTCTTCCGAGAAAAATGGTACCATACTTGTGTGGGTAGGCCTAGTGTCCGTGACAGAAAATGGCCCAAAATGCAACATGGACACACCACATTTTCATAGTGAAAACTGATCCTTTTTTGCAAAGTGTCTAGCTGTAGATTTTGAACCGTAGCTCTAGGGAAACCCAGCAAGCCTATACATTTTTAAAACTTGACACCCAGGGGAATCCAGGATGAGTTGACTTGTCTGCCTCTCACGGTCTCACCAGGTTCTGTTACCCAGGATCCCTCAAAATTTGTACCTGGGGAGTCAAGCAAGGTATGGCTTGCGTGGGTCCTCCAACATTTCCCTACAGAGAATCCCCTGCAAACCTCAAATTTAGCTGAAAAAAAATCGCTTTTCCTCACATTTCTGTGTGGGAAAGTTGTGGCATCTGCTTGGATCCACAAATATCCTTGCATTCCCCCCAGGTCTCCCGATAAAAATGGTACGTCATTCGCATGGGTCCGTCAAGTACCCGCGACAGGCAAGGGCCTAAAACCTAGTGAGGCATCATCAAAATTACCTATCACAAAACAACCTGGTTTTGCAAGGAGGTACCATGAGTTTTTGGCCTAGGCTCGGCAGCCACCTAGGAAAACCTACCAAACCCACACATTTCTGAAAACAAGACTCCCAGGGGAGTCCAGCAAGGTATGGCTTGCGTTGATCCCCCAACATTTCCCTACCTAGAATCCCCTGCAAACCTCTAAGAGTTTAAGGGTCACCTGGCATTTTGGCCCCGGGCTCATGCCATCTAGGGAAACCTACCAAACCCACACATTTCTGAAAACTAAACACCCTGGGGTGTCCAATGAGCTATCGCTTGTGTGGATCCCCCAATGGTTCCCTGCCCAGAATACCCTGCAAACCTCAAATGTAGCTGAAAAAAACAAATTTTCCACATATTTGCCTGTGGAATCACTATGGCGGCACAAATGTCCTACCCCACAGTGTTCTCCTTAGTGTCCCGAGTAAAATGATATCTCACTTGTGTCGGTGTCCAATGCAGAATTGGCTAAAAACATATATTTTTTAAATGTGGTGCTTAGAATTCTCGGTGATATACCCTTATTCCCCATGTTTAGGGCTCCTCCCAGTCACAGGCCCTTGCCCCAATCACACAAGTGAGGAATCATTTTACTCGGGAGACTGGGGGGAACGCTGTGGGGTAGAAAAATTGCGCCGGCACAGAAATTCCATCCAAAAATATGTGGGTTGTTTTGTGATAGGTCATTTTGATGTCTCCTCAAAATGTTTTGGGCTCTTGCCTGTCACGGGTACTTGACCCACCCATGCATGTGAGGTATAATTTTTATTGGGAGACCTGAGGGAACGCTGAGTTTTAGGAAATGTGTGGATCCACGTAGATTCCAGAACTTTCCCACACAGAAATTTGAGAAAAAAGTGATTTTTTCAGCTAAATTTGAGGTTTGCAGGGCATTCTGGGTAGGAAATTTTGGGGTACCCACGCAAGCTATACCTCGCAGGACTCCCCCGGGGATGTCCAGTTTTCAGAGATGTGTGGGTGTGGTAGGTTTCCCAAGAAGGCTACCGAGCCCGGGGCCAAAAACCCAGGTGACTCCCTTGCAAAACCATGTTGTTTTGTGATAGCTCATTTTGCTGTCTCCTCAATACATTTCGGGGCCTTGCCTGTCGTGGGTACTTGACCCACCCACGCGAGTGAGGTCTCATTTTTATCAAAAGACCTGAGGGAACACTGGTTGGTAGAAAATTTGTGGATCCACATAGATTCACAGAAATTTGAGAAAAAAAGTGATTTTTTCATCAAAGTTTGCAGTTTGCAGGGCATTCTGGTAGGAAATCTTTGGGGACACATGCAAGCCATACCTTGCTGGACTCCCCTGAGCGTCTAGTTTTCTGAAATGTTTAGCTTTGGTAGGTTTCCTGAGAAGGCCACTGAGCCCGGGGCCAAAAACCCAGGTGACTTCCCTTGCAAAACCAAGTTGTTTTGTGAGAGGTCATTTTGATGTCTCCTCAATAGGTTTTTGGGCCCTTGCCTGTCCCCGGTACTTGACCCACCTACACGAGTGAGGTATCATTTTTATCGGGAGTCCTAGGGAATGCTGGGTGGTAGGAAATTTGTGGATGCACGTGGATTCCAGAACTTTCCCACACAGAAATTCGAGAAAAAAGTGATTTATTCATCAAAGTTTGCGGTTCACAGGGCATTCTGGGTAGGAAAACTTTGGGGACCCATGCAAGCCATACCGCGCTGGACTTCCCTGGGCATCTAGTTTTCGGAAATGTGTAGCTTTGGTAGGTTTCCTGAGAAGGCCACCGAGCCCGGGGCCAAAAACCCAGGTGACTCCCCTTGCAAAACCAGGTTGTTTTGTGAGAGGTCATTTTGATGTCTCCTCAATAGGTTTTGGGCCCTTGCCTGTCATGGGTACTTGACCCACCTACACGAGTGAGGTATCATTTTTATCAGGAGTCCTGAGGGAACGCTAGGTGGTAGGAAATTTGCGCATCCACGTGGATTCCAGAACTCCCCACACAGAAATTTGAGAAAAAAGTGATGTATTCATCAAAATATGAGGTTTGCAAGGGATTCTGCATAGGAAAACGTTGAGGGATCCACGCAATACATACCTCCCTGGACTCCCCTGGGTCTGTAGTTTTCAGAAATGTGTGGGTTTGGTAGGTTTCTCTAGATGGCTGCTGACTCAGGACCAAAAACTCAGATGCCACCTATGTATCCAAAAACGACCTGGTTTTGCAAGGAGGAGTCACATGAGATTTTGGTCCCGGGATTGGTGGCCATCTGGGGAAACCCTCCAAACCCACACATTTCTGAAAACTAGAGACCCAGGGGAGTCCATAAAGGTATTGATTACGTGGATCCCCCAATGTTTCTCTACCCAGAATCCCCTGCAGACCTTAAATTTTGACATAAAAAATCACTTTTTTCTCAAATATCCGTGTGGGTAAGTTCTGAAATCTACGTGGATCCACAAATTTCCTAGCACCCAGCATTCCCCCAGGTCTTCAGATGAATTAGATTATGCAACAACCCTTTCTTAATTTACAATTATATTTGCAATGATTGTAAGATAGGTCAAGAAACCTACATTTCTCATCACCATCTTAGAGTATTACTGAAATGTAAATGTTCACAAATGTATCCACTAAAACAGTTCAGTGGCAGTAATATTCATACATAGTATATTGCTAAATGACACTGGTAGAGTATTGTTCCTGCACTTGATTACTCAAGTAGATTTAAAGACAGGCACACAACTACAAGTGGGCCCTTAAATTCAATGGACACAGTATGGAATTTTCAGACTTTGCTTCAAGCAGGTGAAGTTTCCAGGTGGAATACTTGGAGAATAAATGAGGAAATTGGCATCATAAGTCATGGTTCTGCATTGTATTCCCCCATAACCTATCATCTCTCCCTCTTTGAAATTACTGGTAACCCTTGGTTGGGGTGCAGGATTTTTAGTGCTATTCTTAATGAAGACCTAAGCATCTTCCATTCTTAGGTTTCTCCTGAGCAGTGTTGGTGCGGTGATTGTGAAAACTATTGTTTTTATCAAATCTGGAAAAGGGAATTACATCCTGCCTTCACTGTTGATTGGTCTGAATGACTGCCAATTTACTTTCCTCTGTTTCTATTTGTTGGAGGCTGTCCTTCTCTCATCACTTTCACATGGCCTAACTACTTATTCGCATCTGCATTGGTTTTGGAACTTTTTTTTCTTTTAAACAAAGTTCATGAGGAAGCTTTTTCCCAACTCCCTTCTGCTTTTTTTTCTTTTATTTATCAAGTTAAGATGGCAGTATCGAAGTGGTTTAGTTGAGCACCAGTTGAATTAGGTGATTTGTCCTGGATTACAGGATGATGAACCTCGCGACGAGTCTCGAGCCCTGTTCCCCAGCATCAAGATCAGTGTTCTAGCCCTTGCACTACTTTGTCTGCACGAGTCGAGAAGCTCAGCATATAAGATGGCTGCA
Source organism: Lissotriton helveticus (assembly GCF_964261635.1). Lineage (NCBI taxonomy): Eukaryota > Metazoa > Chordata > Amphibia > Caudata > Salamandridae > Lissotriton > Lissotriton helveticus. The sequence continues at coordinate 1,975,030,759 of NC_136063.1, forward strand.
ATTCTTTAGAAAGCACAATTAAAATGCATGCATTCAAATTATGCGATCCAAAGCAGCGCCAGCCATCTTTTTTTATCACACTTTTTTTTACTCACTGTTTAAATTCAGAAACTAGAACTCTCTATTGACAGTATGGCTGAAAAACTATTTATTACTTCTACTTCTCCATAATTGGCCAGGTCAGTAAGAGTTTGGTTTCAGTTTTACTCAACACCATCATGTTTATTAGCTTACACTTGTAAACCTCAACAGCATGTGTCAAGCGTTTATTTGTGTAACATGTTGGTTGTGAGGTGGGTGCTTGAGTGTCCATGGATGAGAGCACCTAGAAGAGTCAGCCAGAGCTGAGATGTGCTAAGCCAAATATACATACGTTCTACCACCTTTTCACTGTCTTTCACTGTTTCTCTTTCTCACTTTTTCAACATTTCCTATCATCTCTGATGTTCCTCTCTCCCTCACCAAGTTTCACACTACTAGTAAGCCAGTAGTAAACTCCTTTAAACATTTTAGAGAGAAGAAGATTTAAAACACAGCATTTGATTTGAATAACAAAAAATATGGGAACTGTGGCCGGAGTACAATTGGAGTGGGGTCAGAGATGTAGCCCAAAAAGAGCTGAATATTCTACCACTGGTTGGTTGGCCTTTCACTTGCAGGTAACTCAATAGTTAATATAAAGGACACATCCAGTGGTTCCCAATCTGTATACCGTAACACCCCAGTGAGTCATCAGAAGTAGCCTGAGGCGTCGCAAACAGATGCACACAAATAACAGCGTCACATTCCCTCAGTTGCATTACAGATTCCTTCAAACATGAGGTTTGAGGGGCTCTGAGTTAATCTCATGCTGAGATATCAATTCTTGCCATTGGAGGGAGGGGAGCAGTGTCTCTGATTTGTGTATGAAAGGCTCAGGATTTGTCCTACCGATGATGTTCTAGGGAAGCAGAATGGCTAAAATGAAACAACGTCAAATAAGTGGATGTGAAATTGGGAAAGCGAAAAGGACACCATTCCGAAGTCTGACAGCAATATCATCAATATTTAGAAATGCAAATCTATCCCTTTGATTGTGGGAGAGGATGTGGCATAACGGATAGCGCTCCCTGCTTTGGATCTGGGGAACTAGGTCTGAGTCTTGGTGTCAGCGTTCCCTGTGATTCTGGGCAAACAACCTAATCACCCGTGCCTACCAAAATGAATGTGCGCCTCTGTATTGTAATTACTACTCATGCAAAGTGCCTCAATACCTTCAGGTAGAGCTAGAGCTATATAAAAACTGCAACAAATAAAAATAATAATACAGCTATGAAGAATCCAGCATGTTTTCCAGCCAGCCTTGGTGTGGGTAATGGGATGTATACTTATGTAAATAACTACTATTAAAGCTAATGCTGGGTATAAGCAGGAATACATTTACAGCTAGATTCATGAAACAAAAATCAGCTCGCAAAGGGCCAGATTCTCAGAATCTGGCCCATTGCGAGCGCAATTTTTGCATTTGGGATTCATCATCCCAAATACAAAAATCGGTAATAGCGAAATCGCATATTTGCGAGGAATTGCATTTAAGGAATCTCTATTTGAGATTCCTTAAATGCAATTCATTAACCAATTTTAAATTGCGAATTCGCTAAATTTGGTCGCTATTTACCCTGAAGTCAGACTTCGTGGTAAATAGAGAAAAAAATGAAAAAAGCACTTTAGTGCATTTTTCTCAGTTGCATGTTACACACACACATGTCCTTTGGACATGTGTGTGCGCAACACCTGTGTAAATATGCATGGCACCCTTGAAATTGCATCCTTATTTGCGATTAGCAAATTGCTAATCGCAAATAAGGAATACACCGCCCACCACCACCCTCCGCGCCTGGACTCCGATCAGCACCGATGACACCGTCCGCATGATGAACTCCATCCACTCCGGATCTCCGACCGACCCCTGCCCTCACCACGTCTTCATCAAGGCCGACGCTGTCATCGCACCCCACCTGCGGGACATCATCAACACCTCCTTCGACACCGCCACCTTCCCGGAGAGCTGGAAGCACGCCGAACTCAGCGCTCTACTAAAGAAACCAACAGCGGACCCCACCGAACTCAAGAACTACCGCCCCATCTCGCTCCTCCTGTTTCCAGCCAAAGTCATCGAGAAGACCGTCAACAAACAGCTGGCCGCCTTCCTCGAGACGAATGGATCCCTCGACCCCTCGCAGTCTGGCTTCCGAGCCAACCACAGCACCGAGACCGCCCTCATCGCTGCCACCGATGACACCCGAGCCCTGATGGACAACGGAGAAACAGCGGCCCTCATCCTCCTAGACCTCTCCGCGGCATTCGACACTGTCTGCCACCGCACCCTAGTGCAGCGCCTCAGCAACGTCGGAATTCAGGAGAAGGCACTGGAATGGATCGTCTCCTTCCTCGACGGAAGAACACAGAGAGTCCGTCTACCACCGTACAAGTCAGAGGCCACCGAAGTCATCTGCGGCGTCCCTCAAGGATCCTCGCTGAGCCCCACCCTCTTCAACGTCTACATGAGCCCCCTCGCGCCCATCGCACGCCAACACAACCTGAACATCATCTCCTACGCCGATGACACCCAGCTGATCCTCTCCCTGACCAACGACCCCGCCGCTTCCAGAGCCAACCTTCACGAAGGGATGAAAGATGTAGCCGAGTGGATGACGACCAGCCGCCTGAAACTGAACTCAGACAAGACGGAAGTCCTCATCCTGGGCTCCTCGCCCTCCGCCTGGGACGACTCCTGGTGGCCCCCCGCCCTGGGCACCGCACCCAAACCGACAGACCACGCACGCAACCTGGGCTTCATCCTGGACTCCTCCCTCTCCATGACCAGACAAGTCAACGCCTTCTCCTCGTCATGCTTCAACATCCTGCGCATGCTACGGAAGATCTTCCGGTGGATCCCCACCGAGACCAGGAAGACGGTCACCCAGGCCCTCGTCACCAGCCGACTGGACTACGGCAACGCCCTCTACGCCGGAACCACCGCCAAGCTCCAGAAGAGACTCCAGCGGATCCAGAACGCCTCAGCCAGACTCATCCTCGACATCCCCCGACGCAGCCACATCTCCGGACATCTGAGAGACCTGCACTGGCTCCCCGTCAACAAGAGAATCACGTTCCGTCTCCTCACCCACGCACACAAAGCCCTACACGATCTAGGCCCGAGCTACCTCAACAACCGCATCAACTTCTACGCTCCCAAACGCCACCTCCGATCAGCCAGTCACGCCCTCGCCGCCGTCCCCCGCATCCGAAGAACGACAACAGGAGGAAGGTCCTTCTCCCACCTGGCCGCCAAGACCTGGAACTCCCTCCCTCCCGACCTGCGCCTGACCCAAGACCACCTCTCCTTCAGGAAGAAGCTCAAGACCTGGCTGTTCGAGCAGTAGCAGCACCCCCCCCCCCCTAGCGCCTTGAGACCCTCCGGGTAAGTAGTGTGCTCTATAAATGTCCTTGATTGATTGATTGATTGAATCCCGTTTTGCAAGTCCTTAATAGCGATTCCTTATGAATCGCTATTAAAGACTCGCAAAACGGGTCTTTGGTGAATCTACCTGTTATAGTATTGTGTCTGATTTAGTATGCTGTTAAACACTAACAGTTCTCATTTATTAGCAAGAATTAGATTATTATTGTTGGACTTGGCTCTGTTTGCAGGGTTATCACCAAACGTTTTGCTTCTTTCTCCTACTTTCTCCTGACCTGTTGTTGGCTTTAGGGTCTGGGCACTTTACGACCTCTGATCAGTGCTAAAGTGCATATGCTCGCTGTGTAAATTGCATTTATGGATTGGTGTTTCCATGATTGGCATATTTGATTTACTTATAAGCCCCTAGTAAAGTTCACAGAGTGTGCCAGGGCCTGCAAATCAAATGCTACTAGGGGGCCTGCAGCACTGATTGTGCCCTTCACGTTACTAGCTCCGAAAAGGTATCTGAGGCCTGCCACTGCAGTGTCTGTGTGCAGTTTTTAAACTGCCATGTCGACCTAGCAAGTACATCCACTTCCCAGTTCCTAACCTTCCCTTTTATCACATGTAAGGAACTCCCATAGTAGGCCCAAGGGACCCCCCTGGGCCGGGTGCAATGTATGCGAAAGGTAGGACATGTACTGGTGTGTGTGACATTTCCTGATAGTGATAGTTTTTATTATTGAAATGCTCTCTGCCCCACAGGATAGAATGGGAGATACTTTGTAACATCTTACAAATATAACTTCCCATTGGGACAAGATGGAGAAATAAAGTTTAGGCTCTCTGAGCTCAGAATTTAAAACACATCTTTTAGTGAAGATGTTTTTTAAATTGTGTGTTTGAAAATGCCACTTTTAGAAAGTAGGCATTTTCTTGTTTAACCATTGTGGGGGCTGCTGCCTCTTTGTGTATTGACTGTCTGGTGTTGGAGTGACAGGGTCTGGGGATGTGCATTCACTGTAGACAGCCACTGGGGGCGTTGAGGTGTGCATAGCCCTTCATGGATGGCTTAGTGCTGAGCAGAATAGTTCTTCACTGAATTTAGAGTAGTGGGGGGAGTTTTACTTAGACCTGAATAGGACCTGTCTCCCTTGCACAATGCTGTCTCCATCCCCTGTGGTCATACTGCACCAGTGAGAACAGAAAAGAAAACGAAGACAAAAATGGGGAATAGGTAGTAGACCTTAAACCCCAGAAATTTAGATTACTTCTGGACTCAAGGGGAACCTTAGCCAAGGAGATGAGCTGAAGAAATGTCAGGAGAAGAACTGCCGCAGTGCTGTGTGCTGTGTGAGATTGGCCTGCAAGTACTGTTTCTCCTAAGGAAAGGACAAAGACTGGAACTTTGCTGTGAACCTGCTTGAAAAAGATCTCCGAGGGCCTGTGTGTGCTGGTCTCCTGTTCTGGGTCTCAGGAACACAAGGATGTCAGCCCCAGCTCCCCTGAACTCTACTGCTGAGAATTCAGACCTGCCAGGGGGTGCATGTTCCAGTTGTGGGCCTCTAGAGGTTGTTCCTGCTGTTGGGTGCTGAAAGAAAAGGAGAACTGAAGAAATTGACCCATTGCTCTTCTTGCGGCTGTTTTTCCAATGCAGCACCGCTGTGTGAGAAGAATCTCCACACATCGCTGCGCAACTGCAGAACCAGCACAGCACCTGTCCTGGCTGCAAGAACCGATGCATCGAGGGATTGCGGCTGAGAAATCCAACTCAGCACCCCTCAATGCCGGTGCATCAATCGCCAACACATCCTGGATTTCTGCGCATCGTGCCTGTGCTGCAAATTTTCCCAATGCATCATCCGCGGATCAGAATCGTCTTTGAGTCGACGCATCACTTCCTCCCACAGACCAGATTCGACGCATCACTTCTCCTGCATGCAGCAGAACTGTTGCATCACCACTGCAAGTTCTCGGGAACTGATGCATCTCTTTGTTTTCAATGCTTGTGGTAAATAAATAAATAATACCCTATTTTTGAATGTATAAATGAATAACAGATAGCTCAATAAATAAGAGTCAAGATTCGAGGTAGTAGGAGTTTGCAGGTTTATTACAGCATAAAGGACAGGAACAGGACAACCTGCATAGGAATAGGATGGCAGGGCCCAGCAGCGCTGCTGGTGTCAGGATCGGGACAAGGGAAAGGATGACTTTTTTAATAACAGTGCATGAGCATATATACATAACGCAAACACATAGCATTACATTGCAATAGGCGTAGCAGTGGGTGGAGCAAAAGGCGTGACGCATAGCAGTCGCGAAAGATAAGGGTGAAAGTGGGTGTAACAGGGCGTATACATAGACATGTGATGCAAACGTAACAGAATATGTCATGAATAGGGCCGAAACCATGGAGGGGGCTACCTGAGGAGCCGGGACCTCTAACCTGGTGGTGCGTGCAAACTGGCAATGACGTATCACTAGGAGAAGCTGGGGGCTATGAACTCTGTGCTAGGAGCAGAGACTGAAGTCTGGAGAGTCAGGGCGACATGTACCTAAACAGTATCTAGTATCTGATGTTTAGAGAACATGTTGATATAAACTAGAAGTCAGGAGGGGAAAGGCTAACAGACTCTAAGACTGGAGCATGCATTATTCTACATGTAGCGCATGATGAAGAATATTAAATGACCATTAAATGCAGTATTTCTCTAACGTGGAGACGTGAAGGCTAGACAATGACGGAAACCATTGATGCGGTTCAGTAGCTTAGGAATGCAGAGAAGGAGGACTGAACTGATAACTGGAACCATAACATATTCTTGGCAGACTCAGAGGCAGAGCCAGGCTGAACCGGGCACTGCAAGGCAGGAAGTAAGTGAAGGGTCGAGGATAGAGGTGGGGGCTGTATCGCTCCTTAGCGAGGCTTCAGGAGACAGGAGCTGAATCTGATGTCCGGGCCCTTTTGAGGCCTAGAAACGGGGACTTTACAATGAAATAACGTGCACACTGAGAAACGTGGCAACGTAGCTTTACATAGGCCTGATATTCGTAGTATTCACGAGGACTGGAAACTGGCATACTAGAGGTGGACACAACTATAATTGCGTCTTGAATCGAACATAGGGAATACATATGCATATTAATCATGCACACATAACATATGATGGAGGACGCGTAGGGACACAGAACATGGCAGAATTTACTTTTCCACATTCCCTCCTTGTCACTACGTTTCCATCAGGAAACATCAATATTCATGATACCATCTATCATTTCATACAGTATCATTTGCTCGTCTCGAATTATCCTGGAACGGGATTTAGAACGGGGCTTGGGACTAGGAATACAAGAGGTAGCACAAATGCCGCAAATCGCAGGGCCACATTGTATACAGAGACAGCAGCTGAATATGATCGCTACTGCAATACCCAGAAAGGACAAGACTTTCCATCCCCATGCGGAAATTATATTCCAGAACCAACCGGACCATGTCCAGGTGCCTGGATCTTGGTGTAACAGATGGGCAATTTTATGGAGTCTGGTTATAGCTGAATAAACAGACGGCGCGTTATTTGGAATGAAAATGCAGCAACTAGATCCGATGACTCTACAGGCCCCGCCCCTATCGGCCAGTATGACGTCAAGGACGAGACGATTCTGTAAAACGACAAATCTCATAGCAGATTGCTCTTCGGTTAAGTTACCTAGAGCAGAGGCAGTCTCATTTACTACTGCTTCGAGGGTTCTGGTTAACCTACGGATCAGTTTACTATTCTGGATAGGTCCTATAAAGAAGAAGAAACCTCTATTGAAATCTGTATATTGTTCTAGAGCAGTTTCAGTATAATCGACAATTGGGGACTCCCTTCTATGTCTAATGTGTACTAGATGTGTGTTTCTATGATAATCAGGTGGGGCTAGGAGAACTGGTGGCAGTAGGAAGGCAATGTAACAGGTTCCCTCCCAATCGAGGGGCAGACGAACATATGCAGTTTGACCACAAATAAAATAAGAATGACGTGAAGCTTTGAAAATAGATTTCCCACTGTCAATATACTTGACAATAGTAGTACATTCACTATGTCCTACATGTACAGAACCATAATTTCGGACACATAATTCGCCTTTGACTGGTAGTACTGAAATAGCAGGTATGTCTGGAGTAGAATCAGACTGGACATTCAGGACCATGAAATTCGACGAATAGTTACCTAAATTGTACACTTCATTTTCTAGATCTAAACCTGTTCTGTGGGGGAGACCTTGCTTGTCTGGAAAACATGTACTGTTAAGAAAAGACATATCTGTTGAGGATGACGTTAACATAGACCATGCTCCACACGAACCATTATGTGAAAACGGATAAGGAAAAAGTGGCAGAACTCCCTTCGGTGTCTGGAAAGGGGGGAGTCGACCACACACCCAACAATTAGTGGCATTGCTGGTCTGGTGTGAGTAATGTAACATGCGGATAAAGGAATTATTTCGCATAGCGAGGCGGTAAGAGAGTTCATGAGGAGGTAGGTCACTAAACGTGTGCTCTACAGTAGCATTAGCAGACTTATTTACATGGGGAACTGGAAGATACAGGTAAAATGCATAACTGGCGCAGGAAATCATAATGCTGAGAAATAATATGAAACTTAGAAAAACGATACATCGGATTGAGTTTTGACTAACTCTCTCACTATGGGGGTCTATTTTATACATGTCAGAAACAGTCTAACCGTTTCACCTAGGGGAGGACTTAGACAATCAAACTGGCTGACTTATTTTACTAGACCGGAGTTTTAACTTATACT